>NC_045693.1:14436672-15061672 GCF_003331165.1 Xiphophorus hellerii | reverse complement strand
AGTATTTCAAAGAAGTAGAAATGGTTCACAATATATTTAAACATTTTAAAAGATCTTATTGCTGCTGTGAGTTCAACTTTATTAATCTACTTTAACATGCACGCTGAAGGAAAACAGAGGTTGACTTAACTTGAACCCTGACATAAGATTAACGTCCATGAAAAGTCCTTGTAAACCTCAAACTGGAACAGTAATAAAAGCATTTTTTAAAGCTTAATAGCCAGATGAGCAACTTATTTGGCAAAGAGATTTAGAAACACCTTTTAAACTTGCAAATAGCAAATTATTTTTTGGATTTCAACATGATCAAGAGCATGAATTGACTGATTGTTTGGGTTCTCAGGAGAAAAGGAAACCAGTTTTGTTGTGGACTTTGTTTTTGCGCTTCACTTGAGCAATTATATTGGTTAGTATTGATGTGACTGCGATCAAACAGCTCAGCCTTTGTCTCATTTGACCGTAAAGACTTTTAGCATGAAGCCAGTTGTTTTTTCCACTTGGAGAGCTACAATTGAGGCTCTCTCTTAAATCTGTTGATTTCAAAACAGATGTTGAACTTTTCCTTCATTGTGCTTAAAAGTCAAGTTCATGCAAAGAAACAATGCAATTAAAATGTGGGAAACCATTGCTGATTAAGAGAGTAGTCAAATACATGTTCAGGAGGATTCACAAACTCGGCAGCTCATAAAATTTGTGTTGTTTTTAGATTAGAGAAAATGCATTGTAAATTAACATTAATACACCCAATGTGAATGTGTGTGTGTTTTATTTTAATCATTCAATATATGTATATACATATTGCAATCTTAGTTCTGTTATAGTTTCAAATGTAGACCTCTGAAACTATTTAAATAAAGAGCAGTTTTTCTATGTTAAATAACCAATTAAAGAAGGTGTGTGCTTATTCGAGACCCTCATTTTTACTTTAATTATTAAAAAAACAACATTGTTTGTCTTGTTAATTGAATATTTTTAACAAGCACTTATTTTCTATGCAGGTTAAAATAAAGATTTTTGATTAAAGTTAGCCCAATTTGTAGACTATATTACATGATGTATTATCATATTACACATAATTTCATCCACAAGTCTTGCTGGTTACAGTTGAATGTAGCATACAAATGTTTAACAATTTTTATATTGATACATGCTATATCCATTACTATAAGAGATAAAATATTATGTAACTGTTTCTTTTCTAAATTTCAGGTTCATGAAGAATGCCAGCTCAATTATAGATGCTGTTACGTGGCAACAGTAGGTATTTTACCCTTTTTATCTCTACTTTCTATTCAATGAATGAAAACATGAACAAAAAGAAAGAAAAATTATCTGGAGTCTTCTCAAAGAATGAACAACAAGTCAAATATCTCAACACTAAATATTTTAAAGAGCCACTATAAACAATTAAGAAGAATTAAGACCAATTTTGCAAAAGCAACAACGTCAAAATGTTGAAAACAAATTCCACCTGCCATTAGTATGATCTACGTACAAATCTTTTCAAGCATTTTCTACCAGATAAGATTTGCCTCTACCTGAAGACATTTGCAATATTTCTTGAAAAAGACACATTCACCTCGTGCTCAGGCAAACCAAAGGAGACTGTGAGCAGTCGTCAAGGTGAAGGTCAAGTCTAATTAGTAAAAGTTGTAAGAAATGGAAGGTGGAGGGGCTGTCAGTAAGACTTGGAAAATCACCACCCACTCGGTTAAAATCAAACCATATGTTCAGGTTCATTCCCTTTGTCAATTAGCTTGTTTTACACTCAGGGTCCAGATGCCAGTCCAACCAGGTTGCGTGACAGAAACTCTGACCTCTATAAAAGAAGCCAACCTAACAAAAATCGAGCACACTCATTAACATGTCTACAGCTCAGGTTTTATACCTTTGCATCTGTCTGAAGTTGGTTTTAATCGGATATAGCAGAGAAACTCAGTAGTCAATATGATCTGGATTAGATAAAGAGTTGGATTTGTTCATCTTCACTTGAGAGTTTACCCGGAAGTGTTTTTTATGCTCTGAGTGATGAAACATCTTAAGCAGGGCAATTTTATTTGCATGGTGCATTTTCAGCAGCAAAGCAATTGAAAGCACTTCATATGATTAGAAGGAAAGTAAAACAAACAAGCAAAAAATACAAAAAACTGTGGGAAAGTAACAGACAACAATGTCAGGTTGAAAAGCAAATTACACTTTATGATGTTTCAGTTTCTTTCTGGAGGTAATTCTAAACGAATTAGTTTTAGCTGTGATTTAAAGGAACTCAGTGTTTCAGCAGTTTTGCAGTTTTATGTAATTTTGTTCCAGATTAAAGTAACATAAAAACTAAGTGTTGCTTCCCTGGAGATGCGGAATAAACCTGAACCAGAAGATCTGAGTTGTCCAGGGGCCTCATGCATAAAAGAATGAGCACTTTTCACACTTAAACTTGGTGTACAGAAAAATTTAGAAAAGTGCGGCACACAAAAAAAATCGGATGCATAAGGCCGTGCGCACGCACGTGGCCGTGCACATTTCCTTTATAAATCCTAATTTGCGAGAAATAGAGCGCAGCTGCTGGTCCGCCCTGTCACCACCCATAAATACATATGTAAATACCTGGAAGTTTGCCAACAGGTGAAGCAATAACCATGGCAACATCCTTGTTCGAAGCAGTATAAGTATTTATAATAATAATAATAATAATAATTATATATTTTATTTAAGTGTTTTCTGATAACATCAAACCAAGTAAACAGAAAAATACAGGCCAACTTGGGAGAGAAAAATTAAAGGGAAAATTACTAAATTTCCTCCTTCCAAGATTCTCAAATATCTAAATAAATACAGAATAACCTTCAAAGATAAAACAATTTGTGTTGTTTTATAATCTTGAGGTACGACATTGCCTACAAAGTAACATTTTCTCTGTCTGTCTTTAAATCCAGGCTGAACACGCTACTGTTCAAACAGGCATTTGCAGGATCTCTTTATTTTAAATTTATTTTAATAAGGACTTTTTTTTCTCTACAATGTATTTTTATTTTTCTGAAGTGACATTATGTGTCCTCAAAGCACCTTTTAAGTCCAATTTTTTCTAGAGCAGGACATTTAGGTAATGGTAAAAATAAAGCAGATTTGCAACTTTGTCTTAAGTTCAATGCTGAGCAAGTCAACAAGTGGAGGTTTTCTGTTTTTAAATTGCAAAACGCTTTTCAGAGGATCTAGAAAGATTTTAGCATGTCAGGCTGAAAAAAAACACCGAATGAATAACCCTTCCTGCTGCACATCATTAAAAAGAGACATGCTGGGTTGTAAAAAAGTGGGAATCACCGCATGGACTTGAGTGTTTGCTTATTATATTCTTTCAATAATCCTAGACCAGATTTTACAAGAACTATGGCACAATTAACTAACCTGGAGAAGAAAACATCTACTTATTTATGTCTTTTATAAATTATTTGCTCACATTAAATTAAAAATAAGAACATTTATGGAAGCAATAAAACGGTGCGGTCATTTATTGCCGTGGCTTGCAAAAGCAATAATTATTTCAATGAACTTTTTCACATTTTTCATGTTACAACCACAAAATTTAATGTCTTTTTATTGCAATTTAATGGACTCAACCAAATTGTAACATAAATGATACTTTTTTTCAACATTGTTTACAATTATAAAAACTCATATGTTCTCAACCCTCCTCTGTGCATGTCTTTTGAGATATAATTCCTGTTATAGTGTTTCAGAAATGAAACACCTTGTGCATAGTTGGGTTGTTTTTAATCTTTCCTGAGATGCCAGTCTGATTTTTATTCAGAGACAAACACTGTCGAATAAAAATATCTTTAAATTTAAATATACTGTAGGTTTAAATGATTTTAAAGTAATTTTATCTCCACCCATATTTCTATAAACTCTACTCAGATTCCCTGTCAATGTGAACAAAAAAGATCCGCAACTGAAAAATGTGAAGCAATAATAGCTTATCCATTAATGCTTTCTCCAATGTCTTTAAAATATGTTTAAAATCCTTCAGAATAAGTCTATCTTTGCCAGGACTGTGACTTTAGGTGCTGTACAGTTGGACCATACATTTCTGATGATAGATTAAGGACAATTTAGGGAGATTTCCACCGCTTGGGATTCTGTTTCGTACCCTAACTCTGCTTCAAACTCTCCACAACTTTATCCCTCTCTGTAGTACTCTTTGGACTTCATGATTTGGTTTATCTAATGTTCTCAAAAAAACTTCACTCCCCTTTAAAATTGTTGTTTTTCTACTGTGATTAAATTGTGATTTGGTTTCACTTTATTTAATTTAGGAGCATCTCATACTTTTTCAAAACAGTCCTGAATATCCTTTAGTTTTTGTTGGTCTATCACATGAAATACCACAATGTATTTGTGTTTGTATGTGTTACATGACAGCATATTTAAAAAAAAAAAAGGTTAAAGGGAATGAAAACTTTTGCAGTGAATGTTTTGTTCTTTGTTGCTTATTTGCTCACTGTCTGGTAAGCAGTTTTTGTCTATTCCAAACTGTTGACACGAGTTGGGAATTGAATCTGGAAGTTTAGATATTTGAAATAACACTTCTTCAGCAGTGGTATTTGTATTACCCTAAAAGCAGCAGTCCCCTCAGTCCACGCTGACAAACCTCAGCAGCTACATGATAGATTGCCACGAAGCTTTTTACAAACACGTACACTCCCCAGAGGTTGAATCCTAGTGCTGGTTCCATTACTTTTCCTCCAACAGTGCCATGAGGTTGACATTTGTGGTTTTAGACTAACATATACTTCAATCAAACACTTAACTACACCCAGGCCCTCCAAGCACATATACAGTCATTTCTCTTACCTACAGGGGTTGCTTCATGGTGAGAGATTTCTAACAGCCGAAAGTGTGAGACCTGGCAGCTAGCTGTGAAAATATGAGTGAGTAAAGCAAAGGAGACAAATTTACCCTTTTGCAGGAGAGTCGCTGTTTAGATGCCCCTGAGCAAAGCACATAATGTTAGCCTAACTGTTCCAGCTGTGGTTATTAGCAGCAAAAACATATGTATGAAGCAACCCTCTCACTGCTGAACCTTACCTTAATAAGAGGTGTACTAAAATGGACCATAGCCTTAAACATGTAGTACTTCTTTTGTTTATCACGTGAATCACAGCTCAAATTGCAGGTTTCTGAATGTGATTTGGATCTGTTTGTCTAGTAAAGCGCTTTGAAATGAGATTGTTGTAAATTGGTGCTATAAAAATATATTGAATTGAAGTGGATTGAAATGAATCACAAAAAAAAAAAAAACTTTTACTATTTGCTGTGGTTTAAAGTAAACAAATAAATAAGAACAAAATGACACAATAAAGCCTTGAGTTGCTTTACTTCTTGTAGAGACGCTGCATCTTAGAGAGCTTTCGCTTTTTATTGCAGATGCACTATTAAAGAGATGGTAAAGAGTTGTGGCTTTTAAGCTCACAGAGAGGCTGTAAATTTCCCTGTGGTGTTCCTTTGGGGAGGAATATATCCTTTTGTTGTTGGGTGATGATTCATTAAGCTGGTAATAAGCATCAGCTGCACAGTGGTACACAAGAGAACACGTCCTCCTCTGCGTATCTGCCTTCCTACTCACGTCAGGTGGATATTTCTTGATACAACATGTCTTGCAAATAGATTGTTCAAGATTGGTTAAGTGACCTAATTGAGTGGTCGCTTCACCACAGCAGGTAGTTAGAGTTTCTTTGCTTGCTTGCTTGTTGGTTGTTTATTGTTTAGGATCCCCATTAGCAGAGCTTTAAGCCAGCTACTCTTCCTGAGCCCCATCATTGAAAACACACATCATACAATAAAAATTATTGAGATATATGACAGATGACAAATTTAGCATATATATCAATATAGTAATTAATTACAGTTCAAACAATTGCTTCCTTGTAAAGCTTTTATTGTCCGACATTTAGGGTGTTCTGACATCACATTGGAACAAAACAATCTTTACAACTTTGGTACCTGTTTTAGCAGGTGCTACTACTATTAGGTTTTATTAAAAGGTTTTATTGGCTCTAGTGGCCTTTATTTGATAGTTAATTAACAGGACTAAGGCCTCCTTATGTGGGTTGTGCTTAACCCCTGCGTCACCACAGCACATCCCACTACTATTAGTTTTATACACTTCATTTCAGCTTTAAGCACAAATCAGAGAAAAACATCGACAGAGAGAAATATTGACTTAATTATCTTTAAACTACTTTGCAACTATTTTGGCTGTATGATTTGAGTCAATGTTTGTTTGTAAGACTCATTTGTACCCACGCTTTGACTTATTGGCTGATGCTTTGAAATGCTGATTCAATATTTCCACACCATCTTATTTTCCATTGCCACATATCTTGTAAAGTGTGCCAGTTCTACAAACCTCACACAACATGGTGCTGCCATCCCTGTACTTCACAGTTAGGATGATGATCTCAGGCTTTCAAGCTTTCCCATTTTTCCTGCAAATAAAAGAATTATTATTATGCCCAGTCACTTGACATATCTGTAGAACTCAATGTCAATGTTTTTTTTTTTGTTGTGTTCATTTACATACATAATAATTCTTCAAAGAAAGTAAAAATAACAAACTGTTATAAAAACATTTCTAGCTGATCCAATAAAAGAAAAGTTCAGCCTGATTTAATTTAAGACAGTGAGAATCTTTTTTTTCTTTTTATACATTATAAGAGCATGTCTGGCTTCAACCATGTTTCCATTTTTGGCTCTCTCTTCCATCCCTGTTTGACTACATCATATCTGTTCCTGTGCCATATTTGTGTTTTTAGGACAGCATCGGATTGTCAGTGATCCACCTTTGATTGCACTTTGGAGAGAGTTGTGTTTAACAAGCTGACCAAGTGGATTTTTGTCTGGAAACATTCAGATACAGTGGTGTTCACTGTTACATTTTAGTGAATACCAACCAGTAGAGTAGCACCATGCAAGAATCTTTCTAAATGCTGCAGAAACAAAGGATGTGTCTTTGGTTCTCCTTCCACTGCCGTACTCCATAAACCAGCAATGATTTTGTCATTTCTGGTTAAAACACCAAGTCAGATGTTTTGTGTCCTTTTTTTTAACGCTATTTACTAACAACGTGCTAAGCTAAAACATGTCATCTTGAAATTTTAAAAACCAGCCACTTTTTTTTTTTGCTTTGTTCACATGTATGATGGGAATTTTTTTTTTTCTCTGTGATCTGGCCTGAAGAATTATTGTGAGCGCTCTGGAAAGATGAAAGGATAGCCAAATAACTGGTATGACTTAATCCCTGCATTGTTTACAGTTTGAGGCCAGGAGCTTGGGGCCTTTCCACTGCTATGAGGAAAATTTCAATGAGTCTAAGCTCGGATTGCAACACTGCCTCACCCTGCATGAACTAAATGCAGCTCTGTTCAAATTACTTTCACTCACCTGTTTGTCATTTCCACTGATTTTCCATGACAGGTTTTGTAGACATTTGGCAATATTTTATTGTCTTGTTGTCTTTTTACTTTGGCATTTAAGTTGATATAGTTTCCCAGACCCTAATACAATTATTTTGGGGAAAAGAATAAAAAGATACTTGTAGCTTGTAGTACAGCTGAAATGAGCGGATCTTTTTGCTTGCAATGTGTTTCCATAAAATTATAAAAATCACATCCTCTTAACAGTAATGGTTTTCTAATTTATATTCAGTAAATACTTTTAACGTGTAAACAAAAATTGAAACACACTTTGGCTTTGGTGAACTGGACAAATGAAAAAGACAATTAGAAATATATTCATGACAAATTCCCATTGCTTTGCAAACTCACATTTTGATATTCTGTCATATTTCACCAAATAATGTGACTGTATTCATTCAATTTTGATATAATAGATTATAGTTGTGGATATTTATGAAGAAAATAAAAAGCTTATGTATTGAAATAGAAAAAAAGCTGCTTAACCTTGCCGTGATGCATGAGTCTCCACCTGACCTGTGTATCTTTGCAACTCCTCCAGAGTTACCACAGGCTTCTTGATTAATACTTCCCTGATCTGTCTTTTTAGGTAAAGAGACACTTCTTGACAGGAAGTTTAGTTTAGCCAAGCTTTTTCCATTTTTGTTGGATGGTTTGAATTAAAATAAAAATAAGCGGACTCAGTTTAATAGTTCACTTGACTTGTAAAAGCATCTACACTGGAATCTATTTAAAGTTATCGGAGTAAATTTGATTTAGTAAAAATCCACTGCACACTTGTAACATTTTTGTGAAAAATGTTGAAAACCATACAGCTTTTTCTTTACTTCTACTTATCCACTCCTATGTGTTGGTCAATAGAGTCCCAGCATAATGCATTGATATGAAGCTGTAATGTTACACACTGTGAAAAAAAAGTTTAATGCATTTGCTAGGCATTGTATCTTTATGGTAACTGAAATACGAACTACAGACTGTGCATACTGCTCTCTTATTTTCTTTCCTTGAACTTTTGAAAGAGATTTTGGAATAGCTTTTGGTCTGCCCACAGGGAAATCTTACACAGATCTTTGACTCTAACTATCAACAAAATCCACTCTCATCATGGTCTTTTAACATCATTTTTCATTTTCCTTTTTTCTTACGTCTTTATCTGTTTGCATACGAGATCACTGCAGATGTTTTTCCACATTGTTCATTCAGCAAAAATCCAACACTTCCAGTTTCCCTGCAGATGCAGTCCAGCATTTTGACACGGAGCTGGACTGTCAAAGTGCTGCAGCAAAATTGACCGTGTCAGTTATGTCAGTGTCTGTTTATAGCAGTGAAGTTAACTGACATGTTACCATAACAACTTTAGGCCAATGAAAATGAGACTTCTTAGATTAGATTTTAAAGTGCTGCATCTGTGAAGTTGTGTAGTTTGTGCAGTTAAAACGTCACTGGTCAACCTTGTGAAATTTGTTTTTATGCCACACTGCACCAAATATGAAGAGCCAGCTAGAGGAATAAGCAGATTATGTTGCAGCCCTCAGGCCCCCTGCTGTGTTGGGGGACCTGCAATACGCTTAAAATTGTGGACGGGTTGACTGATTATGAAGGGCGAGGGATGAAGGGATTATGCCACAATTCAATACACAAATCAATAAGATATATGTTTTTGTATATGTATATGTTAATTTAAATAATATTAGAAAATACATTTTCTAAACTCAATTCACCAATTATTATTGAAAAGATTAAATATGTTATTCTGTCTATTAAGATATGATTTAGTTATTTCAGCATTTTATTGATGTTTCAATGGTTTCTGTGGATTATTATTACAAAATAATGTATGCAGTTGTGATGAATTTGATTATACACCACTCGCCCGACTTTAGCAGTGTTGTCCATACTCAATAATGGACACTATACGTCTTAGGAGCAAAAGTGGTAATTTAAAATATAATTAAATCATAAAATATTTTCTTAAATCCATCAGTATGTCATTCACATTACAAATAAACATAGGGAAAACAATTAAAAATGAAAGGATAATTAAATGTGTCCAGGAATAAAAATAGTTATTTTATAAACTGGAGTTTCTCCCAGCTAATTTCAGTGGGTAGGGCAAAAATGACTAATGTCATGGTTGATTTTAAGTGCCAGTTAACCAGTCAGTTGTTATTGTTGTTAACATCCTATTCATCCTAAGGTATGTATTTATTTATTTATTTATTTATTTATTTATTTATTTATTTATTTATTTATTTATTTATTTATTTATTGTCTGTTGGTGGAAAATGTATAACTAATTGCATTTATCTTAATTGTATTTAAATTAACAAATACATATTTATGTATATGTCTGTCCATCTGTTATTTATTGATTGTGACACTTATGTAATACACTGTAAATGTATATATTGTATGAATGTGTTGACACAAAAAATATTCATTGTGAAAATTAAGCTAACAGTCATTATTTGTTGCTACTTATTAAATAATCAATCAATCAAGTTTATTTGGATAGCACATTTCAGCAAGTGGATCCCTACATTAAATTCTGCACAGGGCCTGAGGCAACCTTGGGCCAGCTCTGCTAAATCACAATACCAAGTAATTTGTCCTTCTTGTTGTTAATTATATTATAAAGATTTTTGAAAAGATGACTTGAATTTTCCTGAATAAATGTTTATAATCAAAAAGCTGAAAATGCGATAATTATTCTTTACATAATATTAAATTATTTAACTAAATTTGGTATGATAATTGTGGAAATGAAGAGGATTGATACAAGAACCATTTTAAATAATCAATGATAGATTTTATTTAATAGTTTAATAGTTTTTAGGGTAGTAAAATAATCCTGTAGTAGATTCATTAATTTCTAAGTGTGTTTCTTTGATCATGTTTTTTCTGTTTCTTGTCTAGTTATTACATGGATGGCAGAGTAAAAAAAGCAGAGGACTTCCTAAAGACTCGTCTTTTGGACACACTGACAGAACAGATTGCTAAAGTCACCAAGGTACTGATGTTTCCTTTAAAAACCTAAAGAATTATTGTGGATTACATTTTCTCTGTATATGTAGTGTAAAATTCTATGACAGACTTCATTTTACGAAACCCAAGCTTATACATCTTTATTTTATTTTATTTATCTTTTATTGCATTTTATACAACATTTATTTCTTGTATCTTTCAAATATTCATGAATATTTTCTTTAGTCAACTTTTAATTTCTGTAAGTTAGATTTGCAGACCACGTCGAGGAGAAGATATGAAAAGATAATTCAATTTATTTATAAAACACCTCTTCTATCCCTTTGGAAAAGCTACGGTCAACATGAGCCTCTGCGCCAAATGTGCTGATTTACTAAAGAAAAACAGCTCAGAGCCTGAGGGAAATGAAGCAACCATTCCCAGCACCAACATTCATAACAGAGACAGGTTTTCCAATATGGATCTCAACCTGGACCACATTTCAGAATCTAAGAGCTGGAAGGATAAATTATGTTCCTTGGCTTAATAGAATAGAATAGAATAGAATAGAATAGAATAGAATAGAATAGAATAGAATAGAATAGAATAATCTTTACAGTGATTATACTGGGAAGCTCCTGGTGTAAGCCATTTGCCTTCCCTTTTTGCCAATCTTCATCATATAAAGACAGATTGAGAACGAGTATACATACAAGTCATTTTTTGTGCTTCATTTCATGCAAGCATTCTACATTGCAAATATTATTTAGTCAAAATGTTTCACATATACAACCCTGGTGAATGTGTATAAAGTTTTATTAACGTGCATTAAAGTAAAAGTTACTTGGATTTATTACACTGGTGATTCGTTTTTACAAGTCTCTCTTACTTAACTTTAACTTGTTCTTTTACTCAGAACATGGTTAACTTTTTTTCAGATAACTATCGATGCTTTGCGATTTCGCAGCAAGACCTCCATTAAAAATCCTTTGTTGTGTTCACCTGCATTTTGTCGGCTCTTTACAGGTTGTTAACACACACACTCCAGGGAAGAAGGTGTGGCTGGGTGGACTTGGACCAGCGTGGGCCGGTGGCATCAACAATCTCTCTGAGACGTATGCTGCAAGCTTTCTGTAAGTGGCATAATACAAAAAAAATTATTAATATTTATATTTTATTTTATTTTCATTTAGTGTATTTTATTTTCCAACTCACTTCCTAATATTCATGTAATTTCTGCCCATTCCAGGTGGATGAACTCGCTGGGTGTGGCCGCTGTGCAGGGCATTGATGTGGTTTTGCGGCACTCGTTCTTTGACTATGGATACACACATCTTGTGGATCAGAACTTTAACCCTTTACCTGTAAGTTTGTTTCAGCTACACAAGGATTAAACATAATGCACACTGTTTGCCCTTTCATCACAACAACAGGAGCTGACCAAGCTGATCCCAGTAGGCTCTGAAATGTTTCTGGGCAAAGCCCAGTACTTCGATAGCACCTCTGGCTCTTTCCCGTGGGAGCTATTAGCTGAGATGAAAGGCGTTTAGTGGTGATGAGTGGTCAGACGCGGGGGCAAAATGCCATGTAACCTAAGCCCTTTATCAGGAGCTCAGGACAGTGTCAGCACTCCCCTCTACCTTCATCGTAACTGTGTGCCTCTCTGTGTGGGACAGGCGGCTACTGAGAGATCTGGAACATGAGACTCTGATATGCAGGGGGTTAGTCAAATAGCCTGCAACACTGTGCAGAGCTGAGGCAAGTTTTACTATGGTTCGGCCATGCAGAAAGAAAAATATACTAAATGTCTACGGCAGGCATCTTTGATTTTTGGGGACAGCACTTTAAAATGAGTCATTTTTACATCTTAGGATAAAACTAATCTATATTTATTTGCAAGCTATACAAAATATAATATTGTCTTTAAATCTTAGCTTAAACAATGATTAAAAAATCTGATGGATTGGCAGTCTTTGTCAACTGTTTTTTTGCTTTAGTCCTTAAAATCTTTATTGGAAATACCAAAAATTCCTTTAAAATTGCAGATGGTATTTTGGTATCTGTTAAATTTGACTTATGCTTGATAGCTCAAACAGGAGTCTGCTTACTTTCCTCTAACTAAGATGTATCAATCAATCAAGATGGCCTCATTTTGCTTTGCTTCTTGTTTCCATTATTTTTCTGGGAATGTTGAGCTCCCGCTAGGACCACAATGCTTTTAACATTGCTGGATGTCTGATGGCTGTGCAAGCCTACCTGCTGAGAGAATTCACTGCAGGGCCAACCTGTCCTCTGTGGGGAAAATTTATGACTTGGCCCCTTCCCCTATAGGATGACTCCAGCATTGGTAGATTCTACTCAGAGCCCCCAGCCCATTAAAGGACTGAACACCTTCATCTTTTTTCCACACTTTCCTCCCCACTCTCTCTCTCTCTTCCTCTTTTCTTGTTCACATCCTTCTGTCTCAATCATACTCCCTTTTTCTGTTTTCTTTGTTGTTTTTCCTCCTTGTGACCTGACTATCTGTCACCAGAGGTGGGTGGTAAGGTCTTTTTGCAGAGTGATGATGATCTAAGATATATTCCTTAAGAAGCAGACATCTGCTGTATTGGAGAACATATTTCTCCTGTATGAAAAGAGGAAACAATATTTACTTTACATTCAAAAGCAAGGAGGTGAAGGAATATAGTTGGCCTTTATAAAAGTATGCCTATCTAATTTTAATTTAAAATGTCTGAAATGGGGCGTGCCGTGGTGGCGTATTTGGAGGCCTTGAGTCCTCGACGCGGCCGTCGCGGGTTCGACTCCCGGACCCGACGACATTTGCCGCATGTCTTCCCCCGTTTCCTGTCAGCCCACTGTCATACAAGGGACACTAGAGCCCACAAAAGACCCCCTGGAGGGGTAAAAAAAAAAATGTCTGAAATGATTGTGAATCCAATTTTTAAAAAAAATCTATTTTAGAATGACGGTATTATTTAATGAAGGGAGAATCTAAAACATTATAAAGTCTGATAGTAAATGCCCATGAAATAGTCTATTTTTCTTTCAGTTATTAAATTAAGATAGACTTTCTCCCACATCACCAAGATTAGCGATACAAAGTGCAACAACTTTTACTTAATGATCGACGTCATGTTCACGCCTTCAGCTAATGTTACGTTGGTATCTGCAGTAAGGCTTTTCTTGTGTAGAGCTTTTGTTGCAGCTTTGGCTGTGCCCACATTGCTTTCTCTCAGCTTTTTTAAAATTGTGTTTTGACTGGATTGCTTCGTCCTGGCTGCTCCTGCGCTTAATGTTTGTCTTTCTGTCTATCTACGATGGGAGAGTCTGGGGAAGACTGGGAGACGGCAGGCAGTTTGACAAGAAAACAGCCAAACAGGCAAAATAAAGATTCAGCACCATGGAAAATATTTCTCACTACAATATCTTAATCATGTTAAATCTATTACTGTTTTGTCTGACAATTAAGAGCAGCTGTGTAATAAAATTATTCAATCTGCAGCTGTTTTTTTTTTGTTTTGTTTTGGGTTTTTTTGTTCATAAATTTTGAAAATAAAACGAAAGCAGAAAGTCTCCATTACACATGATGTAATTACGATAGATCGTAGCTCTGACCCAGTATTCATCTATCAGTCCCTCTGGCCACTGTCAACAATATCCCGCTCTATACTGTGCTCTGCTTCTTCGATGCCTTGGCAGCAAATTAAGTTAAAGTCTGCGTGGAAAAAAGAAGCCCTTAAATGTTGCCATATGGAGGATTGCATGGGAACTTCCTGAGGAGCACATGTTGTTCTGAATCTCTTGAAGAGGTGTTGAGTCTGTGTAGTCTGTAGAATGAGACGCAGTATGGTGAACTTCTTATTAAGGAAACGCGAAACAGCAATTTATGATGCACCACAATAGTTTGTAAAAATGTGGTATTTAAGGCATATCTGTTGTTCGGACTTTATTTTTCATGTTGACTCATGTTTTCACATGTAGATGCTTTTCAACTGAAGTATTCGTTGTCACTTTTCAAAACCAAACCTTTCTATACTATCACCAGAATTTCCTGGTAACCTGCCTGGGTTACCAGAAAGTTAAGGCAACATTTTTATTTCTCATGACAGAGTTCAGAAGTAGCAGCTCATTTGTACATAAAATCACAGTATAAAGATCTGTCAATCAGAGTTCTTCAGATTTGGTAAAGCTTTGACTGGCTGATACTCATTGATCTGATTTTAATTTTCTTTTAAGAACTACAATTAAAGAGCTGAATTCAAACGTTCTTTGTTTGAATTCAGACCAGTAATTAGTGATTGGTCTCTAATTATTTTAAATAATAATATAATTAGAAAATATTTATATTGTTATATTTAGTTTTAAAATAAACTAAAATAATTACAGAGCTGATGCTTTAAACTAGAGTTAGTGTTTTATACTTGTGATTAGCCCAATTAGCGTGGTCAGCTCATCTGGTATTAGAAAATCAGCATTTATCATTTAGAGAAGATTAATTACCTTAATCAAGCTTTTTTCATCGCTGTGCTTAGTTAGGCACTTTTCAATGATTGGAAAAGTATTAAATTTATACATTTCTGACAACTAGAGGTGAGTCAAGCTGAAAGTTGTTTGATTCTAGTCACCAACTGGTTTCTCTGTGCATCTCTATTAAAATAAAGAAACAGAACTTACTGTGATCTGATGCAACATATGCATGCAAGAAACTCTGAAGACCCATAACATGTTCTAAAAGTAAAAAAAAAAAAAAAAGCAGATAAGCTTTACAATGGAAATGAGGTTTCAGTCTAAAACTTGAACCAGTTTCTAGTTAACTCAAATAAAAGATTCTAGTAAGACAGCTTTATGTTTTTAAAAGTGCTGGATGGTTGTTGGTGGACGCATACTTGCGTTTCTAAAATAATTTTTGCAAAATAAAGTTAATTATGTGCTTCTCTTTGTGTCTTACTGGCCTGGCTCCTACAGGACTACTGGTTTTCGCTGGTCTTCAAGCGTCTGGTTGGTCCGAGGGTTTTAGCTGTCCAGGTAGCTGGACTCCAGAGGAAGCCCCAACCAGGGCGAGTCATTCGGGACAAGCTACGTATCTATGCCCACTGTACGAGCTACTACAAGTATGTACCAGAATTCATTTGCATCACGGCCTGACAGCTTTTTTAAAATTTTTTATTTTGTTTTAATTCTAAGACTGTAATCTTTTGCAAAAATACAACAACACGTTGGGAATGTCCTTGATGCTTTAGAACAATGCAGACTTTTGCAGTTAAAACAACCCCCAATGTCACTGTGCAAATACCCGAGGCTTATTGTCTGGTGGGGAAGAACAAAATCTCCTTTTCACCCATTTGGCGTCCCATAAATAAGCAGTCCGTGGACACCCGCTCTTTCACAGCTCAGAGCCTATAAAACTTAACGGGTATCACTTATCAGGTGTGTGGGTTCTGTCTCCCTGTCGTCAAAGAGCCGCTGAAAGGTGTGTTAAGCCTTCATCCCGTCTCGGATTGGCTGGAGGGGGATATTTGAGGGGGTTGGGGGGAGGGACAATAAGGCCGTCTGTGCTGGGAGGAGATGAAGAGTGGCCATGGCCTGTTCAAGGTTATCGTCTAACCCAGGCCAGAGGCTGTCAGCACCAGGCTAGACTTACTCTACGGCCTTACTCTAGACATAGTTCACTTAGAGTTTGGAACATCTCAGGTAGAAATAGGTAACTATTACTCAGATAGAAGGATGATTACAAGTGCAGGAGGTTTTGACAGTTTTCAATTAGTTTGGGAGTGGAATGATGTTATATGCACAAGTTAAAGACTCGTTACTCGTGGCCAAACATTTAGGACTGAAAACTCTCCCTTTCACATTCAAAACCACTTTATCTTCCAATATTTCTGCCACTTTGTGGTTGTACACAGTCAGTGTGTGGAGAAACCCTTGTTGTCTTGGTGGTTTGGCTGTACTGTAAATGTGCCCAGCCAGTGAGTGGATTGAAAAGTTTCTTCAGCATAAATGTTTGACTTCTTCTGCCCTTTTACCTCCCTTTAGTGGTTTGTGTGGCATATTTTATTTTATTTTTTTCGTCTTTCTACTGACACACAGACATCAAACAGAAAATGAGTTTATGTTTCTGGTTTGGTTCCTCATCGCTTGGGCCTAAGAGATCATTATCAATTTCTCCATCTAACCGTTGAGTCTGCCACTCGCTGCCCTGCTCCATGTTTCTTAGAAACGAGACTTTAAGAGCTTAACCCAGAGCCAGACACGCTGAGTTCCCAGAGTTCCCAGCTCCAGTGCAGTCTTTTTTTCTGTCTTCTGGTAAATATATTGAATACTTGCTGTCTTGCAGGGTGATGAAATAAATGGTTCGCGCTGTGCCCAAAAGAAAGATAAACATTAAGCCAAAAACAAGTCTGCTGTAAGGATATGAGATATTTTTTTTTTCTTTTAGGGAAGGGTTGTAACCACCAGACTATTTAGCCTTGACCCTGAACGCCACGGCTGACATGTGGTATTCACTACAGCTGTGTTGTCTTTGTCATATCTGGGCCCTTATAAGATTTTATCATGTTTGTTTTATCTGTCTCGCTTAGTTATTAACCTTTAGCTAATATTCCTATCAAATTGTGTCCCTAGAGCAGGACTTAAACAGTGTTGTCTGTGTAACTCAAGAATTGTTGTCCTTTTTGTTAGAGCAGCCTCCATTTGACCCAGAGCCAGACAAAAGCAGGTTTTAATATTAGATACTGTACAAACTGATTATACATTATTGTACTGAAATGTTAAAGATGTCAAAATAAATGAAGTGAATGCAAAATGTAGAGCGGATACCAGATATTCACTTACACCGTGTCACAAGACATAACTATTTTTTTTTTTGTAACTTGACACAAAATTAGGACAATTTATCCTTTTCTTTCATCTTTAGATCAGATAGAAAATTACTTTTGTTTGTTTAAGGCCTTTATTATGACAGAGATCATATTTTAGAGATTTTTTTCAATACTTTCTTGAAAGTCAGAAGTTTACATATATTAACTCAACTATGTGTTTTAACTATTTGTGAAATCCCTGTTGATGATGTTATGGCTTTGTAGCTTCTGGTAGGTTGATTCGCAGCTTTGGAGTGGAATGGAAGCAAAACATATTTTTGATCAACAACTCAAACTCAGATTACAGTTTGTAAACAATAATATCCATTATTATCATCACTGAAGTATGAGGATGACAACATTGTGTCATCAGCCTTGAAATTCAATCATGAGCACAAATTTTTCTGTCAAATGACAGATAATCCATAGTGTGCAGTCAAATTAGTTACCAAATTTTTACAAACAACGAAGTGAATGCTTTGGAGTGGCCATCACAAAGACCTGATCTCAGTCCCCTGGAAAACTTGTGGGCAGAGCAGAAAAGTTGTGTATGAGCAAGACCTGTCAGGGGAAATGTGCCAAATTCGCCACAAACACTTATGATTTGTGGAAATATACTAAAAATGTATGAAAAGTAATAAAGCAAGTTGACAGTTAGATCACAGACATATTTTACTAACTGACCAAAAACAGAAAAGGTTTAGTTTGATTTGATGTCAGTGAGAAAACAAGGTAATGTGTCCTTTTATATGGCGTATGTAAATATCTGGTTTCCTCTTCATCTGTTAAACATACTTTACCTTTCTTTCTGTATTTTCTGAAGGTTTTTTGATCCAGATGAGATCAATGAGTTGTGCTTTTAATCTATAATTTTGTGATAGAAGTATCAAAGACTTTCCTCCCTTTGTATTTATCATTATTAACCCAAAGCCTAATTCATAACGGCATTGTAATATAGAAAATCCTCAGTAGCAGATGTGAAGAGGAGTATGTTTTATTTTCTTGCCAAGAGGCATTTCAGCGCAAAATCAAAGTAATGTTGTGCTTTATCTTTTGTGGGATCAGTCCTAACTACATGAGAGGCTCCATTACAATCTACATCATCAATCTACATCGGTCGAGGAAGAAAATCAAGCTAGCAGGGACGTTACGGAACAGGACTGTCCATCAGTACCTACTCCAACCCTACGGCGAGGGTGGACTCAGAGCCAGGTTGAAATTTCTTTGTTTCTATTTATTTAAAAACAGCTAATTATTTACCCCTAATGATGTGATTTCAGGTTACGATCATAAAAGGTAATTATTTTGTGCAGTGGTCTAAAGGGCACAGAGCTGAAGAGTCAGGAATATTGGAATTTTATAAGCAGTTTTTATAAGGTGCTAAACACAGACCCTTTACAAAGCTGCATTAAATTAATTTAGTTTTAAGACCATAGGTTGTGCTGAGCCAGCATGCTGGATGAATAGCGCACCACAAAACATGTAAATACACATCTAGATTCCCTGTTTTTTCCTTCTGCTCTCTATCAATTGTCTTCTGTTGGGGCTTTAATGGTATTACACGGAAATGTTCCCAGTACATATCAATTCACAAGGTTAAATAAAGTTCAGTTCAAATTATTTATGCAGCACCAACTGACAACAAAAGTAATCTCAGGATACGTACGGAGAACGTTCAGTTCAAATATACCGAGGCAATCCTTTTCAATCCTGGCATAATCCAGTTCAGTTATTCCAGTGTGTTTTTTATCTATTTTCCTTCTCGATTTCCAACTTAAATACAATAATACATTTTTCATTTAACTGCTGTCTGTTTAACCTCGCAGTGCTGATTTGGTCATTTTTTTATCTGTGATTTATTTTCAGTCAGTGTAATAACCCCACATAATTCTAATTTCCTCAAAATGTTTCTTGAAATAAAATCATTATAGTTTTTGTCTCATGCTCTCTACCCTAAGTCACCTGGTCTGTTGTTTTTGGACTTTGACTTAAGCCCAAAATCCTGGGATAACAGCCTAATGACTCACAACTGTGGATGTGTGAGATTGTCTTTGAAGCATACGATACCTGCATATGGCCTTAATGGAGGCTGAAGCATAAACCTGGAGAACAGCGTAATGATGAAGGATGTTTTTAGTGTTTGAACAGCATCGTAAGGCAATTAAAAGGCGAGGCAGCTAATGATGTCCCATTATCTGTCCTTAAAGTGCTGTCTTTTACCACAGGCACTGCATGAGAATTTAATGATCAATTCAACAGCACCAGATGTCTATAAATTTGCCTTTGTGGGACTTTTTAAAGAGTTTAGACTAATGCATGTCGAGGGGCAACTTTGAGCAGGTCAGTTTGACTTGTAAATTCTCATTGGAGGGCATAATTTTCATTTGAAATTTAATTTAATTTGGTTGGTTCTTGTAAAAAATTACCTCCAGACCGCCAGTTTTTATTTCTATTGCATTATAAACTTTACAACGTCAGTACTGGATGCATTTAGGGAAATCAATAAAAATCAATAAAAATCAAATGGACTTTTGTTTTTCAACCTTTGCTATTTGGCAGAATAACGCTTGCTTTTTTTATGTTGAAGAGTGCAGCCTTTAAAAAAAAAAAAAGCACATTTAAGAAAAGCTTTGATTTTTTAAAACTAACGATGCTGTGAACTAAAGGAATACTGCTTCAAAAAAAACTGCAAATAAAGCTAATCCTAAATGATGTAGTTAATGTTCTATAGATAAAGATACATTATAAATAAACACAAAGCCTTACCTGATTGCTGTTGGATTGTTGGAATTCAATAAATGATTTAACCTTCATTTATTGAATGCTATGTTCTCTATTTTACAAGTATGCATAACAAATATCATGAAAATGTTCTGGCAAATAAACATATTTCCATTCAAGTGAGACTTAGTACGCTTTTAAGTTTAAATAAAGTTTTTATCCTGACATTACAGAGAGTACTCATAGTCTAAAGTGCTTAAAATGTTTACCAAAAGTCATTTTTATAGGACAAGATAGAAAAATACATTTAATCTCATTTATAGTGGTTTTTTTTTCTAAAATTAAATGTTTATTTTGGTGCTGATTTATAATCCACTATTAATTATTTTTTAAACTATTTATGCCAAGTAGTTAAAAAAATGATCTGCTATTGAAACTTTTAGGTTTTATCTGCGCTTCTATTCTACAAAATTGTAACACCAGCGCCCCCAAGTGTTTAACTTTTGGAATCAGCGTTTCCACCAAAGGTTGATGCAATTTATCTTCCTCTTTAGCCTTTCACATACATTTTACATTTTGTGGTATTATGTGTCAGAAGGCAGCTGGGAAAGACTTACAAAACCATCCCTGATGGCCCTCAGATGGCTAGACAGAAACACTCACACTACATACCAAACAATGAAGATCACTCATTTAACAGCTACAGTAGTGTCCTGTACAAGTAATCCTTATTTTTAAAGGCTGAACTCTTCAACAGGAAAAAAGCAAATGTTATTTTGTCAAATAGCAAAGGTTGAAAAACAAAAGTCCATTTGATTTTTATTGATTCCCTTAAGTGTACCCAGTATTACACTGTAAGGCAGGGGTCTCAAACTCCAGTCCTCGAGGGCCGCAGTCCTGCAACTTTTAGATGTGCCTCTGCTGCACCACACCTGATTAGAATAATTAGGTCATTAGCAAGGCTAGGAGAACTGATCCACACAAGGAGGAGGTAATTAAGCCATTTCATTCCAGCGTTTTGTACCTGTGGCACATCTAAAAAGTGTAGGTCTGCGGCCCTCGAGGACTGGAGTTTGAGACCCCTGCTGTAAGGTGTGACACTGGGATCGTTTATAGTGCTGATCATGGCCTTAATGTCTGATGCGATATTGAAATTTTCTGGAAAGCTGAATTTTGGGTTTTGATTAGCTGTAAAATGAAGTAGAATAAAATCCTGAAATATATAACTGTGTGTAATGAGTTTCACTTTCTAAATTAAAATATAGTGATAAATGAAATATTTGTTTGTATTTTAATATACTGAGATGCCCCAGTGAAACCTATTTAAAATTCTAGTATTGTAATATTCCAGTACTGGCTATCAGTGTTTCCTGTGACTATGTTCATTTTTAAAGGGTGTAGAACAGTCTTCTTCTTGAAATAAATAAGGACTCTGTGGGTCTTACTATTTTTGTTTTCTTTTTACAGACATGTACAGCTGAATGGGGAGAAGCTCCTCATGGGGAACGATGAGACATTCCCAGAGCTGAAGCCTAAAATTCTACGGGCTGGACGGACAATAGCTATGCCTCCAATGACAATAGGGTTTTATGTCATCAAAAACATTAACGCATACGCCTGTCGGAGATAACAATAGTTCTTCCTTCCGAAACACAGAACACTATATGAGTTTTCTGGATGCAAAGCTTAAAAACCAAATCACCAGAGGAGACGGCATTGTCCTATTCAAGGACAGCTGAACAGAGCAGACATTTGGAAAAACCCTTGCTGAAAAACAGCCGACTAAGAATGAGATTATTATTTTTGTGGGAATATTTAAACCGCTCTTCCCAGTTTCAAATAAACCTCACATTCTCTCCTCTGTTCCAACAAAGTCTTTCTCACTATGATGCATATGAAGGACTTCACTGCTGAACACTTTGTCTTTTCGTCAATAGTTCTTCAAAAGGTGCACAACTTTATGTGGTAAGTTATTGTTTTTGGACTGTGACATTTTCATTTTGTGGGGCACAAAATGGCAAAATTATAAACATTGTTTGGGCTGATATTTTCTTGTCTTTAATTGTCCTTCTCTCCCAGACTTTTAGTTGCTGAAAGAAGAAAATCACAAATACAATATTTCTCACAGAGAAAACTGTGGCTTAGCTAACTTTTGTGCATTTATAAGCTTTTTAAATGAATTTGATAAAGCTACTGATGTGTCTACTAAAAGCATTTTTTCCCTTTGTTTTGAAGAGGCTTACATTGAAAGTGTGGGGTATTAACACTTTGATTATTTTGTCGTCTTTGTTTCCACGTTTTCTTTTATCTGGATAAGATACATTCGATGTCAATGAAGTTGTTCCAGTATTTTGAGGAAAATCTTAAGAACAATATAAAATACACATGAAACTGGATTTACTTAAAAACATCTTAAATCCCAGTTTTTCAGGTACAGTTTATAAGCCTTTTCATTTAATGTTATATCCGATAAGCCTTACTATTTTAATGCTGCTAGGTCACTTTTGTATGGAATATATCTTTGTACAGATATACAGTCATATATTTTTAGAGTATGTATTGTACATAAAAAATATAAAGGAGATTTAAGCTTGATATGTTAGATTCAGTATGCAATTAATTTATGATAAAAAGTCTATTTCTAATATTGAATGTCCAGTTCTATTTTTGTTTTCATATTCAGTTTCTTTGTAAAACTGCAAATGTTGTCATGCAAAACCATTAATATGCTTTTTCATTATTTGTCACTTACAAACCTCAAATGCCAAAGTGCAGTCGTATTTAATAAATTAGAATATCCTTTCTAATGAGGCTCATTAAACATACTTTTCATTAGATCCACATCTCTGTTAAATGTCTTCTTTATTGGTCTGGTGTGATATTTTAATCTTAAATGTCATGTTTTCATTAGCTAAAAGCAGAAAAATTACAATAAATAGACATAAGAAAATCAGTTTTTGAATTGATTTAGTGAAATGAGCAAATGTTCAATATTCTAATTTATTGAAACTAGATCGTATGGCTGTGTTTTATTGTGTTTTTATGTTATAAACAAACAGAAAGATAATTGTGAGTTTGGAAAAAAATAATTGGTACCCGTCTTGCATTTGTTTACGTGTGCATTTGTCTTTAACTACTTACTTTCTGCTTACTTTCGGTTATCCAATAATCATCCCACTTTTGCACAGAAATCAGATTAGCAGAGTTGTATGAGAAGTTGTGGGTGTTGTTTTATAACCCCGCCATTCATAAAACTAAACAGGTTTGTCTCTGATCATCCTGTGTTCTCTATTCTTTATGATGCTGTTTACTGAACAGCATCTATACCGAGATTAAAATACATAGTGGAAGAATCTACTTACCTGAATTTTAAAAGCATTTGGTTGCACTGGAATTCATTTACAAGAAAACAAGTAAATACAGTTGAACACATATGCACACCACACTTTTCAGATATTTACTCGCAAAAATAAATCCATGCATTATGTTGTAGCTCATGATTACAACATAATGTAATCTGAAGTTTGTGATAATACGTGACAGAATGTGAAACAGTTTATGTTTGGTGAGATATTCATTGAGAGAATTGATATTGACCTGAGAAGATGCTAGTGGGTCTAATCATAAATTTATCTTAAATGTTTTCACCAACGTATTTCAATGTTGAGTCTGTATTTATCAGACTAAAACCATTTACTCATTTACTCCTCCAAGCTTAACAATAAGTTCAAAACACAGTAAAAGTTGAGCAAGAACTGGTTCAGTGTTCAGAAATGTTAAATATAAATATTATTTGCCTCTGAATGTGTTTATACGTAATGTAGAGATGTTTATATTTCTTTTGGAGAGCATTATTTTAATATGGAAAGTGTGCCTGTATTATTATTATTTTTTGTTTAAAATAAAAGTTTACATTGCTTTTAAAAACCCACAGAGCATGTTTTATGTTCATCATACATTCAAGTCGATTCCACCTGCTGTAGATGTACATCAAACATTGGAAAAGATCAGACTGCGCTGAACTTTCCCTGTAAACATGAGTCAAAGGAATGAAGAAAAAGAAAGGTCTTTGATTTATATTAGCACAGGAGCACAAGAGAGCAGATAAACCCTCCCCGAGGGACATAATAAATACAAACTGTCACTTTCTTGCAGCATCCTTTCATAAAGTTTTTAAGTTGCTGTTTTCGACACACTCACTCACTCACTCCTACAAAGTGCTACATGCTACGACCCCAGATGTGGGAGCAGCTGGAGCGAGCCTTTGTAGTGGTATCTTGTCCCTGTGTGAGGCGGCTGCTGATGGGAACCACGGAGCCAGGACAGGCTCAAGCTAAACCTGAACCACACATGGCTTACAGTCGGCTGATGCACAGATAACCAGGATTCGCTTGATGCTTTTGCGTTTGATGGATCTTCGGTTTCTTCTCTGAAAGCCTGGCGGTACAAAAATTTCCACGCTAGTGATTCCTGTGCTGATGTTTGATGCCTGTGTGCTGTTAGCACAAAGAGGCCATGATCCAAAGCATGTACCTTTATTTACATTTTGTTTTAGATTTCATAAACTTGAAATTGGCTCCTGCTTTTATGTAAGGAGCGGAAGTTTGTTTTTTTTTTCTTTCTTTCTGTTTCCCCAGAAATAGCCTTTCCTTCACATGTGGTTCACTTTAAACAAGCTGACTCTTTTGACAAGCAAGAGTCAAAGCAGGCTTGTTAACACTTGGCCATATTCCTGCATAGTGGTACTCATTATGATGTTGGCCACATATAACTGCTGATTTGGATGAATATTCACATTTATTCATTTTAGATCCCAGCTACAGAAAATAGACTTTAAGTGAATAAGTAATTAGGGGATATCTACTACTTTATAGCAATTTTTCTTTTACAAAAACTTAAATAATTATATGCAATTCACAAGATTTCTGCTGGATTCTGAATCTCTGAACAGAAATCAGTGAAGTAATTTGATTGGGCTGATGTGAACAATGGGGCCTAAGTACAGCTATTGATGCCCCTCACGATTCACCGCTTCCACTCACTGAACCTAACTGTGATCTGATTTAGGAAGACTGTGCCGTGCCTCGCCACTTGTGCGTGACAACGTCTCCACAGTGGAGGTAGCTGTTGCTCAGGCCCAGCTAACACTGTTTATATGCAGGGATCCATTTTGAGGCATGCAAGGCCCCCCCACTCTGTCAGCAAACATTGAGGATTTCATGATGTTTACTCTGTATATACAGGAGTCAGCCTAAATAGGATCGTCATGAACTCCAGATCTCCAGAAAACTGATGGACTAGATTAGACTTTGGCCCGCAATGTCCCAAATCCCAGCATTTGGGACCATTTCGACCCAAGCAGGGTTAATAAAACATAAATATTTATGCTGCTTTGCTTCACTCAGAGGCCTAGCGCACAGACTGTGCAGAATATTATGATAAAAGGCAGATTTGTTGAAGCCATCAGAGGTTTCTCTGAGAAGCAGCCGGGTGTTTCAATCATTTCTGTTAGTAAGTCCTGCCTACAGTTTTCAAGTGTCTTAGGTGGTAGACAGCTCCAGGCTGATTGGTTTTTTTTTATTTGTATTTTTTATTTTACTCTGTTTCCTTTTGTGATACATATAAGACTAAATAATGACTGCAAACTCTCCTATAACTTGGAATTTGGCCATGTTCAGATTTAAACTTGTGTTAAAAAGGTGTCAGTGCACACCTTTCACCATTTGAAGTGGCTCTGATTAATCTCAAATGAAATTTAGTTGTTAAATGTAGAAGGGTTTTTTACAGGACAACAGTCTGTTATAGTTATATAGGATTATAATGTCAGACCTTTTAACAACAGCTGGTCAGCAAAATGCAGACAAGAGCTCTAACCTGGTACAATGCATCTCTCTCTTTTTAGGTTAATGTAGATTACGCTTTGTCCCTGTTTACTGTAAATTAACAAATACAAAACATCAACTGCAGATGTTTATCAGCTGGATCTCATTCTCAAAAGATATCAGGCAAGAAAAGAAAACAAAAAAAATGCAGTTTCAAATAGATAGAAACACAAATTCAGACAATAAATCAGTATGCCCTTCTGGCCTCAATCTCTTAACATTTGCACATAGAATAGCTGGGAGGTCTCACAACAAACAGAGACTCTGAAGAGTGGGATTGTTTTTTTTGACAAATGTAGTTCGTTATACCAAGTTGTTTGCGCTATGCTAACATTATTTTCCAAATCAGTTAGGCAGACAGACCTCTCCTTTCATCATATAGACTTGAATACTGGCTCAGAGCTCAGATCCCAACTTTCGTCACAAAAACCAAAGGGCAAGATCCCTACTAATCTAAATCTAAATCTTGATGCTGCATACCACATTATTATTTCAAACTCTCAGTCCGTCATGTGCTCCACTTCATTCATCAGCGCATGACTTGTTCCTGCCTCAGTGATCATCGGGCTCCTGGAAGAATAGTTCACTGAAAAGAGGGGCTCAAGAGCTGGGTTATGGCAGGCCCTCGTGACATATAATCAAACCACGTGCATCCAGAAAGTATTCACAGTGCTTTATTTTTTTTCCCACAATTTATGCTACAGTACAGCCTTATCCTAAATTGTTTTACATTAACTTCTTTCCTCACAACTCAAAATGTTTGAGATTTTGCTCTGTCAACTGTGGGACCTTATATAGACAGATGTGTGCCTGTCCAAATCAAGTCCAGTCAACTTAACTGACCGCCGGTGGACTCTGAAAAAACATCTCAAGAATATCAACCTAAGATTAATATTAAGCAAAGCCTGTGAATACTCGTGTACATGTAATTTTCTTTTCTTATAAATTTGCAAAACACTCAAAATGTTTTCCCATATTGTCCTAAATTTGTGTGTGAAATTTGGAGGAAAGAGATTAACTTAATAGAAGTCAGAGACTGTAGCATAACAAAATGTGGGACATTTTTATTATTCCAGATTAACTGTATGATATATTTTATATGTAAATTTTATCAAAATTTATGAAAATTCACCTTAATTACAAGACAAACAAACTCTCCTGGTACAGAAAGGTTTGCATAAGCTATGATTACTCATATTAAGGTAATTATTTTAATTGGTTATGGACTGCTAGCATCTACCAGTTTGTAAAGTTGTAAAAATCTTTGTTCAGATATCTAGACAAGCGGCTATTCTTTCATTTACAAATGATGTCACTTTTCCCACTGCGCAGGTATATGTTTCCTATGTGGAATAGATCTTGTACATGTCTATGGAAATTTTATAAAGTAAAACACACACAAGACATCAGCTGTTATTAAGAATAACTTTCCTTTGTCCTTTTATTTAGCATAAAAGGTCAAAGGAACAGAAGAAGATGGCACAGCTTCAAGTTCTTCTTGGATATACTGTATAAAATATCTTTGTAAATATTTTCAGTCATGCTGTTATCACTGATTTTTCAAAGTAATCAGTCTAAAATAGTTTTTTTTTTCACTTAAATGCAACCAATTTCTTACATCATCAGGATTTTGATGCTTTGGAGGGAAGAGCATTGTACTGAATATGTCTGGAAAAGCTTTTCTTGTCAGACATTAAAAATCCAACTTCTGACTTGAAGCTTTTTGACCGTGAAAGTCTGGAATGCAAGTTTCTTCTGGTAATGATTCTTTTTCAGATATCCACACTTATCTTTCTTTATAGTAGGAATATGAAGTCCAAACTGTTGGCATTTCTAGCACCACCAGTACACTGTTATCCTTGTGTGTGTTTTGCTTCTATTCCAGGAGAGTTTGAAAAAAATTAACACTCGTAAATCTGGATGGATCTACAGATACCTCGCAAAGACTTTCAGACATAGAAATATGGTTTTTAATTTGTGTCCATCAAAGTATTTGAAATAAACTTTACTGAACAAGCTGTGCTCACTACTCATCAAAGAATAACCAAACTTCAGTTCACTAACCCCTACAACAATTTTATACAAAAAAGTCTCCTTTTTAACAAGACCTATACATTTTTGGGACTATGTGTGTGACTATTTCTGCATGAGCCTAGTTGCATGCCTGTTTTGTTTGAAGAAAGCAGAACGCCAAGAAAGAAGCAGATGAAAGAAGAAATGTTCAGATCAAACTGGGCGACTTATCCGCAGCAGTTGTCTTGGAATAAAACCAGCATGTTAGCTATTTAGTTTTGCCTGCATAAACTGATGACTATCATGAATCCATCAGCATCAAAGTTAATACCGCAAATCGTTTGACCTAGACCCTGCAGTGAAAACAGATGAACTATGAATTGGCATTTCAGCCCTTTCCTATCAATTGATCACAGCATGTGACTGGAACAGAACTAAAATAAAACATGTTATGAATCAGTTATCAGTTTAAAAAAAACTTATAAAAGAGATGAAAGCAAAATCCCGACTTAAAATCTATACTTAATGATATTTAAGGCAATCTAATTATTAGATGAGCTGCTACTGTTAGTTAATTCAATGAAAGAAAGGAAAAATCTAAGGGTGCCTGATAACATTTAAAGTGCAAGAAAGCAAGCATGTGTATTTTACATTTAAGTAGACCTACCACATTGTAACATACATTTTTCAGATTCAGCATGAATATATTTATGAACAATTATTGCGAGTCTTAAAGTATTGAAGTCTTTAAATTGACTTTAAAAGGCAAATATCTGCTGTGAGAAGCAGATAATTGCCGAATGATTATGTGATAAGGTGACTTGCCATATAAATTTCCTGGCCGTGAATCGTGGCTGCAGTCACATGAGTGCGTTGCGCTTCGGTCGAAAAGTGCGGAAGAAAGCAATGAACACAAGCTGTACCTGCAGAGAAAAAGCAGAAGAAAGCTGGACTTTTCAGCAGCAGAAAAGGACGGCGATGCAGAGACTATTCAGAGAACCCAGAGTGAGTCAATTGTGAGATCAACTAAAAGTTTCTGTTGGAGCAAAATGTCAGGGAGAAGTAAATGAATGGAGGAAGTTCGAGTGTTGTATTAAGATTTTATGTAAAACCTGACAGATTGGGCCAAACAAGCGCTTTGTCTGTAATATCGCTATGCTTTTTGGCATAAAAACAGATGTGTGCTTGATGGGAAACGGTGAACTTTCATCTCAGTCAATAGCAGATCAAGGTAAAAAATCAACAGTTGTGGTCTCATTGCTTCCAGTGCTTGTTGACATGCCTGTCTAATGAGTCAGCACAGATGACTGTCAAAAGTGTTTTTCACTGCAGTTTTCTGTTACTCGCAGACTTTGTGACTTAAGTTCCAAGCACTTCATTGGTAAGTTTGGTCTTTGCAGTGTTGAAATTTGACTGCATAACCCTAAAGTTCAAAATGATTAAGTATGATTATGCTAGGAGAGCGGGAGTAGCAGATGATACTTAAAAGGACAGATTGAATTTAATGTTTGCGGGATTTACATAAAGGATGATGTGTAGCTCTTATAGAGCCGCTTTTTGCATGTTTGCATTGGTGTTTTTATGATTTATCTTCAGTGATGAGCTCCTCTTTAAGGTTTGAAAGCCTTGTTACCATTCCCTCATAATTGACTTCCTTTACAAATTCTGCATCTTAGTCAAAAACATGTATTTTTAAGATGCATTCTTTTCTGCTTATTTTAAAATAACATAAAAATTGCTTAATATTGTTAATGTTGTAGTTTTTTAATATATTTTATTTTTGTTACAGACCAAAAACTGGACTTTTAACAAAACAACACCAAAGATATTGGCTTTTTTTCACTAAAAATATATGGTTTTTTGGTTTGTTTTGATTTCTTCTGTTCATGTTCTTGCCTCTATCTTTTTTCCCACAATGTAGAAATAATAAAAAAAAAACATAAAAAGAATATTACAAAAATTTCATTGCTGTTTCCACCTGTGAAACGCAACAAACCAGACATCTGCTTTTCCTCCCAGTCAGCTTTAAGTTTTTCACCATTACACTTTCTGCTTTTCTTCCTTTTTTCTTGTTTTACAGTGTAGCATCCTTTTTTGAATATTTGACGGGAAGACGTTTCTGGTCCAGATGAAGTGCTTGTTGATAGCCAGCGAGAGCGCCGAGGTCCTCTTCCACTGGAGTGACCGGGAATATCGCCAGAATATCCAGGAGAAGTATGGGGTCTCTCAGGAGGAAGGCGAGGGGGTACGGAGAAGGACAATAAATCCTTCTTATTTAATTGCTTCTAGTGAAGGCTTACAATTACTCTCATTCATTTTATTTCCAATTCTTCGTTTCAGCTTCCTGCCTTTGAGGACATCTTGAGCACTTTGTTTGCTCCCATCATTATCTCCTGCAGCACCTTGGAGGACAGCTACACCTCTTTCACCACTGAGAACAACCACATCTACGTCCTACACCAGGTAATATCCGCCCATCCTCCGTCCGTCATGACACAGTTACATAAAAAAATTATATCGGCTCTGACCTGTGAACTTGTATGCGCCAATTCTGAAATATTTGACAATAGAAAGCACTTATGCCGCAGTGACCTGAATGAATGCCTCTCTTCTAGCGAGGCGTCACGTTTGTCATGTGAGTGGAGTTAAAGAGTCAAGCCAGGCTGTGGCACATGATCGGGTTGCACCGTCAAAACTTAGCGCCATTTTCAGAGAACTCCAAAGCAGAATAACGTCACAAAGCAGCTGTCATTTTGCATTGTCTTTTGCACATGGAACAAAAACCTAATCGAGCTGCGTTGTGCTCCTTCAGTTCGACGAGTGTCTCTACATCGCTGTGAACGGGGACGGCGAAGAAAAGGAGGACGACCTGAGGAGAAAATTGTACGTGCTGAAAAAGATGGTCGAGGTCATGTTCGGCATGGTCACGCTCAGTGGGAACCTCCTGAGGAAAGAGTAAGAACGTCCAGCCTCTTTCATGTGTGCTGTGGACTACGTTAGGGTGGATGTGTGGCTAACGCCATTTGGTTCCCCTTCAGACTGCGGCCTCAGGACACGGAGCAGAGAGCGAGGCTCTGGAACTATCTGCAGAGCCTGCTGGAGACCTACAGCCTCCTCCGGGAGAACGACCAGAGCTTCTTAGTGGAGGTGGAACGCTTTTTGCTTCTTAAGTACCGGGGCCAGAAGGGGATAAACGAAACATAACTTCAGACCTGGAATGTAGATTTTTTTTTGCCATTGTGAATGCAGCTAAGCTAAGCCTTGATCAGACCAGTCTGAGCAGTTGATCTGATTAGTAAATAAAGGTTTCTACTGGCTGGAGCAAATCCAGGATTCTTTAAATTCATTCATTTCTAAAAGAAAGTGTTTTTTCCCTCACCTGAAATGTTCCTTATTTAGTTATTTACATATTTTTCCTTTACATTACTTTAAACAGCAAACATATCTGAATTTCATCTGGATTGTTCTTTAGTTTTCACTCAGATCTTAAACTAGAAAAGAATTTTTTCATTGTTTTATACTTATTTCTTCTCTTTACAGAATATTTCTGTAGATTGAGGGTCAGGATTATTACTCCACCTTTCTAAAAGATTTAAAAACTATTTAATTGTGATTGCTTTTCTGTACATCTTCACTTCATAATTTTGGTGGATTAAATTAGATGGGGAAAAAAAATAAGTTTACAAATTAGGATAATGTCATTTGAAATGGCAATTAATTTTGCCTGCTAATTGAACATAAACTGCCCACACCATTATACTACCTCCACCATGTTTTATTTATTTTTTTATTTATGTATTCTGGACTAGGATTTTTTTTTTTAAAGTTAAGGAAAGACAAATAATAGAAGATCTAAAATTGGTGGTGATATTAATCAACATAAGCAATAAATAAAAACAAATACACAGAATTATAAAATCCAGACAAATAAATAATACAGTTATTACGATAAGTTAAACTGGCCACTGTAATACAGTGAAGGCTTAAACAACCTATAAAAGCCTGTCTTTCTCACATGTCATTAAAAGCTTTTTTTCCTGTTTCTCATGTTTTAACTTTTTACTAAAAATAATCTCCAATATGTGGATATCTAAATAAATGCTGGTAATTGTTTTGGAGTCAAAGTTGTAACTTGTGGTCCGCCTCTTTTTTGTTTGTGCAGAAGAAAACACTTAACTTCACCTAACAGTTTTTTCCCATAAGAAATAAATTGAAGTCCAATCGTTTCATTTCTTCTGTCTCTCAGGCAGTGGAGCGGTTGATTCACCCGCAGCTCTGTGAGCTGTGCATAGAGTTCCTGGAGCGCCGCCTGGTCCAGCAGCTCAACAGCAGTGTGGAGCGAGCAGGAGAGGAGGTTCTGCACGCCTTCGTCCTCGTTCACACCAAGCTGCTCGCTTTCTACTCCAGGTTCATGCTTTCATTGAAAACGTCCCAGTGTTTTTGTTGGGTTTTTTTTCATACCCTGTGCAATTTACTGCTGCCAACTTTTATATTTGCATTTTGATTTATTTACATATTTGCCAACGCTCTGCTTCTCTCACTGCAGCCGCAATGCGAGCATCCTCTCCCCCTCAGACCTGCTGGCCCTCATCGTCATGGCACAAAATATGTATCCCAGCAATGTAGAACTGGACGACATGAGTCCGGAGGTATCGAACGGCCTATAACTTCTCAAACTTCTTGCTTGTTTCTGCTGTTTTCTTTTTTTCTTCACCATTTTCTGTTTCTCTGTGAAGGATACTGAGAGCACATCTGGTTCTGGTCCTGAAAGTTTTTATACACCAGAACCTTCTCCCTCCAGTAGAAGCTCCAGTAGCTCAGGTGAGTTGTTGAGTAAAGTAATTTTATTTGTGCTAAATTTCTCGCTTCCGTCTTGAGGACTGACTTTGTTTTTTGGTTTACTAGAGAAAGTTGGCCGAGGAGAAACTCCTGTGTTTGAGTTTGTGGACCCAGAAATTCAGGTCAGGATATTATTCTCTACAAGACACAAAGATTGTAATTAAAAGTGACACACTTTAAACTGCATTAATGTCTTTAGATGGCAGAGGACAGCTTGCACACTCTGGAAATTAACCCACCAGACCCTGCGAGCCCTCGAAGAGTTTTCCTCGAGGTATCACACAAAGATGGGCTGTATCCCATGATGCCTCACTCCATGTACTGCCTCTCACTGTGGCCAGGCATCACACTAGTGCTGCTCACCAAGGTTTGTGGTTACATTAAAACAAACCCTGTTTCTCTTTAGTTGCAGCAAAGATGTTTGTGACACGTTGTAGATAGATGTTTAACAGACTTTGTATGCAATTAACACTGCAATGCCATTGAAATACACTTTAATTTTTAAAGTATTTTATTGGGATTTAGCAACACTTGGTTGTTCATATTTATAAAATAAAGGGTCCTACTTCAGTTTTTTTTACACAAAAAGTCTGGCATTTGTATTCTGACATCCTGAGTCAGTACTTCCTAGATTACATTTCAATGCCATTACAGCTGGAAGTTTTTGTTGGTATGTCTCTAGAATCTTTGCACACCTAGAGAGAAATGTTGGCCCACTATGCAATGCAAAAGCATCCTCTGTTTTTTAACTAAATAACTTTAGTTGGCAAATGGTTGAGATGGCTGAATATTATTTAGGGATGTTAGAGTAAATAGCTTTATGTTTTTGGAATTTCAACACTGGTAGCATTTTTCTTAAGCTTAATTATATATTATGAGAAAAGGGGGGGGGAAAGTTCAAGAAGTAAGATTATTTCTGAAAGTCACTGTATATCTAAAGACATCTTGTATTTGCCTTCTTGTCACCCATGTCAGATTTCCTCCAGTGCACTGGCCATCTCGGTGTATAAGTACTTGGAGGACTTTGACAAGCTGGAGAAACGATTACACGAAGGCCATGGAGCTCCCGCTTCAGCCAGAAGTCCTCTGAATATGCAGGACATCCGCTCCAAAATGGACAAATTCATCAAATCTTTGGAGCCCCATGACTTACAGGTAGATGTTACCAGTTTCAGACCTTGTCATTTCATTGTACGACCTTCTAAATTATAATGGAAAATTTTATTTGTTTAATCATCATAATTTGAACTCAAAAGAACCTCCCTAGATTCCTTACTTTTATTTAAAAGAATCACATTTAAGTCTTCCGTTTTCATTCTTCGAGATCAAACAAGAACATTTTCTAATTCTCTCCCAGTATGCGCAGTTACAAAATGTCTGGGCAGAGTTCAAGAGCCGAGCCTTTTCCAGAGCAGGTTCTGGATTCAACAAAGAGTAAGTCCTCTGCTGCCCTCTGGTGGCCAAATATCATTAAAGCAGAAAGTGTCTTAAGTTCCTTTTAACGTTTTCATGACTGTTTTTTAGTCTCATCCCGTGGTGTAAGAACATGAAGACCCAGTTGTGTGGAATATACAGACAGTGTTTCCTGACTGGTTCTTTGTCTGCTGATGTTAATCATCGTCTCTCTGCTGGTCTGCAGGAACGAGCCCAGGCTATGGTTCGGTGAGTCTCAGCCCATTGAAACGTCTTTATTTTTTGTCTCAGCACTCTATGTGGGCACAAAGGGACTTCAGGTTTTCTTTTGGTTCGACTCATGTATTGACACTCTTCTTCTCCTAGAGAGAAACTGGTGGACTGGAAGGACTTCCTGTTGGTTAAAAGCAAACGGAACATAACCATGGTGTCATATCCTTTTCTTTTTTTAAATGTTACTTTTCCCCTATAGGTCTACTGACTGCTTTGTTGTCTATTAATGGTTATGTGCACATCATATTGCTAAACATCTTTAGGTAATGAGCACATGAGAATTAAGTTTTTCCAAAACCATTTTGTGTATTTGTTCTCTCTTAAATGTCAAAAATGTTGCTATATCTGTTCCAGGCCTGTATGAGGTGTTAAGGTTGGAACCATCCACTCAAACTGTCATTACAACCAATCTGTTTGGAGCCTAGCGGTAAAGTTAGAGGTGGGACTCTGTGGCATGATAGTGTTCAAATAGTTTCCTGTTGGTTATCTACACAAAAATCCAGTAAATTAAAAGATCTCACTGTCATATGGGCTTTCTATTTGGTTTGGGAAAATGAGTTGATTTCATTCTTTTCGAAATCTGGAAAAGGTCAAGAGTCTGTAGAAAAAAAATATTTGTATTTCTGTATTTCTTTATTCTTATCCTATAACTTGTTTATTTTATCTATAAGTTGTGGCTTTCTAATCTGGTGCCTTTACTTTCTTATTGTATAATTTCCTGTGTTCTTCCTTGCCATGTGTCATTTGTTCCTTTCTTGATTGTTATACCTTTCTTCCCTCCTTTATGTCCTTTATTATTCCTCGCATTTTCTTATTTTCCTTCTCTTATGTCCTTTGTTTTTGCTTTCCTAGTTTCTTTATAGGGAGCATTTTACGATTTTATATTTTTAAGTGATCACAAATCTGAAAGAACCCTTGAAAATCTTGGAAATTTTTTTTCAGTTTATTTAAAAATCAAAAGAAAGACTAAATTATTTTAGATTTCCCAGAGCCTCAGGGCTAATTTCTGGACTACTACCCTGGTAAGACCTGGCTAAACTTCAAAAATGTGGATCTTGACTAAGCTGATCTCACTTATCTGGAGGATTTCCCAGGCCTCGTTCATTTTATCTGCGTGGACCGAGCGACTGGCCAAATGATTGCTCCGTCACTCAACATCACAGAGCGCGCTACGTCGGAGCTGGGGAAGGGACCTGTGGCTAATTATATTAAAAACAAGGTCAGGCAACCTCTGCTTTATTTTACTACATGAGTGTTTTAGATGGAAAACGACACTATGATCATTTAGACCAATGGACTTAAAAAGTAAAGATCTTAATCCTTTTACATCAAAACTAACAAACAAAAAGACTCTTTACACTGGCAACAGTTTCACAAAATGTTTTCATAGTTTTATCTTAAATAAGAAGACTAATAACAGCGCTGCTATGAACTAAATGCACACTGTGATGTTAATGTAGTGAAATCAGAAAGAAGTGTTTGCAGATTTTGCTTGTTATCCTTTGACTGATTGAACATAGTTTTTTCTCTTGCCTTTGTGAAAGGCAGAAATATTTTGCCTGCGCAGTAACCACAATTACTTTCTTTTTCACTTCTGTCTATCTTTTGACCTTAAACTGAAGGTATGGGCCTTGGTCAGGACAACCCGCCGCTATCTGCAGAAGGGTTATTCCACCGTCACACTCCGTGATGGAGATTTCTATTTCTGCTACTTCCTCTGGTTTGAGAATGAAACAGTAAGTTACCAATTTTTTTTCCCCCCACTGAACATTGGACTCAATTTAAGGATGGATTAATCTTTTTTTGTGCAACAAACAATTAATTCTATTAAATGCTTCCACATTTTTGGCAACTTATGTATGCATTAGCATTATGCTACAAAATTTCTATATGTCTGATCCATCAGGGATACAAGTTACAGCCAGTGGACATACCAGTGCTAGCTGACGACTCTCCACCCATTGGGATGCTCGCCTATGACTACTACAAGTAAACAACCTTACCCTGAAATGTAAGGAAAACTCAAGTGGCCTTTGCTCGGTATTAACAGAAGTCATATTTTTCACAGTAGGCTGCTGAGGTACTACAGCAAGAACCACAAGGGGGAGAATGTGAAGTGCTATGAGCTGCTGACTGTCCACCTGGGGGTCATCCCCACAGAGATCATCCTCCAGCACTGCAGGCAACTCGCAAGTAAACTGTGGGAACCTTCACGCAATCCGCTGCTGTAGAAAGATCATTACACTCAAACTTAGAGACAAAGGTTTCAATCCATTGTTCCATCAGGAATCAGAAAGAAAAGCAGAACCCACATATCTGCCTCACAGTTTCCTACTCTTTTTTTTTTTTGTTTTTGGTATTTTGTGTTTGAAGTTCTCCAAATAATTTATTAGAAGCACTTTTTCACTTAGCACGGGCAACCCGTGACTTTAATCGACCCCATCAAGTTTGCATTCTTGAAAATTTGTTTCCTATTGATTAGTCATGCACATGTATATAAACGATGTAACTTTTTTCACCCTTTTAAAGTTTACAGCATTTGTATTTTACAAATGTACATACTGTACATTGTGACTTATATAAATGAACAATCCAACAAGTAGTTTCTGAATGTCTTTCCTTATGAATAATTTAAACATTGTTTTACTTGCTTCCACTCTATTATCAAAGTTATCATACACACATGAGGTTGTAGCAAATGGCATTGATTGGCATTGTTTAGAGATTCTTCCTGAATCTTACACAAAGTGCACAAGAAGCAGTTTAGAGGGATTTTTTTTTCCTGTAGACAAATACAACTAGCAACATAGTTGTATTCTCTATTTTATTGAGTCTTTAGCAAATAAAATTAAAACATAAAACAGAACATGAACATTCAGGACATCACACAATGTAGTCTGTTTCTAAATATCATCTGTATAATTGATACTGTTCTCAAATTAACTGCTAAAAATCAGTCCTTTGACATAACAATGCTAAGTTAGTTGTTTAGAGACTGGGAGCATTTTAAAGGTAATTTTGCAGTGTGGAGTGTGTTGTGCACAGCTTACAATAGAGGAAATAAACTCCCAACCAGAAGGGGGAGTGCATGCAGACATAAGAAAAACTCAAAGAGCTCCTGTGAGGTCAGTCACAGCTCCTGAAGCCACCAGATCCCTCAGGAAGAGTTTCTCAGCGCTAACGTCGTGCACCACCTGGAAGATTTTAAATAAATGTCATTGTGGACAAAACGTGAATTCTGTGGTCAGTAACCCTGATGGGGTGGATTTGGACAAATCTCTTAGGGATCCTGGTAAAGATGTGTACAAAGCCTTGAATAGTAAATTAATGTATCTGTTTTCATTGCATTTGCATAATCTCACACTGTCATAATTTGAGGCCATTTATTTAGTGGGGGGAAGAAATTCCCTCTGAAGAAATTATAGTTGACAAAATCATCTCTCAATAATTGGTACCCACAAAAACACCTAAAAATACATTTTAGACATGAGCAGTTTTTAAAATATCACTTTACTTTTTGAAGTTCTTGAGAATTTAAGAACATTTCTAGTTTGTGAAACATGTCTTGTTCTGAAACTAATGGTGAATAAGTAGAAAAGCGTCTGTGGAAACTGTTAAGTAAGGTGTAGGTGCTGTGTTGCATTGGGCCCTTTTCTGGCTGTTTTCCAGACAGAAAAAAACCTTGCATGGCCATCTCACTTCTAAATGCTCTTGAAAATCTGTGAGGTGAGCCGAAGAGCAGAGTAAATAAGAAAGCACTTGGGACTTTTGATTATTTACAGAAAAAAAAAGGATAAATCTATCCTAAGGCTTTTTACATATCTTTCTGTGGAATCAGCATGTTTGCCCATATCTGTGTGTCAGTGTAAACTTACTTGAGCTTTCATGGCACCCATGCGTATTGCCTCGTAATAGTGGAGCCTGGCCTCTGGGTGTTGCATGTCATAACCAAACCCTGCGAGGCTCACATGGTCACACATCTGCAGAGCCATCACCACGGCACTGGCACCTAATGTTGGCACCATCTTTGTTCAGAACAGAAAATGACCTTTGATTTGTTTCATAAAGCAAAACAAGATCTCAAACTTCACCGATAATTTGAGAGAAATTCTTTAACATGGTAGCAAAGAATACAAAATAACACCCTTTTGAAAATAAATGTTGCTCATCTTTCAATCAGCTTCTTGGATGGCTCATCAAAATAATTTTTTGTTTCTGTTTCAAAGCAGTTGTCATTGGTAGCAATACAATAAATTAAACAAATGCAAATGTACCACACGTTTATGTAAAAAAAAATAGACAAATTTTTTAGGAACTTACATTTCCCTGTTTCTGGGCATATCTCTGTATGACTTGCCCTGTCTTGTGAATGATATCTGGATGGAGAATCTTGAAGCTCTCTGGTTTCAGCGGAATATCGTCAACTACCTCCCTCCAGAACCACATTTTGGACCAGAAGCTCTATAGATGACAAGCAGGATAATAAAAATGTACAATATACCAATAAGAAACTTGTGCAGTATAGTTGGTATTCAGATGTGGGCTAACCAGAGGCTGCTTGGTTATTATAGAAGTCAGCCAGTCCAAGTCCAGGCTTTTAAAAGCCACCAGAGCGATCATGGAGGTCTTTTTGTACTCATCGGCCGAGTGAGGTGCTGCCTCTGGGTACATCAAGCGAATGGTGGTGCGTGACCCAGCGTCTCTCTCAAATCCAGGGACTGGAGCATTATTCATCCTGGAAACAGGCATAAACCCCCAAAATTTCAAGAGTTGCATCAAAACAGGACTTTGTTCCAACAAATTCAAAGAAGGGCTTGGTGTTGTCAGTGAAATTCAACAAAACATTTAATTAGGGCAGCTACAAAATTCCAGTTCAGAGAAATTTGTAAAATTAAAAGAGTACTTAAAACCTAAATTTGCAAGAAGTATGAATAGGTCAGGGGTCATTGGAGGCTCTTGAAATAATTGTATGGCCCCAAGTAGCAGTTCAAGAATGGGGCAAATTTGAACCACATACCTGATAATGACATCATATTGATCTATGTGAGATCCAAGATGGCTCCCGTGAAGAATGCCTCCATTTCCCACCACCACACATCGCCTGCACTTGTCTTCTTTACTCAAAGACGGAGGCAGACCAGGCTGAGGCATAGCAGCAAGGGCCAGGGCCAAATGCTCTTCACTTCCTTGGAGCCCCAGAGGAGGGGTCAGATTCCATGCCTTGGGTTTGTCCTGTTGAACAAACACTGGGATGTCCAGAAGGCCTTTAGAACAGGACAGCGACTTGAGGTGGTCCAGACCCCAGTGAGGCTGGCATGGTCGTAAAAGCAGGAGGGCTGATCGATTTAGTAAGGCCTGAGGAGAAGAGGGCACAGTAAAACATCTTCTTCTGCAAATTTAACAAAGATCTTGTTAATAAGATATAACATGCATCTTTACCAAATCTTTGGGATACTGGTAGTCATCGCTGTCTGATGACACATTATTTAAGGGGAAATATGCAGGAATCAGAATCGCCAAGTAGAATCCGATCAGCAAGATCAGACTAGTGGTAAGATTCTCCTTCCTGTTCAGAAGACAAAAGGACAAAATGGGCCATCAGTAATAGCAAAAATGTAAAGGGCAACCATGTTCTTCCATCTGCAAATGTCATATCTGAGTTGACATGTCAGCTAGTTTGACAAACATAAGTCCATCTGTTCAAATTACAGGTTGAGAATTTGTTTCTCTTTAATTAGAGATACTTGCAAAAATATTTTGACCCTCAAAGTTTTTAACATTTTATCCCATTATAACTGTAACCTTCAATGAATTTTATGAGATAGACCAAAAGAAAGTAGTGCTTACTTATGGAAGAGCTCTGATTCGTTTTTCAAATGTTTTGTATTTAATCTCCTCAGAGTCAGTCCTTTGTAGAATCATGTTGTTTTGCAATTATACTTCACATAGCTGTAAGTGTTTTGGGGTGTGTCTCTTACCAGCTTTGCATGTCTGGATACTAAATATTTGCTAGTAGTTCTTGGCAAAACAGCTTAAGCTCAGCTACATTGGAAGGATAGGCTATGTGAACACCGATTTTTAATTTTTGACACAGATTCTCAATTAGATTCGGGTCTGGGCTTTGACTGGGCCATTCTAAAACATGAGTGCACTTTGTTTGAAACCATTATTGTCAGCTCTGGCTTTATGTTTCAGATTATTCTCCCATTTGAAGATAAACTTTGTTGTTCAATTCTAGTCTTCTGTGGGATGTTTTGTGGTGGCGCAGGGGCTCAGCGGTGTGGCACAACCCACATAAGGATCCCTTAGTCCTCGACGCAGCTGTTGCAGGTTCGATTCCCGGCCTGGCGACCTTTGCCACATGTCTTCCCCCTTCTCTCATTACCCACTTTCCCGTCAATTAACTATCAAATAAAGACCACTAGAGCCAATAAAACCTTTAAAAAATAATCTAGTCTTCTGTGACCATTAATTTAGATAGATTACTTATTTCTGCTAAACAAAAACATCTCAACAACTTGATGCTGCCACTAACACATAGCACCATGGGAATGGTGAGTTCAGAGTGAAGAGCAGTGTTAGCTTTCTGCCACAAAGTTTGGCTTGTTTTCTGAAATGTTAAAGTTTGGTCACAGATGAAGTTACACACAAATGGAGTCTATTTATGAACAAATGTATTAATTTGATTTAATTTAGAGGTGTCGGAGTAAGCGAATCTGAAAACAAATGCATGCCACACTTTTCATAACTGCATGCCATTTTCAGTCTACTCCATTTTTATTTTTTTTACTTTGTATAGGTCTATTACATAAAGTCCTATTAAAATTCAAAATTGCAGGTGTATTATAAGAAAAAATACAAAAAGCTTTACAGAGGCACTGTAATGTATTTATTAAAAGCATGCCTAAAATTGAATGGGTTCCTCACCTTTCTAAAACCGAGTTTTTCCAGGTTGTAAAATGAAAGCCCTCACTAACTTTCTCAGATGATCACAACCATGATCACAGCCACACCTCCACAGCTCAGATGCTGATGACCACAAGCAAAGTAGTTTTCGATTTGTAAAACAAACTTTGTTTTGTCCCATTTCCATTTTCTTACGTCATGTCAGATTAGTCAGGAGTAGGGTATGGAAAGTTTTCATTCTTCTACATGACCTCAGTGATTGGAATGTAGAAGTATGATTTTCTAAAGCAAAATCAAGTTACTTGTCTTGATGTTTGACTGTTGGTTGTTATATTGCTGTATATAAAATTTATTCAACAGTCCTTGTAACCTAAGACTGAGCTTCAGTCAACCCTGAAACTGTTTATGCAAATAATCATCATACTCATCAACATAATTGCTTTTTTTTTTTAAAAGAATTACTGTGGAGAATTCTAGCAAAATACCCGATCTATCACATTAGATCATTTTTAGTATTATTTAGAAATAGAATGGGTCCAGAGCCCTCTGTAATAGTTTTGAACATAACCTGTTTTCTTCTTTGGAGAACTTGTACCTGCTTAGGAAAAATTCCCTGGACTCCGTTTTTAATATGTCTTGTTGTTTGTGACACACAGTTGTTAGTGTTGAAGTCTCTGCAGCCACAGGCAGCAGTGGAGCGCCGTCATCTGGATCTTCTACACTCAGATGGTTCAGCGTCACCATCTCTCTGTTTCTTCCACCTTAAACACACACAATGTGTAATGCTGACTAATGTCCCCTAAATCATTAAACATAATATTAAGGAATAATTTATCTCTTACTTTTGAGACAAGATCTGTAAAAAGAATCACTCTCCCCAAAGCTTACGACGGGGAGAGTGTCATGTTACCTATTTTATACTCAAATATGAGCTGACGCTGCCTGAGACAAGAATCAATTTTATAAACACGTAAGAACAGAGTGCAACTTACAGCTTTCCTCGAAGAGTTGTCAGTTGATTTTTAACTTTCCTTTTCCATTGCTGAGAAATAAGCAGAAGAGTGTACGGTCAAAATGGCTGAAGTTCCTTTTTTACCTGACTGAACTCTGCCTCTTCCCTCAATAGCCCTGGTTAATCATTAACATGTCAGTCACACTCCAGCTGGAAAGGGGATGAATAAGCATGTGTGTGTGTCATCAGCTATTCATCCAATAAAATTCTATATTTAAATGTGAATAAGCATGTATGTGCGTGTGTGTCATCAGCTATTTATCCAATAAAATACAGTATTTAAACATAAAAAAGGAGAGGAGGAGAGATGAAAAGTGTGATTAGGTATGGTGCTGGAAAAAAGTATTCACCCCTCACAGATTTCTTACTTTCTTTTTTTTTTTTTTGTCACACTTGCTTCAGGTTTTTCGTCTCATTTAGATTTTAGACAAAAGGAGAGAAAAATAAAACATTCCAAACCAACATGGTTTAATTGAAAATATATTTCACCTAAATATTTAAATCATGACTTTGATTACCTGCAATTTGTTTGGTTCACTTTCACTGGCCAAATGTCTACAAAGGCCTGGTTAACACGTGAGGAGTTTCATTCACACGATTCAAAGCATGAATGGCTATGAGGCCACCTATAGATGAAGAGTCATGGTTGCCCAGTAGTAGGTGTTTGAAAGACAGAACCCAAAGACATTTTTTCTGTTTAACATTGTTTCTTCATTTTTAATGTAAACCGTTTCCTTTATACTCTCTAAAATGTGAATGTCTTTCAAAAAGTGTAACTGGTGAGGTGTGGGTGGAAACCTGAATCTTAACAAGTGGAGCCGTCTTGTCTGTGTCTTGCTTGTTTGTTTAGCCAATGTTACGTTCTGCAGTATCACCTGGTGCTTGTCTGACACCCTTCAATTGCTGCCATGGGCAACTCAACCGTATAATCCATATCAAAAAGTGTGACTGTTTGGGGCTTACCAATCTTTGTCTGAGAGGTTTTTTTATTGAAATGCAATGGGAAGTTGTGTTTCTCAGAGTACTCAAGCCACATTGTTCTTGTGCCTTATCTGCTTTTGTTGCTTATTTGATTAAGTTATGTGTTTTTCGAAATTCCTCAGTGATTTGACCAAAGCCCTGAAAGGGTTTCCCCAAGTTTGAAGGACTTGTGCTCCTTTTATCCTTGAGGACATCTTTTCAGCCCAATCGGGTGGAGTTATTATGACCAACTGCTTAAAGTCTATTGGTGATAACATTCAAAGAGCAGATACAGCACAGTTTGTGTACATTTCCTGTAAACTTCAATGTTGCCTCTTTAATTCCTTAACCACTGTCTTCTACTTATCCAAGATTGTGTCACAGACCTAACAGAGCTAAGGAAAAGGCAGGCATCTTTCTCCCCCGCATTTCTCTCTAGCTCATTCTGGTTTGCATGCCAAAAGGTATCAAATGTCTCTGAAGTGAGTTTTTGTCTTCCCCATGGTCTACTCTTGGCATAGGGCCCAAAAAATCCTCCAAAGTTCCAAGAAAGATCCAGTGTACTGTGCCTTGTACCTCTGTCCTACCATATGACTAAATGTTGATAAATTAACTATAATTACATGAGCAAGACAGTGGTAAACCTGCAGGAACTGAAACATTGGAGCTGGTCTACTTGATAAGTTGGTCATACCCTTAAAAGATTTAAATGTGATACTTCTTACATTTTTACCTAAAAGTTTGTTCTGATAAGTACTGAGAACTATCTATCAATAGATAATAAAACAATAGAAAGGAAATATTACTTTTGTTTGAAAATATATATTTTAATTATAGTTAAAATGTGTTTTACATACTCAAGGTAAGATGAAATAAATAAGCCCAGATCATTTTTATTTTATTCTGACACCTAACAGAACCAAACCTGCCGTTGAAAGAGAGGTTTGTTTCAACCACGGGTCTATGTGATGTGTGCAAACTATTCATTTTCATTATCAGCCCCACGCAGTATTTCCTGTTCCAGACAAGACTGCTCTAACTGTCAAGGAGAGAGGGAACACAAACCACCCACAACACAGGGTTAGGAATCAGACAGTTCTTCCAGTCTATATAACTCTAAAACTGAGACCCAACAACACATTAGCGAAGAAAAGCACCTGACAAAAATTCATTCTTATCTACAGAGCTCCTAAGTGCTTGACATTTTTAGGTTTCTCCCTTGCAATTCATCTGATGTATAAGCTGCATGCTGCTGTGAGCTGATTTTATTGAGAGGGGGATGGGGAAACTTTCTCACTGCGATGCAGCCAAAATTCAGAGAAACCTGTTTATCCATGAAATATTGAGGTTTTTTCAGTCCCTAATTCATAATCCAGCTCCTGTGCTAGAGCTCAGCACTGACCAATAATTGATGTTTTGTTGCTTTCTCGAACAAAGATCAAAAACTCGGTGAGAAAAAATGTTTCTTTTTACAATACACCCTTTATTAAATACGCCTCCACGATACATAACCAGACGAATTCCAGGAAATCAGTGGATGCTTTATTTAAAGACCACATGGTAACAATCCTCAAAAAGGTAACACCATGGCAACAAGATATTTTTATTTTACCAGGCAAATCAAATTGTGGACAGGCACATTTGTAAAGCACCATTTGTTTCCAGATGGAAATGGAAGCATGACTCTTGTGAGATCAGTTGGGGAGTGAACAAATCCATTTACACATGCAGCATACTTTAAATGTGCACCAAAATAGTGTTACTGATACCAAAACAGGTCAGAGTATCTGTTTTGAAGTCTCTCTTTCAGTCTTAAAAGTTGTCATAACACATTATGACAACTTCACATGATGTGTGAAGTTGTCACACATTATGTGACAACTTCACATAATGTCAAGCTTGAGAATCAAGAGAATCAATCAATTCTTTTTTCACAGAATGTAGCTGTGACAATGTAAAACTTTCTAATCTGACTTCAGAAATAACTGAAACCAAATATTTCCTTGTTTAATCAATGGGTCAGTTTTTGTTCATATGTACTTAAATTCCAGTTGAAATTCTCCTCATTGATTTGTCTTTACTATCCAACTCTAAGGCCTGTTTGTTTGCACTACTGACCATTTCAGGTTTTCATACTTCTTATATGACATGGTTGTTTTTGGTTGAAGTTTTGGAGGCAACACTAGAATAAATAATGTCTACTGATGTGTTGTAAGGCCTGTTAAACATTCAAGTATACAGAACACATAATAGCTGTGATCAGCTGTAATAAATTATGTGTCAAAATATCAAACATGATAAAAACACAATTTTCCACTAATTCAGACTGCTTAAAATTAAAATTGATAGTTAGATACAATTAATATTTATACACCTTACACACATTAATAAACAAGTACATACATTTTTTTCATTTAGCTGCCTAAATTATCTAGGTCCATAGATTCAGCACAAGGTGCTGGTGAGAAAGTTACATTCAGTCACCATCAGAATGTGCATCAGATTAATTGTTGGGCTTTTAATGATGCAGTAGGGCCGCTCTTTTTCCATGTTGCAACTAGGCTTGTCGCAATAAGCAATCAATCAATTAATCCCAAGATAAATTAAAACAAACTCAATAATTTCCATTTGCATGATTTATTGTTTTCTCTTTTCTCTCTCACTTTCTACCAAAAACTGGATGACAAAAATCTTCAGCCTGCTGCATTGGTTTCAAATAGGCCCCATTTTTAGAGAGACTTCATAAATAATTTCATTTGTTGTTTCTGTTGCTTGGTTTATTTATTTTCAATATTTAAAATGTCTTTGAATTCCTGTGTTTATTAAAATTTAAAGTTTGTTGATCTTTGAGAATGTGCTCTTGCATTTTTATGGTATTTTCACTATATCTCTTGTAAATGGTCTCAGAACAATATTATCGTTTACGGTAATAACTTCTGGGATAATTTATCATCTAGCAAAATTTGTTATCATGACACACCTAGTTGCAACAATACAATGGTACAACAAATGACGACAATGAATTTTAAAACAAGAACTTGTTGGGCAAGTTTGAATTTAATGTAAACTTTCTCTACAGGATTAAAAGTATACATATAATCCCACTAATATTTGGAAAATTGTCCTTCAACAAGTTGCAGAAAAGCGTACAAATTGTCATTATGAAATAGGGACTGATTCAAAAGTTAAATGTTCACCTGCTTTATGCATTTTTGTTTTGATTCCAAATAAAAAAACAAAACTGGCTTTGGAAACTAATAAAGCTGGTTAAACGTTTCACAAAAATCCATGCACTGTGAGTACAGAGTGGTTGCCAGAAAACCACATGATTTTAGAAGGAGTCAAACATCCAGTCAGAATTGCACCAAGAGTTTGCTGATGAAAATATATCTATATATTTGTGTTTCCCCTTTAACAAACTAGGATATAGCTGAGTAAATATTAATGGGGTAAATGTGTGTATTATTTTTATTCTGTTTTCAGCAGAGAAAACCCACAACAGTAAATTCAATATTCTTTATCCAACTCTGGTTTCTCAAATTCATTGAAATTGTTTGTTGGTTGGACGATCATACGTCCCTGAATTCATGCTGATGATGACCGTATGTAAACCGCTGAGCTCCACTGAATGATTCTAACATGTTGTACAAATGTGGAGTCATGGTGATCTTCTTTCCCAATAATAATAATCATCAAGAAGAAGACTTGCAAATGACAGAGTTAAAACCATCCTTAATCAGGCTTTCAACTCCTTAAACTGACAGGTACCTCAAGGCAAATCATGCAGTGAGAATGTGAGGAGAGGGTGTTGTTCATCATCTGATTATTTTATGAACAAGCATGTGATTGTGTGAAAATATCTTTAAGGCAAATGTGAATAGTTAAATATGTACATTCTTTTTTTAACACACAGCCATGAGTTTTCCTTTTTTTTACTAAATTTTAAGCTATTCTAATAAAAACAGTATTTTTAAAAAGTAATTTCTCTAATCAGCAGCAAAATGATTGGCTATAGAAAGAAACAGACACATTTTATGGTCTGATGTCAATATGAAAGACAGCAGCTTTCCCTGCTTACATTACTTGAAGGTGTGCTTCACGAAGTTCTTCATTTCATAGAAAGTCATCCAAAAATGTTCAAATGCATTTCCCTTAAGTCACTTTAAGTGTGGACAAGCAGACAAAGAAATGGTAAAAACCAGACAAAGAGAGGTTGTGAAAGAGAGTGTTCACCCTTAAGGCCCATCTGGAAGGTGCTGAAAGTTTAGTCCTAACACCTTTATGGTCTGAGGCAGTCATAGCACCAGGCTGTGAGCGCTGGAGGCTGAGGCCTGAGCACGCTGCACCACTCCAGGACACTTCTCCCTTTTCTGCAGCTTGTGGTTTTGAAACAAGCCCTCATTTCGTGGAGCACCATGAGTTCCATCAGGGAACGTCAATAGCCCTGCAGACACAGATATACTGGACTATAACCAACCACAGGCACACAATATTGACATTCCAATCGATTTGCTGTTAGAGCGGTGTTATGCACTTACCATATCCCTCAACACGGCCATCTTTGAATTCTCCTTCGAACTTCATGCCATCGAATCGACTAAAGACTCCTGAACCTTGAAACTTTCCGTGAGCAAATTCTCCTTCATACCTGTCATGACAAAAAAATGTGACCAGGTTGTCTTTTGTAACCTTTGTGAGGGTTTAACTATCATTTCTCTACACACCGGGATCCGTCTGTAAAAAGCAGCACACCCGAACCGTGAAAGAGTCCATTCTCAAACTGGCCAGTGTAGCATGTTCCATCCTGAAACTTGAGCTGGCCTAGGCCATGTCGCCGACCTAGAATAATGAACCATATACTGCTTAATGACTGGAATAGCTATCAATGAGACACATTTTGCTGTTACTATTATGTTTTATTGGTATTTTATGTAATGGACCAACACAAAGCAGAGCACAGTTGTGACATGAAAGGAAAGTAATAGTTTACAGATCAGTTTACATTTCAATGTGATCTGTAAAGTGTGTGGTGTGTATGAATTAAGCCCCTCTTGAGTGAATACTTTCTACAGCCAACTTTTGATTACTGCTGCAAGTCATTTGACCATTTCTTGTTTGCAAGGCAGTGTTATTTATGCAAGGCCAGGCCAAAATTATTGTAGAGCACCTATGACTATCAATGTAGTTATCTGTTTATAAGTCTTGCCAAAGGTCCTCAATTGGATTTGGTACCATTCTTTTATTGGGCCATATGTTCTTACCTGAGCCATTCCATTGTAGCTCTATATGTTTAATGCTACTGTAACATAAAACTTTCTTAGTCTGAATTCCGTTGAATCTTCTAACAGGTTTTCTTCCATTACTGCCTTGTATTCATCTTCTAAACAAATCTGACCAGATTCCCTGTTCCTACAGCTTTAAGAGTCCTCAGAGCAAGATGCTGTCACCAGGTTTAACAGTGGGGATGATGGGATTTTTTCTCCACCAGTAGAGTTTGTATGTATTTTGCAGAAAGCTCAACTTTATTATCATCTGTCCCTTACTTTCACCCATTTTCTGTGTCTCCTACATGACTTGTAGAGAACTGCAAGTGTATTTGTTTCATAGCCTTTTTTCAACAATTCCAAGTTTTCTTAGCTCTCTTCCATAAACACAGCTTATGTGGAGTGCAAAACCTAATAGTTGTTGAGTCAACAGATTTGCCCTGAAACCTGGCTCTCTGTAGCTTCCCCCATGGACCACTTCCCTGCTTCCCTGCTGAACACTCTCCTTTCCTGCTGTATTGGGTAAGTGGGCAACCATGTCTTTACACTTCTGCTATTCTCACACCAGACAATGGATTACACAGTGGTCTGTGAAGTTTAGAATGGTTGAAATATTGCTTTATAACATTGAATCAATTTGAACCTCTATGTAATTTTAACTCTGACCTGTCTGATGAGTTTCTTTGTCTTCGTGATGATGCTATGACCTTTGAAGAGTTCACAGAAAAGCTGTACTTTACCTCAAATTAAGTCACACAAAACAGGACAGTATTCACTAAATAGGTGACTTCTGAAGAGAACTGATATCAATGGGTTTTATTTAGTGATATTTGAGTTAAGGAGACTGAATATACATGCACCCCAAACTTTTAAACTTTTCATCTGTAAAAAAAAAAAAAGCACCATTTTGTGTTGGGCCATCACATTAAATCCCATAAAAACATATTTAAACTGAAAAAGCTTTAAGGATTACGCTACCTTGCAAAATACACTACAATAATATATTTAAGTAATTTGTTAGACTGCATTTTGCCTGAATAGACATGTTTGTGTGTTTTATTAAAATAAGTGTGTAATAAAGAAAGGGAACTGTTTTTTTTCTCAATTTTATTTCTTGGATATAAACAACCTTTCCCCACCTCCTGTGAGATAAAGGTTTACAACTAAATTAGGAGTCCCATCTGCTGACTGTGTAGGTGGGACTTATTGCAGTCTAATCCTGTATGCTTGCACTGATTTCCACTGAAGGACCCCTGCTAGGACACAAGTAATGGAGTTTACTTCCACTTAGTGATTCAATAATGAATCATTTACAACTTGGCTACAATGCAACATTAAATCTAATAGGTAAACTGAATCTGGTGTAAAAAGATGATAATTCTTACTCCTTAAAAAACAGAGCTAAAGAATAAGCAGAAGAAAAGGACAAAAGTGTGTATGTGTAAATTAATTGACTGGCTTTCTTTTTAGGACTCTCTTCAAACTCCCAAAGACTCCCATTCTATAGTCAGGTGAAAAGAGGATTTGCTTGCACTCGGGGTGACCAATGGCAGCTAATTGGGATTTATATAAATAGCTTGAACCTATAAGTGGATGTGCATGTGAGAGGCTTTAAGCATATAAGTGTCATCATCATCTTCCCCAGGTATGAAAACTGACAAAATTAAAATCGTTAAGCCTGAAAAAGAACCAATCAGGGTGTTGCTTAAGTTTAAAATACCTAGAAAACTACTACATGTTTCTGGTCAAGTGTTTTAGGACAAAGTTCTTCAGCCAGTTAGTCCATAAGGTTTGTAGAAAGCAACAGTTTCAAAACTGATACATTTTCCACCACACTCTTCCTGTAGCTGTATAGAGCACAAAGTAATGCATTACTGACTCTCCACAAACTGTTATTCTTAATTACAGAAGAAAATAAAGAAAATGTGGAAATTTGAAAATATTGTAGCCATTTTCTTTCTTTTAAAGGTAACACTGTTTTGAAACTACAAGCGGCAAACTATGACCAGCATGTCTTCTGTTTGCATCTGATGATGAGTTTATCAGTTAGTTAGCTGACAGATAAACCAGCTAACATCAATCTACTATTTTTGTTTTACACTATAAACAGCAGAATGCCAAAAAAGGTATAGTATTCTGCTCAATTAGCAAGCTAATTAGTAATACTAAAATCTGAGGATGGTCATCTGTAATAACATGTAAATAAATACTTTCTAAAGTTCTATAGTTAACACCATTAAAACTGATGACACAACCGACTTGTTTCAGTTTTGTTAAGAAAGCAGGTTTAATGTTGAATTTCTGCAGGACTGTGAGAAGGGATTGTCTCACCTTCTTTCCACTCGCCGTGGTACTCCTCTCCACTGGCATAAGTAAAAGATCCTCTGGTCAAAGTCATGGTGATCCTATTTAAAAGACACAAATGCACCCCATTGGATAAGAACTACTTCTTAGCGGTGTAAAACTGATTACTAAAGTACAACTATTATGAGATATTTTGCCTTGCTGTTTCTTTAGGACAAATGGTCTGTTTTCTTTTTTTACAAAGCTCTTTAAAAAAAAGAACAATAAAGGCGAACTGACAATAGTCATACGCAGAAGTGGTATTTTGATATGGCTCAACCTTCATGGCGCTATTTTCTCAGAGAGAAAAGATACAGACGGACTTAACAAAAAGTTGTGTTTTTTCTTTTGCTATTTGTCACATTCCCCCGCTAATCACAACAGAGATTAGGGGTTGTAAAAATAATCTAGCTTTACAAGACTAGCTAGCCAGTCAAAGTGAAATTTGTATTCAATTTAGATTCTTGCTACATTTAAGGGCTATCTCACTGTTTTTAGAGAAATTTCACTGTAGGTGATAATACTATTAATATTATTATAATAATTATATTATATATAATTGTTGAAAAATATATATATATATATATTATATATATATATATATATATATATATATATATATATATATATATATATATATATATATATATATATATATATATGCCAACTAGCTACTAAGGCGTGCATGCCAAATCGATCTGAGTCCTTATATTAAAAGGATGAAGACACCTTAGCACCTGTTCTTGCAACTCTTGAATGCACAGAGTAGCTTTTGTAAAGCAAACGCTGAGGCGGTATCCCTTTTCCAAAGCTGAAAGCTTCACACAGGAACAGTGACTATACAAATGCACGTTAGCAAACCACATTACAGCATAATCCACCTCTTATAACAGAGATTTCATTTTTAAAACAAATAAATGCCTTGCGGGACGACAGTCAAGGGTAATTTCACCCTAGCGTCCGCCATCAGATAAATAATTAATCACACAAAGACAAAATTGTTCCCACGCAATATTAAAACTATCTAGCTAAAGCTGTCAATCTGTTTCGATCAATGCAACCCTGTGTAGCTAGATGTTGCTGCAAATGCCCTCGTCTTTAATAAAATCCTAGCCTATTCACATTTTAATAAAGCTCATATTTACAGCTTTCTATCTATCTCTGTGACTGTAAGAGGCACAGAGGCTAGGCACCTAAAGGTAAGTCTTTATTTACCTTCACTCACAGCCTGTTCTCTCTGAAGCATCTAAACCACCGTGTACGACAGGAGGGGCGTAAATAAATGAAAACACCGGCCGATAAAAGAGATGGCGCATTCATGTCCTGCCTGTAAACTCCGAACGCGCAAAGGAAATCTCAAAATCTCTTGAAAAGATCAGAAGGGAAAAATATTAAATTAAGTACTTTAAGTTCGTTATGTATTTTTCAACAATAATTTAGTGAGACCTGTTTTTTTATATAGCTATGGCTTGTCCTTACTTTAATTTGTAGAGAACAAACATGTACGTCCCAACTGTCACTGAAAGCAACATTTACTGATGGTGCAGCAGCTGACAGGCTGGCAGAATACTTGTATACTGTAAGAGCTTTTCGCCATTTTTTTCTTAAGCTCATTGATTTCTTCTGTGCTTACCACAAGCACTGTATACAGGGGAATCTCTTTGTTCATTCTTAGTGAGTATTGTGCTGCATTGAAAAACCTCAATGCTGTTAAACAGATTTCTGGTAAACATCAATGTAAAAGACCAGAACTTCTAAAATAAATCTTTCCCCACATCTTTAAATTTGACTGTGTAAGTGTGAGGATAATTTTATTGCATCAGGATAAAATACAATGATCAATTGTTATTTGACAGTGTGGAATAATATAAATAGAATAGACATGTCCTTTATCAGGAAAAAATTACATAAGTGCTTGAAATCATTATGACATAGTACCCTATCTCTTTTATTCAAATTACAATAACATCTTTGGAAAATAGAATTCCTAGGATGACCCCTTAACTCGGTGGACAGAAAACCTCTGGATGTCTCCCACCCACATGAAGCTGTTGCCCAACTGGAGACCTCTTTCAGTGACAGACTGCTACATCCTCGGTGCATAAAGAAGTGCTACTGCAGATCTTTATTCCCAGCAGCTTTAAGACTTTGTAACCATTGTGCATCCCAACAAATGTAAGCCTTTATAACCCTGCTATCCTGTGCTGTTTTTCTAATTTCAAAGAACAACTGTTTGCACTTCTCTGTAAGTAGACATCTTCATTTTATACCTCTAAATTAACCTACTTAGCTACATATTATTATTTTTATACTTTTTTAACACTGTATTTAGAACAGTATTGTTTGTTATAATTTTGTCATTACTGTACAATTTCTTATTCTTAAAATTTCTATCTCTAAGCAAATACATGTCCCCCACCTGCATTTACTTGTTGTTTTCCTCTCTCTCTTTCTTCCTGTAGGAAAATTCTCTTACTAAAGAATATCCCTATTTCTTATACAAAAAGCAATTATAATATCCTACTTCTTGCACACATACACACGAATATTACAAAACATGACTAATACCAATATCATGTCAACAGTAACCAAGGACAACTATGGAAATATTTCATATGATGAGTTATATCTATGTTTATGAGAAAGTGCTAGCTGCTGCTTCCCTTATCTGCGCGGGCGCGCGCCCGTTGCCACAGCTAAGCGCTTCCTTCTTTGCGTGCTGGTGCCCGCCGCCAGAGAAAATAGAAAATGGCGAGTCTGTGCAAAAAGCAGCAATGCACAATCGACAGGCGCGGCTTTCGGCAGGAACTTGACTCTTGGCGACACAAACTTATTCACTGTGTAGGTAAGGAAACTGTCAGTGAGATATTTCACATTTTACGGGTTGAATTTCCACTCGTTGCAGCTTTTTTCGGTGTAAATAACCATCTATTACCGGACCGACTCGGGGCATCTCCGAGCGACTTTTTGTCCTTAACTGTTTCTTTCCTACTGCAGCCAGTTGGGCTAGCTATTGAAGTGTTACTGTTTTCTACAATATCACCCCACTGAAGTTGGATTATGTGCTGGTTTTCTTAACATTGAGTCTCAGTTGTAGATATAAAGTATGTACTGGCCTAACGTTAGTTTGTTTAAAGGGCACCGTGCTTGTTTTAAAGGGAGTGTCAGTGGGTGTAGCGTCGGCTAAAGACGTACCCGTGCGCGGCGCGCTCCTGCGCTACGATCATACTGTAATTTGGGTGGGGGGAGGGCGACACAGACCCGTGAGGTGATGTTCTCAGTTAGCGTTTAAATTACCACCCGTGGACGCGCTTAGTGCTTTGAGGAAGTAGAGGAGACGCCACTGTTGGGAGACTTTCCCTTTTTCACAATATACGAACTTCCATAGGCTTGGAAACGACAACAGTTAAAGACGTGTTGTACACTGCTGAGACTGTGTTGGTGCATAGTAGTAGTTTTATTTATTTATTTTTTAATATGCAAAACTTGATAATAAACAATTTGTTTTAGTTGTAGTGTTTTAGTGTTATATCAGCATATTTTATACTGTGTGGAAGAAAATCTGCAAATTCAGACGCTTCAACATCGTTTTTTGTGCTTCAGTCATTGCAATGCAACACTTATTCTATTTGGTCAACATGATATGGTAAAAAATCTTAAATGGTCTGAACTTATATAGCGCTTTATTAAGTCCAGAGGACCCCAAAGTGTTTCACTCTACATTTATCTATTCACGCACACATTCACACACTGATGGTGTTGTGTCATATAGTGTAATACTAAAACAACAGCTATATTTATTGTTTATAAAGGGACACATCATAAAAAACAAAACCTAAAAAATAGCAAATTTTGAGTTGTGAATTGCACATATTCATCCAATATTACAAACCAAGTGGCCGTTAAAATGTTGTGGTTCAAGTAACTTGGACAGGGATTTTATTGCATTAAATGTGATTAATTACATACATTTTAATACATAAAAAAATTGAGAAAATTATCTTTCCTTTTACATACAAAAATCATGAACTGGAACCTTTGTATTCACATGTTTCTTGTACGCCCATAAAACCGACACAGAAGGGACATCCGCAAACAGCAGGAGACAAAATAGAAAAACAGCAATAGTACAAAAAGGTATTTTTTTGCCCAATAGGAGCTAAATTTTATTGAAGAAAAAAAAAAAACAAACACATGATCTGATGGGTTGCTGCAAAATACTGTCGTTTGCAATTTGTGCAAAAAAGAGGTTGTCTAATCCAAGCTATTCAAGCCTAAAAGGCCATTTCAATGTGAAACATGTTGCAGCATGCACAGACGTCTCCAATGCTAACGTCCACATTTCTAAAGAAGCATTGTTATCCCCAAAGAAATTAGTTGAATGATCAGAGGTTCCTGAAACTCTTGAAGCTGAATAGGTATAATATCACTTTCCACTAATCTGATGGTTGGATGACCTAATAGAGCAGCAAAAAAGTTTTTTGAATTGAAAATGTTTATTTTGGGAATATACAGTTTTTGATTTGACAAGTGAATGGTCTGCATACAACAATCTGTTTATATAGTGTGTTAAGTTACAAGTGTAATAAATTACCCAAAACTCCACATCTAAATAGCAGTAATGGAATTCATATTTGGGTTCTCCCATTGTTAATTTATGTAGTATTGTAATTTTAGGTTCTAATTGTTATTCTTTTCTGAGTAGAGACATATATCAAATCATTGATATTGTTGTCAGATAACATTGAAGCAATTAACCAATATTTTTAGTGTAATAAATGTCAATAACTACTTGTGTGGGATGATGGCGGATGGTAAAGTACATTTTGAAACCAATTTCTTTAAATGGTAGATCATTGACTATTTCAAAACATATAACTTAACATGTCATGCTCATAATCTGAAAATGTCACATTAAATTAGTTTCATCTTCTTTCTTTTGTATGGAGATGGGTTAATGTTATTTATGTGTAATTCCAGTATGTAAAAGCCAAGATATGCACATTAAAACGATGGTGGAATGCTAAATCACAATATTTTGATTTAAAATAATTACTTAAAAGTAATTGGAAAAGGCATAGTTAGATTGGGAGTTATAGATGAATTGTAGTCATTTGAGCGTCACACTTTAGAGCTGTTTGATTGACAGAACATTTTAGACTTTATCCTCATTATGGTTTAAGTCAGTAAAATGAATATTCCAACTACGCAGGCAGAATAGAAAGTGGATTTATGTTGTTAATAAAAAAGTAAGGAGACAATAGCAGCTTCTGAACTACTCTCTGATGATTTTCCAGGACTGTCTAGTCAGTTCTCTCTTTATGATTGACAAATGTCCCTTGTGTTTGGGCTATAATTGTGAAGCTGCAGAGTACATGACAACAGCATCAGCTTGTTGCCAGTAGAATGGCATATTCAGTCCGGAACAACAAGGACATACTTTTGTTTGGCTTTTTGGTGGAGAGGGCTGCACGCCACCACCACTCCACTGTCCCTGAAATGGACATGTTGTTTAATGTGAATAGTAAAACTGCAGGCTGGAGACAAGCACAATTGTCCAGTGGAACAGCAGTAACAATTGTCTGTATGTTTTGCCCCATACATGCATTTATGGACTAACAACCCCCAGATCCAAAAGATGCGCGTTCTGTGTGGATTTGGGGAAAATTCAGACTTATACAGCAGCTGCCGGCATTTAAAAAATCTCTAGAATGTGCGTCATTCAGACTGGCGTTTAACATGCAGATGTGTGGGGTAAAAGATTTGCTCAAACACCAAACAAGCAAATATCGAAACTAGACAGACTAACTTGTTTGTAGCACATATTATTCATTTTCCCTCTGCTGGGTATGTGGCTTATGTTTTCCCATTAGCATTGTAGCCTGATGTCTGAAATGATCCAGAACTTTCATGAATGTATGAGACACAATCTTGGATTCTTTGGCATTTCCTGCCACTCTTTTCATATTTTCTAAATGGTAATGATCATCCTATATGTTTTTGAAATTTGTTATGGTACCATCATCCTATTAGACTAATAGTTTACATCATATCGCACAATGTGTTTAAAGCACGATTCCATTTGAAGGTGTGAAAATCATTTTGTTGATAGCCTGATTAATTTATCATGTATTTGTTATGAAGAATATCTGCAATCACATTTTAGCCCAAATGAGTGCAAATTATTTTTCATTTGCATTCACCTAAGTTAAAGTACTTGTTTGTTGCTGTGGTGATTTGCAACAGCCAATGTTTTCAAATTTGAGTTGATAATTGGCTTGGTCGCCATATGTTGAATATTTTTACGACAACTATACATTTTTTTTCCAACTTGCTTGACTTTGTACTCTTTTGTCCCCAGTCATTTTACACCACACCTACTTCTTCTGTATCCTCTCTTTGCACAAAATTATTGTTTTCATGACTCTAATGTGTGAATAATGATCTATTTTGAAATCCAATATGAAATTTGTGCCTCAAAATGCCAGCTTTCTCTGTGTTTTTTTTTACCTCATAAGATTTAGATCTGGCAAACTTCCAGGCTCCAGTTTTAATGAGCTTTTGGTTTTGCTTATGTCTGAAGGTGTTTTTACAGTAGCTGAGTGGGGGATGGGATCAGTAAAGTTTGGTGCAGCACTGCACACCCTCAGCATCTAGAGCGCTTTAGAACAGGTGTGACACACACAGAGCCTACAGGTCCTTGTTGGCTTCATTAGTTAAAACAAAGAGACACTAGCATGCACTTATCTTTGCAATGACAAATGAGTTGCTGACTGATCTTGTGCATTGGTGATTTAATCAGTCAAAATATATTTTTTTTCCTTGTTAGCATGACAGCCCACTTCTGGGGAAAAAAGTGAACAGAGTTTTGATCTTGGGTCACATCAATGTGCCACACGGTGTAGGATTTAAGGAAGTTATTCTGGTTGTAGATCTTGAGGGATTTCTCTTTGTAAGCAGTGGTGGGAGTGGTGTGATAAGGGTTACAAACAGCACTCTCCAAATCTTTCTGTCTCTGATTGGATTTAGATGTAGGTCAGAAGAAGGCAAAGGCAGATTGAACAGAGATGTAATTCACAATCAGTGTACGAAGGGTTCATGGCTGGGTTTGGGCAGTTTAAATGTCAAAGCTTGACTAAAACGTTTTTTAGGCAAATTGTAAAATACATTTTATGGTTGGTGTCTACATGTTTATGATATATAGCTGTGGGATTTAACTTTAACAACAGGAATGCTAAGAATTCAAAGTTTTCAAGTTCAGTTTTACAGATTATAAACCTTGTAAATTGTTGAATTTCAAAGTTTGATCACAAAGCATAATCTTGTTTTATCCAAAATAATACGTAACATCTAAATGAGCTGAATCCTTGGCTAAAATCTAATTTAAGAAACTTTGGAAATGATTTTGAATGTATCACAATGTCTGTATTTAGAGGTTTGTTAGCTGTTGAGTATTTTTCTATACTAAAATTAATCATTAAAGGCAAGTACCCTTTAGAAATGCCTAATACAAAACAAGTAGAACAATTAAAAACATAGCTGGACAAAACATTGTACCGCAACTGAATTTACACATTTGCAAATTCACGGACTGCTTGGATATAATATTTTTTTCTCAAATCATTATTATTAATACTATTATTTCAAACACCAGTACTATTTTAGGAGTAATACATAGTTTATCTTATTGTAGCATTTGTTTGACATGATTTATTATTATTAAGTTTTATTATTGTGTACTATATCTGTTGTACCTGAGTTGATAACAGACCATCCTATAGAATGTATTTACTTTTTAAATCAATAACTAAATTTTAGCTTTTTTTCCTTTTGTTTTTTATAAATGTTTAGTATGTCTTTAGAAAGAAGTTGTCTTGAGCCACAATTCACATCTGGATCTAAGAATGCAACACATAGTTTATAGTGTATTTAATGAACTTGTAAAATGTGGCCATTTTCAGTTTCCTTTTTGCGGTCTTTAATTTTCTTTAATTTTTATCCTGTTGTAATAAATTCAGTAATTTAAGCACCTCTAAATGTTTCACTTATCCAAAAATAAGTTTGGGTTTAAACAGGCTTTTGTTTCATGTTGTAATCCATTGCAAGATATAATGTCCTCCTCTTAAAAAAAAACAAAAAAAACATACAACATGACCTTAAAGTTGGGGATTACAGTGTGACACATTTTTTTTAAATGCCTTAAACTGAATTCCTGAAGAGTAGTTTGATGCCATGGTGCTGCACTGTCAAATAAAAAGTGGATGACCCACTTTTCTTCTCCAGCCTCTGAAATATTTCAGCAATAGGATTGGATAGCTCTCCAGCTGAAGTCCTGTGCACTAACCCAGAAACAGACCCATGTTGCCGCTATAGGCATCTCCACTTCATCCCCTCCCACCCCTCCATCCACCCCTTTTATGTTTGGCTGCTGGAAAGTGGGTGGGAATTTGTAAGGCGGAATGGGGCATTTTACCAGATGACAAGCTTTTCTGAATTCACTTTGAGCTTTGCAAGAGTATAGATGGAAAAGGCTGATATGTTTTCTCTCTATCTGTGAAGGATTTTGTAAGTAGGCATTTTCTATTATCTGTAGAATTGCGATCATTAGTATACCCTGGTTCACGTTTATGATCTAAATGCTCACTAATCATATTTTTAGCTTAGTAAAATACATTTTGATATTAACCTATTTTAAATCCTCTGTTGTTGTGGGTCACATGGCAAACAGTTGTGCTTATATTTGTGACAGTTCATTGGACAGATGTTGCCTTTGACCTCTTTAGTGCTTGATTTAACTCGTAGTAGTTTCAGATTGGTAATGCTGACCCTGTGGCAGTTGGCAGGCATTATGTATTGTTCTGAATTAATGCATAGTTGAATTTTGTGCAGCATAACAAACCATCAATTTAACAGCTGAGACCGTAGGATATCTCCTCAGTCTGTACATGAGATATATGCAGTTGCACTTTGGTTGGCTTGGCTCACTCCTGAGTTTTTTCACTCAAGGTTTTCTTTTAATTTCCCTATCTCAGCTCTATAGATGTATAATTCAATATATATCACCTGGTGATGCTGTTGCTGGCTCTTTCATTTCATGCTATAGCAGCACTCTGAACTCTGTAGGTGCTTTAGTTGCCTGGCAACAGAAGAATAAAGTGTGTATTTACTGAATTCTAGAGCTGCAGCTCATAATGTGTGTTTCCAAAGCATCACTTTAAGCCACTGAAAAGGGAAAGACTTTACTTGACCAAAACATAGAATCAGAATCTAATACATATGGGGTGGAGACATCATCATCAAGAATTCATAGAGGTTTCTGTCCTGCTTTGGGTTTAAGGTAATGTTATATTTATGTACAAATGCGAAATCAAATGTTTATTTTATTTAATTATGTCTACTTGCAGGTTTTGAGAGCATCCTTGAAGGTCTGATTGGTCCAGAGTTGGTAAAAGACCTAAAAGTATTTAAGGGTGAGTATCCCAGACCATTTTCTTTATTGCTAAGCTGTTACATGCTTATTATGACAATGCTCCTCCATTGTACCATCTGGTACCCATGCACATCGATCCAAGACAGACCCACTGCCAGCAGAAGAGAGGATGGCTTGTGTTTCTGCAATGTTTTTGATAGCATGGGATCCTATGGACATTTTGGACAATATGTATTCTTACTAAGACAATAGGAAAAGCCTTATAATTGCTATGAGTCAAAAAAGATTTTTATGCATTACATTTTTAGCTGGACATTCAGAAGGAATGATGGTACACTAGCATGCATTCATGGTGGTCCACTCCTGTATTTTATTTATATATTTATGTCCATTGCCTTATTATTAAATTAAAGAAAATCTGAATAAAAATGGAAGCTGTACTCTTAAGATTTCAATAAGTGGTTTTATTAAAGTTTAACAATGTTAACCTGTGTTGATGAATAAAGTCGTTGAAAGACATGTGTTGTCTTAAATATTCAAGTGCTCAAAAATTTCAAACTTAAGATTTTACACATTAACCACAAAATCTTTATTTTAAGATTTTAAAATGAAATTAAATCTGTTATCTCAATTCTATTTGTCATTAAGAAAGTGAAGCTACAAAACATGCAAGTGTATTTTTTTTCCAACAACTTTCATCTGTTTTGTGTTCACAGACTTTGAGCCTATTACTGTGTCTGACTGGTCATTTGATGAAAATTGTCTGTTCTGCTGTTTGAGGAGAGATAAAGTCAAAGTAAGATTATTTTTCTTCTTTTTTACACATTCAAATGGCTTGTCTGTAGAGATGTGTTTTGTGATTTTTGTAGAATATGTCTGATTCTCTGACACTGCTTTTAACTCATTGCAGTTTCTCTTTGAGAAATTTAATAAACAGCATTTTAAATACTTTTCTGGACTTTCTGCTCTGGATGTCCATTAATTATTTATTTTAGAACGTGAGGTGACTTTTCATACAGACAAGATCCTTTTAGATCGTCCTTCTGTTCAGTTCACGTTTTTGGTACACGTCATGATAATCTTAAACCTACTGACCTAAAATAAGAGATTTAAGTTAAACTACCAATATTACTTCCCTGTTCCATCTGCAGGGGTTGTTACAAATCATTATGAACTCTATGGAGTAATAAGGAATTGAAAAATGAGTGTGATGTAGTTAACTTAAAGTTTTCTTCTTCTACTAATAACTTCTATACTAAGAAGTGCTGTTGATACTACCACTTAGTAGTGGTTGGGTATGGCGAATTCATGGATCATAACAAGATTTGATCATCACTGATCACTGATGATCAAACTGAAAGTCATCGCTCTTGTCACCATAATACACTTTTTTTTTTTTTTTTACTTTTAGTGCCAATTCAATAGATGTGTGGCTAACATTACACTGCAAATATTTAAGTGTACATCTGAAAAACTTCAAACTGAATTTTTGTATAGTTGTCAAGGAGAATATTCTCTATAATTCATCATGTCTTATTAAAATGATTTACGTAGTGTATAAAGGCCCCTGTTTTGTGTATGTTGAATTCTAAGCCTACTTGATTAACACATCTCTTTTATTTAACAGGAACACCTATTTGGCTTCAACAAGAATCATCTTGAAGATGCACCTAAACCTCTTCTAGTTAAAGATCAGATCAGAATCATCAGACTAGAGAAGAAGGCTGAGGAGTTTCTCAATGCAATTCTTTGCAGAAAAGGTATTTCTGCAGGTTGGTGACATTGTTACCGTTACTTGAATACTTTCGAGTTGGGATTACACTAAACTTAAACAAGATTAATGTTATTTAAATGTGTTGTTTCTGGCATGTTTACTGATCAAAACTGAGAAGGAATACACACTAAACAGTTTTTACCTCTGTGTTTCAGATGTGCCAAATTTCTCAGACCCACACATTCCAGTAGTGGCTCGAGAGATTCTTCAGAGAATGATCAGCCAGTTTGCAGCCGAATATACCTCAAAAACCAGCTCTCCTCAGGACAGTCGCTCAGACTCCCCGCCTCCCTCTGACCAAAGCCGGTTGGCCCCACTCCTTCCATCAGGGACTACTTCAACCAGCCCTGCTAACACCCTGGTTGGAGCAGCACAAAACCAGAACCCGGTCTTGAGCAAGCTTCTCATGGCTGACCAGGATGCTCCCTTAGACCTCACCATCAAGAAGCCTACGGCAGAGCCCCACGAACAAGGTAGTTTGAAACAGATTGGTAAAATTTTACAAGTATGCTGACAATGGTGAAGTCTGCAAGGATCCCAAAAACTCTGTGTGTGTTTTGATAGATGGAGTTCTTGACTTATCTATCAAAAGGAATCGCTGTAGCAGCAACAGCAGCATATCTTCCCGCAGTGTCTGCCTTTCCCCAGCTACAGTCTCGCTGAAGTGGTAAGAATCTTTTCTTCCTCTTTTGTTTCTATTGGCACAGATTGTGTTGATACTTTTTCTTATTGTGAAGCATAACAAAAAAGGGCTAAATTATGTAGTTGGATGTGTTGGCATCAAAGTGCTGAGGTGATTTGACAAAAATCATCAAAAAAATTGGTCTGTTCACAAAAAGTATTTTTCTCTCATGCAAAGATATCTAGGTCAGATATATTTGCATCAGAATGGCATCTGTCAAATTGCATTCATCTGTACAATTACTTACTGTCGCAACCAAGTGCAAAGATATCTGATACGGATATATTTGCATGAGAGAAAAAATACCTTTGTGAACAAAAGGGAATCTCACTCTTCAATTTCCAGTAGAATATAGTTTGCAATTTTACTACTTCTACTAAACTTTCAAAAAGTAATACTGTTCTGTATTAGAAATCACTGTAAAGTTGCAACTTTAAAGTTGGAACTTGCTAAGTTGCCAAGTTAGCAATTTGGTTAACTTTATAGTTAGCCAATTTGCTAACTATAAGCAACTTGACTAACTATAGTTTTGACTACAAAACTATAGTTAGTCAAGTTTTGGCTATAGTTTTGTTTACAATCACCATTTTGTCTCACAATTCTGGCTGGCCTGATATTATTATTGCATACTGTGGGACTTGTAGTAAAATAGACTAACTCACAAAAATGCAGACTCAGAAAATCATGTGAAAATGTAATTTGAGGATTTAACAGGTTCTGCAATAAAATCAACAAAGAGTTATCTTGTAGTGTAACAAATCTTTTAAACTGAGCTGGTTCCTTTTAGTGAGTTAATTTAGTATTTGGGGTGGTCAGGTCAGTTTATATTCAACATCACTTAAATATACTACTGAGTTGAACTGAAATGGATGGTGTTGACTATTTTATTTCACTACATGCTTTTATATGAAAGAATGGCATCTGTTGATTTGACGTCATTTTTACTTACAGCCATAACCTGGTTTTGTTTTATTTTTGATATGTTTTTATTTTCAACACTAATTATTATTAGTTGGAATTTGTTTGGTTTTTAATCTTTTGAATCTTTTTACTCACCCAGACTTGAATGTGCCCTTTTAATCAAATAAAATATTTGGTTTATTTAAGCATTAGTTTCTTTGAACTCTTACAGTACTGTGCCTTGAGAGCTGAATGACCTTTTTAGTTATACAACAAAAAGCTTGCATCTTTTTCTGAATCATACATTTGTGAATATTGTACCTCAGAAGGACAAAATGGCATCCAAGCAGCTAAAATTTTCCAGTTTTACAATGATGTGTTCTCCTCAGGGATCAGCAAGTTAAATATAGAAAGAGTTTTCTTTCATTTTCATTGAATGCACACAAATTAAGAACTCCTGCCTTTAGGACTGAACATATGTAATCACTATTACAAGTTTTAGGAATAGTCCTTTAATTCCTCCATTTATTCATTGTATTACCGTATTGATAATTAAAAAAGGGCACTATAATGGGTTGTTGCAAAAAGATGTTGATTAAATTTAAAAAACTGAATACATTGGTAATATGATGAAGTGTTCAATGATAAAGCTTAACCTTCACTTAGTCATTGATTAAGGAATTAAGTCAAACAATTGACAACCACTGTTAACAAGTTGTTAATTTTCTGAGTTTGATCAACACAATAATTCTCTCCTGGCATGCTCCTTTTATTGCTGCACTTGCTCCATGGTAATGTCACATATAAAACGTCAACATCATTTCTCTCTATTAATTATCATGTCATAAATACAGTGCCCTGTGTAAAATCACAGTTCCCTTATTGGAAGAATTATCCGTTTTTTGGTTCCGCATTTTGAACCACATGAATGAATTGCAAGAAAAAAACTGCAGTTTCAATGCTTTATTTTGCTTCAATTTTAGTTTTGCTTTTATTTTCCCTTTTTTTTGCTTTGCTTTTATTTCTTCATCATGTTCCTTCAAAATTTGTACAGTTTTCTTCAAAAATAAATAAATAAAAATTGTGAAACCAGAGCCGTTTTTATTCTGAAATGTAAAGACATTGTGGACAGTGACTATAACTAATGTTACCTAAACAATATCATATAATAAAGGAGTGGCCAACATCCTCCCCCCCACAACCCATCCACCTTTAGAAAGATAAAAGGGCACTGTGCAAGCTCTGCTTACATCCAATCTCCTTCCATCCAATCAGGCCGTCGTTGAGAGCGGACGGACAAGTCGGGCTGTTTATGAAGAACCTACAGAATGGGAGGAGGAGGGAGAATATCGGCCATTCCGCCTGTTTTAAGCCTACCTCATCACTTGCATACTCGCTACACATCAAAAAGGAGTCCAAACTGGAGAGCGACCCCAAGTCACCACTTAGCCAATCCCATGGGTGCAACCACACTGAGCTTCCAGGAAGAAATGCTGCTTCTTCCTGGAATTGCAAAACCAATTTTGGAGCCCTACTGAAACTTAAAACCAGTGATGATGCTAACGAGCACTTTAAAGATATACCACAACTTTTGGAGGCCGCTGGAGTTTTGTCCAAGTCATTTTCTGTTGAGAAAGAATACATTAAGGAGGCAAACAAAAGCCAAGAGCATTCCCTATCCTGCTCACCATCTTTTGACATCAAGATCCCTCATGTGCGAGTCTTAACTACAGGATCAAAGCCTTCTTGGGATAATATGCCTTCTGAATATTCAGATGTAGTCAGTAAAAATGTTGTTGGAAAGAAGCTTTGCTCTATACTTCCCAGACAGATCCAGAAAAGGAGCAGTGTGGGATCTAACAGCTCAGGGTCAGAGAAGGAATATTGGTCTTTTCCCACTGACCACCCAGCCCTTGCGGGGAATTGTTCTGCGGACTCAGAAACAGATCCAGGAAACAGGCTCCCCAGGAAGAAGCGAGGGCGATATCGGCAATACAACACAGAGCTTCTCGAAGAGGCTATTGTGGTGGTGATGGGTGGGAAAATGAGCGTGTCCAAAGCCCAGTCTGTCTATGGGATTCCACACAGTACCCTGGAATACAAGGTTAAAGAGCGTCTAGGAACCTTAAAACATCCCCCCAAAAAGAAACTGAAATTGACCAGTAATGTGGAGGAGGAGGGTCTTTCATTGTCTCCTGATGGGATTGAGAACACCGTCAACATCCTCTCCCAGGATAGAGAGAAGCCACCGCAAGAAACTGGAAATGTTTTTAATAATGTCCAATGAGTGAGTTTTTTCTGAAACCAACTAACAGTGATGGGCTTTTTTTATTAACCAGTGCATCTGCTGCATTGTGCAGCAGTTGACTTGGTTTTCCACAAAACCTCAATAACTTTATTTGTTATGAACTTATTTATTTTATCTCCAGTCCTGATTATATTTACTTATGATATTCAAATATGTAAGTGTCTCCTTGCGGTACAAGTAGATTTCCAGTAAAATGCAGAACGTATTTATTCACTTGTATGTTATTACATTAAGAAATTACGAAAAGATACGTGGGCACTGTACACTACAATGAGTTGTTACACACAGCAAATAAGAAGACTAGATATCTGGCGCCCCTGTGTGTTTCCTTTAAGAACACACAGGAAACAAACCCTGTGTGTTTCCTTTAAGAACACACAGGAAACAAACCCTGTGTGTTTCCTTGAAGTGCTTTTCAAATCTTCAAAGTAAATTTGCAGTAATTCTATGGAACTATAAAGATTAATTTAACTTACAAATGATTTATGGAAACATTTCCTTTTAAATTAAATTTGTATGTCGTAATATAACATAATTATTAATTTATCCATTAAAAAAACAAAATATTTATTTATGGTTATCGTATTCTAGCAAGACTGTTTTGCATTTTAATCCCCCTTTCTATCCTAGTCTAATATATATTTCCAAGCATGATTTTCATGCATGTGTAATTTATACTCTTTCTTTTATATGGCTTCACTGCATTGAAGTGTAGTTCATATTGAGAGGCTAACTAACCCTTAGTCAAAGAAAATTTCTTACTCATAGTGTATTAATGTCCGTTTATCACAATATGACAGGTACAGTGTGATTTGTGTAATTTTTGCCTCAAACAAGCTTCTCTCCCAGACAGGTTTGTTGGTCCTTACCTCAAAATAACTTTACAAACCAGTAGCACAGTAGTCTAAGTCTTCAGTTCTCAGTATGATTAATTTTTGCATCAATAAGATACTATTTGATCAAAATGGTGCTTTCTTTAATCAATTGTTTTCTTCAGGTAACTATCAAGGGTATCAGAGTAAAAGAATCCCAGCGAAAGCTAGTTGTCAGACTTTAATTCATGACAAAATTCATTGAAGTTTGTATTTTATGTTGGAAAAAATATGAAAAGTTTTAAGGGGTATCAATACTTTACAAGCACTGCAGGTGTAAATGGATACCTACATGCTTAGGTATCCATTTACACCCTGCAGTGATAACTCTCTTTCCTTGAGGTAACTCTTTCCTTTATTCAGTAATGTCTTGTGGCACCTACTTCTTCACATTCTTATTAAACATTATTTGTTGCTAAACTTAATAAGCTTAAATTAAAATAGTTCCAAAACTAGTCTATATCTAAGGAAAAAAAAAACCTTTGTCTACCAGGCAGGCTTATCGATGGACACTTTGAGGTACTCCAGTGATGTCAACAAAATTGACATAACATAACACTAATAAGGGATAAGTATCAGGAGTAAATATTTATTTAGAGCATATTTGCCAATTTGATAAAACTTTTTGCCTGTTTTTTTTCTTTTTTTTTCTTGAGTTGGCCACATCCAACAGTTCACATCAAGGATACACCATCACTTTTATCTCAGGACGTTCTGGAGTAATGGGGTCGTGACCCATTATTCTTTTATCAGGTTAACACAACTCCAGCAAATCTTGCTATTGAAGCTTTTGCAATACTCGCTGCCTTTCAGATAGATACTGTTGACGTGGTTATTAATAGTTGATGTTTTCACTAAAACGTTATTTTCACTACACTCTTATGATGTATAAAAATATTTAGATTTAGAAAAATCAGGCAATTATTTAAGAGTAAAATATGTTCAGGGATATAAACCTTTGGTATGTCAGCACAGTAACAATAGAGAGCGAATAAACCTACCAATTTATCATAGGTTGCTTCATGTCGTCTTTTTGACCAGTCTTTGGTCAAATGCAGGTGTTCATCTTCAAATGATTTTCAGTTATCAAATGTTTTAATAATTTTTTATCAGTTATTGTTGGGGGAGGAAAAATACAAAAACTTCTTAAGCTATTGCTTTATGTAACACAAAACAGTGCAGTTGATTTTTGATGTGTTAAGTTTTTTGTTTTTTATAGACAATCATCCAGTGCAGCTTTGAAGACACTGATAGTTTCTTTTGTAATCTTAGTCATTTATTAATTTGATTCACATTTTGATTCACTGTTTTGTGTTTTTCACACTCTGTTGTAACAGTGTTAATAATCAACTACCTCACAGGAACATAAGATTTTACTGTTATTATATTTGTAGCATTTTCCAGTGCATACAACACACCGAATACTGTAAGACACTTTCACAGAATAAAAACAGCAGTGCAATTTAATACATAAAATACATAAAAATGTAATGGTATCTACATATTCTAGAGCTAGTAAATGCACTGTGATCTACAAATTGTCTATTACACTGACGTTGGTTTCTTCTACTGAGGGTGTAAACTGTGTTTTTGTCTTGTGATTCAAAACTTCACTTCTGCCTCAATTTTTCCTCCGGCTGATAATATATTTTTTCCATGCACTTCTTTTCTGATATTAATACATTGTTTTCAGCATGCTATTGGCCATGTAACAAAGAATGTAAACATCTATATCATGAAAAAATATTACTACACAGAAAAGTTGGTAAACAGAAGTGTATATCTTGTAAATGTTGCTTAACTTCACTTAGTAAATACATGACAACCAAAGTCTTACTGATAACGTGTCTCTCAAAATCACTGTACAGCATTTGTGTCTTTGCTTTAGCATTTGAAGAGTATAAAGAAACACACCAGTATTTTTGCATGATTGGGCTAAACTGCGTGTTTTAGAAGTTTTATTGTATCTGCTGTAAATTGTCCTGAAGATGTTTTCATATTAACAAATGCTCGACCTTTGTGTGATTTCATGTAAAAGTAGGAATTACTGTAACTTAGCATTGGACGTAAACCAGTTCAAAGTCTCAAAAAAGTTTAACTTCAGAGTACGGTCATATTAAAGTAATAAAAATATTGTTGAGAAGTTCAGGTAGTTTAGTAAGTAAATTCATTAAGTGAAATAGATTATATGGTTTAATTACACACAAACTGTTGTTTTCAAGCCTCTATTTATTTTAATTATGATTTGACACAGCCAATGACAACAGTTAATATTATAATTATAATAATATAATAATAATATAATAATAATTATTATAATATTAAATCAGACTATTCAAAACCTTTCAAAACAAAAATGTGAGTTGATAAAAAGCATATTAATGCCTGCTTAAAGGTTGTTTTCAAGATGTACTTCAAACTTTACTTTGACTAACGGTCCTCACAGAAACGTATTCTAATTTATTGAACATGACTGCATACAAAAATTGTCTAGGATTTGTAATTTGTAATGTATAGATTCTGTATATTCCAGTACTCCAGTATCAGCCATGTGGATGAATTTGCCTGTTTGTAAGTTTGGATAGGTTGTTTTAGTGGAAGAATAATGCCTGTACTTGGTGTCCATTCCTCATGGCAATGCTGAACAACACCCTCAGGGACAACACTTTTCTTATTTGTTATTCAGGTACTCCACTTTACACCTTAAACTTTGCAAGCAGAGATGTGAAGTTAATAAATGCAACCTTTAAAAATATAATGGGCTCTAGTTGTAGGAAGGCCTGTGTTTTAATCTAAAATTTATTCTTAAAACACCAACAGGTACATTAGCATTTTTGCCAAGATGTGTACATTTACTATTTGAGTGTTGGTTTTCAATTTTAAATTATTGTGGGTGAATGTTGGTCTTTATGTTTTGATCTGTGCTTGAAAAAGTTTAAACTAATGAAAAACAGCTAAATGCAAAATCTTTGTGTGTTTTACTTTTTAATTAATCCAATGTTTTTTCGCCATGCATAACTATACACTGTACTAACACTTCAAAAGAGGTTACATTCTTGCTTGAAAACTAACTTTAATAATATTTATTTGGTCCATTTTTGTATAGAAGAGCCAACACAATTTAACTGTGTTCCAAACAGAACTATATTTATTCAAATGTTTTTTTTGTCCTTAAGGTATAATATTAAAAAATATATAATCCAAGTGCTTTTTGTTCCCCCAAAAAAGTGACTACCAGAGATGTGGTAGTCACATCTTCCACATCTCTAGCATATGTAGCATATGTGGTCAGATTTTCTTCTGACCACATATGCTACTACATTTTTATGACATGTTGTCTCAGTAATTCAGATGTGGTGATTTTTTTTTTTTTTTAAATAAGCTCGATATGAAATCTGATGTACTGAACTGCCCCATATGTACTTGTTACCAATGAAAAATGTGTGTTTGACCTATATCAAACTGGACTACCATCACTGTCTTGTGCATGTATTATTTTATGCATATATGTGTATGTTTAATGTAAGCACTAAAAAAATGTGATTGGTCAAGTTCACTGGATGAATGATTCAGTTTTAGATTTGCTTATTCTTCTAATAAATATGCAACATACAAAATCCGATATTAGTATTCTTCTTTTTCACTTGGTTGCAAGCACTTAATTTTGTATCCACATCCATAATTACTGGTGTATCAAACATTAGTAATGCTAATTTGTTTTGTTCTTTTTGTCTTCATAGTGAGTCTCCAGACTACCGTTCTTCAAAAGCAAAAGACCTGCAGTCCACCTCCACATTGGAACAATTCATGGCAAAACTGTGTCCACACCACCAGAGACGGATAGTAGATGCAATAGGTTTTCTTCAAACGGAAGTCAAGGCTCATGCATCCTCCAATGTACAAAAAACATCTGACTCTACCTCTGGTGTTCGAGGGAAAGCATCTCTGAATTCAAACTCTAGCAGTACAATCCCAGAGAAATCACATCCTGAGCTAAAACTTTCCAATGAATCCACTCCTAAAGCTGAAGTCCTGGAATTCCCCAATTCTGTCCCAAACAGCGATTCACAAAAGAATATTCCAGAGGATGCGGTGTCCTTGAAAACATCTATAACCCCAGGCCCGCCTTTGGATGTTTTTAGTTTTGGTTTTGGGAGTAACCAATCACGGGTCAGTTCCACCCCCAGTTCAGTGGATGGAGAGAACAATCGTCAGAGTGATCAGCCACCTGTCCGGATGAAGATCAAAACCAGCAGTGCTGCTGCTGGTAAGAAGCTGTCATGTGTGCTCGATAATCCTCTTTCTTCTCCCTTCCATTTTCTCGAAGACAAAAGGGGTTCATCCAATAGAACAGAGACACACAGTGCCAGACTTAGCTCCTCTGTGAAAAGACACAATCAGTTGAACGTCACTCCTCAAGCTAGTCAGAAAGAGGTTCTTGAACATCAGAAAGATAAGATGGCAAAAGTGTTTCCCACCCATGTGTCCTTTCCCTCAAATTCTGTTCGAACAGCAAGAAAGACTGTCAGGGTATCCTCTGAACATCAGGTCAGGGACAATGCCTGTAGGGAAATAGTTGACCCTGATATCGGCAACTGTGACATTGTTTTTATTGACAAACCAATTACAGATTGTTTAAAGGAAAAGCGCCGCGGCATGGCCCCCCGCCGTAATGCCAGAAAAAGTACTAGGGGGCATATGTATTTGGATGACATTTGGGAGTTAAAAACAGTTCGCACATTAGCCGGAAGGGGCAACTGTCCAAACCCAATGCCAGAGATGACTACACTGGTCACGCCAAAACAAATTCTGACCAAACCTGAAGGTCTACCACCAGTAGATATGCCTTTTGCTGGAACATTCTCAGAGACAGTGAATCAACAAATTCCCTCAGAGGAATCGAATGAGCATGTCATTTCAGGAGCAGGAGATGTTGTAGAGGTAGCCGCTAGTAAGGTAGATTCTGTAGAGGTTGAAATGAGTCAAACCGATCAGGGCCAGAATAAGGTTCAGTCTGGTTCACCACCTTTTATGAACCTTCTAGTAGAGAGCCAAGAAACTCTTTCAGACACTTTAACGGATCAAGAGACAATGAACGATCTAAGGATGGCAAAAGAAATTGGAGAAAGTGTTGGTCCGCCTTCATATGAATCAACAACCAGTAACGAGCCAGAGTCTCAACAGGTTGTACTGGACAATACAGAGCAAACAGTTACAGAGACACAAGTAGACTCATTAGAGAGTCTCACCCCAGGAGAGGCAGAGCACCAGCTTTCATCAGATAAACTTCTCAGTTGTGAGGATGATATTCAGAATAGTTCTGTTACAGTAAATCTAGTGGAGGAAGAGACAAAGAAAGATAAAGAGGAAAAAACGCAAGAGGAGCAAAGTCAGGAGATTCAACCTCAGATGGAGTTGCATTGTGACAATGTTGAAAGGACAGAAACAGTTTCTACAGGTATAGCAGAGGAACTGACTATAAGAAGGATAGAAACTGAAATACCAGAAACCAAGAACTGTGTTGAACCTGTAGAGACAACAAATAATGAAGCTGAGTGCAATGAGCCTGCAAAGCCAGTTGATGAGCTGCCAAAGGAGTTGCCACCTTGGCATAGAAAAAAAGACACCAAAGCTCAGCTGCCAGATCAGTTGAGACAGCCAGAACCAGTCATAGTTGGCTTTGTCAATGGTAAACCAGTTTCAGCCTCAGACAGGAGTCTGCGCCATAGAGCTGATAGAAACCCCACACCCTCAAGTAAAACTCCAATAAAATCTTGTCAGAATCTACTTATGTGTAGTGTTTCAGATTCTACACCCACGTCAGCTGTTGAAAACAAAAAACTAGAGGAACCTCAACTAGAAACAAACACATTAGAGACTGCTATGATTCAACAAGTTATGGAACCGTCCTCTGACCTGCCCTCAAGCGAAACATCTAAATTACCTTCAAGGACTAAAGAAACCCCAAAACAAAAAAGTTCCCCGAGGAATCAGCGCAGGCTACCTGTGCCTTCTGATCAGTCTGCTGATCAGACTGAAAGTACGGTATCGAAACGCCAATTGAGATCAGATACTCAAAATTCAGCTTCTATTTCAAGTATTATCACCTCCATTTCCTCCCCGAAGCCTTCAACTCTTATTCTTCCACCTGCAGAACAGCTACCTTCCCTCCGCATCCCCCCTTTTCCATTACCTCTTACCATATCCTCTCTTAACAAGCATTCTGACCCCTCAGTTTCTGAATGCTCCCAACAGCATAAGGTCTCTGAGACTATGCAACCAAACACTAAAAATACACAGCCAATTAAGGAAATTTCCGAAGACACCCAAAAGAATAAACTTGTGAGTGAATCTGAAACTAAACAAACTTTAAGATCAGGTAAAGTTGTTTCAGATAACAGTAAAAACGAGAAACAACACCTTAGTACTGAGGAATCAAATTCTTCAGAAAAGCCATCCCCCGTAAAGACTGAAAATCAGACAGAGTTTGTGCCAACAAGTAACAAACGCGGGCTTCGAAAGAACTCAGATGTAGGTGAGTCTGATTTAATCCAAAAGCAGAACGTAATTCTTGTAGAGGACAAGCTAGCAAGTGAAGATAAGGATGTTTCCATGTCAGAGAGACCAAGGAGAATGCCACTAAGAAGTAACACTGAAATGTCTGACGAGGCTGTTTCTCAGTCACCACCACCACCAGATAACAAGAAATTAGTCTTGAGATCACAAAGATCTACCCCACATTTCACCAGTGCTGCTGACACTCCAAAGCAAAATGATGTAGTCTCCCCTGTTCGAATCATCCCAGAAAGAACAGCCAAAGCTCAGCTGAAACCCACCTCTGGGACTGTTGCGCCGTTGACCCATAGCACCCAAACCCCTGTCATTGCCCCAAAGCAAGAACCCCCTAAACAAACTGTCAACAAATTCTTTCAGGCTCTTACTGGTGAAGAGAACCAACACTTGATTACAAACTTGAATACTAAATATGATAAAATGTTAAAGGGTTGGGTACAAATGGACAAAGAGGGTCAGCCAACAGCAAAATACAAAAACAAATCAGACAGACAGGCAGCTATATGGAAAAGTAAACGGAGGGCACGGAAACCAAAGTCTTCAGAGCAGCAGAAATACTCGCCTGTCCAAATGCTTTTCATGAAAGGTTTCAGCCTCACCAGTATCTGTCGCTGGTTCCTTGATTCAACAGAAACCAAGTCCCTTGTTATTGTCAAGAAGGTGAACACACGTCTTCCATCCGAAACTCAGCTGTGCTTCCACAGCTCATCTACTGGGTCAGGGTCCGCACAGGATGCATTTCCAAGCCTTCAAGCAGAACGCTTAAAGAAACATTTGAAAAAGTTTCCCATTGCTTCTCCTGTAAAAAGTAATCCCAGAAGTCAGAAACTTATTGCTAAAGCACTTGAACAAGAGGCAAACACAGTCAAGAGAGCAGAACTTCCTAGCAGTACTCAAAATTTGAGTAAATACTCTGCTGCCAAAGCCAGTGCCCAAAAAGGTGAATCACAAAAACCTTCTGGAAAATCTAAGAATCCAGCTAGTGCAAGAATTCTGAGGAAATACTCCAATATTCGAGGGAAGATGCAAGGTCAGCAAAGCACTGTTAGAATGAAAAGGGGTTCAAAAATGCTTAAAAACAAGAAATCAGTGGTTGTTACTAAGTCATCTGCTAAATCAAATCTAAACCCACGTTTAAAGATGAAAAAATCTACTGTACCTGTTGGCAAAAAAATCAAAGAGTCTGCTACAAAACTGGCAAGAAGGAAGATTTTGACTGGGAGTAAGGCAGCAAAACCTTCTCTTCCAAAAAGGGCTGTGAAGACTCAGGCCAACAGAGTTTCAAAAGACAAAAGCAAGACAAAACTACCAAAGAGATGCTCGCAACGCCTTGGGTCTCCTAAAGTACCTGAGTATCAGCCTGTGGACACATCAAAGAGCAAGATCAGCAGCAAAAAAATTTACGAAGTAGAACGTGAAGTAAGTAAGAAAAAGCCTCAAACTAAGGAATCTGCTCACAGCACAATTGTGGAAAGCAAAGGTAAAGAGATTGCTGCTGAAACGCCGCAGCAGGGCGTTGACGTAAAGGCTTCAGGCTCATCTGACCAGGTACAAACAAGGTCCCAGAGAAAAATGGAGGCAGCGACCCCTCTGAGTGGGAGTCTTGGCAATCCTTCAAAGAGAGCCAAAAAGACATCACTGGTAGAATCTCCTAAAGCTGCCACTGAAGTAGATGAACCTAAGCTAACAAGAAGTGGAGCTTTGAAGAGGAGTCAGGCATCGTCACTGCCGCGCAGTGGAACTAAGGTTGCCACCAAGAGAGCCCAGGAACTCCAAGAGACCCCTGCAAAGCGCACCAGGACAAAATAAAATGGACCTTTTGGAGAGAAATTCTTTATCTAGAGGAATTTTGTTAATTTTATTTTACTAGGACCAAAAATATCTATTTTATACTTGCCCCAAACTCTCTGGATAATTATCCTCTCAGAAGGAGCAGAATTTTGAAATTTGTTCATGCTTTTGTAAAGCTTGGTGGTGAAAACGCAAATATGGTGCTGTAATTCCTGAACTTTTTTTTCTGTATTCAGGAACTACAGATAAGTCCTGAAAGATGTCTGACAAATGTAGTTACTTTGTGTTTCTGCACTCTATGAAAATGGCTGGAGATAACAAATGTTTGACAAACCTCCATTTTAGAAGGTCAGATCATAAGCATTAAGCTTATATGGAATTCATCCTCACTCGTGTGCTTCTATGTCTTTTCATTTATGTATATATTTATAGTTTTAGATGATGGCATGTTCTGCATTAATTTTTTTGAGCTGGAGGAAGCTTTGAATCAAAGTTTCACGTATGGTAAGTTGGCAGTTTGTGTCTCCAGCCAGTCTTCCAACCACAACATTGTGAATATGTGACGTTGTGAACCAGGTGCCTTATTTATGAAATATATTGTAAATGAATGTGTTGCTAAATGTGAAAAGTTCTCTTCATGGAGATGCAGTTGACCTTACTTGCTTCAAGAAGCAATTAGGATGTGGTATTGTGCGCCTCTTGCTCTGGCTGCAAGTTCTTCTGATTGGATTTTGGGACGTCCCTAGCAGGTTTATTTTTATGCCCATTTTCCCCCAAAGCATTAACAGAAAATTGTTAGTATAGCTTCGCTAGATGTTAAGATCTGCATTGTTTATTCATAGAAATGGTTGTGCTGTTCGTGTGTCATATGTTTTGTGTTGTTTTTGTTTGTGGTCAGGTGTCATTGCAGTGTTTCTCTACACCTACCGTTCTTGTTAATGACTTTCAGAAAACCATGCAAACCACCCCGCCTTTTATTTAAACACCAAATCTTCAGAGGGCAATTCCCAGAGGAAAAAAAAAAAAATCTAATTTGAGATAATTTCGACTTCTCTGAACAAAAAAATAATGAATTTTATATTATATTCTGTAATAATATTTGAACAGTAATTTATATTCACAAGCATTTTTTAATTTCATTTCCTCTGATTGCTGGGTGAGTTTTCATAATGTGAAGCTTGCTTATTTCTATAGTAATATTTGTAATTGTTTTGTTAACAGCAACACATTTTTAGGACAGTGTTATTTGTGTTATTTCATTTTTACCAGGCTCTGTTTCTTTAAGGGCATAAATCACTTGTAGATGCAAAACCAGTTAAACTGTTTTTATTGATATTTAAGGTCATTGATTTAGAAAATATATTGCAGCCCACCCAATGTCAGACTTGAACTTGTTTATTCTTTGCAGTTGCTATTTAAAAATCTGGGTTTTGTATATTAAAGATAAATACCTGCTTTATTTGTGGTAACCCCAAGACATCTTTATGTTAAAAACTTTGTATTTTGGCTGGAGTTGATATAAAGATGTTTTAAATTTTAGACTTTTTTTGTTTCATTTGCATCAGTCCTTTGAATCTTTTTTTGTCAATCAGTAAAAGCAACCTTTCCTATTAGAGAAAATCCAACATCTTCAAGTTACAAAACTGGCAACAGGGCAATTAAAAGCCCTGTTTACTGGTTGGTGAACAGGGCTTTTAATTGCTACTCAAACCTGGATAACAGAGTGAAAATGAAGGCTTAGGAGAAAATATTGCAAACTCATTTCAGGGACTTTTATGTTCTTCACTGGCATTATTTATGAAATCAGTACATGTTAAGTTATCAAGCTATTTACCTTTAAATGAACTGCATTGCAAATTCTTGCTTTCCTTTCTCAGATTTGAGCGGTAACTATGAGTAGTTTCACCCTTGATGGTCCTACCACACCGTCCATGAGGACCACAGGAAGTTCCCTCTGCAGAACAGTTGGCTTCTTACCTCAGTTGTGCAGCAAGAGAATGACAATCTTATTTCTCAATTCAGTTCAACACAACAATGTTGTTAATTTTACTCACCAAAAAAAAAAAAAAAATTAAAGACAAAAAGGGCAATCTTTAGAAACTGTGCAAATTGGTTCACAAGGTCTGAACACTTGGCACGCCTGCAGCCGGCATCTCATGGGACATGACCCAGTATTTCCATCTTTGACATTGGATGTCTCTCATTGTATATTTGGACAGAGCCATGTAAAGCTGGAAAATAAGCGTTTGATTCTATACTGTTTTAGTAATTTTTCTTACTTCCAAAGAAATCAAGTGTGTTAATCATATGTGGAGTAACAATTAACAATAAAACATCCTGAAAAACACATTACATGCATTTGTAAGGCGTTAAATGATGTCATCTTCTACAACCAGTCAGAATTTCACCCCCATAAGATGTCTGACAAAAATTGATTAAAAATATTTTTGAGTTTAACTTGTTCACAGGTTTGGTTTCTGCTAGCAGCTCCACCATCATGAGGAAGAAGCTGTCAGAGAACGCCAGGACAAGAGAGGAGTTTGTGGTTTCAGCTATGTTTGAAAAGTTGAAAGTATGAAGATGTGTTTGCTCTTCAAACAAGATTTTTTTAAATTGCCATTGCTGCTATGATCACAGATTGTTGTGCAGATTCCGTTGTAGCAATAAGTATCAATTTATGTCAGATTACATGTTCGCAATTGCACATGTCAAAGTAAAACCAACAAAGACAGGAATATAGATTACTTTTATTTATAATTATTATCAAATGGTGCTGTTCTAAATCTAAAATGCAAGATGCTTTTGGTTTACTACACAGTTTTGCAGTCCAAAGCAATTCTGATTTTCTGCACATTTATTTTCATTTATCTTGGCGGTCAGCAGTATATTACAGCTAACTAGCGGGGACATGAAAATCATATAAATTTGGAGCTTTTAGTTTATCTGGACCTAATTTTTTTTTTAAAAATGAACTGCAAATGTAAGTATAATGATTTTTAAAATTAGTTTTTGTTTTCCCCACAAGATCAAAATTGTGGCTACAGACTCAAATACACTCACTATTATTTGGATATGTCTGTTAGTTAGCATGCATTACCAAGGTCTTCAGCATAAATGAACTCGGCCTGATATTTATGATGGCAATTCATAGCAAATGTCATCTTGCAGAACCAAAGACATTGAATCTATATACAGAAATATATGTTCAGAACATACATTCATGTTCAATAATTTAGAACTTTTTTTTTCAGCAGCTCAATTTACTAAGTAAAACATATTATATAGACTAATTACAGACTGATATTTTGAAGCCTTTATGATATATTTTTTTGCTAACAGCTATTAAATTACTACAAGTTTTAATACAGAAATATGGGCTTATTGGAAAGCATGTTTAATAAATGGTCTTACCAGAGCATTTCCTAATTTATTAGACATTAGGGCTATTAAATAAATCCAATAATAAATACATTATATCTCAACCATAGTTAGTTATAATACAACATAGTAGGGTTCATTTCTTTATTCCAATTACTAAAAAGGTTTAAGAAAATTCAGCAGTTGCGTAAAGTCACTAACCTTGCAGCAATATCTCATACAGAGCAGGTGACAAAATGAACAACTCACTTTTAACAGGAAGAAGCATCCAGCAGATGGTGACTCAACGTGAGTCGCTATCTGTCTCAACTGACTGGTGGTTTGACCGGGTATATCACTTGTTCATGGTGATATGAACAAGTGTTGTTGTTCACATTTATGTTGTAGTCCACAATGTGGTTGAGACCATTTCAGAAGCTAGCTATTTACCTCCTTTATGCATTTCAAAACCAGTTTTGATGTACTGTATTTTGGGATTGTTGTCCTGTTGGGACACCCTTATATCCTCAAGTTTGGAAAAGCTTGTGGTTTTTCTGGAGATAAGGAGAAAGAATTTTGAGGTAACTCTCTATCTTCATTATTCCATCCATTTGTGCAGTGCAACGACATGCACTCAGCATGACGCTACCACCGCCATGGTTGAGATTTGGTTTAGTGCTCCTGTTTGAAAGTCTCAAAGGTTACTCCTTCAAGCATAGCTGTTTTTGTCTCTTTGCTTGGTGATACTCTCATTCTGTTATTGCTAAACTTTTCTCAGAGTGAGGATGATAGGTTTATTGTGCCAGGAATCAATTTACGGTAAGTAATATGCTATTTTGATATTAAGACTAGTCAAATTAAATAAACACACTGTGCAAAAAGTTTTTCTACTTTTGTGCAATTCATTAACTTGCATTTATTTTGTGGAGGTGTTAATAAACCTCGTAGCTCATTTAGTGAAATGCCTGATCATTATGATGTCATCGCATTGCCAATATATAAAGACCTATAATATTTTATGGTTTTAGTTTGTTATTCTAGGCATGCCTGAAAGCTATTGCAGCCAAGTTTTACAAAAGTTGTAATAATTCATATGATATAGTTTCCTTTGGTAACACAAAGTGAGTAAACTTAAACCAACACAACAGTTTCGCACTGTCTTTTAGTGTGCTTTGAACTCTGCATTGCATATTACAGAATCTTCTTTAGCCTTCTCCTCCCAAATAATAAAAGTTTAATCTCATTTGTCTCACTTTTGCTAGAATAGAAATGCTCAGTCAGTGTACACTGAGGATCAAAGTCCAACCTTAGCCTAGCTCAAGTTAAAACAAAATAATAGATAATATAGGAGGCTCATGCAAACAATCCCACCCCCTGGCTTTCACCGATTTTTTTGTGAGCTGCAGATATTTTATTGGTGACTTTAAAAACATCTCGTCAGTTGAGAACTTAATGACATTTGACTTTTGAAAAATATGTCATTCTAGACTCGGAAAGACTAGGACATGAAAACAGAATCAGAAAGAGGTGTCCTGCACCACTTTTTCTAAGCACAAATTTTTGTTTTTACGGTTTTTCAGAGTAATATTTGAACCTATATATTCTCTTCATAGGGAATTGCAGAGATTTTGTTTATGCTTCAAGGATCCAGGATCAAAGTCCCCAACAGCCACATCCTGTAATTGTCTTTGTACCATGGGTGGACAGAGAGGAATAGTCGTGTCTGCAGTGGAGCAGAGGGCACAAGGCGTCTGGACGTCAAATCATCGCCCGTGAGTGAAGCCGACACAGCAGATAATGTGTGCTGCGTTTTTGGAGGAGTACTGCGGGTCAGTCTTTTGGGTGGGTTTAACTGTTGATGTTCTTTAAAAGTGTAGTTAAGCTTTTCCTGTCTCAAGATGAGTCTAGTGATTAGCTTTGATGCATAAACATATCTGGTCTGCAACCTCTAATGTTTATCTTGTGAAGTAATTTGTCACTCAACATAAATAATACAATAATACAAGTTGAAGGTGTATAAAAATTTCAACTTCTTTTTTTAATGGTCTAAATGGCTGTAATTTTTCTCTTTAGGTGAACATCAAAATGTTCTGATACATGCATGTGTGTACATATTTGTGTTTGTACCTCAGAATGAGTCCTATTTGGAGAGAGAGGACCCTGACCTCCCAGTATGTCTGGAACAGACAGTTCTGGTCTGGATCCCTCTGGGGTTCCTCTGGCTAAGCGCTCCATGGAACCTCATGTCTTTATGTAAAAGATCACAAGTAAATACAAAACGTCAGACTAAGCTCTACCTCTGCAAACAGGTATTGTACAATTAAAACACTCTCATTCTTTCAATATGTGATGCTGAGATGGAAGCATTTTAATAATCAGTCTGATATTTCTCTTCCCTCCTCAGCTTGTTGTGTTTCTGTTGTTTCTGACGGCCATTGGAGGCCTGATTGTCACATTAGTAGAAGATTTTGGTCCAAACAGCTCAACAGAGAAAAATTCTGCTGTATACTACACAAACCCAGTCCTCTTCGCTGTCACATGGGTAAAGTTTAGGTTTTAGGTTCAGATATTTGCTCCAGTATTTAAGATTGATGCAATCTTTACAGTCTACTTTGTGATTTGATATATTTTGTTTTCAGATTCTCCTGCTGTTGTGTCAAGAAGGAGTGAGACGAAAAGAAAAAGCAGTAGACTCTGCTTCTCTTTTTCTTTTCTGGCTTCTCCTTGTCCTCTGTGACATTTTCCCTTTCCAGACCCTCCTACGGGAAGCTCTTAGGCTGGTATGAGCAACCAAAGATTAGCTATGGGTTTATATTTAATGAAATACTAAATACAACATCTCTCTTACCCTTTAACATCTTTACATCCAGGAACAGGTCAGAGATGTTCCTCGTTTCTCTCTTTTCTACATTTCCTTTGGTCTGGCGGTGATAGCACTCATTCTCTCCGCTTTGGCTGACATCACTCCAGAGGAAAAGGAGCTTGTGAAAAAGGTGAATTTTGTTCTGTTTGATTTTACTTTGAAATAGTCAAAGTCACACTGCAAAACCACAAAACAAACCTCATCTAATGTCCTTAGCATCAATTTACATCTTTGTTGTTTGTGTTACAGAATCCAGGGGCTGGTGCAACATTCTTGAGCAGAATCACTTTTAACTGGTTCAATGGGTAAATTCACAACCACAACCAAAAACCTCTAGCAAACCTTCTTTTTGTAGCATAATCTAAGGTTTCTAGATACTTTTCCAGCATGGTGATGAAAGGCTACAAAAAGCCTCTGGTTCAGGAGGACATGTGGGAGCTGAATGAGGCGGACAGCACCTCCTACATCAGTCAGCGTTTCAATCATCACATGCAGTTTGAGTTGGGTAAAGCTCGGATCCGATTTCAAAAAGATTTGAAGGATAAACTGCTCAAAAATCGAAGCAAATCTATGGAAGCACCTTCTCAAAGCAACGGTCTGGGGAAAGGTGTGAGTCAGGATGTACTCATGATGGTGAGAACCTTTAAATACACCAAACAACCTGTCCAGGTTTTTAATCCCCAATAATAATTGTATTTTCGACGACACCGATTCTGTTCCAGGTGGTCCCCATATGCTGTTGTATCCTAAAGAATGTGCTTACATATTTTACATCAGGAGGAAAAAGGAAAGAAAGATGATGAAAATAAGAAGAAGGAGGTCACAAATTATCCAAATTCATGGCTGGTTACCACCATCTACAAGACATTTAAATGGCTCCTGATTGAATCTGCCTTCTTCAAACTTCTGCAGGATCTTCTGGCTTTTGTCAGTCCTCAACTCCTAAAGTAAGTTCGATTTGCAGGAATAAACGACAGTTTATTGGTTTTTATGTAGGTAGCTAAACTGCTCTGCTAACAAAAGTTAAAAAAAAAAAATCAGTAGCATCTAGTTTGACTTACCAGCGTTGTTTTATTTCTCCCACTTCCACTTAATCTATTTAAATCCCCATACAAACAGGTTTTCAATTTCAATACGCTCAGAGAAATTTGACTTAAAATTTGGTCCAGTCTGACCTTGTGAATGTCTAAACCTGCATAGTTTAACTGTTTACTCCTCATTGATTAGTTGAGACATCCACTGATAACACCAGGACAGCTTGAGAAGAGAGTAAACAGAAACAAATTTGTAAGCGAGGAAAACACTCCAGCATAGGAGTACCTGGAAGAGGATTATGAGTGTCACATGATCGTCATATTTGATGGTTAATGTTTTATTCTCTTACTCAGGTTGATGATCTCCTTCACTCAGGACAAATCCAGCTATACCTGGGAAGGGTATTTGTATGCCGTGCTGCTGCTGATGGTGGCTCTTCTACAATCATTGGTCATGCAGCAGTATTTGCGGCGATGTTTTGTTCTGGGGATGAAGGTTCGAACTGCCCTCATGGCTGCCGTGTACAAGAAGGTAACAGCAGAGAAGACATCACAACAACCCCTTCATGCAATTTAATTAAGCTAAAACTCCAACCTTTGATTTAGTAAATAATTTTGTCATTTATTTAAAAGACTCCCAAAACATAGACAACATTTTTCATTTACTTCATTGATGCAATTTACTGTATTTTGTAACTATGAAGCTATTGGCTTTAAATTCAGCCCTTTTGTCTACAGACAGATATATGACTTCCAACTGCAGCTTTAACTAATAGCTTAGTCTTTTATCTTATTCAGCTTTGGACATTGTTATTTTGTTTCCCTCTTTTTGTCATTTTTCTTCTTTCAAAGGCGTTGGTGATGTCTAATGACAACCGCAAAGAGTCAACAGTCGGAGAAACTGTGAATCTCATGTCAGCAGATGCTCAGCGCTTCAACGACGTGACCAACTTCATCCACCTGCTGTGGTCCTGCCCTCTGCAGATCATGGTGTCCATTGTTTTCTTGTGGATGGACTTGGGACCTTCAACATTAGCAGGGGTTGCAGTAATGCTGCTAATGGTGCCGGTCAATGGACTGTTAGCCAACCAGGCCAAAAAAATTCAGGTCACTGAATTTTTTTGGAATTACAAATGTGGCTTGTGTGATAACAGTTGCATATTTCTTTTTGTTAAAATTGTGTTTTGAGATTGAATTTTTTTATATATATAGACACAATTGCTTTCAAAATTTAAAAACAAGATGGTGGATTCCTTCTCTTTAGCACAAAAAGAATCAGTAACTAAAAACAAAGCATGTCTAAAAAGCATCAAATCTTGCTCCAATCTTTGAAAATTTAAGAACAGGGAAGTTGCAATCTAATTGATTTATGCCAGTCTGGAAAGGCTGGACTTTCTTTTGATCTTTTGATACTTGCCCTGTAGCTATCTGCAGAAATAATCTTTCTCAGGTCTGATTCTTAGGTATTTATTCTGTAAGAGCTTTGACAGGTGTTGATAATCTCCCAACAACTTATTTTGATTGCAGCTTTATTTAAGGTATTAAGAGTTTCTCTATTTTTGATATTTGCTACACGCAATTAATAATGGAATGCATTATATCTGTTTTCAGAGAGAAAACATGAAGTCTAAAGACAAGAGATTAAAAATAATGAATGAAATACTGAACGGAATCAAGGTAATCCCCTCTTCTGATAATGATCAGATACTTAAATTCTTTCTGACATATTTAGATATTTCGGTATATTATAAGTGTGTCCACTTCAGCAACCATGTTTCTGACTTCATCCTTCATTTCTTACCAGACTCTGAAACTGTTTGCGTGGGAGCCGTCCCTCCAGACTCAAGTTGAAGATATTAGAGGAGAAGAACTGAAGGTGATGAGGAAGTTTGCCTATCTCACATCTTTCTCCACCTTTATCTCCAACTGTGCCCCCACTCTAGTGAGTCATTTTAAAGGTTTGCTAAGTTAGTAAAAGCCCATAAAGGTCCGTGATGCTAACATGGCCTGTGGGTTTTGGCAGGTCTCTTTGGCCACATTTGCTGTGTTTGTTTCTGTGAGCTCAGACAACATATTAACTGCTGAGAAAGCCTTCACTTCAATCTCTCTATTCAACATTCTACGACAACCACTAAGCATGCTTCCTATGCTCATAGCTTCCATTGTGCAGGTAAATACAGTTTTAATTGCAGCATGGACACAAGTCAGATCTGTAATAAAAACTATAATTACCTGTTGATTTCACACGTCAGACAACGGTGTCTAAGAAGAGACTGGAGAAGTTTCTGGGAGGAGATGATCTTGAGAGCGACATTGTGTGTCATGACCCTAGTTTTAGTAAGTTAACCATTTATTTGTTTTGTTATGCAAAGTACTATACCCCTCCAAACTCATTCTCTTTTCTGAGCAGTTGATAATTAACCATCTCTCCATCCAGTGGAAACTGAGATTCCTAAGCATGCTAAATCTTACGCTGTTCAGTATCTATAGGAAATCTATTTAGCCGCTTTATCAAGGTAGACTCGTTTGGCTTCTGACAGCCCACATCTGAGTGTTGAGTCAGTATGTTAGGTTTAGCTTCTACATAAAGTTTGCTCCTCAAAATCTGCTCTTTGATGGAAAAACTGGTGTTCTGACAGTCAGAAAAATGGATTATGGAAGTTGAGTAGCACTGTTTTCTGAATGAGCACTCCCATGAAAGTCAGACCAATCACATAAAAGATTTGCATGGATAGCAGGGCAAAAAGCTCATCAGGGGACTTGAGGAATGGAAGACATGAGGCTCAGAACAAAACAACGTAGTTTTCATCACACATCTGCAACAATGAGAACTGATTTTGCAAGTTCAGCTCCACCATGCCCTTTAATTCCTACTATTAAAATGTGGAAAATCCCTATTGATTAACAATAGCTTACTCCTTTCAATATGCAAACCTTATTATAAAAGCCAAAATTAGCTAAAATGTTGTCAGTAGCATGTTGATCTCTAACATACGTCATGTAGGATGCAAACAGCAGTGGGTAGGCTAAAATTAGCTAAAATGCTAACGTAAGCTTAAATGATGTCTGTAGCATGGGACTATTCCTAGCAAGTGACTTACTTCATTCAGTATGCAAACATCAGTGTGTAAGTTAAAATGCTTTGAAGAGCATATGTGTTATCACTAGTGCGTTGAACAACATTGATTTACTCCATTTAGTAGGCATTGCTATCGCAGGCCCCAATAAAAATAAATAATCTGGAAGCAGTCTTTGGAGCTTGGGGGCTGGTCACTTTTCACCATGCAGACCACACCTAGTTATTTTTAGGACCTGCCATGCAAAGCAATGGCAGGAACCTATTATTCTACACCCAATAAGGCGTCTCTTTATACTTTAGTTCTTTTTCCGTCACCGTTAATGCGGCTCGTACCGCTGCGTGCACCGCCACAAAAGTGGTATCAAAACGTGCGGCTCGATCCCGGGAGGGGAGCTATCACTTTTAGTGGGATGCCGAGTTACCATGGCGACAAAAAAAGCAAAAAAACGACCCCCAGAACACTAAGGAGCACACCAGCTCCACTGTTGTGTATGGGACGAGGCAATCATTAAATCCTAAAAATACACTATTTTTGAGGACTTCCTGTGTCGTCATACATTCACTTAGAAATGCCATTCAAATTTCACTTTGTAGATACGTCCGTGATCTCTTCTAAAGTGAAGACGGCACGTCGATACCATTTACGGTTTGTCCACAACTTGTCTCTAAGCGACCCAACGTTTTTAGAATGTAACTGCTGCTCCTCTAGAGTGAGGAACCTAGGGCCATTTTTACCCCAAATCATTTTTTTTTAACTCACCCTCACGGCCACAAATATCGCACGATTGGTATGAAACTCGGTCATGACATTGATACACATGTCTGTGTATCGTATTTTTATCTGAACGTTATGCAGCTGCTGGCTTTTTTTACAAGAATGAATGTCCATCTATGGAAAAGTGGACATTATGAGTCGGGGTTTTATTATTTCAGTTCACAGTTCATGAAGTGGGCCTATCATAGTTTCTATTAATTCTATATTCAAGAAAGAATTTGATGTAAATTGTACGTTTTGTGATTCATATCCTTAAACTGTTGTCCACTTGTTTTGGCACTGTCCCTTTGTTGATGCTTTTTGGCAGAATCGGTGTGACTTTATCCACAACAACATAGAAGCACAATTTATGCTGTTATGGGAAGATGTCTTACTTGGCCTCACTACAAACAAGCTTAACAATTCTGAGTTTCTCATAAATCCTTTATTGTCAATAGCTAAATATCATATTCATTGTTCCAGGTAGGGAAAGCCATGCCTTGCTGCATTTTACAATGAAGTTAAGTTTTATATCCCGACTATCAAAGACTCTGACAAAAAAATAGCTATTAAAACAATTGAAATCTGTATTGCTTTGAATGAACCGAAGCCCCTTAGCTTTTTCTTTTTCTTGAATATGTTTATCTGTATTTATCTGTATTTGTTTTTCTTGAGGCATAACAAATTTTTCACTCTGTCGTTATGTATCTGTGAATAAAGTTTAAAATAAAACATCCCCCTTTTCCCCCTCCACACCCAACAGACTTCTTGTGGCTTTGATGTCAAACAGTGATGTCACTCATCCTGTCTGTGACATCACTGGTGACTGTCTCTGTATTCCCAGATCCCACAGAGAAATTCATTTTCAGTTTTAAGCTTGACTCAGAAAGCAAACAGAATGGCAGGACAGGGTTTCTTGTTAGTAAAACTTGACGTTTTACGAAAGAACCACGAGAAGCTGAGGAAGGAAAATGAGCAGCTTCAGCAGATGGTGGAGAACTTGAAGGCAAAATTTCAGCGCCTCAACAACAGCCGAAATTACAGTGCAAGAAGCTGGCAGGAAGAAAATGAGATCCTTGAAAAACAAAATGAATGTTATGAAAACCAGATAAAGTCTCTTAATTTGAACGTGGAAGAAACAAGAGCTACAGCTCAACGATTAAAATGTGATTGTGACGACATGGCTAAGCTAAATGTGCTCTTTGAACAGACACTAAACACAGTCAAAACAAATGGAGAGGACTCACTGATTGAAAAGTCCAAAACATTGTACTGGCTTAAAGTGCAGAATGAAGAGCTTCAAAAAGAGACATGTGCTTTGAAAGCAAAGCTTCAGAGCATTAATGCCACGGTGGCAGAAGAAACCAAGGATGTCCGGCCAAGTGAAAAGACCCTGGAAGAGACCCCTGATGAGATCCCAAGACCAACATTGTGCCAAAGAGTTGGACGTATTTTTATCAATATGTATGAGTCTGGAACGTTAAGATACTGGGTGCCACCATGGATTTTTTAATTTCTAAACTTTGGCCAACAAACGCCCTCTTAGATAAATATCTGCAAAAATTCCTTTAAGTAAACAGGAGATAATAGTCCACTGCTGAGGCTCCCTTGTTTAACATAATGGTCTGACATTAATCTTGTCTTTAGCTGGCTTCTTCGTCTTGAGACAATTCCACTCCTTCAACAAAATTCTGGAAGGGTCTCCAAATGTTTTCAAATAATTCGCTTTCCCCTTTTTGGAGATATGTTTTGCGTTCCAGAGGTAAAGTCTTCAGCATTTGCCTGATCCATTGTTTGATACCTGGTCTTGTTGTTCTCTTCCCGAATAGTGCTATCAGTCTTTTAGCTTGTAGTAGACACATATCAATCAATGGTTGTTCACATTTGGTAAACAAAGTATTTTTTGGGATACATACCTAAAATTAGAAAAACCGGATTTAGTGCAACATCCTTTGAGACAAGATGTTCTACGGTTTTTTTATTGCCTTTTCAATTTTTTTGCATTTCCCTGCATTCCCAGATACAATGAAACAGAGTCCCTTTTTCTTCTAAACATTTTGTGCATATGTCTGGTATATTATGATTGTACCGATTTAAATTGACTGGTGTAATATAGAGTCGCATTAACCATTTGTATTGCAGTAACCTTAAGAGTGAGTTAACAGTTTGTTTCTGAGCCTTTGTACAGACAGATTGCCAGTCCTCCAGTGACAGGTTTACTCCCAGGTCTAATTTCCAAGCTTCTAGTTTCAGTGTTAAGTCCTCTAGGGAATTCAAAACCATAAAGTTGTAGAATTCTGAAATCGCACCTTTACTTGTGCTGTCATGATCTGCATTGTGGAAGGGGGTGAAGGCAGACGGGGAAGACCAGGTAGAAGTGAATGATGATTTAATGATAAGTAACCGGTACAGATGATCCAACAGAAAATAGTCCTAAATCCCTGGCAGCACTGCTGAGCGGAAATCAGGGCTCATCACAGGTAGCGACAGGGTGAACTAGGGGGCGACAAAGGGTAACTAGGGGGCGACAAGGAAACACTAGAGGGCAACAAGGAAACACTAGAGGGCAACAAGGAAACTCTAGAGGGTGACGAGGAAACACTGGGAACACTAGGAAATTCGGAAAAGGCACTGGGGAACCCAGAGGAGGAAACACTAAGAAACTCAGAGGAAACACTAGGGGATGACAAGGGACAACTGGAGGCACTAAGAAATTCTGGGGAGGCACTGGGAACACTAGGGGGAGACTCAGAGGGAACACTGAGACCACTAGGGAGAGGTGACTCGGAGGAATCACTAGGGGGCAACGAGAGAACTATGGAAACACTAGAGGATGACAAGGAAACACTAGAGGGCGACGAGGAAACACTAGGACCACTAGGGGACAACGAGGGAACACTAGAGGATGACGAGGGAACACTAGGGGCAGGAAACGAGGAGGGAGCACTAAGAAACTCGGAGGGACTAGGAAACGACGAGGAAACACTAGGCAATGACAAGGAAACACTGGGAAGCTCAGAAGGTACGCTAGGGAATTCGGAAAAAACACTAGGGGACTCAGAAGGAACATTAGGGGGCATTAAAGGGTCACTAGGGGCACTCGGGAGTTTGGAGGGGGCATTAGGAAGCCCGGAGGTGGCGGCAAGGTGGAGTCTGAGTGGACAGTGTTCCATGCCTCCGTTATCGAGGCGGCTGATCGGAGCTGTGGCCGCAAGGTTGTCGGTGCCTGTTGCGGCGGCAACCCTCGAACCCGTTGGTGGACACCTTTGGTGAGGGATGCCGTCAGGCTGAAGAAGGAGTCCTATTGGGCCTTTTGGCCTCTGGGACTCCGGAAGCAGCTGATGGGTACCGGCGGGCGAAGCGACATCCGCCTCTGGATTCCCCCGGAAGAGTTGGAAGAAGTGGCCGGGGAGAGGGATGTCTGGGCCTCCCTTCTGAAGCTGCTACCCCCGCGACTCAACCCCGGATAAGCTGAAGAAGATGGATGGATGGATGGATGGATGGATGGAAATTAAATGTTTTTATTCTTTTGTCTTTTGTAACTTAATAGGTTTTCCTCCAGTCAGAGAGTAGAAACATTTAAATCTGTTATTCTGGTAAACAAGATAATCATGTATTTTTTTCTGATGTGCACATGGGGTTCTGGTTTTACTTATGCAGAGGATCATATTGAAATTAATGCTCACATTTAGCATGTTGTTCCCAGTGATACTGATACTGACCATCTGGATAATGATGACGCCGATATCAAAAGAGGTGCCGTCTGGGGTGGTGTGTTTGGTTCTGTGGGAGCGAGCCAGACTAAATAAGAGTGATGATAGATCATTGAACCCTAATGGGTTATACTGGGACCGACCCAGTCAACTCAGTGTGTGTTTGAGAAGCTGGGTCCTTTTTAGTTTTTATTGCTGGTTCAAGAATATCAAATTAATGGGTGGCAGAGATTTTTTGAGAAACAAAAAAGAAACATAAATACCTGGTAAAAGAAATTAGTTTTGAGTTATACTGTAGCTAAGAACATTTCAGGAACTTTTTGTCTTCAATTTCACTTTAAGCTTAACTTGAGTGGCTTTTGTAATATTTGTTTATATTGAGGCAAATTTTCTAGTTGGGGCCTGCCATGCAAAGCAATGGCAGGAAACTATTGTTCTGCACCCAATAAGGTGTCTCTTTATTATTATACTTCTTTAGTTCTTCTTCCGTGACCGTTAATGCGGCTCGTACTGCTGCGTGCCCATCCACAAATGTGGTATCAAAACGTGCGGAAAATTCCCCATTGGAGCCATTATTTCTGGTGGGATTCGGGGTTACCATGGCGACATAATTCGCAAAAAACGACGCGAAAACCCCATTATAAGTCAATGGAGCAAGGACAGAAAAATCCTAAAAATACCTTATTTTTGAGGATTTACTGTGTCGTCATGAATTCACGTAGAAATGCCATTCAAATTTCATTTTGTAGATACGTCCGTGATCTCTTCTAAAGTGAAGACGGCACGTCGATACCATTTACAGTTTGTCCATAACTTGTCTCTAAGCAACCCAAAGTTTTTGATTTTTGGAAAAATTAGAGCGTGACTGCCACGCCTCTAGAGTGAGAAACGGGGGGCCATTTTTACCCCAAATCATTTTTTAACTCGCCCTCACGGCCACAAATATCGCACGATTGGTATGAGACTCGGTCAGGACATTTATACGCATGTCTGCTCCGGTAAAATGTTTTCGAAATTTCTCTAGGGCTTATGGTTTTCTGTCAATGTGCTTCAGAGTACAGTGATGCGACAGGATTTGCTGACTCTTACTCAGGCTCAAATAGACAATTGTCTCCCCGCTGCATTACTCACTCACAACTGCCAGTTGATGGCAGACAATTAATTACCATAGCAACGGAACAGCAGTAGGAAGAGCTGCTTAGGACTACAAATACGCATCACTGTAGTTCTATGGTGGAAGACGAAGTTAAAACAGGAGGACTGAGCTGCCATTTAGAACTACTTGTGTTTTGAGCATTATAGAACTGATTTAACCCAATCACTGTTACACATGGGATTAGTTTGGCCCTTTGAAATGAAGATTACTGAACATTTGCCCAGCAAGGCAGTTCATTAGCATTAGCATTAGCCTTTTAGCTTAAATAAGCTATTACCCATGTTTCTTGCTTATTAGCTATGTTTAGTATACTGAATGGAGTAAGTGAATTACAGACAACATACTAGTGATGCTCCACATGCTACTGACAGCATTTATGCTAACATTAGTATTTTGGCTAATTTTTAGCTTATACACTCATTTTAAAATACTGAATGGTGCAAGTCCATGTTAGTCAACATTCTTGTGATTCTCCTCATGCTATTGATTACATTGCAGCTGTCTTTAGCATTGATGCTAATATTTAGCATCGGAACGCTGGGTCCAAACCAACGGGCACACTTTGGCAGGCCCCAGTTAAAATTCTTCAGGAATTCTCTAGTTTAATCATACTATGCATGAAAATAAAGGATGGTCTCACCTATGGTCAGCAGTCTGACTGGGTGATTTGTTTTAATGTGTTTTCCTTTCCAAGACTTTGCTGTCAGCATATGTGATGGTTCTTTCGCATGGGAAAAAGACTCTGAACCTCTACTTAAAAGGTATGTCTGTTGTATTGAGTTCATAGCTGTCCTTAAGTATTTTACATTATGTGGCCACAAAATTGGCTTTTAAAGCTACTGTATTTTTCACTTTACTTTTGCCTTTGTTTCCCAGTGTGTCGCTAGGCATTAAGCCTGGCGGGCTGGTAGCTGTAGTAGGAGCTGTGGGCTCAGGGAAGTCCTCTCTCTTGTCGGCACTCCTGGGAGAAATGCACAGAACCAAAGGCTTCATTAATATTCAAGTAAAATGTTTTTTTATGTTTTTACGCATTACTTAGGGTAAAAATAGTGGCAATTTAAAAAAAACTAGTTTAAAATGATACTTGGCAGATTTCTAAAGAGTGTACTATTTCTCTTGTTTCCCTAAAGATACCATTAGTACCACCTAGGCTGCTGTCAGTGTTGATCAGAAAAAAATGGACTGAGATGTTTCTAAGAATATTACAACTCAAATTAATAATTGAAAGATTTTCTGATACTGTGATATATTGCAGGAGTGCCCAAATCCAGCCTGTGAGAGCTACCGTCCTGCAACTTTTAGATGCATCCCTGGTTCAACACATCTATCAAGTGGCTAAATTCCTTCACCAGCAGTCATTCAGCTTTGTAGAGGCCTGGTAACAAGCCACTCATTTGACTCAGGCATGTTGGAGCAGGTACGCATGCATCTGAGTTACAGGATGGTGGCTCTTGAGGACTGGTCTTGGGCACCCATGATCTATAGCTAAAAGGCACAAGTAGACAAAACATACTCAAAAGAAGGATGCAATCCAAAATATGTTAAAAACTGCTGGTGGAAATTAAGTGGACTAGAGTAATGCCAAAACTTCTTTGGTCACTGCTGTGCTCAGAAACCAGTCTGACAAGCCTGGCCACATAGCCAAGGAAATAACAATGTGTGGTTCTACTTATTATAAATACAAAAAAAAAAGTATGATACACATTTCTCATGAACAGCCATGTCCATAATTAAAACAGGCTGAACCACATTTATTCTGAGAAAATACACACAGTTGACACTCATTAGACGGGGTGAACCTGTGAAAGCCATAGAGAACTTTAAGCTCTAAATTTCGTTTGGCATAGTTTTTAAAATAAAAGAATGGTTACTGGGTCTTTTGTATTTTCGTCCAGGGCTCTTTTGCATTTATACCACAGCAAGCCTGGATCCAAAATGCCACTCTGCGGGATAACATCTTGTTCGGCTCTCCTTATGAAGAGCAAAGGTTTGAAGATGTACTGGAGGCATGTGCTTTGGGCCCCGACCTCAAGCTGCTGTCTGCAGGAGACCTCACTGAGATTGGAGAAAAGGTAGGTTTAAGTGTTCAAAGTTTATAATTTAAACAATGTTAGAATTGTTTTCATGAAATGTTTTGGTAAATGTCATACATTAGATTTGTATTCTTAGGGTATCAATCTCTCAGGAGGTCAGAAACAGCGTGTCAGCTTGGCCAGAGCAGCTTACAGTCAGGCTGATATTTTTCTACTAGATGACCCCCTGTCTGCTGTTGACTCTCATGTGGGAAAGCATCTATTTGATAAAGTTATTGGACCCAATGGACTTCTGAAAAACAAGGTTTGTATGTGCAGAATTAATGTGTTGGATAAAAGCATGGGCAAGATCTTGTTGGATTGGTTGAAAAATCCTCCCTGGAATTTCAGTAAAGTTGGGATCTAAATGGCTTTGATTATATTTCCATAAATACCTAATAATGCTGATCTTTTTTTTTTTTTTTTACTATTTTGTGTCTCTGCAGACTCGTGTCCTGGTGACTCATGGAGTTAGTTTCCTCCCTTGTGTAGATGAAGTTGTAGTTTTGGTGAATGGACGGGTTTCTGAGGTGGGGTCCTACCAGAGCCTCCGTGCCAGCAAAGGAGCTTTCTCAGAATTCTTAGACACATACGGGACAGAGCAAAGTAATCAGACAAGTTCAGAAGGTAATCATGTGAATTCCCATTCAATATAAGAAATGTTAGATGAAAGATTAATCTTTATCACTATTCTTTTAGATGGCTGTCACGATAAAGAAGACTTCATCTCTGACTCAGAGGACAACCAGTCAGACGTTCCTTTGGCAGACGCTGTTTCTCTCATGCTGAGGAGGGAAAACAGCATCCGACAGAGCCAGAGAGGAAACAGAAGCAGGTTTGATCTAACTGTACTGTACAAAAGCTGAGAATCGCTGTCCCCACTGTAAATTTTTATTTAGCTTAGTTTATATCAAACGGAGTGATGGTTCCATATCTCATGTTAAACTTCATCGCAATCAACAACTCTGAGAGTAAAAACATATATAATAAATAAATAAAGTGTAATGAAGTATAACCCTATTAAAATATTCACCTCCAGTATTTCAGCAGCGACACACTGAGTCTGGGTCTTCTTCATCAGGCTGGCACATCTGGAATTCTCTACAGAACAGCTCAGTCTTTGGTGTTTAAAAAACATATCATGTAGTATGATTATCAAAAGAGCTCAATTTTTTTTGTCTCATATCTCTTTGCATCCATCGCCTAATTCTAATTTTCAGTGATCTTTTTATCTGATTTGTTCAGACTCTTCCTTTGTCTTCATGTTAAAAATGTAGGATATTGATGAACTAGGCACACATATCAACTGCTCAGGTGATCTCCATTTCACATTGTGGGATGATGCTGCTCACACTTGTTAGCTCAACTTCTGTTGAATTTGATCAGTTGATTCAAATGATTTTTTTTCACTGAAATATTTCAATCAGTTTTTATGTTGAGATTAAAGAGTACTTTGTTTTATTGTTTGTACTACATATCAAGTCATATTTACCATTATTTTATTTACAAAAGCAATACGGTGTTGAACCATCCAAAGGAGGTGAATATTTGTATAGGCATTTCACAATGTATAGCTATATATTGTGCCTATGTATATTTTATACGCACAATATATAAAATGTGATATAATATATATAATATGATCCCCACAATATATATAATGTGGGGAGAGTTGTTCTGGAATTACATGGTGGTATAAATAGGATAATTCCAAAAAAGAAAAACAAAGACTTATTTTCTGCTCAAAGCTTTTCTATAGTATTTCAGCTGGTGCTCTTTATGATTTCTTTTTTTCATTTCTCCTCTCTTCTGCTCTGTGCTGTCTGTAGTTTCAGATTAAGAAAAAACAGCAATTTAAAATCCCCTGAAAACACAAAGAAAGGTCAGAGGCTAATTGAGAAGGAGACTATGGAAACAGGACAGGTATACGTATTATATCAGCCTGATTCTGTCTGATTTTTTTCCCAGGGTGTTTGTCATTTTCAGTTTCTGCTCTAACATCTGCTGCACCTTTTCTGAGCTCCTAATGATGCCAATCACATTGGCTTGTAGGCATTGTTTGGCCTTTCTACTGTTAACTTTTGACCTTCAGTGTATCAGTTCATAAGCTCATCAAATTTACTAGACTAGGCTAGTAAATTTGCATGAGTTCATGTCCTTATAACATGAACTCATGCTATAAGGACCAGCATGAGTTCATGTTTCTTACCAGATTGTCTATATCTGGCTGAGATGTATTTCCTAAATCCTTCTTCAAATGTCATGTTCCAAGACATGCTACTAGCAGGACATTCAAGTCACTGACTCATTGAGTTACACTCTAGTAAAATCCTTACAGATCCTAGAGAACATGTTTCCAGTGTATACTAATATACTGATACTATCCACTGTTCTATATCAGTGACCTGCAGTTACATTTTCCTGCTCATTTCCTGGAAATGAATAAAAATAAATATTTATAAAAAATAACTACCATAGCTTCATACTTACACAGTCTAAACTTCTTCTCCTTGCAATGCCTCTGACCAGATTGAAGGAACACGCCAACAAGAATGAGAGTCACATTGGAGATTGAGTCTGCTAATCAATACAAATGTCTGTAAAAGATCAACCCCAGTTTCATCTACATCTCCTAATCAGCTGTTTTGACTAATTCAACCTCTGGTTCATGGCCAATCCAGTCAATAACACTGATTCCTTATTTTGCAATTTATTGATTTATTGACATTTTTAAATGCACATCTGATTTTCTGGAGGGAACATATTCCGGAATTAACATTTGAGGTCTGAAACATTAGCCTCCTAACATCCATATAGTTACATAAGCTATGAGGAATAATTTGTTACTAGTGGTATTATTAATAGAGTTGAAGTTTCTTTTAGTAAAAAAGAGCAAGAAAAAATAATCATGGCACCACCAGAGAATTCGGAAGGGTGCGCCTTCCTGGAAAGATCCAAGCTTAGGAAGACAATGGGTCATACAACCAGACCATGTGTTTAAGCCTAGATTCAGAAGCTAGGCAAACAAAACATGTCTTTAGTGTTTTTTACTGTCTGAAAATGGAGTGTGTGAGAGAAAAGAAAAAGAGAAGAGGAGGGAGCAGAAATTAATAAACTTGCATGTCAATGCATTAAACCAATACAAAAAAGATGTTGTATTTAACTAACTTATCTCAGCCCAGACACTTACAGAAGGTTCAATCCTTCTTTAAAGTGTCATTAGACTTTGATAAAAACAAAAAAAGAGAAAAGAAGCAGGCTTTTTCACAACACTTTGCTTTAGAGTTAGACAATTTAAAAGCATTTTCCCTGGTGTTTGTTTTCTGTTTGACGTCCAGGTTAAATTCTCAGTCTGGTTCCAGTACGTGCAATCCATGGGCTGGGGATATGCCTTTTGGGCCCTCTTCATTTATATCATCCAGAATGTTGCCTTTATTGGTCAAAACCTGTGGCTGAGTGACTGGACCAATGATGCAGTGGAACATTACAACCAGACATACTCTCCCATGAAGAGAGACACCAGGGTGGGGGTATTTGGTGCTCTTGGAATGACTCAGGGTAATTAAACAGTTCTTATATTCTTTTTGTTCCAAATTATGTCATATAACACATAAATATTGTTTTGCAAAGTTACAGTAACAGTAAAATGTGTGCTGTGCTCTAATACTGGTTTACTAGCTGCCTTTTATATGTTTAAACTGCATTTTGGACCACAGAAAGCTAAAACTCCCTAGTATGTTCAAGGTTTCCTTACTTGCAATTTGTACAATTGGCTGTTGCTATGACACCACGGATTAATATTCATGTTTTTCTATGATTTAAAAAAAATCATGTAACATTTTCTGTTTTCCAGTGATCAAAAGTTTGATTTATTATCATTTAAGCTCAAATGTACCAGTGGGTTTACGATTGTTTTGAAGAACAAAATCTTGGCATCTTTCAGTCCATGAGCCAACCATGAACTCCTGTGTATAACAAATTATTGGAGAGGTTTTCCAGACACTGGGAGACGAGCCAATGTCCTGTCTAAGCATCACCAGCTTTCACCCTCAGGGAGGTGCTTCAGGCTGAAACTGGAGAAGGAACAGCAACATTTTGTCTTTCCCTTCTTAACCCTGCTGCTCAACCAAAAGCAACACCATTGGAGTCTGAATGTCCCTTATGGAAGTTTTTAAGTATGAAATCAAAGTATGACTTAATACTTTGATTCCTTTTAATGTATTGATCATTGTTGTATTTATTTTTAGCAGTTGAAACCATCCTTTTGTGCAAAATGAAAGGGATTTGTCCATGGACAACTTTATGTTGTTTTTTTTTTCTTTATTATTTTAGGTCTGTTTGTCTTCCTTGGCACGCTGCTCTTGACCAATGCTGCAGTCAACGCATCTCGTGTTCTGCATTCAAAACTACTTAACAATGTCCTTCGAGTCCCCATGGTTTTCTTTGACACTACACCACTTGGAAGAGTCCTCAACCGCTTCGCAAAGGTGGGGTTGTCCATATTTCTTCCTGTCTCAGTTTTTTATTAGCTTGTATGAGATATTTAAAAACGTTATTGAAAAAAACAATAGATACATAGATACAATCCTTTCTAATTTTCACTGTTTTAAACTGTTGTTTGTTAATAACTTTCTGCTTTAAAAACTGTAAAATACCAACTTTATTTTGCTCTTCTTACAGGACATTTTCACAATAGATGAAGTCATTCCACAAATGTTCAGCTCCTGGATCATGTATCTGCTGGGCATTCTGGGAACAATAGTTTTCCTCTGTCTTTCCACTCCTCTCTTTATCATTGTCATCATTCCTCTGGCTGCAATTTACTTCTTTGTACAAGTTAGTTATAATATGCAAGTTTTATCATTTTCTATCACTTGAATTTTAACACGACTTTGAAACTTTGAGTTTCATCGAAGTGACTTAAGTCCCGTGGTGGTACTAAAGAGTGTCTGTGTTAACCTGTTACAATTATTTTCTTCCATTCTCTTCCAGCGATTCTACATACCAACTTCACGACAGCTGCGTCGCCTGGAGTCAGTCTCTCGCTCTCCTATATATTCCCACTTTGGCGAGACCATGTCAGGTCTGTCTGTGATAAGAGCCTACAACCATCAGGAACGATTTATGAAACACAATGAAGTAACCATCGATGAAAACTTGAAAACTATATTTTTAAGGATCATGTCAAACAGGTCAGCATGGAAGGGGACCCGCAAACACAAATAATCTATGATTCTTATGTCTATCTGATTGTACAGTAGCATAGCACACGTTTGCTTGGGCACACCATGGACTTTCGTGGCTTTTATCTGGAGCAGTAAGCAAAACAGACTCCCACTCATCCCATAATTCAAAAACATGGAACTTCTGTATAGGTTGCCATATGGGGCCTACAGAAATGTTGCCACTTTTGGCTCCTGTGACACTTCCAAGTCTATAGCTTAGAGTTAGTCCTACCCAAGACCAACCCTTCTGGTGTACTTTGTGTTGGCCCTACTCAGTCTTTGCGTTTTTGTGTCAACTTCAAGTATTTTTCTGGGTTCCTCACGGTGGAACCTGTTCCAAAAATACCCATATACATGTGAGTCTGCCCATTTTATCACTTGATTAGATTTCTATGTGCAGGCTTCAAGTTGAACATGAGATATCACAAATATTGCACCCACTTTACATCTTAATATAACAAAACCTATAATTAGTCTAAAAATGTGGTAAGCAAATATTGTATTCCCACTTTCACCCTATATGGGGCTCAGACAGGGATATTTGCATACATTTGTGTTTATGTTTATAGGTAGTGTTTGTTTGCTCAACAGATGGCTGGCCATCCGCCTGCAGTTTCTCGGAAACCTTGTGGTGTTTTTTGCTGCTATATTTGCTGTCATTTCTAGAAGCTCCATTGACAGCGGCCTCGTTGGCCTTTCAATATCATATGCACTCAATGTGAGTCACTTGATCTCAGTCAGAAAGCAAAATATATTACACAAGAATAGCAGTATTATAAGTAACCTAAAACACCTTAATTGAATTTTTGTGTCTTGTTGTGGTTTTCAGGTAACTCTAACCCTCAACTTAGTGGTTAGCATAACCTCACAGCTGGAGACTAATATTGTAGCCGTAGAAAGAGTGAGTGAATACTCTGAGCTTGAGAATGAGGTATGTTGGGTTTTTTTTTACAGTTTGCCAATATTAGATTCACATCTGTTCTCTGTTTGCTGAAATCTATTTCTATCAAGATGGTTGAAAATATTTCACATTTTTTTGTTGAAAGTTTTGACTTTTCTGTGCAAAAATCTTCTTCTTAAGCTCATTTAGCTGGTGTTGTTTTTGATTGTAGTGGCTTTATCTGTAGTGTGTATGCCTGCACACTACAGGCATACACAATGAGTGAAGTTGTGCATATACCATTTGACCAATGAATCCATCTTGTCTTAGCAAAGTCCAATGAATTCAGATGGCTTTATCTGGTTACTTCAAGACTTTATTTCATACCAATAAGTAATTTTTGTTCAAGTCTAGCTCAGGCATGTCAATCATGATGCAGTGAAACAGTCAAAAAACAGCTCAAGCTTTTTACATATTTTCTAACATACAAGTGACACCTAGTGGCCCAACTAATGTCTTACATCAAACAGAATAATGGCTCCTGCATTGACATATGTCTTTTATCTGTCACTCTGTTGACATTATCGTACCAGAAAGAATGCTTAGACAATTTTTCAGGACAAGACATTGAGATCATCACCTGTTTTTCTTCAGGCTCCCTGGGTGACTCAGCATCGGCCTTCAGAGAAGTGGCCTGAAGTAGGAAGCCTGCAGTTTGTAGACTACAAGGTCCGTTACAGACCTGAACTGGACCTGGTCCTGAAAGGGATTTCCTGTGACATCAGTGGCACTGAGAAAGTTTGTCTCTTTCATTGTGGAAACATTGCTCAATTATTTTTTTTTTTTTCAGTTGAAGAATTGAAATGAATAAGCCCTAAACCAACAGAGTTGTTTACATTTAGCTTTTTTTTTTGTTTCTTCTTACAAAGCAACGGGAGCTGTGATTAACTATCGGGAAGGAAACTTATAGCATATTTTTTAATTCATTTAAAAGGATTTCCTCCCACCTGCCTAATTGGTATTTCTTCTTTTAATATGTTTATAGCATATTGGATATGTGGGCAAATTACTTAAGAAAAATGTAATCTGCAGGCAATGTTTTAATCACACACTTCTACTGAGATTATATCAGTAGAATTACTCAGACATTCGCTTTTTAAAACCCTGATTTTATTTGTTCACAGAAACCAGTTAAAAAGACAAATAATATATTTTAACAACTGTCTTCTATGACTCTAACATAAAGCAGAGAAAATTACAATCCTTATAAAATACTTGGCACTTAAAATAATTGCGTCATGATATAGACAACAATGCAGCTGGAATTTCTCTAAAGCTGGTTTCAAAGTAGAAAAACTTCTAACTGTATTTTTGGATGTTTTTGGGAGGCACCAACTAACTGCATCCACCAAAAAGACTCATCATAGCACTTATACACATTACTTACTAGATTGTATGTCTTTTCTTCTTTCATTACTTTCAGATTGGTATAGTGGGCCGCACTGGAGCTGGAAAATCAAGCCTGGCAAACTGCCTTTTTCGCATTATTGAAGCAGCCGAAGGACGTATCCTTATCGATAATTTAGATATTTCTACAATTGGACTGCATGATCTAAGAAACAGGCTCACAATCATCCCGCAGGTAGACACCAAAGACAAAAACAAATGCAAAAGCAAGGTAATCTTTTCTGCTAAGTACACTAACCTACATGCTTCTGGAGTGCAGGATCCAGTCTTGTTCTCTGGGACACTGAGGATGAACTTGGATCCTTTTGACAAATTCAGCGATGAGGAGCTCTGGAGAGTGCTTGAGCTGTCTCATCTGAAGGATTATGTAGCTGGGCTGAAGGAAGGATTAAAGCATGGGGTTGCAGAAGGGGGAGAAAACCTCAGGTGGGCAGCATAAACTTAAACAATGTTGACTATTCAAATCATATTGCATAGGATGTAGCTGCAGAAAAATGTACTTATAGGATGTCAAAATGTTTAAATGTCTAGCTCAGATTATACTCAATGCTTTCAGAAAAATGTTGGAAATGTTCAATTATCTGTAAATATATAATGATATAATAATGATTATATAATATATAATGATTGCTAAATACTGATCCCAGAGTGTTTTACAGTAATGGAGGCACAAGCAGTCATTAGGTTCAGAGGGCATTTACGTTTTTACACTGGGCCAGGTTGGTTTGGTTAGCTGTTTTCCTTTATAAATGAAATCCCAATTTTAAAGCTTCTTCTTGTATTTGTTCTGGTCCTTTTTGTCTGATATTATTATTTTTTTTTTTTTTTTTTTTTGATGAACTGAAATATTGTTGCACATTGTTAATGGGGCAAATACTTTGTCACAGCTCTGTATACAAAACACTTTGTACACACACATTTTCTGAGAGCTCCAGATAAGATCTGAACATCTGCCCCTCTCTTCCAGTGTTGGTCAGAGGCAGCTGCTGTGCCTGGCTCGGGCTCTGCTGAGAAAATCTCAAATCCTGATCCTGGATGAGGCCACTGCAGCCGTTGACCTGGAGACAGACGACCTGATTCAGAATACAATCCGCAAAGAGTTCTCCCACTGCACGGTGCTCACCATCGCCCACCGTCTGCACAGCATCATGGACAGCTCCAGGTGAGTCCGAGTTCAGCACGAGAGTCTGAAATGTCCTGACTCACATCCAATCCAGTCACATATTAGAAGTTTATATATTTTAGCCATTTAATGTCATATCATTAAATGATATGACATTCCTGCTCCACAGGGTGATGGTCCTTGATGCTGGTAAAATTGTGGAATTTGATTCTCCAAGCAATCTGATGGAAAAACGAGGTCATTTCTACTCCATGGCAAAGGATGCTGGGATAACACATGAGAGTGAAACAACGCTCTAAAAAGCACTTTTAGATAGATTTTTTTGAAAGATTGCCTAATTTCATGTTTTTTTTCTTGCTGCTTTTCAAGACCTTTTCAATGTACATTAGAACAAAAATGTAACTTTATGTATATAAGTTTTGAATAATGCCTTACTGTTACTGTTTATGTAAACATGCTTCATATACCAAAGGAGTCACATTTTCATCTTTTGAATCCTGATCTTGTTGTTAGTTTTCCGCATGAGCATCATCTCAACAGAAGAGAATAAGAGAGCCTGACTTTGGTCCAACACAGCCTGACTTTGGTCCAGCACAGCTGTTCTATCACTTATTTTAGAATCTGCTTGACATAAAAAAAAAAATTCTACTGTAAACAAATTCAGGCAGTAAAGAGTAAAATAACTGTCAAATAATAAAAATCAGCCACACGAAAAAAAAGACAATCATTCTTAAAAGCACACACATTTTAGGTTTAATTAATGAAAAGAGTGGAGATTTGGTAAACATTTTGTCGGTGGCACTACATACATTCAGTATAATGATGTTTTTCAGTTGAACCCCCCCTAATCAGTCCTGCAACATGAAAAACAAACAGACAGAACCTGACCAGGGATATTTCTTTAGCTTTTGCACCATGTTAATACAACTGAGACGGTGTGTTGTTCACAATAACATTTATGTATATAGTTCATAGGACGGAAAAAAATCTGTTTCTGTTCATTTGTCCAAATTATGGAATAACATTATTATATAGCAAAACACCACTTAGATGTCTATGATGAGGTCTATCGGCACCAGTCCAGTACAGATCAGTGCAAAGGAATGAGAAGAACCATGAAGAGAACGTCACATTTAACTAAAAATATGCACCTTTATGAGGCACATGGCCTAAATATTACGGTGACTGCTCATCGGTATGGTTCAACAGATTTTTTTGTAATGTTATTGCACACCACTGGCATCACATTAACAGCATCAAAAACAAAGTTAGCATGGGTAGCAATATGAACTGGAACCTGTAAGATGTGACACTGTACTGCAGCCTTTTACACCATAATGAGGCATTTGGAGAAACACAGTCCCACACAGAGCATTCTGTTGGGCCGCCACTCTCTCTAAATGCAATTTTCTGTATCTTACACTGGAAACTAAATAACAGCTAAAAGTTACCACTTTATGAATAAGCATTGCTCATATTTATCTATACACATTTATACATTCAGGTTTGACGACTGCTCACGAAAATTGGCATCTTTTTTTTTTTTTCCTTTTTTTTTGTGAGGATAACCAGTCCGAAACTGACAGACACTAAATATGTCCAGGCCTTTTCTTGTTATCTGTCAGTAGTTGGCATGTAACGCTTCTCACAGTTGCCCCTAAAAAAGAAATATAAGGATGATCCACCTTAACGCGATCAGTGTCCACAGAGGCAACTTCATCCCGTTTTCTTGAGGCTTGACAGCAGCTTATGATCGGTTGAGCCCATCTTAGCTAAAGAACAAACACAATACACCTTTGATCTATGGCAAACATCTCTCAGAATAAAATGGTAAAAATGATGCCCATCACATAGAAACGTGAAACAGATGAAAGATTTTCTGTGTGATCAGGTTATTAATTTACAAAACAAATTTGAGTGGGATATTTCATTCTGAGCTCCAAGCTCACACTAACCAGTAGAAATATCTGAGCCTCAGGGGAGAAAACAGGCTCAGATATTTGTCATAGCTCACTATGGAGTGACGTTACAAACACTCCATGCACTTTTTCCTGCTGGCATTTTGAGCATGTTTTGGACTTTATTTTCAAATTTGAATGCCAGCAACACTTATGCTTAAAATAAATAAAAACAAGCACAGATTCTCATGAATTAGATGTAATATTCACATGGAAGACAACATATACAGTATTTCACAATTTTTCGAGACCAATACTGCCTTTTATGCAACAAGGCCAACCAACTGCTGCCTTTTATGTCCGTTCAAATAATTACTTTGCTGGAGAAGAAGGTGAGATCAACAAATAAAACACCTAGGAAACCAACTGAATGCCTCTCCACCAGTCTAAATGCTTCCTAACACAGACGTACTCTTAAACATAGAAAAATACTATACCAAATGAAATACAAATATATTTATATATATTTATATATATATATTAGAATCTGTTAGGCATTACAATATAGGATGGGGTGGGAAACTGGGCAAGGACAACTAAAGAAGTTAGAATACGTCATGAGACAAATTATAACAAAATATAGCAAAAAGAAATATATAAGAAAATTGAATAAAAATAAAAACAACAAAAGATGACCGAACTTCTTGTAATAATCTTCATAATAATACGGAAAAATCTTTACATATTTGTTGGCAAACTCTCCACACATGCAACAGTCTGTGGTGGTTTAATACTACAGGCATCAATGGGAGCAGGGTCACTCGGCCTCCTGCAGGATTATGCAAAACATCCCCTCCCTGGGGCGATACATGCTGGGGGCACTGCCTCCGGGGGAACAGATGCGCCACACCAGCCCTTCCAAGCCACGTCGGGATTGTGTTGTGTACCACACTTGTGTGACTGTGTGTTTCACAGAGATGAGTTTGGCTGCCAGTCCATGCAGTCTTTATTTGCGGGGGATTTCTATATTGTGAGAGCTTATGGCAAACATCTCTCTGCACCTCGCCTCAAACCCACAACACTGCGCCCCCTTTAATCCTAGGTTCCCTTTCCCCTTACGTTCACTCTGACATGTAGGTATAAGCATGGAGGGCAGTATCCTGGTGGAGAAATGACGGCACCAGTCTGGGTGGCGTCTTCAACTAAATCCAACCCGTGTCCAACACTGTCCAGGTAACCAAGCCAACCTCAACTCAAGACTCAGCTCTCTTCTTATCTCTAGAGCTAAAATAAACCCTCTTGTCCTTCTTACCTCCATGGACTAAAGATGGATGATGGTGGCTGAGCCATTGGAGGCCTCACAGATAGATGGGGTGTTCTTATGGGATAGTTTGGGTAGGAAGGATGCCTCACTCTGAATGCAACACCTACAAAATCTCTGGACCCCTTGGAACAATGTTGCAGATACTATGGTTTTATTTTTGTTGTCACACCTACACTGATGCTCAGGGTGTTTCTGTTTTAATGTAGGTCACACATCCTCACAAAGGAGAGGAAATGTCCTATTTTACAAACATTGTTGTCCATAATATATAGATAGAGGTTTTATATATATTCTGTATAATCTCTTTCATTCTTGCTTTCTTTCCTCCACCTTTCAGCAGTTTCCTTCCTTCCTTCCTTCTTTCCTTGCTTTCAATCTTCTGCTCTGCAGCAGCGGCAGGAAGAGTGGGTGAACGGTGCTACATGCAGCCCACGCAGCCGCACTTGATGGTCTTTTCCACCTCCTCGGTGAAGGACGTTCCGTCGCTGCACTCGAAGGTGTATTTTCGGCGTTTCATCCTCTGGCTGATGCAGCAGCTCCCCGTGTCACAAGCTCCGGTGCACTCCACCCAGGACACCATGCGAGTTGTTTGACAGATGGCGTAGCCTCGCTGCACCTGGTAGAAGTCTCGCACCGGCTCTCCTCGACATTCAGACTCTTTAAAAATAGACAAGCCATTTATTGATCTGAACATTTCACTGACTCCAAAGTATTTGTCCTCAATTTTAGAGAGCACAAACAAACCTGCATCACAGAGTTCTCCTGTGTAGCCACTTTCGCAGTGACAGTACGCGTCTCCGCTGTCAGAGATCTGGCAGCGACCATGTTTGCAGGTGAGGCGGCGGCAGGGATTGAACAGCTCTCCTTGCTGGTTGCACAGCGCGCCTCGGTAGCCCTCTTCACACTCACATCGATATGACTGCAGGTCCAGAGGAATGCACTTTCCATGGACGCATCTGAGAGGAGATAACTTCATTTAGGTATGCCCTACCAAGAACTGATCTTCACTGCTGATGTTTCATAAGCAGAAAACAAGAGTCGTCAACTGTAATCAATTATGAGGAAAAGGGCAACAATGCTATATCTAATGGTTTGCAAACGTATTCATACAGTTTGAATGCTTCCACTTATTATGATGTTACAGCCATAAACTTTAATGTCTTGTTTTGGAGTTGATGTGATTTACACAAGTTTGGGCGTAAAGTTAATCTGATCAGTAGTTTGTTAGACAGCCTTAGTGAACAAACAGCATTGTGAAGGCCAACGAACACACCAGACTGGTCAGAGATAAAGTTGTGGATAGTTCTAAAACAGCATTATAAAACAATATCTCAAGATTTAAAGAAGCTCAATCCAGCGTACAAATTCTGGAGCAGCAGGAAAAAATCCACAACTCAGGTGGGAGAATATGTTCACAGGACAACTACTAGATGTGCGCTTGACCAATCTGGGCTTTATGGAGGAGTGACAAGAGGAAAACAGTTGTGGAAAGAAAGTCATAAATGATCTCTTTGCAGTTTTTCAAAAGCAAACATTTTGAAGATCCTCCTCTGATCAGATGAGCTAAAATTAAACTTTTTGGCCTACATGCAAAATGTTATATGTGGTGGAAAACTGATGCTGGCCATGATTTAGATCACACATCAAGCTGTGGAATGATTTTCTTCAGCTAAGACAGGGAAGCTGACCAGAGTTGGTTGGGAATCATATGATACATGTAAGATTTGGACATGGTTGACCATCCACTGGGACAATGAGTATAAAAATATGGCCAGGACTATAGTGGAATGATGTAAATCAAAGGATATGTATGTGTCACAATGACCCAATCTAAGTCTAGATCTATATCCAATTGAGAATAAGCTCCAGTCTGACTAAACTTAAGCTGTTTTGTTAAGGAAAATCGCCAAATATTTCAGTCCCCAGATGGGTTAAGCTTGTAAAGACATAGCTTAAACACCTTTAAGGTGCAACTGGGCCAAAAAGTGACTATAAAGTTTTGACTCAGTACTGAATAAAAATGCATGCTGCACATACCCTTTTCCTTCCACTTTACATTTACTGCCACTTTGTGTCAATCTGTCACATAAACTCCCAATAAAACACATTAAAGTTTGTGGCCGCAATGCGCATGGTGAAACAATTCAAGGTATCGTATATTCAGCACGTAAAACTTGACCTAGCTTCCCTATTTGCTAACGTACTTGCTGCCCTGGCAGGGGTTGAGAGCTGGCTGATCACAATGCGCCCCACTCCAACCTGGCTGGCAATGACACACAGGTCCCTGCAACCCATCAGGCTGGCAGATGCCATGGACACAGTAGAGCTTCTTGCAGGGCTCACAGCCCGGCACCACGCCAGGCTTCATTTGAGTCTTGGTGAAGTCCTGGAGCTCGTTGTTGATGTACAGGTTCTGGATGCAGCCGTGGAAGCTGGAACCGTTCTGGATCTGCCAGAGACGGAAAGTTCCAGAGTGGACATCTACAGGCATGCCTGGAGGAGAAGATGGATAAATCAAAGTTTATATGTGGGAAGAGGAGTCGTCTGACTCACAGACAAACAGCAAACACGGGGCTGATATGAGTTTAATGAACAGAGGCATTTTCAAAGATGTGTGTCCCAGTGCTTAAAAAATGTACTTCTAGAATTATTTTTGCACCACAGAACACAGCATCTTTGAAACATAGAACAAAAGCCAGAAGAAATGGGAAAAAATCTCACTGTATGAGTGACAGACAATACAGAAAATCAATAAGAGATACAACCTAACATTTTTAGCCACTCCTGAACAAACTTCCACAAACTCAGGAGGATAAAATTAAATATGAACACATTTCAGATACATTTGGAGATCTGAGCCTCAGAATGTCAAGAGTGGCTCCATATTAAACATAAAATAAATACAGTTAAACAAACAGAAAGTCAAACTCCATTCAGATATGAAGGACTGTGTCTGCTAGTTTACAATGCACCAAAGAAAAATATTGCAGTGATGTTGTGTTCAATTTAAACACATTGCCTTGCAAAAGTATTCATATCACTTGACGTTTATCATGTTATCTCATTACAAAGATCACAAAGTTCAGAATAGATTATTGGATTTTTATGTGATTGACCAACATATAATTTTTTGTACTTCTCTACTAAATTTGACTTAAGCTCAGTCTGAGATGGTGGAGTGTCTGGAAATGTAATTTTTTTTGGTATTGACATTCGTTCTCATTTGGACTTAAAGCTAGACTTTGACTAGGCCTTTCAAACACATACCACTCTATGGAAGGTGAATATCCACCTTTCCAATCCGTTTTCCCATTGAGGATTTTGGTCGTTATGTCACAAGGCACTATAAAGACTCGAATGCGTACCCTAGCAAACACAGTCAAGACGGACATGATGACATGTGGGATGGTGAGGATGAAGGATGGAGGACAAGGTCTGGGTGGTGGTTGGGTTGCATGTTTGTGGGAGGGACTGGTTGAGGTGGCGACAAAGCGAAGGGGGAAGGGAGGTGACTGAACAGTAGTGTAGTAGTTAAGAGTGCCTGCAGAGGAGGGAGGTGTGTTCTGGAGAGGGCCCCTACCCCCCACGTATAGTGGTGCCTCTCCGTTGAGGGGCCGCACTGCCCCAAAGCTGTCCATTGTGGTAGGGAGACCCCCATCAATGGACAGGTTAACCATCTGGTCGAAGGTCACCAGCTCCACTGTGTGGAACTGACCATCATTGATAGTCTCGGTACTGACAGGGGAAAACACAGAATTTAGTCTCTAAGATGAGAGGAAAATTAATACAAAGTCACGTTGAATGTGGTACGGTACCTGTATATGGCATGTCCTGGCTGGCTACCGGGATCATAGCTCACTTTTACATGGCCTTGGAAGAGCTCCACTGCAATATGATCATTGTCACCATTGTACAGCAGGATACCATTGTCCTCATCTGTAGAAACCTGTACGCAGAGCAGTTTTGGATTGGAGGTTTGACGTCTTTGTTTGTCAGAAAAGCTGAACTGGACTGATTTGATTACCTGTAGGGTGATGTTAGCTTGTGGCCAATTCTTCAGGTCAGAGAGTAGTAAATAAGAATCTCTGTCAACAAAGTTGACACTGACCAGTTTTTCACAGCGTGGACCTCCAAACTCTGGAGGACACTGGCAAAGAGCGCGGCCACCTCGCTCCACACAGGGGGCATTGTTCTGGCAGTCTGCCAGCTCACACAAAGACAGAGGAGATGGGGGGACTTCACACAACTGACCGCTAGGAAGTCAAAGAAAGGGAGAATTCTTATTACAATCATGTAAATGACAAGGTAAAAAAAGTACAAGTAACCCAAAGTACTTCCAACCTATATCCATTCGGGCAGATGCACGAATATCCATTCAACTCATCCACACACTGAGCTCCGTTCTGACAGCGATGCTCTCTGCAGTCATCGTAGTTTACACTGCAGTCATCGCCAACATAACCAGGAGAACACACACACCTGCACAGAATAAATCAGTGTGAAAATGTAGCAGCTCATTTACAGGTTTACCATCAACAGATTTGAGTGAAGCACTCACTTGGGCCCAGAGGTGCTGATGAGGCAGGTAGACTGATGTTGACAGGGGCTTCGTCCTGGAGCACACACGTCTTCCATTTCTTCACACATCTCCCCTGCACAGGTACAAGTTTCTTTTTAAGTGAAAGTCTTCTAGTCAGACGATGACTATCACAGCGTGGACCTCCAAACTCTGGCAGAGAGCCAGTGTCCTCCAGAAGTAATTTCACTTATAATACAGGATGAATACTTGTTGGAAAAAGTATTTGCGCCCTTACATATTTTCTCAGTTTTTGCCTAAATTGATCTATGTAACACTCAATGTGCCACCATCCAATTAGCTTTGAATCGTTCCTACTTTTACTAGTGGTGCTAGTTGTAATAATTATGAATATACTTATGTCAAGTCTAAAGAATGATAATTTAGGTCCAGAGTTGTCTTCCCGAATCAGAAGCATTGCAGATTTTGCAGTCAGGCCACAATTCCTGACAGAATGTTTCTGATGACCAGAGTCCAGCTGCATTAATGTCAACCTTTCAGTAAAGCCTGAAGGTGGCAGCATCAAACTGTGAAAGTTTGTTGCTTTTACAAGAAAGACTTGTCAGTAATAAAATAACTGAAATTAACTTATTGTTATTTATTTACTGTTTTGATCAGTTGACAGATATGTTTTGTTATGAAAGAAGGTCTGATTGGGGTCTAAATGGTTGATCCAGTATTTTTTGTAGAATGCTGCTGCTTAAAATAAACTGCAGATGCACTCACCTGTGTAGTAGGGGGGACAAAAACAAGTGTAGTTGTTGATTCCATCAATGCAGGTTGCTCCATTCTCACAGTCGTTGTCTTCACAGTCGTCAACATTGATTTGGCAAGTCGGGCCCTCGAAGCCCAGCAGACAGGAGCAGCTTTGAATACAATAAGCAAGCATCATGCAAAGCTTTGTATGAGACCCTTTATTGCTGTGTTTGCAGTTCTGGATTTACAGCTCGCCATCCTCACCGGTATTCTCCCTCATCCTCGTCAGTCATTTGGCAGGTTCCTCCGTTGGCACATGGGCTACTCACACAGCCGTTCAGAGCTGTTTCACAGTTCTTGCCCTATAACAGAGAATTCGGATTAACACAGATCTCCTGCAGTAAATTCAGTTTGATGAAGTAGATATCTATTAGTGAGCAGGCACATAATGCTGCTCGTACCTTGAATCCAGGAGGACAGTTGCACCTGTATATCTCCATTGGGTCATTGTGACAGATGCCATGATTCAGGCAGGGATTAGACAGGCATGGATTACACTTGGCCAGCACTGTGTTGTCTACATCACCTGCAGAAACCCAAGCATATTGGAACATTTAATTAACATTTAGGAGGTGCTTGAAGTCAGATATTATTGTTTAGAACAAAAACTCACCTGTACATTCAAATTTTTTAGCCGGCGTGGTGAGGAGTAATTTACTCTCCATCCCCTGTGGGCCGGCACACCGAGCGATCCCGGGTTCTTTGTATCCGGTCTTCACCCAGTCAGAGAGCCAGCGCAGGTGGCAGTCACAGTGCAGAGGGTTGGCGCCAATTGCCCTGATATTACAGTAAACCACAGTTCAAGTCCGGTTGTGTTGCTGTAGTACATTATATCACCAGCAGGTGTCTCTATATCTCCATGAAAAACAAGGTGCTAAACTACACAAATAAATCTTCTCAGAGAACAAAATATCTTAATGCCACATTGTGTAATGCATCATCTTCAGCAGGACTGCTCTATTATAAACAAAGGTGTGAGCAGAAAGGCCTTTTAACCACCTCTGTCCTGGTGGTTGTGAATCAATGGCGCTTTGCCCTCCTGCTGGAAGCACAAACACTCCTAAATCGATGCTGTTCCATTACTGGGGAACACAGGCTCATCTTTCAAGCTGGGCCAATAGCTGACACCTGACATCTGCTAACATGAAAGCCACTTGACTGTGACTGCAGATCAATGGCTTCCTCTCTATCCACTCCTCGGTCCAAATTTCACGCAGCCTCGATTTGTGTACTACTTCCCACAAAATGTCTTTGTCTGGCTGCCTCTCTCCTGCCTTTTCCCTCCAACTCTGGTCTTGATTGTTTTATTGATCTCTAACAATCAAGGGAAGATGAGGATATTTAGAGAAGATGCCAAAGGTCGAAGATGTTCTTTTTTAAGACATTCTAACACAGCTACACTGTGAACAGAAAGAGGCAGATAGACATGAATAAGCACTTAAAGGACACAGACTGAATGCTTTAAAGATGTCGCAGGGAGAAGCAACGTTTTCTCTGGCTTGTGTTGCTTTGACCACACAAATGATTACAGACTAATTGGCTTGCACAGAGAAAGCCAAACTTTAAGCCAAAGTATGAAGCTATGTGATAGCATTTCATACGATTAACAAACTCAGATTTGCAGTGTCTTGCAAAATCAGTGATACCCTTAAAACCTTTTCACATTTTGCCCCTTTACGATAATTGCATCATCCAAAAATAGAGAGCTTGGCATAACTGGAAACAAACCAAGGCTATCCAACTAACCTAACAGGACGGCCAAGGACAGTGTTAATCAGATAAGAAGCCAAGAGGCCAATAGTGATTCTGGAGTAGCTGCAGAAATTCAAGCGAATGTAGTAAAAGGTGGCTCTACAAATTACTGACTTACAGGGAGGGGGATGCCGGTGAATGAATGCATAACTTTTCAGATTTCAAATAAGAAAAAGAAAAGAATTATATATGGTCTACTGTTTTTTTTTGCTCATCGCATTTATATCGTACCTTGTGCTGATCTATTTGAAAATATCCCATCAAAATATATTAGATTTTGTTGATGTAATATGACAAATTTACAGGTACTCGATTTGTAGGTACTGTAAGCTGCTGGGGAGCAAGAAAATGATTGTCAATACTTACAAATGGGAGAGGGAGGTCACATCGTTGAATATGCCATCTGGAAGCTCTGAGATTTCATTGCCATGAAGAGACCTGAAAAAAAAGACAGCTGTCAAAAAACATCAAGGAACAAAATGCATTTCTGAAAATAAAACATTAATTTTCCCCATCTTTTAAAAACACAAATCCCCTTTGTAAAGCAATTTATTCTTTTACAATTGGCTACTTGTAAAATGCTGCTTGAAAACTGCAAAAAAATCACACAAATAGGAAAAAACAAATAACCTGGAAAACTATTGTCTGGCCCACTGCGGTGCATTTCTTTTTTCTTTTTTTTCACAAATCAAACTGGAAATATCAGGAAAAACCTTCGGGGAGATTCCACTGTTATGTGCTGGTGGTTCTTATTTCTGGCAAAGCTTTGTGCAGCTGGCAAAAATATGAGGCTCTGAGAGTCTGGACCAGCCTGGTGTCAAGTTTCTTTGTGTGTTTGGTTGGCAGGGCACACTCAGAGAGAGGGGTGGGGGGGGGGGGATGTAACCATTCCAACACATGAAGCAAAGTTAAAACAGTCAAGCTAATCATATTCATCTTGTCAATAGGGATTTTGTATTAATGTGCAAATACATCAGCATACGTTTTTGTTCGTTCAGACTATTTTGCATTTAGTCTGATTTTCTTGTCATTTCAGGAGCACCACTGCGGGCCTCAAGCCTCCAGGGCTTAATGGTCTGCTGATTGATGACAGCCATAATCTAACAGGTCATTACCACCTCAAATCCTCAGATGACCACAAGCTTATGTTACCACCATTCAGTCCGCACTAACAATACATGACACATCTGGGATGAAGAGATTTGTTGTGTGAACAGTTTCCGAATTGCAGCTTCCTGCATTGTTTGATGTCTCAAGTAGAGCTGAGCTGTGGAAGAGCTGGAGGAAAGTTTGCCAGTGTAAATATACAGGGAACTAGAGGGAAAATATACAGTGTAACATGTAGGAGTCAACATGTTTATTAGCCTGCGTGCCGTAGAGAATGCTTATTAGTGCAAAGTGAGTGGGTGGTTTGTTGTAGTCAGAGGATACCAAGGCCATGAAGCGATCAGTGTGGCAACCATGAGAAACCTAGAGGGAAAAAAGGAGTCAGGGAGGTTCCTGGAAGCAGCATAAGCTGCTGCTAAAATTCCTTTTTTGCTTTTCTGTTTCAAATCACAATGTTAGTTCGTACCCCCTACTACATATGGTTCTGATACCAATACCAGGATTTCAAAAATATATACTTTCAAAAATTACCTATGTAATTCCTAAGGTTTAAAATCCTTTTCAAGCGGTGCCAGAGATAATACCATTAGTGCACACTGAAGGTCAGTTGTTCCAGTTGACCATTTACATATGTGTACAAGTCTAGAAAATCAATCATAAAGCAGCAAATCAATGCAATTTAAGAATCAGAATGGAAAAGGATGTGTAGTCACCCAGATGGGGCTGCCAGACATTTTCAGAACAGAAAACTGAGGTTGCAGTTCAATTAGATTTCAGCTGTGAAATTTAGATTCTAGGGTAAGAACTTAGTGTGAACAACATAAAAGCATGGATTTTGCTGCCTTGTGATGGTGGCAAAGGGGGCCCCTTGTTGCCATGTGACCATAGTTTAAGCACAGTCTACCTTAAGTGCTGTAGCCGACTTTGTTGAATCTTTGCCACAATAAATTAAGGCACTTCTGAAGGCAAACAGTGGGCAGACCTGGTATTAGAAAAGTTTATCTACCAAAGGACTGGAATTACTATACCTCTAATAATATTACATTGTTCTCATCACTGCAAATATTTTTCACTTTGCCGTTTTAAATAAAAGGAATAGAACGTGTTATTTATTTTGTTTTTAGACATTATAAAAGTCAGTGATTCTGTCAAAAGTTGTCATCCAGCCTCATGCTTAAATTCAACTTTGTCTACTTTGTTGGGACCATTTTCAGAACAACTTAACAGATTTCAATTATTTTAAAATGTTCTGCTATGCTTGTTCACCTGCTGCCACTTACTGCCTTGTTATAACATGTATTCACTGAGCTATATGGTCTTTACCTTCCTTGGGCCAATTCATGCCAGTCTTCACTTTCTACTCTGTTATTTCTCTTATCATACTCTTTCATATCACTGTGCCACTCAAGATGTTAATGGCCACGCCCTGGCGCTGTTTCATCTCACACACCTCACACCTAATACCCAGCAGGCCAATTAGCAGCTTATTAATCTGTAGCTCAAACCGCAACCGATACACACACACACATATACACACTTTTAATCAGTCCAACCCCAATCGCGCCACATGTATGCCAGGCTCTGACCACGGCTCTGTTTGAAGAACAGAGCGTTAATGATTCTTCTCCTTTTTACTGCTGTGTAAAGTCAAAGGTGCAGCTTTATTAAGGCTTTGGCACCTCAGCATGTGTGAGAACATGCGAGTGCGTCCTGCTCGTAGTTGTAGTTGGCGTCTCCCTACAGTTTCGAAGAAGCTTCCAATGTTGAACTTTGAACCCTTTGTGGGGTCTTAAAATCGAAACTATTAAACAGACCTCATTGTGGTTTTACATTAGCTGCACTGCAAAGCCTTGCTTTGTGAAAACATGAACACCGACTGACATTTAATAGGAGACTCATGATTGAAACATCAAAGTTTTCTGCTTCACTTGGACTCCTGTCTGACTGATTGAGACGCTGAGGTAGACTAGACGGAGTGTGTGAACACGTTGGGGTGTGTGTGTACTCCTGAGCCTGCATGGTGTGTGCGGGTGGGAGGGCCTCACATGGCGTCTAGCGCGCTCGCTCCGGGACTATTTCAGAGGCGAAGGTGGCGTGAGTGAGTCAGTGCAGAAATAACGGACGCAGCTTCATTAGAGATCAAAAGGAGCATGCTTGGGGTAGCAAGGCGGCATCGGCTAATGATGGCCGAGCTTCACTCTCATTCGTTCAGCGAAAGGGCTTTATGCTTTGTGTCTCATTATGATACAGAGCTTTATTCGAATCCTGCCGTAAAAAGAAGGCTTTGTTGAAGCTTTGTTGTCAGTAATAAAAAAGTGTGCCTGCTATGAGCACACATGGAAGGCTAAGAAGTCAACTCCCACACACACACCCCCACACCCACACACACACACACAAACAGGCTCGCCGTCTACAGATCACAAGCATGAGGACTATTTAAGCAGATATAAATATATACACACAAAACCATACACAGTTTCATAAAGAAGGCTGCAGGACCTGGTCTCAATTTCTCCTCAAAGAACTGAACAGCAGATTGGAGTCAGAAGGTTGCTGCTTTATGCAGCTGCTGTATCTTTGGATGCACTTCCAAACACTGGTTTAATTTCGTCATTGTTCTGTCCAACTCATTTACTTTCTGCTCTGCAGTTATTTAGCAGCCCATGGTCACTGAGAGTGCATAAAGACCTAGTGACTTCATAAAGGTCCTGAGACAGAGTTGGATGCATTACAGTTACCAGGCCAAACAAATTCTCTTGTAATCAGTGTCAGAGTGATTTTGCACAGTGGCGGCCCTTGCTCTGCCCTTATTGTGAGGTATTGATGAGCTTGGGCTGCTAAGATGCAAATAAGAAGACTGGGAAAGATATCTGAGCATGACTGGGAGTAGAAATCGGAACAAGATCCTGGCTGCTACCCCCATAGCTGCCATTTAGACAGAGAAAATAGGTCGGAGTGTGTGAGGGCGTGTGTGGGTATGAGTGAATTCAAAAGCTGTCAGAACTGTTTAGACAGATTCAGTCCTCGGGAGTCAATCAAAGATTCTCTGCATCTGCACAACTATTGCTGAAGTCAGCAGGCGCTTCAGAAATGTCCTCCTTAATGACTTGTTTGACCTAAAAGTGTTTCCTGTCTGGTTTAAGAGTCTGTTATCTTTTTTCTACAAACTCAGTTGGTAACAATGAAGCTGTTGATTGGAACTAAGTACTGAATATATGTAAGAAAGATTACAGTTTTTTTATTCAATAAAGAAATATAAAGGCAATTAAAATTATATTGTAAAAAAGTAAAACTAAATGCAGCACAAGCTGACCTTTTACATATTTTGTCACTTTATAACCATAAATTTCAATATATTTTATATATTGAATTTCAATATATTTTATTTATATATTTCAATATATTTCAATATATTTATATTTTATATTTTCTGACCTACCTAAAGGAAAGCCTGTGCAAAATTAACTCCACACAACCATGAACATACAGTACTGTCCCCATCCTAAAACATGTCGTTGGCAGCTTCATGCTTTGGGGATACTGTTCTTCAGGATAGCAATCGCCAGAAGTTGGTGAGAGTTAATGTGAAAATGGCTGGAAATAAACACAGCACAGTTCTAAAAGAAAACATGTCACAAGCTGAAAAATCCCCCACTGTCACATAAAATCAAATGAGGTTTCGGGGTAAAGCTTGGAGTTCTAAAGTAATAAATTGTGAAAAACTTCCAAGTGATCAGACTATTTTTGCAAGGCAGTGTACAGACAGATCGGTATGTAATATATTAAAAGAATATGCACAACATGGAGATAAAGTATTTAACCTCATCTATAAACAAACTCACAGCAGTCGCAGTGAGTGCAGTCCACTGAAAGCCATTTTGGGTATACAGCGCAGAGAGTTGTAGCTCAGGATTCTGCAGATAAAAAAAAAAAATCACACATGTAAGAATAACTTTTTTTCTCTTTTTAACTTTTATAACCAAAATTTAACAACAGCTCTTTCTTCTGGCAACTAAGGCTGATCAGGACTTACAGAGTGGTCAGTTGACTCATATTAGCAAAGGATGAGTTGCTCAGAGAGTTGATTTTGTTGTTGCTCAGGTCACTTCAAGGAAAGTTCAGAAAAAATAAAAATATTTACTATGATGATGCATGCAGCTTTTATAGTATAATCAGGCAGAGTAAAGCTTACACCAGCTGTAGGTATTTGAAGGAAGCCAGCTCCTTAGGAACAACACTGAACTGGTTGCCATCAAGATACCTAAACAAGAGAGTTTTCAGTTCAGTGGAATCCAAAATAGTTTATTTACGAGTACAGCCTAGATTCACCAAAATTTTCTAAAGTCACTTTACACATCAAACAGATCAAATTTATATTCAGTACATTATGCCACTTCGTAAAAAAAATAAAATAAAAATGCCATTTGAGTAAATGTAGCGGATTGCATTGACTCCAGCAATCCCTGACCCAGAACAAGAATGTAGCATTAGTGAACAGTTGCACACAGTCATATTTTCTGTGAAAAGCCAATTGTGAACAGTGTAATCTCCCTGTTATAGCCTGCATACTACTCTGCAAACAACATTTTTATTTGCATCAAACAATTTATGGATGGCAGCGTGTTCACAGTGAAAGTCTTGCAAATGACAAACCATTTCTGTCAAACAATTGTCAACTGGTATATGGAGGACATGCAGGAGAATGGTTTATTGTAGAATATTCATACCCGTTAACATCAGGGTCTCACTTCCATAAGGTGTGGTAGTGATTTAATCCCATGTTGGACAAAAAGAAGCAGAATATTGCTCTCCGTATGCACTTTATGTGAGCTTTTCCGATTTTAATGTATGGGATGTATTTCTTTAAATATGAACTAGGAAAATGAGGTAATGGTGAAACAGTCACTGATCCCAGCACTTCTAGTTGTGACTGTGATACGAAGACTGCTGCATGTGATAACAGTTGAGGCCACCAAAGTCAACATTATGCCTGCAGGAAGGCAATCAGCCCTCTGACTGCTAACACAAAGTCCTACATGCAGACTGTCATGTTGATAAATGGCTCATTTGAGGGCAGCCCCCACTGAGCAGAACTCCAGGCTCCTGCTATTGTTGTTGACTGCACAGAAGGTGGGAAGGGCAGCGGCTGGAGTAGAGGGGGGGGATGGGGTGCAGTTAGTTAGCAGGCCTTTAGGTTCAGAGGTAATGAGAGGTAATGATGGTGCAGAGGACACTTGGGATAATGATGGAGTAGCAAACTCTCCAGATGACAAGATGAAAGCCCTGAACAGAGGGGTACACCTGGTCACACCTGCTGGGACAATGACAGGCCTTAAGGCTTGCTCAGCGTGTGTGTGCATCACAAGAACCAAATGAGGCAGTATTGGAAAGTTCTAGACTTGTTCCATTCCCTCCCCTTTCCATTGAAAACTGCTCATTAAAATGTCCTGTTGCTCCCCTTTGCACTCATGGACAGGCTTCTGGCCCTATCACAAATATGCACACACACACACTCTCTCTCTCAGACATCCTTGGCTCTGAGTGTGAGAGTGACATCAGTGCCCAGAGGGCAACAAGGAACACAGAAGAAGAAAAAGAATGTCTGGGAGAATGACTGTAGGGTTTATTGACTATTTTCCTCGCCTTCAAGTGATGAGATGTTTTGTTACCTTTCACTTGTTCTTCAAGTGTTAAAACCTCCCTGTTACTGTTTTTCACATGATCTCCCTCAGGTTTAGACGAAAACAATAGAAGTAGAAGATCTGGCGTCAAAGTAAATCAATACTGAGACACTTACAGTTCAGTCACATTCCTGGGGATGCCTTTGGGTAGTGTGTGGAGATGCTTGTTACTGCAGCGCACCACAGTCTCTAGGCAAGAACACTCGCTGGGACACTGGGGTCGAGGAACACAGCTTGACTCCTCTTGGCCTGTTAAAAATATAAAGTCAGTAATCAGGAGGGAAGTCATGCTAAAAAATGTGCAACAGCACTTTACTTAAAGAGAAAATATCAAACATAATTAAGATATAGACCATTAGATTGTGTGTAAACACTCAACTATTTTTCTGTGACAAAATGCTCGACTAATATTATTTGCAAACATATGCGATCACATTTCATATCTTTGTAAAAGACGTGTAAAAAACTTTGACACATTGTGAGTACATTTATTCAGTGGGGATAAATAACACAATTTTAAGAAATAAATGTTTTTGAATAAAATAATTGGCTTCACAATTAATAACGAATTTACTAATGCGCTTAAAATAAATGTTACCAAAGCTCTTAAACTAAAACATAGTGCGACTGAATTTCAACAAATTTCCCTTTAGAAGTTTACAATTTTCTGTGTCCTTGACAGAGAGGCTTCTGTCTTCTAACTACTCACTACTAAGCTGGAAAAGGACCAACATTTGTCTTCGTGGTAGGAAGGATAATACGGCAGTCAAAAAAAAAAAAAAAGAAATTAAGTCCTCTATTATATAAATGGACCAAAAATGGGGGTTATGGGTTCACCGGGTTTCTATTACACATCAACCAGTTGATTGGGAATGAAGCCATATTATTCTTTTTTGCCAATAAACACACCATGGATATGAAACAAAGGATGAAAATGATGAAAAAGTGTAAGAACACCTCATGACTGTGGTTAAGTATGGTGGATTATCTACTGTGCTGTGGGTCTGTTTCTCTTCCCAAAGCCCTGGATATTATTCTGTTTACGTGCGTAACAACACTAATACCAGCTCTGCCAGAAACCTAAACTTATGGCAAAATTAACATAGACGTAGTCCCCTAGACACAAAATCAACCTTCTTTCAACTCAGTCTTCAGAGTTAAATGGTTTGGAAAACCTATGGATGAGCTGAAGAGGAAAAGCATAAGTGAGGACCCAGGACTATGCATGACCTAAAGAGATTATTGAAGAGAAACGGCTAAAGATCTTAATGCTCCAGCCTTGTAAAACTTTATAGCACAGGTTTTATTAGTACTTTCCATTCAGAAAACGGTGGTTGTGCAGAAGTATAAATAATTGTACTGCCAGGAATTTTGTTAAAAACAATTATTCTTAACAAGACTTTAACCTGTGTAATGAATCACTGTACTGAAAATAGAGGTAAAATTTTACAACAAGTTTCAGTGAGTGATTATACTCCTGCCATAATGGATGAATTCGTTTTAAGGCTTTTTACACATTTCTACCAGGGGAACTATTAAAAGGGATGGCACTGTAGCTTAAAAACAAGATATCACAGTAAAAGTTGGTGAAGCCATGGAGAAAAGTAAAAAATAAAAAAGCAAAGCAGAGCAGGGAATGGGAGGACTCCCTAACGTGATATCGATCAACAGGAGCAAAGAATGGAAGCTGCCTGAGGCCCAAAGACAAGCCTAGCAGTCATTCAGGTGCAAATAGGCTGACTCGTCAATAAGACAAACAGCTCAATGCTATAACTGCACTCAGCACTGGATCGACCGGCAGCTTAGGAACTGCTGAAGCAATCTATTCAGCAAACAAAAGAGTCACACAATAGTGGCCATTATTCAGGATGATTCCAGATACATTTGGCAGGTCTTGTTCAAAATGATTTTGAACAAGAGAGAGAAATGTTAAAATCTTTAAGTCAAACCCCAGAAGTTACCTAAACACAAAGTGAAGGATATCTATGATATTGGCAAAACATCTCTCCCTTCAAGAAGAGAAATAACTCAATATAGAGTAGAGAAGATGCTGTTGTAATTTGCATAGCGACTTACAGAAAAAGAAGCTAACTCAAAACATGGCACCCACCTTCCTCACAGCGAAAATCTGGCAGAGCTACATCCTGGAGGGGGATCTCCTTTAAGAAGGCCGGGCGCTGGCAGCGAGGGTTACCTGTCACAATCTTTCTGCTCCTCAGCCAATCACCAAGCCACGCCAACCGACAGTCGCAGTTGAAGGAGTTGGCCAAGAGGTTTCTGAAGCAATGATAGAGCAAAAGGGGTTCAGAGCAATAAGACCAGAAATGCCAGAACAAAACTATATACAACAAAGAGTCTTACAGAGTAGAGAGAGTCTGCAGCGTGTCAAAGGCCCCAGGAGTAATGGTGGTCAGATGGTTGTCGTATAGAGACAGCAAACGGACGTTGTGAAGCCCTGTGAAACTGTCGTTGTGAACACAACTGATTTTGTTGTTCCTCAACATCCTATGAATATATCAAAAGCAAGAAGAACTATGAGCTGTTTTCCTGGATTTTAATTGTTTGAGTCCACATGGTTGTACGTTACTCACAGCATGCGAAGTCCCTCGAGGCCTCGGAACATCCCGCTTCGAACTGAGTCAATTTGATTGGCTGTGAGGTGAAGCTCAAAGACGGACGATGCACCTTCAAAAGCTCCATCCTCAATCTCTGTGATCTTATTGTTACTCAGGTTACTGTGGTTAAAAAAATGTCTATGTTACAATTACAGGTTCTATTTAGAGGATGATGATAAACAGTTTTACTCACATTTTCTTGAGTTGGGAAAGGTTCTTAAACACACCGGTAGCCTCAAGAGTTGTTAGTTCATTATTGTTAAGGCGGCTGAAGAGGATGAGATATATTGTTTGAAAATGTCAACATTAAACACACCTTTCTCTCTGCAATTTCAAGATAGTGGTGAAAGCAATTCCTTACAGTTCAGCTGTGGATGCAGGGATGTGTTCAGGGATCTTGGTGAGTTTCAGGTTGGAGCAGTCCACTACGTTGGACTCACAGCGACACTTGGGTGGACACACAGGATCAGTGTTGCAGACATTATTCAAATGGGTGTCTTCTGTACCTGAAGGAAATAATATGTGAACATACTGTTACACTCAATGGACAACTCATTAAGTATGCTTGTTTAATGGCTACCATGGCAAATGGTAAATTAGCCAATCCCATGACAGCAAAGCAATCCATTTAGGGATCTTGACTTGCTGATCTACTGGGTAAGGAAAAAGACTCTCTTGCAGAATACAATTTCTGCACACACAACACACCAAGCCTTGATATGAATAAGTGACAAGACCAGCAGCAGAGGACCACAGATGGCCCTGTCTGTTAGCTGTGAACAAAAAACTGAGGTTGTAGTTCCAACAGGGTTAACAAAATAGGACAATAATAGCCTGGAGAGATATTGCTGCTAAATTTCGATTGCTCACAGTGAGATTTCAATGATGGGATCTGAATTTGTCATGAAAGCATGGGTAGATCCTAAGTTGTATCAAGTGTTCAGGTTAGTGGCGGTGCAGTCGTGTGGAAGATATTTTTGGGTTGTACTACTTTCTTAGTACAACCCGGTCATATTTTAAACATCAGATCTTACGTGAGTATTGTTATGACCACTATGTACCCATCTTGTAATGCCTATTTAAAAGTGGATCCATCGTGGTTCAGCAAGGTGTACCTAATAAATCGACTGGTGAGTAATCAACAACACAACCCTTATATAAAATTCTTTCTCCATTAAGTGCATGGTCACATGCTCACTTTCTTTGTACATGGTCCTGCTGTGACCTAAGTAGCACTCCTGGTGTAGAGATCTCCTCTACACCAGGAGTCTTTATAGACATCTTGCTGTGTGTCTACTTCTCCAAAATGTCTACTTCTCCAAAAGCACTTTGAAATGCCTTGCTGCTGAAATGTGCTATACAAATAAAATTTGATTGATTGAAATGAGGACAGATAAATTGGCGAAGGAGAGTTATTCCAAAGAAGCAACAGAGTGGAAGCAGTGGGGTCAAAAGAAAGTAGATCAGGGTGCTCAGATTCAGTGACGCAGAGCGCTCAAAAGGATGGATGTTGAAGGAAAGGTACGAAGAGAGTGAAGCTGAAAAGGCAAAAAGTCGATACATTAAAGAAAGAAGCATTAAGAAAGAAAAAAATGCATGTAACATGGGAGAAATGAAAGAGAAATGCAAGTGTGTTGTGTTAGAGAAACTTTATAAAGAAAGAGCAAGAATGGAGCCGCAAAGGGAGTGTGCGATGCTTTGCTGAACCTCCTCTGTCTATGAATAGACGTTACGTGCCAAAAAGTGTGCTGCCGGTTACATCATGGATTCTTAATAATGGATCAGCACTGGGAGTTACTTAGAACAATGTGTCTGTGTCTCTGCAACTCTGCATTGTGTCTCAGTGCAAATGCTCCATTTAGAGGGTACAGCCCAGGATTTTCTGTTGGTGTATTGCTTAGTGTGCCATTCTGTTTTGCAGCAGTGCAAAAATATGCAAGAGTTTAAAGATGACGTCAGTGGGACACCGTGGGGAGCACAAACCACATTCGTGGACTGGAAAACCATAAATAATCAGAACAAAATGATATGGTTGAGTATCAACAAAAAAAATCTACCCAAATAAAAGATGCAGGATTACAAACCTAATCCTAAACCCTAATCAATGACATTGAGAGAACTGCATTTAGAGAAACAAATTACACATCTTCCCCACATATAGATTTTTTTCCAACATAGTGTCACTTCTCTATTGTGGCTAAGCGGAGGCTGCAGACAGATGTAGCAACACTAGTCATTAAGGAACTTTCTCTTGTTCACCCAGACAACAGGAAAAGGCATTTCCTGCTCCAGAGGAAGCAATGAAAGTACAAGGAAAGGTCTTTGATCTTGAGGATGTGGAGGAGCCAGGGGAGATTTCGTGAGCCTGAGTCATCTTCAGCGTCACAAGTGCGTGGCAGCGACACTTTTACTGTTGGCAGTTTTACAGAAAAGTGCAAAAAGCAGAGAGCAGTGGAATGAGTTTTTTTTCCTCGCTTGGAGACGCAAAATGACTCATCACTGGATGATGATAACTCCCTGCAGTCTGGTTTTTTAGCAATGTGTTCTGCACTCATGGACTTTGTGTTTAGAGCTTGAATGTACAAATGGTGGGGGATTTTGTTAACATTGATGGAGGGTGAAATTCTCATTAATCGCACTCCACTTTGATCTCTCCAGTGCTTTCAAAGTCCTCCCATTTGTTCCATAAGTCAGCTAAGAGCTTTATCTTAACTTTGCATACAAAGGCACATTCATTTACATAGAGCAAGCTGTACTGGTATTGACAATGAATCACACAAGCATACACAGCAAGATTAGCTCTCACAAACACAGACTTTGACACACATCACTGCTCCTCCAAGTTATTTTCTTGGAAGTGTTCTGGTTAAGGAGTCCGGAAACATCCCCTGATAGGAATCTCAGAACTCTGGTGGGCTTTATTTGCTTTAGCTTTGCTGATACAGAGGGCACACTTTCTTTCTCCTCTTTTCTCAGCTCTCTCTGCGACTTTTCCTTTTGGTGACTGTCCAAAAGCCAAAGCAAAGACACACTTCCTTTGGACCCAAACTGCTGGGACTGTTAGGAAAACAGATCCTATATTGAACATATGTGCTCGCTCATATTAATCATAGCTACAAGTATGTATAGTTGAAACCAGATATTTACATGCACTACATGAAAGGAACTCTTTCCATTGTGCCTGAAAGAAATGGTGTAACAGACTACAGTTTGAAGGCCTCCTTGCTTAAAAATACACATTTTCAACTCTGCCTACACATTTTATATGGGACTGAGATCAGTATTTTGTGATGGCCACTTTAAAGGGGAAATATAATGCATTTTCAAGTAGTCAAGTAACATGTTACCTTCAGCTGTTATAAAAATGCTGTATATATCAAATATTACTAAAGAAATGTAATGCAAAAAAGACATTCTGTCATTATTATAAAAGCATTACTTTTCTTTCACTTCACTAAACTCACTGGAGTTTCTGGCTGTAATGTGACAAACTGAAAGTTTAAGGGGCATAGATACTTCTGCAAAGCAGAGTAGAAGACATGAACCAGAAGTAAAACACAAGGCAACTTCTTTATACATTATCCTTGTTTTGTTAAAGGTCTGGTAATTCCAGTGCTAAATGAATCATTGCAAAATGACAAACTGCAACAGATGGATTTCATGAAAGGCAATGGAAAAAAAAAGAAGCAATGATGTCACTACAAGGACCAAAGATTCACAGTGAGAAATAATGATAGGTGTGAAAATTCACAAGCAACTCACCTGGGATGACGTATTGCTCTTTGGCTGTGATGGAGGAAAAACAGAGGGACGGATGTCAGTGAGGTCAGATGTGCATAGTCGTGTCACTGCTATGCATCAAAACAGTCATATATAGATGTTATATATGACGGGACATGATCAAACAGTGAATCCAGTGTCTCCATATTGTTCATGGCAATATGGAGGAACTAGTGACAAAGTACAAAGGTGGCAAATATTTTGCTGTTGCTAAGGAAGAGAGGCATGAAGGAAAAAAGGACAGTGAGAAAAAAAGGCACATGAAAGACAGGACATTGTGAAAAGGAAGGAAGGTGTGTGTGTGTGGGGGGGGGACAATCAAAAGCAAAACATGGAATCCTTTTTTCATCAGATCCTGCCAAACAAACAAGGCCATAAAGAAGTGTTAAACCTCAGCAGTGCATGGTGCCAGGCAGCACAGTACAGTGCATAAACACAATAGTGGGCGAAAGGTGGGGGGAGTCAGGAAGATGGAGGCAAAGTGAAAGAAACCTGAGCCTGATGATGGGCAGGTATTCAAACTCTAACATCTAACCCTCCCTTGAACTGATCCCAACTCTCTGTGGTGTACATGTAAAACCAGATTCTTGTTCTGGATACACAGGAACAGCGGAGAGAAATAATGCCAATCTTCTCAGCATAGTCTGACAAGAGACACTGACTGAGGAGTACTAGCACTTGGTAGCTCTAATAAACCATTTAATAAGCAATGATCACAGATTAAATACCTAAATTACTAAAGAAGCAACAAATTACCGTAGTCCCAGAATACTGAAGGTAAGAAAAAAGATGGAAAGCGGAGACAACAAAGCCAAAAAGGTAAAAAACCCGACATGTTTGGAGACACAGCCATGAGCCTACCGGAGCAGCGGAACTTCTTGCTCTTAATTTGTCCGATTCGTTTGTTTGCGAGGCGGCGTGGACTGGCACAGCGGGCGCCGCTGGTCTCAATCGGGTTGGAGCGGAGGTAGTCTGCAAGCCACTTCAGATTGCAGTCACAAATAAACGGGTTCTGTGCCAGGTGACTGGAGGAAGATAAATGAGTACACAAAAACATGATTAATTAGAAATCACACATTTATTTAGTATTTTGTGTAACTTAGTCCATTTATTTAGTAGTCAGCAGCACTACCGGTACTTCATATAAAGCTCAAAGTCATAGGGGTTCACATCCATAGTTTCCACTCTAAACAAGTGATTTATAATCTATAATTTTAACATGCCAGCTGGTACATAGATTTTGAAGCAAAAAACCTTCTGAGACACTTAATGGAGCCTCTGAAGATAGGGTACCATAGAGTACAGTTATTAAAATCACTACCACTGTATTATTGACATGACTTTAGTTTGACAAACAGGATAGTAAATTGTTGGCTGAATACATGCACTATCTGATATCCCTAAATAAAATGCAATACTACCAATTCCAGTCAGAAGTCAGTTAGAAAGTAGGCTGTCTGGGTGTAATTCAATATTATTATAAATACAGATGTTCTGTGAAGGCCTCAGAGTTTCTTAGAGAACATTATTGAGAAAACAGCTTCATGAAGACCAAGGAACACAGCAGACAGATCAAAGATAAAGTTAGGCAGAGGTCCAAAGTAGGGTTAGGTTATAAAACAATATCCCGAGCTTTGAACATCTCACAGAGCAAAGTACTGTTTCTTATGAATAGAGAAGTTGGTCAGAGTTTTGACACAGAGAAAAACCTGAAACAAATCTGTTTAAGGCAGATAAAGATTTGGGCCTGGGGCAGACGTTCACCTTCCAGCAGGGCAACAGTCCTAAGCAGTCAGCCAAAGCTGGAAAGGTTTAGATTGAAACAACTTAATGTGCTAGAATGATCCAGCCAAAGTATAGACATAAACTGTATTGAAACTTGACTTGAAAACTGCTGTTCACACATGAGTTTGAGCTATTTTTTTTAAAGACAAATTGGGAAAATGTTTTAGGATCTACATGTGCAATACATGTGCAGTATGTCCAAACGTGGATCAAAATACACAGTTTTCAATTTTCTTTTATAAACAAACAAATATTTTAACATAACGTTTCCTTTTTTCCCCTTCCTCTTTCTGATGATAATTTACTTTGTGTTGATAAATTGTATAAAAACCCAATGAAATCCATTTTAAGTTGTGGTTTGTAACATGACAAACTAAAAAAATCCATGGGGTTTTGAAAGGCATGATATATTAGACTGTTGATTTCCAGGCTGCAGCATGTGCATGCTAAGAAAATAAATGTTTTTCACTTTACACTTTGTAATTCCATTTCTGTGTAGGTGCACACTCCAGTAAGTAAACTACTCCTGTGTTGCCTCATGTTTTATAGTAAAGGGCTGCAAATGTGTCAGAGTGAGTAAATCTGTTTGTGTTTGACTCACAGGGTTTGAATAGCTCGAAGTGAAGTGAAGGTGCCCTTGGCAAGAGTTTGAATCTTGTTATCATACAGCGATAGCAGGGAGAGATTTTGCAGATCCTGGAAGGCATTGGCACGAACGCAATGAATCTTATTGGCATTCAGCAGCCTAAAAAGGGAGAGGGAATAAGGGAAAAAAAGAGAGGGAGGCAGCTTGTCAAAATGTCTCTGAATATACCTGAAAAATCCAAGCAAAGTTTATTTGAAAGTCATTCCGGGTATTCAGTAAGTCTGGAGAGTATCAGCAAAGTGCACAAGAGTTCGACTTACAGCAGTTGCAAAGAGTAGAGGCCGTCAAACACACCCTTCGGCAGGTCGGTGATCTTATTTCCATACAGCACACTGAGGATTCGTGGCAAGCGTTTTAGACACAGTAAACTACAATCAAGCAGATTTTTATGCTCCAACTGAGCTTTGGACAACTTACAGAGAGTTAAGAGAGCGCAGGCCCTGGAAGGCATCAGGAGCTATCTCTGAGATCTGGTTGTTGCTCAGGTCTCTGCATAGAAGAATAACAGAGTATCAGACATAGAACTGAGAACGATTGACAAAATTTTACCCACATAGGAAGATACCGATACTGAAGTGTAAGCTGGATAAACATAGGTGCCAGCCCACTTCATAGCACTATTTATAAACAGAACCTTGCAGTTAATCTTAACATTTACTTGGATTATTTGTGGCCTAACAAGCAAATCCTTCACTGTAATGTGTAAGAATGTGACGGCTGAGGGCTGAAATCCAAAACAAGATACAGTAGACTGCCTCGGAACATCACCAATTTTAATAGGATCCACAGGCCTCTCCCCACAGGATAACCACTAAGCCTCTGTACCAATGTGCGCCTGTCTGTGTGAGTAAATGCAAAAGTAAATGAAGAACAGTGGGAGAGAAAGGGAGAAAGACATATGGAGAAAGAGACTTAATGGAGTATGTAGATTCAACTCCAGCCGACTTGATACCTTTGAAGGAAAATCATCTTGTGGTGAGGAGGGGGGATATTTCCTCATTTGGGGATAACAGCTAAATAAGGAGCCATTTGTCTTTTTGCAAGTGCTGAGGTTTCCTGGAAATGAAATCGAAGTTTGGGGGCCAGCATATGCAACGGTGTGTGTCTGTAAACTCAGACACTGTGGTGTTTGTGTATATGTCGGCGTGTGAGGGCTGTTTTAGCATCCCTGTCTAAAGGAGTGGTTCATGTGTAGGTCATTCAAACTGAGGCAAGGTGGAAGAAAATGTGTGTGGGTGGCTTTACTGGTGCGAAGGTTAGCTGAGGCTGCAACTAAGGAATGAAAATGCACATAAAACTCATAAATTAACCTTTTAATTATATAAATGATTAATTTAGCCTTTTTTCACATTTTGATGCACAGTTACTGTCTACACACTGTTTAGAGAGGATTTGGACACAAACAGTAAGAAAGTGTACATAGACAGGGGGATCAACACAGACATGTAGACAAACAATGTAAAATACAGAATCAGCAGCTCTAACAGCAGTAGCAGGTTTGTTTAACAGAACAGACGGATAACATCATTTCTGATAAACTCTGGTTCAGGTTTCATTAAGTTTAAAAAAATATTTACATTCTAACTATAAACCCTTTGGGAAGATTATTTGGTAATTAATTAAGTGTTCTTTCCAAATATCTTTGATGCTAGGAAACTCATGACGCAATCTCAATTACAATTCTTTTGCAGTGTCCAGTTTCTTAAAACATATAACTATCCTTGTCAAGTGGAACTGAACTTAGCAGAAAACAGCAGTGTTTTTTCCTTACTGACATTTTAAATGTGATTCAACCCTCCCAGTATGTAGGACGCAATGAAATCTTCCTGCAAAAACTGCAAATAGAAACTCAAGGAATGTTTCATTTTTTTCCCTCTTGTCTTGTTACAACCGCAAACTTAATGAGAGATTTTATTAAAGCTTATACAGTGTAGACAAATGAACGAAATAGTAGACTTGTGTAGAACTGTGATGTGACTTGGAAAGGTTATATGGTTTTCAACATTTTTTTGCAAATAAAAGTACAAAAAGTGTGATGTGCAAAACTGTTCAGCCCTCATGAGTCAGGTGGCTGTAAGCTCACAAAATTGGAAAAAGTTTAATGAGAATAAATACTTCAGCAACATAAACTGTCAAGGATGTTTGGTTTGTCTCCTTTAGGGCATAGCTAAAACACTATCAACTTAAATGTTCACCATAATCCCTTTTCAGTTTGAACTGCAAAAACTTTCCTTTAACATTTCCCTGCACCTACAATAAAATTTGAGTCATTGTAGACTGTCTTTTGGACTTAATTCACCTGATCTCATCCTGTCTCCATCCCTGGAGTTGAGCTGTAAAATCATGAAGAATCTTTAAACATAGGCAGAGAAACTCCTTGACCTTCCTCTTCCTCCATCTCCCCACTGGTATGTAAGTCAGACCTCATGGTGTTGGAGGTTTGGCTGACTGGCTGACTGGCTGGCGTTTGCTGGCAAGGTGACCGAACAGCTGGCTCAACCACCAGCTTGACATTGTTCACTCCCAGAGAGAGCAAGAGGTTTCAGCCCTCATTCAAGCTCTCCCTTCATCCCCTCTTCATCCCTCCAGCCGGGAACAGACAGAGTGGACAAAATGCTAGCCAGGGGAATACCAGCAGGCAGCGATGAAAAATGAGACTTGCTATTATGAACATGTACGACTGAAGCTAGCGCCACCCCAAGCCTGAGAACAGGACTACGTTCTCAAGCTGCAGACTAAATAGAAAGATAGCATGGTCCTTGGAAATTGGATGAGAGGACGGCCAATTGTTGCTTCTTTTTCCAGCCACCAGAGTTTTGTTCCCATCTGTATTACTTAGCCCTGAGGGGAACGTTCTGCTGTACTTACATCCTGCGCAGTTTCTTGTAGGGAGAGAAGGTTCCAGGAGGAACAGACTTAATCCCGTTCTGCTCCAGACGTCTGGGAGGGAGAAGAGAAGAGAGGTGACACAATTAGCTAACCAAACAATAGCATTTTCCATGGCAACAGAGCTGAGTAATCACCTCTGACCCTTGGTGATTGGGCTGATTATATTAACGGAGATCTATTTCGCAGTTGTAATAGGTCCAGGCACACTGGAGTCATAACATCCACAGAACCAATAAACATTCTCAACACTAAAGTGATGTGGAAAAGGACTGGAGGGGAAAAGGCTCAATCTTGCTTTTCGTGAGGGTGTTAAGGCCTTCAGCTATAAGACGTATTTCTTCCTGATTTAACATTTACAGTTTCCAGCACGTATGAGCTCATGAAATCAATAATGATCTCACTTGTTCATGTGAACGCCGCTGCTATCCCTTGGGTGTTTGCAAAGTGTCCACTGAAATCTTTGCAGTGGGGTAAAATATTACCTCTTTGAGTTTGCTTTTTTTTTATTTCCCTGTGTGAGCCCAGGAGAAGTTGACACTGACAGAATTTGACAAAGCTCACCATAAAACACCTGTCAGAGCTCAAAATTAATACACAGACAAACACACGCTTGGCCATTTAGAACAGAGCAGCAACAGGCTCTAATCAGCGTCAGATGGTCCCACAGAAACAGAATCTCCTAAACCCCATTAGCATGGGCATGCATGAGTTGTTTCGGGCTGCTGCTCAGGACCCAACTGAGCCCCCCAGAACAAATCTCCACTGAAGCTGGCAGAGGGCTGTTTATCTGCAGGTCAGTTCACAGCTTTTAAAACTGTCCTTACTGGGGCTTAGAAGGGCCCAGAGGAAGCCAGCTGCAGGCCTGTCTGGCTTGTTCTAGCTCTGCGCCTTCCTGCAGGGGGAACTGGCTGCAGACCAGCAGCACATGGGCCTGTATGGGTTGCGGTGGCCCCACGGCCGCGAAGGCATCTAAACATCATTAGGCTGCTATTTGTCGCCACAGAAAAATGGGAAATATTCTTAAATCTTCTGTAAGTTTGGAAGCAGATTTAACCACCAGCTTCTTCAATATTCAACGTCTTGGCGCAGAAGTGTTTCCCCATGATTTAATTAGTCATTTCGGATTTAACTACATGCCTCTCAGGCCTCTTGGATTGTGTTTTGTTTATGTCTACTCATGGGGGGGTATATGTTTTGTTAGACTCTGGCCACAGTCATTTAGCAGTTCTGAGCTTCCAACATTTTTCAATCAGGACTCTCCCCCCCCTTCAAATGAGCGTCCCTCGCCTATGGAGTGATATGGGAGAGCAATTGGCATTCCTCGGATAACGGCGACTCGAGACCACAGATTCCTGCGGTGGACATGATCCCCTGTTCTGTTTTTGTCTGGCTGTCCCTGTATGAGTGGAGTGACAGCACTGTGGTTCCTCTGCCCTCAGCATGCAGTAGCATGCTGGACCAAGTGGCTTTAGCGCCTTCTCTCATCAACCAGTCTGTCTAACTGGTCCAAACCAGTCTGGCACTATGCACAAACGCGTTTCCGTGTCGGTGTACTTATGTCCCTCCATCCCATGGTATTCTGGGTGTGTTAACACATGGAACGCTGAATCCATTTGAGTCGCACACCCTGACTCAATGTTCTAGCTTTCCCATTGTTGCTCTTTGCTGATCAATGTGAGCAAGCGACTGAATCCTTGCAATCGACAAAGAAGTGCCTTTTTTTTCATTTGTTAAAGGGGGAAACAAGGAACAATCTCCCAGAGTTGCCTGCAGAAGGAAAATCAATGGTTCCTGTCCAATTTGTCAGCCTGAACACGTGTGTGACTGCCTGTGAGTTGGTGTTTGTGTCAATCCAATCAATGCTCTTCATCCTTTTCATCAGGAACTGAGCAGGGTTTTCATTATAGGGAAACACATTACGCCTCCGGGTATTCAACTAGTGTGTGCAGGAGTCAGAAATAAATGCAGGACCACAGCAGTGCAGATAAAAGGCAGAGGGAAAGTTTTATGGCAGAGCTTGTCAGAGCAAACAGAGACTATGATGCATAATAATCCACTATGGTGGTGTTCAGATCTTGTTTCACGAGAAAAAGAATACAGAAAGCAGCTAGAAACCTCAGAGCCATAAACGCAACACTCATTGGGGTGGAGGTGCGTGGGGGATGGGGGGGTGATCACAATTTCTTAGATTTATACATAATGAGAGCAGCATGCACGCGTCTTTTGTGTGTACGCGATTTTGTGAGAGGCTCATTAACAAGGCATTAGGCCAGCCTCGATATGCAGCAACCTGCCAGGCTGTAACTGAGCTGATTTTATAATGAACTTCAAGCACAGATCAAACCTGCTGCACTGAGTTACTGAACCGACCCCCCTGACCACCCTCATGCTTTCCATTTCAATTCACTTTTACTGTGAATGCAGCTCCGTAAACTTGTCCTTAATGATTGAGCCGGATGGAAAAACAGCTGAAAAGATAGAGAAATTCACAGAGGAGAAAGTAAAGTAAAATAAAAAGCATCCTGGGAATTCTGGCTCTAAGGTAAAGGTTCTGATGGACAGGACAGAAGGAATGCACATGATATAAGTGCTTGTCTTGAAAACATAAATCAGAATATTGAAAGGTTTATATGTAGGGCAGATTTAAGTACCAATTACATGCGAAGGGCTGGGAAAGTTTTAAAATGCCAGCGCTCATCTGCTGTGCAGAGAGCGCCCACCATCTATAAAACGCATGCATGATAAATTCATCTTTCAACTGTCTCCCTGTTCTCCCATTAGAGATGCTCACTGGTCACTGTTCTCACAGAACACACTGGTACACAGTTTCTTGTAAAAGCATCCTGATAAAAGCATTAAAATGATAGAATTGTGAAGTGGAAAGATCTTTTACATTTCTTCTACAACAAAAATATATTTGTGGTTTGTCTCTACCAGCAAGAGTGTGAAGGTGTTCTCAAGATGTTTGTAGCCTCTAACTAACTACTTTTCAAGATTCCTCGTTGTTTAGCTGTATCCAGCTTCCCATCAACTCTGACCACATTACCTGGCCTTGCTGAAGAAAAGCATCTCTTCATTATGATGCTTCCACCAAGATGCTTCACTGTCAACACAGTTTGTTCATAGCATTTTGCATGAAGGCCCAACTGTTCAATTGTATTCTCCTCTGATTACTGTTCTGATTAATGATCTACTTATCTTTGCCTGGCCTATCATTAGAGGTGAACGGCTTTGGTCTGTTACATAAAAATCCAACAAAATGCATGAAACTTTGGGGGCTTTAACCTGACTAAATAGCCAAAAAGTACAAGGATAAGTAAATAAATATTTTATTGTACTTGAGAAGACCAAAACCATGGAAAAACTGAATCTGGGATTTTTATGTTTTGTGGCTTGTGGAACATTATAAAGGTTGAAACCAATTTCATGTGATCCTGGGAATCAAAATACAGACTTTAAACCTTTAACACAATAAATATAGTGGCAAGGCATAGGTGGACTGCCTTTAGCATGGGACCCAACAGAGCTGTGAACATTTCATCTAAATGATCAAATTTAGCACACCAGTGCAGTAGAAATGGGTCAGGGTTGTTGGGGAACATGGGATCAGTGACTTTCACACTAGCTGAGTATTTATAAACACACCCTCATGGGGAAGAAGAGACCTAGAAACTGCTCCTCAGAAGAACATGCAACATGCTGGCCGGATTCGTCCAGTACTTTAGCTTTTTAACACTGGGCATAAATCACAGTGTTGTGGGAGACTTCCACAATGCCAGTGGCATAAAATCTCTGATAAAGAGAGTAAAATGACTTATTTGAAAAGTTTAGTCATGCATTCCTGGGAATTACACTGCAGCATGTGGGCCGTGAAGAGTTAATGCCCAGACAGATGTAGGAGGACTGATAAACTGAAGGAGGGATGTTAGCAAAGGGCTCGAATGCGGTTCACAGCATTCTGAGCTGATAAGAGCATGTGGTCTCAGTCTAGAGTTTCTGAGTGAATATTTCTGTCCGCACATGAGACTAATGTCTTGTCAACGTGCTGAAAAGCAAAACATTCACAAATACCTGAGGTATATAAAACAATGCAGATTATCAGAGAACCAAGTTTTCTTTACTTTGGTAAACTTTGTGTGATCATAACATAGTGTGCAAATTTGGTCGCATAGTTTGAGGTGACAGACAGTCACCCCAGGATATCAACAAAAACAGACATTTTGCTCACATTTCCGACATGCTGTCAGGCAGATTGGCTGGAATAGCAGTTAGACCTTTCCCTCTGCAGTCCACAATGTTGTTGCTGCAGGTGCACATGGCAGGACAGGAGCCTCCACCAGTGCTGCACGGCTGCAGGCCGGAAGACTCCTGATGACCTGTAGACGAAAAATAGGATATGGGAGTTAAATGGAATCAAGTTTAAAAGGTGGTAAAATGTTTTTCTGTTTTTGCTTTTTGTGCGATTTAGTTACTTAAATCACAACTAAATTTTCTGGAAGTACAAAAAGGAAGAAAAAGTTCCCACAGCATTATGAAAGCTCCATTTCACTTTTCTGATGCCTTTTTAAACTATTTCCTCATTTGCACACACATTGATATAATCTATTCTAAAAGAGCTTCCTTCATCTGCCTAATGAAGATTTCTCCAAGAATAAAGTTTATTCATGTAAATATGTTTGGCTCATTTTGGAAGATTGTTCCAGTTAGAGCAAAATGTCATATGGATAGATGGTTTAAAACCATTTTACAAAAAAACCCCAAAAAACTGAAAATGTGGGGGATGTCATTGTGTCCGGTCGCTGAAAATACTCCCAACAAATCCAGTGCAAACAATTTCACAGTTTAGATGGGAGGATAATTATTAGTCAGGTACATAAATCTGAGAGCCATTATGGTAAAGAAATCATAAGAAGACCTTTCAAAAAATTTCCAGAAGTAAAGTGGAGGACACAGCAAGGAGTAAGATACTTTGGTCAATTGAGATCAGCTTTCTGATTCTTTGCAAACATTGTGTGACACATGCTCACAGTAAAATATGGCAATAGCAGTATCATGATGAGGGAATGAAATTCTTTAGCAAGGCTGGTTAAACCTGAAGAGAAGATTTTGGAGCTGGATTAAAAGAAGCAATCCTGGAAAAGGCTGCAGAATTTGGAGACTGGGGTTCACCTGCTAAAGTCCTTAAACCAGTTGTGAATCGCGTTGACTTGAGAACTGAGGTTCACAATCAGTTCAACTGTTTTTCTAAGAGTAATGTGATATTTTGGTCCACAGAAAGACCTTCAGCTGTAATTGCAATCAAAGTGGGTTCTCTAAAGTGTTCGTCCAGGAGAGCTGAATGCAAACACATGCCACACTTATAAACAAAAAAGTTTTCAAAGCTATTTGTTTTCCTTCTACAATTATGCACTTCTTTCTGCTGGTCTATCACAGAAAATACCAGAGAAATCCATTTCAGTTCATGGACGTTGTATAAAAAAAACTATGAAAATAAAAAAATTATGTAAAGCACTCTACATTTATTGTTTATATTTATGCTATAGTTCTTTTCACTCATACTCCCAAAATCACTAATCAAAGTTCAAAGTTCAAGCAGAGCTCTTTGTGACCAGAATAGATTGATCTCTTATCTGAGTATGTTATTTTAAACGGTAAAAATAATAGACAGACTTACAGAATGAAATCTACTGTTATAGGATAATATAAACACTTTTTACTCCAACATTTTTTCAAGCTTGCCATGTTTTCTAGTCTTCAGCTTTTTGTGCTCTTCTAGCTGAATTGCAAATATGCAAATGCACATTTCAACTACTCCCTGACATGGACAAAAGCAAATGAAACATGCTATGTTTGACTTCATTTCAAAGTGGCAAAATCCTACTGAATCAGTGGGAAATAAACTAGGTTATATATCAAAGAAGTGTGAAGTTGGAGTGACAAGTGAAGGCCTCCCAATAATATCCATTGATCTCGTCTCAAAATCTTTCTCGAGAGTCTGTCTTCTCCTCCACGAGGAACTGATGCCGTTCTGCACATTCAGCTTTTTCACAACCCCCCACCAACTTCCATGTGTTCAAAAACACTTCAACTTTTTCATTTGCATACAGAGCACACAGCTCATCACGTTGTCTCTCCAGATACCTGTTCAAATAGCTACAGCAATGTCAGCGGTGCGGTGAAGAACGGCAGTCTGCGTTGCCAGAGTGTCGTTTTCAGCTGTGAGTGCACTGAATGTGAACATAAAAGTCTAACCCAGATAAAATAAATAAAACAGACTTTTAAATGGCCTAATTTACACAGCATTACTAATCTGTGTTTCATACCATGAATATTTAATTTGCTTCCTATCTATCACTTGGCTGGTGTTGGAAAGTGTTGCTGAGAGCAAAAGGATTGAGGGATTTACAGATGATAAATGGTGAAATATGTCAAAAGTCAGTGAAAGAAAAAAACGATGAGGCCAAAAATGTGCTCTCCAAACACAGAAACATTATAAAATCCCATGAAAGTACTTATTCCCCCCACTGGACCAGTAGGTTGATGAGCAGTTTATGATCAGACATCATCCATCAGGTAAATCCTAACAACTGCCAGACAAATGAATCAGGTGGGAGGGAAAAAAAAGCATCTCTAGACTGTGAATCAACAGAGGAAGATGTGATCTGAGGATGCGTGATCTGGGATGGCAAAGGTTTGACAGATCTAGGATCGGATGTCTGGCAGAGGAAAACCTCCTTTCTTATCTAACATGGCATATCTGACAGGCCTGGGATCAGGGAGAGTGCAGAGCACAGCTGGAGCAGCCTTGACAATGACAGCTCACTGACAGGTATACCAGAGCCGAGACTGTTTCATGTTCACTCCTCCCTGATTTTCTTACTGCCGTTTCCACATTATTTAATTCTTTCCCCTCTACCCATGTCCTGTTTTCTCTATTTTTAATCAGTTGTTTTTTTTACCATCTAGGTTCCCTTTCCATCATTTCCTTCCTCACTCCGTTTAGCACCCCAATTTCCCATCTCTCTCCTGGAGCACTTTTTCACCTTTTATCCATTTCCACAGGAGTCTATACATTTAACCTACTATGCCTCATTTTCCCCATCATTTTCAAATATTATCACTTCCTTATTACCATCTGTTTTGTCTCACTCTTTTTTAGCGGGTCATTTCTTCTCCATTTCCTTCAGAAGAACCTTGAAATGATTTATTACCAACTGCTCAATTCAAACATAACATTTTTATTTCTTTTATTATTACCCTGGAGCAACAGCCATCCATTTTCTGTCATATAGCCTTGAGTTAACATGAGCTTTTCATTTCTGGTTGCTGTTTTAAAATAACAAAGACCTGCTTTACAGTGACTGCTGTCTAACAAATCTGGTGGAACATAGTCATGAACCTACACCTACGCCAAAGAGGTTGGTCTGAGTGTGTAAGAAACTGTTGATGTGCTATCAAGAAGCAGCAACTCACACAAGATTGAACAACAACAGTCTGTGGAAAACCTTGACTGATCTTTTGAGTCAGAAATAGGTGAAAACATCATGTAAGCATGGATCCATCCTGACTAAAGGTATGTGGCAAAATATTGTTTTGCACACTTTTGGTCTTTTCTTACCAATTAAACAATGTTTTAGCACCAGAGCCTACCGGAGTATTGGTGCTTACCATGTCTATCCATGTGTGACCACATCTGGATCGCTTCTTCTAACAGAATGACATCACAAAGCTCAAAATTATATGAAATTGGTTCCTTAGCCTGACAGTGAGCATACTGTATGACCTACATGGTCAAAAGATCTCAATTCAGCAGAGCGCCTTTGGTTAAGATTCACATCATAGAGCTGCACTGAACCAATCTCCAACAACTTTGTGATGCCAACATTGTTAAATTCTCTGCAAATAATGACTTCTCACCTTAAAAAACAGTTTGTTAGGGTGCGGTAATTTAGTCTTTTAAATGTTTGGGCTCTCAAAAGGAACTGTAATCAACTAAAATTAGAATCGGCTGTTCACATATTAAAATATATAATATAAAAGCACAGATTGGAAAATGGTCAAAAAATTCCTAGTGATGCATCTCTAATTACATAAAATATTTTTGGTCAGCAGCAGGAGAGCAAGGATAACTGCATTTGATCCCACAAAGTAAATGAGCTCCTCTAAATGTCAGTCTACCTCCAAGATGTTTTTACTGCAAGTTTTATTTTTAAACCCGATTTCTGACCTTGATTTAGTGCTTTGAAAATCTGCTCCCAGAGCCGCCATAAATATTAGAATAATGCTCAAATCTGCCAGAGACGCTCAGTGCATTTTTTCCCCATGATTTAAACCTTTGTGCTGCAAACTTTAACAGGATTTTATAGATTACTGATTTTTATTTATCAGGTCTAATATTTTTCCTAAACTTTTAAATGGCACACTACACATTACTGTCAATGTGAATTTACTAGGCAGTGATGCTCTCCAGCACAGAGACAGAGGGCGGATTACGTTGCTCTGACTACGGGAGGATTTCATCATTTTTATTTTTACATCAAGGAATAAAGCAGCACACCCACATTTTCATTCTCCCACCTCATGGCTCTCCTCTCCCTCATTTTCCTCTTTTCCTTGTTATATGGCGCCACCCTGCCCCAAATCCCCCGCAGGTGGCCTCGACTGGTCACAGCTTTGACTAAAGACACGCACAAACACATACTGTTGCAAAAAAAAAAAAAAATACAAAGTGTGTGCCAGCGAGTCGGTCTCTAATGAGTCCGTCAGTGGGAGTTCAACTTCTGGTCACAATTTGGGAAAAAAAATATAAATAAATAAAAGAATGAAAGAATGTGTTTGGCTGAGTATTTATCTGCAAAGATGCATATTGTTGCACTTTTATATCAAAATGTATTGAACTAAGTGTTTTGTCTAGATTCGAAGGTAAAGCTTAAAGAAAATCTTTCATCCCTGGGTGATCGACCACCTGTATGGGTGTATATGAAGTGCAGCTGTCCGTTATGTAAAACCTGAAGTTTCTGTATCTATATCCCACTATTAACTAAAATTTTCAAGTTCCAACTTTTCTATCTGGAATGGTTACACTCCCACGCTTTGAGTCTCTTTCCCTGGACGATGAATAGTTAATGATCTGTGTTGTCACGCTGTATGACTGCGTAAAAATCACAACCCATGGAGAGACAGGAACACACACACACACACACAGAGGTACACTCCCCCACAAACACCCCCTCATGCAGACCCCTTGCAGCTGGCGTTACAAATGAGAAGGCCGAGTGGGGAGTGGAGGTTCTCATGGTGTTTTGCCATTGTTCAGATATGATAAAGCAAAATCACATCATAGTGCTCCTACATGTTCATGATCTCTTTCACGTTTCAAGGAGGATACAAAGACTACAGAGCCATGCAAATCATAAAAAGTAAATCCTTCAATAAATCTTTGAGTGGCCAGAAAAAAAAGGGAGAGCCAATGAGTGTGGGCAGTCTGGGCTCCAGCTGTGTGGGCATTTTCCTAACACTGCTGCCAGCTCGGTGGGGTGCAGAAGCCTGGACTAGCAGAGAGCTGTGAGGCTGTCCTGGTGCTGAGCGACTGTCAGGTGGCTGCCAGGTGAATACACACTCGCATAAAAACACAGGGTAGAGGAGGTAAATAGAAAACAGATGATATTTTAAGATACTGTTTTGTCATGAATAATCTGAAGTACACACGAGTCACATGAGAGGCTGATAAACTTACTTTACTTTCAATTAAATAAAATAATGTTCAGAGAAAGTATTTATATCCCTTTTTCACTTCACAACTACAAACTTAAATTTAGTCAAAAGGGTTTTTTTATGTGACGGAGCAACATAAACTAGGGCATAACTGTGAAAACAAAGGAAAACGATAGTTGGTGTTCAAAACGCAGCTCAATTTCCAGTAAGACTGGAAAACATTAAGACTTTAACATGTGGCTGGAATGGTCAGGGTAACGAGCAGAGGTATGATCAGTGATACCAAAACTCCCATCATGCCAGAGCACCATCCTCCGCGTAATCGCTGTGTCTCCTACATGGTTGTAGCAAACTGCAAATTAGGATCTTTAACAATGTTTTTTTCTTCCAACTCTTCAATAAACACCAGACTAACAGTCACCCCATCAATAGACTCTCAGTATCTGAGGCTCCTGCCGAGTTACCATGGATCCCTTGGCTTCCTCTCTGATTAGATCTCTCCTTGCTTACTATTTCTGTTCATGTGCAGCATCGTGTCTCAATCGGTTTGCAGTCGGACTATACATACATTTGTGTATGAAGATAAAAGACTGTAGCGATTAGAGAGATGCTTAAAGCTCAGTGTTTTGGTTGAAACAGCAAAAAAACAACAAGATTACCCTTTTAAGCTTTTACAATAAGTTGTGTTGCAAAAACATTCATTGCCGGTAATATTTTTCATATTTGTCACTCTACAACCTGAACATTTCAATCTATTTCATTAGACTTTTATTTCAAAATAAATCCACAGGTGAAAATAAAACTTTGCTGTCTTACCTGAGCACGTGAATTCATGTTTCTGGACCTCTGCCACATTGAGTCCTCTGAGTTCTGGGGGTGAAGCACACTGGGTGAACAGGCCAATCGTAGGCCTCTGCCTGAGCCACTGGGACAGCCAGGCCAGGTGACAATCGCAGTTTAAGTTATTGGAATGAAGTCGACTGTAATACAAAAAAACAAACCAAAAAAACCAATTCAAAATTATGATCAGTTAACATTTTTCATCACTGGCAGAAGCATAAAATGTGTCAGTTCTTTTCCACAAGTCATCACTTCCAGTCGCTTTGGGGCAAACACTCTAAATGATACGCTATGTGGACAATTATAAATGGCCCATTCTAAAAAAGGCGACATTTCTAAATCCAGTGTTCCAAACACCGCATTCTTCCAAAGCAGCGCCTCTCCACAATAACTCTCACTGCGATGTGGTGGTGTACGAAGGCTAACTCGTGAACCCACGTGCGCAGAAACAGAAATCCCTAAAATGTTACCCCACTGGGAGTGAAGCAGACCACAACGTCACCGCAAGGGCAGCAGAGTCATGGCTAGGAATAATTGTCTTAATTCAAGAATAATTTCAGATTTGGTAATCGCGGCACACAATAAGCTATTTGTGTCTGTCCAGGCCTGTTTTTGTCTTGACATGAATCACATAATGGCTCCTGGCTTTGCTAAACTCATTATTCTGTGCCGTTCAGTGGTTTTGGCAGAGAGCACTGCTTGGAATGACAGAGCTGTCAACCCCCACAGAGATTACATTCTGATTTTCTCTTCTTTGTCTGGATGTAGACGTGTAGATTATAATTATAGCTTAAATAATTCCTAAAAAAAGAAAGAGATCATTCAACTGGAACATTTGTGACTTACAAAGTTCGGAGTTTGGGCATGTGGTTGAAGCTGGAGACAGGAATGCTGCTGATGTTGTTGTTGTTCAGCGTACTGCGGAAAGAAAGGAGCAAAACAGTTTGATTGTCGGTAGAGTTGTTAAGACAAGCTTTCTCTTTTACATCTCATTAGATCTATGTCTAGTCCACTTTTTTTTGTCTTTCTGGGCCCCACTGGGAATATACCACCTCATTTCACACAGATGGGAAGCCCTTGCACCTCCCACACACACACATGCACGCCTGCATGCAAATATGCACACACTCTTACGAGTCTGATCACAAGCGTTATGAAGGTAGCATGCACACACACACACAGACGCCTGCGCACATCCACACACATCTCTATAGAACCTGGGGCATCAGCTGCAGAGAGAGAACCGGGTCATTTCAATCTGCCTAATAACCTTTTGCTATTTTTCAACCTTCTCCTCCTGTCAACACCCGCTGTTCTCCTCCCCCCCTACACAAATCCATCTGAATGACCCTCTCTGACCTTTTACACCATCATCAAAACACTATCAATACTTTAATTAAGGCATGCAAGCAGCTTCCTGTATTTCTTCTTCTTATACTACCTCCTTAATCCCACACAGTTGTCTTTCAACATCAGAATAAAAAGCTGTCAAAGCGCTGTTGTTCCCCCCTTTTCACTGTTGGTTCACATTGTTTAAGAAGGAGATCCCAACAGAGGCTTGTAATTACACTTTGTTTTAAAGGAGATGATTAACTAGATGTTGAAGATCAGCACGGACGGCTAACCTGGGTTTGTCTTTTGAACATGCCGATAAGAGGAGACCCCCCCCCCCTTCGTCAGATGGCATGCTCAAGGCTAGATGGGCCGTTGGTGGAGGTGGGGCAGTGGGTGGGTTACTGGGTGTTAATGTGATGGAGTAGAACCCTGCTGTCAGCTGTGACTAAATGGAGCTTTATGTCGCAAACCCCCTTTATAAAGCCCGCAGGGGGCATTTTGGAATATTATGCGAGGCCTGTGCCATACGTATTAGTCGCGGTAATTAGCAAGACACAAAAATGTCTTAATTCAACTAAGTGCTTTAATAGGATAAGGCAGCGTTAAGCTAGGCAAATAGCATCAGATCAGGGACTTACAGTACTTCCAGGCCTCTCAGAGCTCTGAAGGCTCCATCCTCGACGCAGCTGATGTGGTTTTTATCCAGCTGCCTGTGGTGGAGAAACACAGAAGAGACACAATCTTTGCATGTCCCCACAGAGTACTTGTAATCATTGATACAGTAAGTTATGCATCTAATGCACTATGGCTAATCAATACAGGTTCAGTCATCTCAGCTCATGCAATCCCCCAGAGGAGCAGTCGTGAACGTTAACGACTGTTTATCCACATCGATGCAAGTCATAAATCCATGTGAGTGCCTGTGTTTGTGCATAAACCGCATCAAAGATGTAAATCACAGCCGTTGTTGGGGAAGCAGTGAGTGGACTCAATCACTGAGACCTAGTCCACTGAATATGCATGGCCACACCAGCAACCAGGCAATGCGTTATTCTCTTGATAGGCCATTAGGCTGACCAGATAAAATGTTAACACTCTGCAATTAAACTAAGTGAGTTGTGAACGGGGAGCACATATTTTCAGCTCACTTACTAGTAATTTAATTTGATGGATTTATTCAGTACTTTACCGTCACTGGTGTCAAGAACTTTCAATAATTAGTGCATGCAGGGTAATTAATCTGTCAGTCATTAGTAAAACAGCCATACAATTTAAGATATTTGATAACATTCAGTTGAAGCTATATACTTGTAGTATAAATTCATACTACATGTGTGTACATACATATGAATAGAAAGACACATAAGCTATTTTTCCACAAAAATGATTTATATTTCCAAAATGCCACCTCCCTGAAATTATTATCTTTTGTTATAAATTGTGCTAATCACACCCAGATCAGAAGCAAAAGACCATGTGAGAGAAGCTGGCTGATATTGGTAAGAGTATATCATTATCCAATAACTATTGTACTGATATGTGGTGTAAGGCCATTCAGTGAAGAAGAAACCATTACTCAACAAACAACATAAAATAAGATTACAGTTTGCAAAGGCATTCATGGAAAACAACTGTAGTTTTTGAAGAAATATCCTGTGTTCGGATGAAACAAAATAGGGATCAGTCTTAATAACTGTTGTCATATATGACGGAAAAAGTGATTGGCTTGCAAGCTTGAGAACACCATGCAAACTCTAAAGTAAGAGTGTGGCAGCATCATGTTGTGTGGTTGTTTGGCTGCAGGAGGAACTGCTTCTATTTACACAAAACTGTCAGCATCATGAGGTAAAAACATGTGGACTCTCAAGACATCAACAAGGAAGTTAAAGCTTTTGACCAAGTAAGACTTTTAATTTGATGATTACTTTAAGCATACCACCAAATCAACCAGGTTTAAGTAGAAAATTAATGTTTTGGAGAGACCAACACAGAGGGCCAGTCTCAGTCCAATAGAAAAGACTTACAAAGGTGTGTGTGTGAGCGCAAGGCAGTACACAAACCCAACACTAAGGACATGTATTTGAACTCCTGAATTTGAAGTTTGCTCAACAGTATGACATTAAGCAAATAATATTAATTTTAGTAATACCAATGTTATAATATCCTAATATTATATTCAGAACACTATATCAGCTGAATTTTTCATGCTCCTTAGTTGTAAATATATATCCACCCCCCAACAATGTAAGCCTATGTGATCCATCATAATCCTCCTATCAATATCATTTCCAGCCCTTTGCTAAAAAAAAAAAAATATTCCCATAAAAAAGTGATGCAAGTCCAGCATATTATCAGTCAACAAAAGCTCTTGAGATTAAATTATGTTTCTTATGTTTCTTAAAATGTAATCTTTTGTTTTGGTGAATGACGGTGTGGTTATTCAATCGGTGAATTAACTTGCATGTTGAACATACAAAAATAATTGTTAATTTAAAAAGAAATAAACACCTCTAGTACTCACAGGTTTTTGATGTCTGTAGCTCCTCTGAATGCTTTTCGGGGGATAGATTGGATGAAGTTCTCACTGAGATCACTGTGAAAAAACACAACAACAAAAAAAAATGGGTATATTTAATGCCTACATTAAAGGTTTGCCTCATGTGGTTCCTGAAGTCCAACAGAATGAGGCTACAATGTTTTTACAACTTGTTGTGCGAAAGTTCCTCTTGTGTGTTTTTAACCGAGCGTCTCAACAAACCACTTTTACTCTCTGAATAGCATTCTCCAGGTTTAAACTCCATCATCAGTGAGGTACTGAAAGCTAAGTGCAACATTTTCTCCCCCACGGTGCGCATAACTACCCCGTGGTGTGGTCTCTGCACGCAGACCTCTGCTCACACTGGAGGGGTATTTTATGGTGGTTGTGTTATTCAGTCTTCCTCCATGTTATGATATGTTTAAGCTGGATGTAGTTTGAGGCTTAATGTCTGCCTGCACACAGACTAAACAGAGACAACAGGGCAGTGGCCTGTGCGGGGCTTTTTCAAGGTCCAGTAGGATGAACTTTTCAGGACGCAGAGCCAACCATATTTTTCAAGTTAGTTGGTGTGTTTTTATGTCCTTAACATCAGGTAGAGGCAAGAATTTGAAAAGAATTATGTAGCGAAAAAAAGGAAAACAAAAGAAGAGAGATGAAAATTCAAGCCAATATGTGTTTAACAAACTGATTCTTTTGTCTGTCTCACACATACATTGCAATGCTGTCAGAGAGGCTCCTGCCCCGACGAAGGTTCTCCCACAGATCCAAAACACTTCTGGTCACCCACAGAGAAACTACAGCCCAGCCCCAGAATCTGTGTAACCACAACATACCACTATTATAAATATAACTTTGTTAATTCCCACCAACTGTTCATGAGCACCACAGGATACGACGTTATGGCACAATAACATTCTGCCCCCGCCGTCTGTGAGTCAGGCATTATTTCAATGGGACTCACAACGGGGAGTTAAACCCTACCACAGCAGCGTAGTTGAGTGATGTACCTAGTAAATGAAACGCTATAGCACCACACAAGTTATAAAAAAGAACCAAAAATTAAACTGGAATCTGTTTTAAATTTAGGAAGAAAATTACTGAAACCAGGCCCCATTTTGAATATGGATTATTAAAAAAATTATAGTTATTAAAGAAAAAAATATAGATATTTAATTGTAAATACAATATATAAGACATTTTCGCACTTAAACAGAACAAAGTCAATTGACCAAAGTGCTGAATATGTAAATGCAACATAGGACTGTGCAAACTATTTATTCTCGATGTACAAAATATTATTATTCCATTGCAAACCATCACAAAAATATATTTCTGTTATTATCAGATCTGTTTTTAATGAGTAGGAAGTTATTATGATGTTTTAAATGTAAAGAGAACGTAGCTGTTGTACAGAATCAACTGATTTTAAAATATCAACTCTCAATTTTGTAGTAATTTTGCCTCTTTTTAAATAGTAACAGTTTTTTAGCAACTGCCCTCAGACATGTGTAGCATGATCTCCCCTGTGTTTCTAATCTAAATAATTATGACATCTGACAGGAAGACTAGGAAAAATAATGATGTTTATTTGATGCTCTTATATTAGAGTTATCAAAAAAATCAAAGATCAGAAATTGGCCACCAAATTTTTATTAATTCATGTATAGTTATTGCACAGTGACTGACTTTGTTTTCAAGCAGTCCTCTACAATTTGCCAGGTAATGCCCCAAGTGCAAAAACTGTTCATGTTAAAGCTTTGGATTAGGAAAGTATTTCTTGGTTTTTCTTCTTTGCTGTTCGGTTTTGTTTTAGCAAAGGCAATGATGAAAGTTGAATTATTCTGGTTCAATGCTTTCAGTATTGTTGCCTAACAAAGCTGTGGGAAAGCTTATACTCTACATGCTTTTAAACTCTGTTTTAAATTATAAGGATGCCCTTCTTCTCTCTTTTTGCAAACAACTGTTAGTGCTCATGTTTTCTGATTCAGTGAAATTAATATTGACAATCACCTCCCGGACGTCTCCATTTTTTTTTTTGTTTGCATGAAGACTTCTGTTATTTAAATGGCCAAAAGAAAACACTGGTGAAATGCCAGATGCCATGGTTGGTACATGCATAAAGAATCCCGAGAGAGAAGACGAGGCAAGGATGAGACACTGTGATGCAAGGCAGGACAGGAAGGCTCTGATCATATGAATACAATACTATGTGTGTAAGTAGTAAAAAAATGAAAGCTCTTGGGTGGACTCCACACACTAAAAACCCATAATCCTGTTAGTACGCTCTAATAGGATTGGCAGGAGTGATCCATACACTCCCATTTATGGTGCTATTTGATTGGATTTGGAGCTCAGGTCGCAGGAGGTCACTTTAAAAATGTAAGTCTGACCAACAACAAAATAAAGGATATAGGCATGATTAAGTTTCTGTATGTTTCATGCCAGAATACCTGCCTATTTTTTTCTTTCCCCCTAATACCGTCTGTTACATCAAACAGCAGAATCATTGTGGTCTTGGTTTAGTTTCTGCAGTCTGTTCTGCGTCTCTAAAGAATTCAACACCGGCTTCTCCTCCTCCAGAAGCCAGAGCAAAATTAAATTTAGCAAAAGAACGTTTCTGCATTTACACATTCTTAAAATGGCAAACAGAACATTTCTGTGGGAGACCATCATGCTGTATTTTACATACTCTGTGGTATCCTTAGCTGTTATTTTCTAAGCACAGCCCCAGCAGTGTGTCGGCTTTGAGATTTCTGACATTGCGGATTAGTTAGAAAGCTGATTTTGAGTGAAGCACTTATCCCTTCGAAATCAAACACAACTATAAGAGAACACTAACCACAAACAGGCATATTGGTCACTACGGTCTCTGAAACTAAAGTCTGACTCCTAATCAAATGTTGCAATTTTACAGCAAAGACCAAAAAACTCTATAGCTTTTGCATTGTAACAGCCAATTTTAAAAAAGTGAGCAATAGCAAAGAAAAAATGTTTTTTTTTCCACGTCTGAGCTTCTGGCCAATGTAGATTTTCTTAAAAAATGTAAGTCTACATGCACCCGGTTAGCTAACCTGAGGGCAATATCTGTGTGAAATACTGCAGGAGCACACAAAGTTAAGCATCAGAAGCAGGAACAGAGGTCACCACCTCCAGATGTCACAAAACTTGCACAGCTCTGTTCAGGGTGAAAAGTCTCACAGAAACCATCAGCACCTTGCAACGCTTTCCTCATACTCCCCGCATTCACTCATTACCAAGCAATGAGTCCCAGTCCGGCCCTCCATCCAGAGTAAGTAATGGTGTCCTGTACCCAGCATACTTGTGAGTCATTTATGATTGCAAGTGTGTGAACCACAAAAAGTGAGTGCAGTTTCGCCATCCTTTACACTGGACCCGTCATAAATTCACCTCATTCCACAGCGTACCTTGCAGGTGGGCAGTTAGTTCATTATGCAGCCTGGGGTTTTGCTCACAGTTCATTCCCTTTGTTACTCTAATGACAGGGGGTAGCACACATGTGTTCAAGTGAATGAGCTTCAGCGCTGAAATGCTCCAGTTGTATTTTCAAGACTGAAACTTCCAAAGATGATATCATTTAACCAATGCATAGTGTTCCAACAATAAACCCAGCTACTGTTTACACCAAACTCAACAAAGACCTGGAACAATTAGCAATGTTATCAGACATAGCTCAAGGCGTCTGGTCTGGTGATTTGCTGCACACTGAAGGCAATGTCTGGTTCCTGTCTGATTCCCATCATTAACCTCTAATTCCTGTCTCAATACACATAATAATAATTCCCCAGAATGCCTATGGTGCCATAATAATATTCACACCAGACATAAAATTGGATTAAAAACATTAGCAAAGCATTTTCTGCATAGGCAATCATTAGTAGCTTCAGTAGGTGCTTCAGCTGTGTAACCCTGCTCTCAGCTTTTTCTGGTTTAAATGTTTAAAGGCTTTGGGCTGAATGAACTGAAGTCTGCAAACTACAATTACATATCAAAACACATGCCTGCATATGAACACCAACAATTGCCCCTTTCACATACAGCGCACTGCAAGAGAATTGATACCACTTGAATTTTTTCCATATTTTGTCAATTTGGCTTCTTTGATCTGGGTTGTTAAGTTTTATATATATTACATATAAAGACATATTTTTCTTGTTAGATTTTTGCAACCTAGCTCAAGCTCAGTCAGACTGGATTGAATGTCTTTTGACAACAGTTTTGAATTATTGCTGCAGATCCTGAATTGGATTTAGATCTGGAGTCTGATTGTGTTGTTTTAAAACAAATGTATTATGCTTTGATCTGAACCCAATCCCATTATAGCTCTGACTGCATGTTTAGTGTCATTGTCCTGGAAGCTAAACCACTGCCTGGCTCCTAAGCCTTTTGCAGGCTACATAAGGTTTTCTTTCACTATTGTCCTGAATTTAGTATCATCCATCTTCTCAGTGACTAACCAGTTTGCTCACTGCCACTGAAGAAAATCCTCCCCACAGTATAATGCTGCCTTCAGCGTGTAACTCCATTACTCAGGATTTCTGTTCCCTACAGAGTGCTTTTCATGTTATCCAGAAATGATCTTTATTCCTGATCTATCTGCTGTGTCCCTTGCTCTTCATGTTTTTGTTTTTTTTTATTTGTCAACCACTATTCCTTAGCAAATCTCTGAAGAATTCACAAGAAAGTTTTATTCACCTTGAGTTTGAATTATGTTCAGGAGTAGTCTATTTACTAATTTGGTGATTTCTGAATCAATTGGGTTTTCTAGATTTTAAATAAAGGTATCAGAGTAAATGTCTACTGCCCTTTTTAGACTTTGCTTTGCAAATGTGCAGACAACATGTTGATCTATTTAAAAAAATTAAGGCTTGAGTTAGTAACATTTCCAAAATGCGAAAAACTACAAAGGGAGTGGATACTTTTGGAAACCAGTTTATTTTATGGAATAACAAGGCCCATTGTTAGCTTGTTATTGTTAGCTTGTTTTTTGGTCAGTAAGTGAATTTATTTTGTAGCGCACGGTTTTCCCTGTTTGCTCAGTGTTTGTATGAAGTCATGCAATTTGATTTCAAACTCAAAGCAGTAAAACTGTAGCTGACTAAACCTGACAGTTCATCCACATTTACACAGGATTTTTTTGTGTTATTTGCACATTTCACCCTTATTTCATCACTCTGTTGAACTTGGTACTTAGAGGTCCAGACAGGGAAGCATTGACAAAATTTTAATTTGATTTAAAGACTGACTGAAATGTCTTCAGTAAACCTAAACCCTATCTGTGGATGACAACATTTCATACCATTAAGCAGCATGTACCTAAAGTGTAAGTGCTTTCCCATTCTTTGTTGCATTTGCACGATAAAAAGATGTTTATTTTAGCCAAATGCTCTTAGTACTTCTTAATTTTATTCTTCCATCTAAAAATAGGGAAAAAAAGAAGTGGAATGTGTTTGATTACTTACTCATTAGGAGAGTTAATGAGGTGTGTGAGAGCTGTTAAAAGAATGGCAGTATGCTGCCTCTAAATGCTAACTGCCTTCTTCCTCTCTGCACGGTAAAAGCTCACAAGTAGTTACACACATAAACAACCACATTTACAAAGTGTTTGCCTTCAGAGAAAAGCTGTTTGGGCTGGAAATGATCCAAAATAATACCTCAATGTCCAACTGTGGAATAAAACACCAACACATCAAAATAAACAAATCAAACTGTTCTACAGTTTCAAAAGAAGTCAGTAAGCATGGTGCTGTACAAATTAAAGTGGCTCCAATATTGTGCTTTGATCATTTTTGGACACATGGAAAATAAAAGTAAAAAAAAAAAAAACTGTGTGAAAAGCAAAAGCTAACATTTAACCCCTTTATCTGATTACCCCACTCAACAGACCATGGCAGACAATACTAATATTTTTTGAGAAAAGTGTATTGTCTCTGTAAAATACTGATCAAAACATCCAGAAATGTATTTTATTTTTTTTATTTCATGATTCCTGCACAAATGGCCACTCATACTAAGCCTTCTTTTCTGTTGGAGACTTCTTCTTATGCGGACATAACTGAAGTAAAATGAACTGAAAAAGAGCTAAGTGACGTGAGATCAGCTGATAAGAGTGGACAGAAAAGCTAAAAGATTCTTTGCTTGGCTCAGACTTGATGAAAAGTGGTGTTTTCCTGTCAGTGGAGATGCTACAGCTTATGCAACCCAGTCAGTAAAGAGTCTAATGCAAAATGAAAAAGCAGCAGAGGAAAAAGTGAAGAGAGGTAAAGTTATGAGCTGGAGCTTTGTCTTAAATTGTTTGTTGTGCTAAGTGCCTGTATCATTGACTAAGATCTTGGTCAAAAAACAAGCCAAAAGAAAAATCATAAAAAAGCAAACAAATGACAAAACATGACTGTCATTATTTTATAAACATTTATATGATTTGAATTAAAAAGACAAGAAAGCAACATCTTTTGTCAGATGGAAAAGAGGGAAAGTGTAAAGAGTGGGGGATAACAGAAAGAGAACGAAGTGAGAAGAAGCATAAATTGATGCTGCGGGGCTTCTGGGTTCTTGCCAAAGCATGGCCTTGCATGTGTTTGTATTTGTGTGGCCCACAGAGAGTGACTGTGTGCAGCAAGGATGATCCATGCTTTCCCTCTTACCCTCATGTCTTCCTTTAAAAAAAAAAAAATTCTCTCCACACCTTGACTTTTATCTCAATTCCTCCTTGAAACAAATGATAGATGAGCCTTCTAGCTCCCTTTCCCTTCACTTGTTTGCTCCCATGTACAGCAGATGTTTTGCACCTCCATAATCCCAACAAGAGAGCCAGACACAACCATTATTATCACCATGATTACCAGTATCCGCCAGAGGTCAAACAAAGTATTAAAGTCTCAAAACAGTAATCCGTGTTCACACACATTATTCTGGGCAGGCACGCCCATTTGTGTAGCTTTTATAAAGGAAAGAAAAGACAGTTTGCTTTAGGAAAACTCAGACATAGAAATTCAGGAGGGAAAATATCACTGTGCTGCTTGTTTTGGACAGTGTACAGACTCTACAATGGACCAAAATGCAAAACAAATTCTGTACTTATACAGAATGAGGCAAGGCTCAATAGCACATGTTTGCCTTTGTGGCTTTTGTTTTCCTTTGAAAGATAATCCAACACTTGTCAACCAAACCAAGTATAAACAGTCAATCAATGGGAAGAAATGCATGGTACTGCTCTAGTTTTTATTTATTTGTACATAAGTCAGCATTATAAGATAAAATTCAGACACTGTAAATTTCATTTTGATACATAGAATAAATCAGATATATAGACTAAACACCAACTTCAATAGTGAGGGTCACCAGCCCATGTAACAGGCAAATTAATAGTGTGAAAAGTTCAATCAGGAAATACTGTTTGGAGATTTTGGTGAAATATCGTATTTTGCATATGAACTATACTTTTATTAATAAACACATTGGCAACATGGACAGTGGTGGAAACTTAGTGTAATAGCTAAGAAAAAAAGTGACTCTTAATTGATAATATTGTGACTGTTGGCTAATGTCTTACTGACCTTGTTCAGCTTTAAATGCACTATATATTATTTATTTTTTACCTATTTTAGTATGCGGGGCAAATTCACCAGCATTGTTATTTTTATTTTCAAATGTCTATTCTTTGAAAAATCCTTGGATTCAAATGTAGGAGGAGCTGCGGTTCATACATAAATACATTTACTTATGTGTTGAAGAGTGTCTGTGTTGCTCTTAATTAAACATACATTTAATAGATGTTCCACAAATAACTGTAGTCCAAGAATAATTTTACAAGTTGTACCTTAAGGCTCTTCGTTGGTTTGAAGAGCGCTGATGTTTTTGCAATTGGAAATATTTCCCAACAGATGAATTTGGCTTTCTCGTGAGCAATGGAGAAGTGTAGATGTTTTTTTTTTGTTTTGTTTTGTAGCCAGCTGTCCAGCAGTGCAAAGCAACATATAAGGAAGAGGCTGCACTTAATACAGTCGCAGAAAGCACTGGTTATGCTAGCACTCTGACTTGCATCATAATAAAATGCCTTCAAACAGTACAAACGATATGACCATAATTTTTTTAAACCTTGGTATTCCTTGATACTGCTTACCCAATACCTCTTTTGATGTAGTCTATTAATCTATTAAAACAGCTTTTGTTTCCTAGATGTGGAATTTCCTTACTTTTTATAAGGGACAGCCAGCACCTAACAAAACTGTTTTAGAAAGCCCAAAAAACCTGGTCTTTAAGATCTCTTGAAAAGATTACAAAAACATTTGGCAAGCCAAATATAAAGAAATTGCACAGTAGTGTATGTCATCAAACTGTTATCGAATTCCAGCAGACCTCACATGAAGCTATGCCATAGTTCCCACTGACACATTCAACTCTTCAATGTCTTGGATTTCTACACATGCCAAAAAGGAAAATAAGAGTCAGTGTGGAAACATCTCAAGAGAACTTGTGATTGATTCTGACGATGAAAAATAAAGCCAAAATAACACTCGTTGTCTCCCGTTTTCTCATCACTCTCATAGTACATGACCAAACCAACAAACTGCCTCTTTTTGATGGGACCTAAAGGGGATTTCATGGATGGAGTGCACTCTAATCATCTACAGTCACAAATCAATGAGAAACACACATCGCTCACAGACGGGAACACTCACCGACCACCAAGAGAAAACACAGTGTCAGTGGAACTTATCGAGTCCACATGAGGGCCGACAGACATGCACATACACTAACATACTGAGACTCAAGACAGAGTTGGTTAAACTGCTGCCCACATCTCCTCTTTCACTAAAAATGATTCATGATGTCTGTGTGTCTCTGTCAGCTTTTAAAGTCCAATGTGAGCGCATACATTTGCCTACCACCCGGCAAGCTAATCTATGCTTTTTCCAAGCTCATGATTCCCTCCTAATATTAAATCTACTTGGGTTTTTGAGTCTGCCTAGGAAATTTGTTCACAGTAAAGCAGAATGATAAGGTCTGACTGAGCACCACGGATCATGATGACACTTAGCAGCACTACAGATGTATGGCAAGGTATGAGATCTCTGAGAATTGCACTTGAGGAAAACCAAGGTCTCCCCATCCATCATGTTATTTACTTTCTGGACAATATTAGAAAACCTTATAAAGAAAGGAGAGAACGGGCCTCTCAACAGGTCCATTATCACTGCTATTACCTCTCTCTACATTAGCCAGGAGGCTCCCTTCAGCCCAGAAAAAAATGATCCCCATCTCTGAGAGTAGCCTGGAAATCATTTTGTTAGATTGCACTAATGTTTTGAACAGAGTCAGAGCGTGAGTAAAAAGGGAAGGAGGAATCCATTTAGAAGGACAACAATGTAAAGCTGGTTGGTAATTCTCTCTCTCTCTTGTGTGGTCTTACTAAACTGGTTAAACGTGCCTCTTTGTGAACGGTTGGCTACCAAGAAAGTGGAAAACCGATCCCAAAGATCGGATGACAGCTTTTCCTGGAAGCGCTGGTCTGAGGTCAGCGATATTGAGCCACTGTGATGACAGATCCACCACACCTAACCACAGGCAGCTGATAGTAGATCAGACAACTTCCAGAAAAACACATGTTCAGAAGCTGTGTCAATCAAGACAATACGCAAACACTTAAGACATTTAACTCAATCCAAAAAAGATAAAAGAATATATACATATATTTGATGAGTCCACAGCAAAATGAACCCCAGCGAAGGCTATCTTCTTCCCCTTAGAGTCAAACCCTCCTCAATCCTCCAGAGTGACTGAAATTGAGAGTGAAACCCGGCATTACTTTAAATATTTGCCATCACCACCACAGATGGAAAGTATCAGTAGGGTGAGAGGAGAGAAGAAGAGGAGAGGACTAAGCCAGAGGCAAGGTGAGCAAAGAGGTTACCTTTATGTTCATTCTCCTTCTGAATCCCTCTGGAAGTTAAAGGCAAAAAGTGCCTTGAGCTACATGCCTAGAGTAAGTCAAGGACACCAAGTCTAAACAAAGGAGCACAAGTAATAAAAGAAACTTAAGAGTGTAACTCTTAAGCAACTGTTACACTGTTTTCTACCTTGTTCAATATGTTGGCATGTGAAAAAGTGCTACATACAGTAGATCTATGAAGAGGTAAAATAGATTTTGTGGAAATCAAGTCCTAGCTAGTCTTTGAAGTACAGTATATAAACCATTGTTAAGGCTCTCGTGGTTTATAATGTGCATGTGTATTGGAGTCAAAGATATGGAATTCACCATGCTAAGTACTGTATTTTCCAGACTATAAGTCGCTCCGTAGCATAAGTCTCATTTATCTGGAAATTATTAAATGTAAGGGGGACCTTGTTCATGCTAATGATGTGATCCTGTGACATCTTGTGTTCAGTTGCTTCTCCACAAGCTCTCAGCTTTGGCTAGGAAATCTGTTGGATGTTTCTGACACACCAATGTTCATGCTCTAAGTCCAGGTTGGTCAGGAATGGCTCCGCTCTACCAGCAAAGTACGCAGAGGAGAGGAGAAGCAAGCAGTGTAAATCTGGGGGGATAGAGAGGAAGCTGCAGAAAATGCTTAAGGATCAACTGTATATGAGAAAGGTTACCCACTGGCTTCAACTTATAGTTATGTGTGAGACCAGTGTGTTGTGCTGTTTGACTAAAACAATACTGACATACAAAGGTAAGATAAGGTTTCATAATGATCTGCCAATACCTTAACAAATAAAAAACCATCCCTGTTCATTTGGAAGCATTGCAATTAATCTTGATCAAATTTTCTTTGTAAACTGACAAAATTTTATTGCTTTTGTGGTGATGCAGAATCGTTTAATTGAGATTAATGCCAAAAATATTGAATGAATGGATTAATTTATTTCAGCCGTTCCAAAAAAAAAAGAATTAAATAAATCAAAGTTCAAAATTTCTCAGTGTGAATGCAACACAGTACCCCACATACACAATTGCACACAAATACACCACTTATTTGGTGAATGTGTCTGGCAAGGAGAACGACAAAATTGTAAGACCCATTTTTCTAACAAATACTACATTGTGTGGACTCCCTGCTCCTTATCGGGCTCCATGGAAACCCAGTATTTTTAAGTTAGGGGAGAGGTTTAGGACTAAGGTATGAGTCCTTATTCCTAAACCTAAGGACTCATTAGGGACAGGGGTTGACTATATAAATGAATGAAAAATGAAGGGAAGTCAATTCAAAATTTTTGCAAAGACAGAAAGATGCAATATGCTTATGAGTGTGTGTGTGTATCTGTGTCTATTTGGGGGGACTGTGTTTTGTTTTTTTTGTTTTTTACAGATTCGCATGCTTTGTTTGTGAGAGGATGGCTGAGACTGGCAGAGGACAATAAAGACGGTCCCAGCTGTGTTGTAGTGGGTGGGATTCGTCCTGAGAAAAAGTGTTTAACAATGAACATCATTGCCTGTTTGGGATGTTTACCCTGTTCTCTATGCTGCTGCTGAATACCCTCATCCTCCCACACTGACAGCCCACATACAGCCTGGACAAGGGATTGAGTGATGGAGACTGAGCAACCACCACTCAGTAAAACACACAGAAAGGGTTTCTGCTGGTAGTGTCAGAAAATGTACAATAACCAACAACATGATAATGGTGACGGTTTTTGCAATTAACTGATAAAGACTGTTTCATAGGAAACTAGCAACACTGAGGCTGTTATAGCTGTTTCTGATAGAAAAAAAAAACAAGATTAAGTTTCTGTAAAATTCTCAGTTTTGGTTTTTGAAAAAATCTTCTTTGAATTTGTCTGGCAACACAAACCTTGGAATTTATACTTCAACAACCTTTTGCAGCCATGTTCAACTTTCTCTCTAGACTACAACCTTTAACAGTTTCTTCAATTCATTGTGCATTGTGTTTTAGTCTCTGGCACTTCTTAAAGTAATTTTGAAGCATAGCATACGGCCTTGAGGTGTATCCATTAATGAGTGACCAGCCTGCAGCAGCAGATGTGATCTGCAATGCTCCAGAGATGAGGCCAGACTACGCTTTCAGGATTAATGAACCCTTGCAGAGGTGCAGCCGTAGGCATGAATCTGGCCCCACAGTGGTCCAATACACACCCACTCACCAAAAAAAAAAAAACCTTGAATGAAAGACATGTTTCTTTCCTTTTCTGGCAGAGTCCAAAACAATCCAGTTTGTAGCACATCCATCATTATTCACATACATTAGCATAAAGTCTTATTACCCCCAGGGCTGGGGATCATTTGCTAATGATAGGTGCATGCCAGCACAGTTAGCATACTGTCGCTGTCCAGATGCGACCAATACCTTTAGATTGATGGCTAAAATGAAGAGAGCTCTTTGAAGAAGAGGAAATAAAATAACTTTGTGTCCCATGTAAACACTAAATCAAGCTAAACCAACATCTGTCTGTTCCTGACATCAGACAAGAATGTAATCTTGTCTGATAGCATGTGCCTTTGTGCATTCCTGCAAACAACTTCATTGCTATAAGTTCTGCATGGATGCTGATGTGTAGCCCAGGGCCTGGAACACAAAGACTATTGTGTGTTTGGTGTGTGTCGGGGAGACTGTCAGAGTCTGTGTATCAGAACGCCAGGCTGGCACTCACTAAAGGAGCAACTGCCAAAGCAGGGGGCATGAAATTAAAACTCATCACCCAAGAAAGAACGGACAAAATAAGTCATAGAGAGGAGGTGGAGTAGAAAAAGGAAGCAGAGGGCGCATGGAGGAGAAACAAAGGATAATAAAGATGCTGACAGGACGCAATAGGCAGTATAAAATCACCCAGGTCAAAGAAGGAAACAAAAGAAATTTGAAGCAGTCGAATGGAAATGTGCTCTGCATCAGTGACGCCTGCTGTTAGTCTTCTATATCTGTGGCAGGAAAAAAAGAGATCTGGAAAAGCACTTCTCAAACTATAGAAAAACCACAAGAAAGACTGTCAACTTTTTGGGAGAAAAAGAGCTGCTGACCCTCGGAACTTCAAGCCATACATCAACGTACGTGTTGACTTGCCTTGTTGCCAGACATACATTTGGTTTCTGTTTCTTGTAATGGAAGTATATCACCCCACTGGTTTAGAGCTAATCAACACAAAGGTTGTACACACATATTCTATGTGTATGTAGGCGTCTTCCCTACAATTTTCAACTTTGACCTCAGGAAAGAGCAGGAAGCCCCAAGAGGCTTTGATGGATTTGCCAGAAACAACGAATGTGTACACGCGAGTAACATTTGTATGCTCACCTGACCATTCTTCATCCTATAGTTCAACATATATATATATATATTTTTTTTTTTTTGCAACATTCTTCCGCTCAGAGAAAACCAATCATCCAGTGATCCATTTTATTGGTACAAAAGTATTTACTGAGAAAATAATACACACAGAAGTTATGCTGCAGTGCAGTCAGACAAATGGCTGGGAATAGGCAGTCAGACGTCCTCATCAGGCAGTTTCTGTCTCACGCCAGCACTGACCTTTCACCCCGGCTCTATGAGTCAGGCTGGGAGAGCCGTGAGCGTGACCAATCCATTAGGCTGCTCTGACAAGGATGAGGGTGACATCTGAACCCCCAGAGGCAAGGGAGGGACAGAGCGCGCAAATAGGAGGACTAATAAGAAGCTGGATGCTGTACAACTTTAATGACTGATTGGTTTTATTTCAGCTATACTTTCAGTTTAGCTTTGAATACTGGATTGAGTATTCAAGCTGTTTTATTTTCACAACATAAATTGTTTATTAGCACACAAGCCATAATCAAAATATCGAGCAAAATGGTGATGGAGTATGGCATTTACCTCTACTAGAAAAGTACTTTAGTAAAGGTAAACCTAACAGTAAAATCTTTAAAATTAAAATAAAATAATGCTTTTGAAAAAAGGTTGCACAAAGTTACAAAGCTGCTTCTTTGTTTAACAGTAAAAATCTACAAAAATCTGATTTACAAATAAACACTGGCAGTAAAATCATCCAGGTTTACGACGGAGGTGTCAGACAAAAACCCCAACAGCAAAGACTAATTGGGTTTCTCATTTACTCCTGAGCAAGACAGATTATAGCTTTCTATATTTTTCTGCATAAAGTAGCTGTTGCGCTACATCACGATATTCAACTTTGTTCTCTTTTAGAGTCATGTTATGTGGGAGAACTTTTATATGTTGGGTTGTGAAATCATAATTTTATTTACTTTGATTTCAAAGGAAATTGAAGCTGCATTTCATTTATTAATAATTCACACAGTAAGAGAAAGAGCTGTCAGTATTACACAGCTCTGTAGCTAAACATATTTTTTGAAAACGAAAGACAAGATGTGCGCCAAAAACAGACAGATTGTAGGTTAATGCAATAAGTTCCAGATCTCACATTCAAAATGTATATTTAGTGAATAAACATGACTGTGACTTTCTCTCCAGTCATGTTGTTTTCAATTTTATTTTATATATATAAAATGGAAGCTAAGGCAATCTTCCAAATACTTGCTAAAATTCAAATTAGTGCAATGTCTTAATGAGTTAGGGAAAATTTGAAAGCTTCAATAACAGCAGGGATTTGTTGTTTCAAGCTGAAAAAGGAGACCTTGGCAGGAAATTAAGGAAGGAGAAGGAGTCACTGTGTATACAAAGGAGGTGGGGAAGAGAATAACTTTTAAGGATGAGCAAATGAGAGTGAAAACGTTTTTTTGGGAATGCTTTTGTCTCTGTTTGCTAATATTTGCTCTTAGATTTAGCTTTTTCCCCTTTGCTTGCTGTTGACAGATAGGAACAAAAAGGGAGATAGCCAGATGGTTACCTAGTAGCCAGACTTTTGTGCTTAAATCCGTGAGTATGTGAGTGCAGTTGACAGGTTTCCAAGCAGCAAGTGGTGAGCACTGGCAGAAAGTATCACATGTGAGAATCTGGTTTACCACTCAAAGGTTCATGAGGTAAAACCTCCTTTAAACTGACTTGAACGGGAAAAGTCCACTTGCACAAAGGAGAGAGAAGAGACAATGAGAAAAGGATGGAGACGTTCAGATTTCTTCCATATGGTGCCATGATCCTCTTTAAATCCTCCGTGCCCTCCCCACGTCCCTCTCGTCTCATGGGGTGTCCGGGGTTGGGGCAGCCTGGGTGTCTGCCTAAAGGCCAGTCTCACAGCAGGCCAGTCTTTACAGCAGTACTTTGATGTCTTTGTGGTGAAACACCTTGCCTCATGTCCACGCTCATTAACTTTGTCAATGACAGATCAATGTGAGCCTGCTGAATACCAGACTGCCTTGAAATTACAGCCCATTTATGTGCCGGGTCTGAACGGACCTTGGCTTCTCCTGAATAAACACATATTGCCGCGACGGACAGAACCTTCACTCATGACGGCACCTACTTTAAAAAAGCAGGAAAGATGTGGCTCTGCTTAACACCATGCATATGCCGGCTTCCTATGGCTTAGTGCTCTGAGACAGCAGTCACATCTCTCTGCATCCTGTAGGCCACAGTTTAATAAATAAAACATCCAGGCCTCTGGATGTAGTGTACTTTAATGTCACCCAGACAAGTAGTGTATAGGTAGATTCATGAAAGTATGTCAGGATTGTTTTTAGTACATGATCGATGTCATTTGGATGTGAAGCTTGCTGTCGGCTGTTTAAAGGATATTACCTTTGATATTTTTAACTGGTTTTATCTCCAACTGCAGCACATTTATTGTTGAATTTAGCTTCATTTCTCTTTTTTTTCTGGCCACTGTAGAAAAGATCAATCTGTTTGGACCCTTTTTGGCTTCAAGCCTTGAACATCTCACAAAAAGCTGTGCTAAAGCAATCCAAAAATATAAAAACTGTGGCCCAACTGCAAACCTACTAAGACATGGCTGTTCACCGAAACTGACTTGACAAAACCCATCGTAACTCTGGAGAAGCAGCAGAAATCCACAGCTTATGTACATAATCTGTTGACAGGACAACTATTGGAGTCGATGATAATCCTTTTTGCAGTTTGCACCAAATCATGCAGTCACAACAAACATGTGGAGGAAAGTGCTTTGGTCAGATGAGACCTAAAGAGAATTTTTTGACCCAACGTGAAAACACTGTGTGGCAAAAGTAACAGCGCTCATCACACTAAAGACATAATCTTCATGGTAGAAAATTGAGGTGGCAGGATCACGTTGTGAGAATACTTTTTCAGCAGGGACAGGGAAGCTAGGCAGAGTTGAAATTAATGTGAATGCAAATAATGGTAACAATACTTTTGAAGGCACTGAAACTACTACTGCTCATATTGTTGGTTACTAAAGTCTTACATCGGAGAAAAAACGTTGAATTAAATTGAAAGTGAGTACTTTTGATTTATGAAAGAGTACATGAGTCTTCATGCAACATTAGGAGCCCAATAAAAATAGTTTAAACAAGTTCTAAATAAGATCAGATATCTGAGAAACCCATCAATAAATAAGAAAGTATCCAAGTATCCATTATATACCCAACTCATAGAATACAGACTAAACAGTAAGTTCAAGTTTCCCTGGGCCATTTAAGGTCATTGTTTTTATCCAGACATTTCAGAAACCAGGAAATTTAAACTATGATCCATTAATGTCAAACATGCAACTTTTGCTGTCATCATCATCATCATCATATGTTTTTCACAAGCTAACCAAAATTCACTGAAATAATATTGCATACTCCAATATTGTTTTTTGCCCACACATTCTGCATATTTACATAAAATTACTTTATAGATAGTTCTATGTATACATTTAATCCTCCCACGCATCAACGTAACACATTGATGCACGGGCACACACAAACAAACACAAAGGCTCGTACACACAAACATCTGCAGCCAGAGAGATCATCTGAACTCTAAATATTTAAAAAGCCTATTCCTCTGCCTGTAATTAAAACCACTGCAGCATTTCAGAGTCGTATCCCCTACCACCACCCCATCTCTCTCCCTCTGGATCCTCGTCTGTTATTCTTCCTTCCTCCATTTTGACCTTTGCTTTTGTTGCTTAGAAATAGGATTTGTGAAAATCTCCCCAAAGCAATAAAACTGTGGGAAACCTCTGTGTGACAGCTAATGTGGTTTTATTTATCAGTAAAAGGAAAAGTTAAAGTTCTTCATTCTGATGAGATGCAGTCACCACTCTTGAAGAAACAATCGACTTTCCTGAGACAAGTAATGATATGTCGGGAAGTTCCACAGTGCAAACATGGGATCTGTGAGTCAGCGCCATGCACTGTTTGGCCACAAAACGAGGGGGCTGCTGTCGTGTCCGGGCCTGCGAAAGATACCGGGACTAAATCTCCTGCTGCTTCCTCCCATTAGAATTCTCCCAAATCCCACCTTTATCGGCGTGTTTGCTCTGTGGAGCTCACTAATGCTCTCCAGCTTCTCTCACAAGGCAGGTGTTTATATGCATGTGTGAGAGTGTTTGCTTTGGCCTGCTCTGCCATGCTTTCCAAGCCATCGCCATCGGTGTGGAGGGAGTGTAAGAAGGTCTATAAGGGAGGGGAGACGGACACATTCAAACAGAGGAGTTCCTGGAAAGGAACGCATTCAGTTTAGTTCAGTTTTTCAACTTCAGACGCTGTCGATGCAGCGCGCACATGTGTGTGTGGAGTTGTAAACAAGCACTTCTCATGAAGTGAAGATGGTCTAGAGAGAGCTGCTCTCATTTCAAACATCATTTATTTATTACACCCCTGTGTGCGAGACTCTCACGCGCAGACACAAACACATGCGGTGACAGAAATTCTGCAGTTTATTCCATCACGCTCCAGCGATCAACCTCATTCCCTTTCCACCCCCTCCGTCCTTCCTTTCTTCCCTAAAAATCAATGGACTGTTTTGTCACCCAAAGCTGTATTTCGTGCAATATTCATCTGAAGGGGGGGGGGGGGGGGGGGAGCTCATCTCACACTCAATGAATTTTCATAAACTCCACAAGGCACTGATTGGTAAATGAAGGACATCATGCTTGACACACATTAATACACGCATGCTAAAGCACACCAACAACCCCATTATCTAAGCGTCAGGCGAGGGCTTTGTTTGGTACTGCTAGAATTTGACAGTGATTTATGGAGAAAGGGAGTCACACTACACCCTGATACGCACAGAAACTCTAAGCAAGGTTACTAGTCCAAACATAGGCACAAAGAAAGGTTATTGCAAGAGCAACAAAGCCTCGCTGACAGCAGTGCGTGCTCCGGACCGGGGTCAACACCACATCATCGGCTTGATTCAGTCGACCCACTGCATCAATGCTTCGACTGCATTCAATAAGCACCTTTGACAATTTCAGTGAATATGAATATGAATGTGCCTGCTTGATTATTAAATGGCTTATTAATGATTCATCTGAAAACGGAAACTATCTGAAGTTATTTTCTACTGCATTGCCCTTGTGGTTTTGTCAGAGTGCTGAACCCTGAAAGGTCAGACACACCCTGCCTCCCAGCACAGGTATGCCATCCAAAGTGCCAGTCTTTTTTTTTTTTCCTCCTTCTGCAGAAACATGTTAGATCCGCTTCGTATCTGCTATCGGTTACAGCACAGGTGAGGACATCGCATTCCTTCTGACTCATTCTGAGAGTTCAGCACACAAGGCAGTGATTTAGCAAGCAATTTGTGACGACTTTAGCTCCATGGCCGCGTTTGGAACACACACATGCAAAAGCTGCAGGAGGAAAAAAAACAAATTCCCAGGGGAATAGTTTTTTATTTTTTTTTTTCCACCAGCACACGGTGACTGCAGAGCTTTTCTGCAGCGCATTGCAGAATCTACATGGGGGGTGCAATTTGTTTGTATGCACATTTTATGCAGAGACGTATACTTCAAGGCAAAATGGGCGATTAAAGGAGTGGGACAGGAAGAGGAGATAACAGTCACCTATAAAACTGAAAAAGCAAATTAAAACACTGATGACTCACAGACACATTGCACTGACAGTAAGTCATTCTTAATGAAGCCTAATTTAAGGGGTAAAATACCACTGGATGGTTTTGCCTTTTGTTGCTAAAGGATCAAAGGATGAGTGAGTAAATGCAGGAATGCACAGCCAACACCAAGGTCACATCCGTTACAATATGAGTGCTGTAAAGCAGAAGAATAGAGGATAGAATGGGCCATTCCTCTCCATTTTACTCATTTCACCACTCTTACTCTCTTGATGAGTGCTTCAACGTTTTTGTTTTTTAGGGGTTTTTTTTGCAGTAATACCATTGATTTGTCCATGTGTGTCAGGGTGTGTTTAGTTGAGGTTTGGAAAGCCACTCCAGGCCTCTCTGAGAACCCCTTACCCTCTGTGTTGTGCAGACCAAAGAGAAACATCATTGAGGTGAAAGAAAAATACAGAGAAAGGGCGAGAAATGAAAGACAGAGCAGGTATGAGTGGCTGTAACAGTAGAGACATGTGAGAGACTGCTCTATTCAGTATTGTTTAACTGTGGCGGTGTTGGGTGTTTGTTTCCTTAATTTCCTCTACAGAGCTTTACAGCAGCTCTTGTGTTTCACATTAATTATGTTTTCTTAGAGCTCCTCCGTGCCCCTCCCCCTTGCTGTTGACTGACAGCCTCCGCTGCCTCCTGGCCCAGCCCGGGTTGGCTTGGAGCAGGGGAGTGGGTGATTGAATGGGCTAATAAATAGTGAAGGAGGGGTTGGTCACACCCCACACTATTGTACCGGCGCTGTCACGCCTGACCCTTAACCAAACACATATAAATGCACCCACAGACACATATACACACAAGCTTGTGCACCCCCACACACAGATCTACACACCCACCTTCACATCACCTCTGTCAGCCCTGACCCTGTACCGAATACGCCCCCCCACCCCATCAAATGAGGCCCCCAGCCATCACCTAGCAACCAAGGGAACAATGAGCTCCGAGGAGACGGAATGGGTTGAGCAAAGAGCAGGCTATTCTCCAGGGTATGGAGAGAGTGATGGAGAGATGGAAGCCAAGTTGGAGAGAGGAGGCGATGGAGGGTGATGGGAATGGTGTTAGGACACATCTTTAACCATGTCACAAAGAAGGTGCCTGCCTGGGAAACAAGGCAGTGCTTCTCTAACCCCGCAGGACGTCTACGTTCAGCTCTGCTCCACTCGGCTCACTTCACTTTTAAAATCGTACATTGAGAAGTAAAACGAAGACTAACTTCCACGTTTTTTTCTTCTTTCAGGCCAGGTTAAAGGGAAGAACTGTGAAAGAAAAAGTAAACTTCTGAACATACTGACGTCTGGATGGAGAAATTACTTTCAATAAAACCAAGCAGATGTTTTACTGATTTCATTGTTGACACAGGCATCTTAAGATGTTGACTTTTTCCCTCTTGTCAAATCTCTGACTGACTGCTCATGAATGACATTAGCACAAATCTGTGACCATCTATCAACTTTCTATATGTAGGAACACAGGTAGGAAGGTGAATGAGGGTGTGTTATGAGAGGAGCACCCCATAACTCTGCCTATTCAGTCTCCATAGAAACTGTTAGGACCTGCATTATAAATAGAGATTAAATTACACTGATAAAGTTATACGCATGACTACCTCTGACATTAATGTTCAACCACCTTATGCTTCAGTCCTAGTTTGGATCAGTAAAACTTGCCAAGGTTCTATTTTATTGCTAAATTACGTCAGCTTAGTAGCATTTATAAAAATTAATAAAGATGCTTTAATTAAAATATACTGAGTGATGAGAAGGGGAGGAAAAGGAGAGAGAATAGCCAGTCACTGACCTTTTAAAACTTTTGATAAGGCTTGAAAGTGCTTCACTGTTTTATAAACAGTTTTATGGAGTGAAACTGAGTTATATGGAGCTGAAGCTGAAAACACAAATAACTTAAACGACAAGAAATCCTTGAGCTGGGATTTCCGACTCAATTTTTTCTTATTTTATATAATAAAGTATTCGGTAATTAAATGTTTTTACAAAAGGCACTTAACCTATTACTTAGGTTAAATGTAATGAAGGAGACCAGGACAATATGAGATGAAAAGATACAGAAAAAAAAAGCTACAAACATCTCAAACCATCATTCATTGACATTCACAACTGATACTTCAGAAAGCAAAAGCTTTTAGATTGTTATTGCTCTCAGAAAGCACAAACATAAAGTTTTAGGTTGTTCTCTTCATGAATGGTGAATGTTGGAGCCTGCTGCAACTCCAGGTGGGTAAAAATGGATGGCGTCTCAGGGTTTTAGGATGTTTTTGTGTTGGTTGTGAGACAACGATCACAGCGCAAACTGACACAGTATGACGAGCACAGTTTGTAGTGCAGCAATAGAGAAATCTAAGATTTTATGGGTGTTTTTCTTTTTTTTTTACAAGTGGATAAAAAATAAAGCTTTGAGTTTACAGCAACTTCTGTAAACTTTGAGTTGATGCTAAATACATCCTGACAACTTACCTCTGAACAATGACGACTGACAGTTAGGAAGACGACGTCCTGGAAAACAACCGTGATACCTAAATAATATATTTCTCAATATATTGCTTGAGAAATACATTACTTCTCAAATAACTTGCCCGGATTTGTGATGTGCTTATGAAAAAAATAAGCACAGTTGTTATTGTACATTCAATTAAAGTGAATTAAGAGGTAAAAAGGTTGGGATCGCTTGAGTACTATATTCAACTACTTAATTAATTAATAGAATACTCAAAATATTTCAAATATTTGTTCTTAGAGATGTGTCAAATATTTAACACAGAGGGAATTTCTTTTTGCAACAAAATGAGCAATTCTGCTATCATTTCCACACTGACAATTTTTATTTCATGACATCGTATACATTTAATACAAACAACATGAATAACTTGAAAACACAGTAACACAACAGCCATGTCATATTAGTAACAGAAATGTGGCCCAAGCTACACAACATAATTTCTGTCTGTGGGTCTAATGAAGGTGTCAGAGGGAGAGAGTAATAATGATCTGCGGCGTGGCTTATAGAGTCATACACACTCTCTCTCTCTCACACACGCACACAGAGAGATGGTTGGAGAGATTTAAGGGGCTGAGCAAGACAGATTTAAGGAGCGATAATGTTCCTTCTAGGTGAAGTCAAATCAAAGAGCTTCAGGCATTGTTCAAACATACTTCAGCCACACTATCTTCTCCTTCAACTTATTCAGATGGGAAACACTGACACTGTCTGGGAGCAAGCCACGATGTAGCTATGGAAAAAAATTCTGATGAGTTTGTGTGGCTCTTATGTATTTCTGGCCTGTGCTGTTGTCCCGTTTAAAGTATCTGACCCTTTGCAGTCTGCAAATATCAGTAAAGGTCTCCGGTATAATGTGTTAGACAGAGGAATGCTATAAGTTACATTCTGAAAGGTATGGCCCTTTGTCTGGTTTTCACACTGTCTGGACTTCATGGGAACCATTTGTATCCCTTATGCCTGAGCTCTAGTCTACGACCCACAACCATGTGAAGGACAATATCTAACTCTGCTACCACAGACCAGAGAAGACCCTCAAGCTATCTCCATTTACATCACCATATGAAAGGGTCTGCAAGCTCACCCTGACAGCCTGGGGCTCATCAGGTCTCCATGCTCTGGGCCTTTTCTTTTATATACTATAGAAGCAGGACAAACTCAGTTAGGAGGAGGAAGGAGACCTCATACAGCCAGATGTTAAAAATATAGTTGGAGGAAATGTCAAAAGGAAATTGATAAGGAAGGTAGAACAAGGCAGATGGGGGGGAGATGTGAGGGACAATCATAGAGGTCACAGAGAGAGTAGAATAAAAATTGGAAAATCTAACAGACAGAAAAGGTTTGCTTCCATCACCAAACTGTGTTTCATCCTCTGCTGGGCCCCAGTGTCACCCAGGTCTCCTCCAGCAGAGACCAGCTTTGAAGTAGTAATGGGGTTTTTGGCTAATGCTCTCCTGCAGGTGCCCCTGACTCCCTTTGCCTTTCTGTCTGCCAGTACAGCCACAAAGATGAGAAGATATTGAGATCATTTAAAAGTCTAAAATGGGGCCAGTCTCTATCCTCTGTCCATTTTACTTTTTGCCAACCCCACTTAATATTTCCCCACACCATTACCTCCATTGCCTGCACATTTCCTGGACTGAATCGCAAAAGTGGATTTAAGCCATCATCCAAAATAGAGGAAAATCTCCAAAAGGTGAGAAACCACAAAAGATTCTTTGTATTCCTCTCTGGTGCCACCTTCATTTCTCTTTCACTGCTTGGTTCCTTCATCCTTTTATCTTTCATGCTGTGCCTTCCTCCTTGTCAATCAATACTCAGAGCTTCACTGATCTTTGTTCCCTTTGAGGTGTTGAATTGGTGTGACAAGTAAACACACACATACCTTTGGTATCATCTCAGACTGCAACCCAGGCTTTAGGAAGATGTGTTCGGGTGGGGCAGGTGTGTGCATGTACAATTCAGTCAAACAGCAGGCTGGAGAAATCAATTCTATCCCCCAGCGAGTCTGTCTTAAACTAAACAAAGCGAGGAAGGAAATATTCTCCCCTGCACAGAGCAACACATTGTTGCTCACTGAAAGCCACATCTTCACAACAAATTCTAACATAGACTCTTGAGGTGATGTGACATAGATCACATACAATGATAGCAGAAGGAGAGTGTTGCTTGAATTAAGTGATACTGGGAGCATATGTGGTATTTGCACCGGAATGGAGTGTTTGGTTAGTTCGCTGATCCTGTACAATATGCCTCTCTGCTGCAATATCAGCAACCAACACAAACCTGTCCTGAGTTATTCAACAATAACACTGTTTACTTGAAACACTGGTTGTGATTTGTAAAAGCATTACTATGGTAGTATTCAATGCCAGTCTCCAAATTCAAGTTTTTTGAATGTATTAAATGTTTCCTTGGTACAACACATATAGATCAAATGAATGGTTCCTCTGAAGAATTTGGCAATGTGCTGAGATATAATTCAACCATCTGAATGAGCTGCATTGAATTAGGGACACAACTAATACATGCAAGAGATCAACCCGTGAGGATATCAGGACAGAAAAAAGTATCTTAACCCCACACCTTGAAGTGTTTTGCGATAGCCTCTTGTGTTGCAGTCAAACTACTTGATTGTAATTGAGGCATTTGCAAATTTCCTTGGATTGACTTACATTAATCGTTGGTGAACATTTTAAATGTCTAAGTTACATTAACATTTCTTGAGACATTTTTTTAGTTTAATAAAACTACTTATCACCACAATGTAAACAATAAAAAATCATAGTTTTGTAAATTGCTTTTAAGCTAGCTTTATATTTGTGTATAGCTAATATAAAGCTATACACTATCTATGAATTAATTAATTTAACAAGAAGAAAAAAGTTAAATATTAAACAATCGAATATTAAACAATCCCTGTTTCACAGCAGTCATTTTGACATGAAATACTGTATAATACAATCATTATAGTATTCACGACATATTGAAAACAAATAGACCAAATCTCACTGATGAAACCTGTTACATTTTTCCCTCCTTGCTTGCACCGTTTTAACAGAATTAACCTCAAGGCATATTAAACTGTATTTTTTATGTGGGAGCAGCTCTGTAGCCTGGGGAGTCTCAAGAACAAAAGGCCTAGAGGTGTGCTGAGTATAAAAACACTAAGAATGGATCTGCTCAGCCACAGACAGCGAGGAGACACACATATGCACAAACACACAGAAATGTAGCCACAGGGAAGAGGAAGGAGTTCACCCAGGTTTCTCCTTCCAGAGGATAAAGGGATGCATTCAAAGCCTGTAATTACATATACACACACACAACTAAAAATCCAAAAATCTCTTTCCATCCATTACACCACACTTTTCCCAAGCAATGGGATCAGATTTCATTCAGGAAATAAAGGACGCTTTTTGAACTATTTCAACTCCCAAATCTTTCTGTGCCCGCCTTCCGCCTGCTAAGAAACGGTAAACAGTCTGAGCCCCACAGAGCCCTGGCTGTTACAGCAGCAAATCATTAGGAGGGGGAAAGGTATTTTTTGCAGTGGTATCTGTTTGCACATGTGTATGCATGGGTGTGTGCACGCCTACACACTAACAATTGTGTGAGTATGTAAGGCATAATTTGCCATGTAGTTTGTTTTTTGTAAATCTCTATCAGACGCAGAGCCTGTGGCCGCAGGGTTGGGCTTGACCAGTCACTGTATATGTGGGGGGTTTGGACTGTGCGTAGTTCTGTGTGTCTTCCTGCTGTTCAGGATGTTGAAGGATTTTCTAACCCCTTCTCCTCCCCTTCTCCTTCCCACCCATGAGATGTGGGACTGTGCTTGTGTCTACTTGGGTTACTTCCAGTTCTGAGCTTCAGAACCTAAAGTCCAGACTTTAACAGCTCATAACAAGAGATTACAGTATTCTTCCTGCTAAGCACCTCGCACACGTCCCTTCAACGTGATGAACCAGAGCAGAGAGAGCTGACCAAAACTGCAGCTTTAAAATGGTTCAAGGTGAGAAAAAACATTCTGATACACCTATGTTACATCATGAGGGATTTGGAATCTAGTTGCCGTATTACCACCTAATACTTTTATAACTGCAGTCATCGAAAATGCCTCACAAAAATATTCATACCTTTCGAACTTTTTCAGATTACAACCACAAACCCAATGTATTTCAATAGGTTTTATTTGAAAGTCCAACACAAAGTAGTGCATAAGTGTAAAGTGGAAGGAAAATGATAAATTGGACTATTTTTTACTAATGATCTAAATCAAGGGTTTCTAACTCCAGTCCTTGAGAGCTATATCCTTAAAACTTTTAGACACATTCCGGCTCCAATTCAGCTGAATGGAATGATTTTCTACAAATTCAGCGTGCTTTCATCTTTGGCAAAGGCACGGCAATGAGCTATTCATTTGATTCAGGTGTGTTGCAGCCAGGATGCATCTAAAAGCTGCAGAACAGTAGTTCTCGAGGTCTAGAGTTGGAGACTCTTTATTCTAAATGGTGTGTATGAATTTGTGTTCATCCCACCACATCATCTGCAAACCCTTTGGGGTATGCCTCCATGAGCTTTATTTCTCTAAAGACTGAAATTATTGCCTATTTTTCTTTGAAAAATACCTTGAGCTCAGCCAGATTGCATGGAGATTTTCAATGGAGAACACATTAAAAAATCATGGCTGTATATTTAGGGTCATTGTCCTGCTGGCAGCTGAACGTTTTGCTCCAGTCTCGAGTTCATGACTAAGAGTTGCCCTGTTGACAGATTCGCAACCTAGTTGTGGATCTCTGCAGTTTCTCCAAAGTATGGTTACTTTCCCCTTGTCTGCTCCACTGAATATTGCCCAATCTGTCAGTTGGGGTGGACAACCAGGTTGTGCTGCACTCTCTCCATTATTAAATGATGCATTGAAAAACACCTATAGAGTCGCTACAGCTTGGATATTAAGTAAGGCACTGCATGTTTTTGACATGTATATGTTCATTCATACATACTGAAGCAGTCGCCACAGTGGTTGTTATTAGAAGAGCCAGACTGCAGCATTCCTCAAACTCCTGCTTTGAGATTTCAAGGAGTAAAGCGTATGTGTGGCTGTGCTTGCGTTTGCATGTGAAGACACAAGGGTAGCCTTTCCTCCCGTTTGTGTCAGTTCCAATCTGGAGCCGGCTGTCATGGAAGCAAACTGTCGGCAGCCACACAGAGAGGAGGAAGACGAGGAGCAGGAAAAGGAGGAGGAGGAGGCCTTCTCCGGCAGCTCTGAAAGTGAATTCCCTGTGTATGTATACTTATGACGGATCTAGACCACACTATGATGTCTTATTCATGTTTTATCAATTCATAATGACCAGATGGATCCCCAGTGTGACGATGTTCACGCACACACGCTCAAATGCGCTGTCTATGATTGAGACGGTCATCGCAATAGCATTTGTGTGTGTGTGTGTGTTGCTTTTATGAATATTTAGAGCGTCCGCCTTGAAGTGTGTATGTAGAGCAGCATGTTCCAGACACTGGACATCCACCACAGACCACTGACGTCCCAGCGCTTTAATGTGAATATTTAACTGATCCTTCTGTTCCATTATTCATCAGGACAGACACAAAATCATTAGGAAATATAAACACTGCTGTTTCCTCTCTGCTTTTACAACGCCTTTGCTCCTCTCTTTTCCACCTCCAAATATCTCTCTTTATCTTGTCTAACTTTGTTCTTCCACCACTCTTTTGGCTTCTTTCTCTTTTTCTTTCTTTCCCACTCCCATTGTGCTGCGGTTGTGAATATTTCAGATGGCAGAGTGGTTTTCAAATTACCCCCTTTTGGCTTCCGCTCTCCTCACATGGTTTGGTCTGCGTTTCTCTCTCACACAGGATCCAACTCGTAAAGAAAACAGTGACAAGCCATAAAAGCCACTTTTACCAGCTGACAAGGACAGGGGGGCACGGGGCAAGGAGTTGCCAGGTATTTTTCTGGTTAGCTGCTATGCCAAACCCATCCACTAACCTCAATATTTTAAGTTCTGCTAAAGAAGGTAAATATACTTTGACTCAAGTGGTTCACATGGAATTGGATGTCAAATTGGTTGTCTTTGCAACATTACAGAAGGACCACTGCATTTAAATATAAATAGATGCATTATATGGATAAAGAACTTCTCTTTTTGATTTATCACATTTAAATCTTTTTAAGGGAAACCACCTACACAAACAAACCAAGGCCCTATCTGAAAAAGTAATTGAACCCAAATCTAAACTCTGGTAATCCTGTCCTCAGTGGTAGCATATTCCATCAGGTTATTGCAGTAACTGGCAATTAATCTTTTCAGTCACTGAGGAAGAGAGTTGTTTTGTTTCAGACGTACTGGAAGACGTTAGAGAGTAATTGTCTGATTAAGGTCAAGGATATTTGAGTCCAGACTTTGATTAGGTCACTTGAGAAACTTCAACATAACTCAGTAAGATTTAGCTTAAAGTCACAAACTGATGGTGACAGATTCTGCCTCAAGACATCACAGAATATTTTCCCTGGATGTGCCTTTGACTTCTTTTTGGTCAGCATTACTTTGAGCCTTAAAACTCCCCTGTCAATGACATTTGTGCCCAGTCTCATTCTTACCTTAATTCAGGCAAGTGAGGTCCACCACTCTTGAGTTGTTGATTAGCTTTTGGAGTAAATTTGGCAGGCAGACCTCTAATAGCAAGGTTCATAATTGTTCCAGGGATTATCAGTCTTATGGCTCTCATTGAGGTGGACAGGAGTCATAAAGCCTTTGGAACTGATTCTGTAAGCCTGTCTTAACTGGTAGATGGCAAAGACTTTGTTTCTCATCAGTTCTTGAATGTCTGTAGCACAGGGCATGCTTTTAAACATTCTTCATGTTGTAGAACCGATTTGATTGAAGTGATTTCTTCCTTCAGTAATCAGGCTTGGATGTAATTTGAGAAAATAGACAAAAACAATGTGGTTAATCACATTTAAATAATGACTAAACAAGGGAGGCACTTATACTTTTAAATCCAGATTGATTTCCATTAATAGATCAAGCCATTGTTTCAAATCTGAATTTTATATTTCCTCATGTTATTTTTGTCTGATAATAAAAATGTGATGATATGGAACATTGAAGTTTGACCTAAAAGCAACGTCAGAAGGAATCTGTAAGAAGAAAATACGTTCTTCACAGCCCTGTACTTAGTGCCAGACAAATCACAGTCAAGAAATCAGGATGTCTGATACTGATGGCACAGACACCCTCTGATTGGGATGGGTTGTCATGGCAATGGCTGGCAAGTAGGGCCCCAAACAGTCCTCTTGGGTGGGTGGGGGGGCCAAAAACACAAGAAAGACCTAGCATGCTGAGGAAGGTCATTCATCAGCAGAGACAAAGAAGAGCAGGAAATGACAAGGTTTAACAGCTTACCACCAACACACACCAAAATGAATAAACACACACATTTATCCAATGATAAATAAACACACAACAGCAGTTATGCATTTAAAGAAGAAAACACATTTGCACCATGTTTTTATGCAGTCACACACAAAAGAGCAAATTTTCCAGCTTTGTGACATATAAAGTCTTGGTCTACCGCAGCGAATTTTTAAACCAGTCAGTCTAACAGTAAAAAAATGGAAAAAATCTGTTTACTCGCTGACAACAAAGTCAAAAACAAGTTGCAATAGGCTTCTTTGGCAGGGAGATGATTTATAGGCTTAATGACAAGCTCACATTATTTATTCTAGACTCCCTTTTGCCGAGTGTTTCTTTCTTCTCACACTGGGCTACCGTTCCCTAAGCATCGAGTGATCAACAAACACCAAACACAGCATCTCTGCAACACACACACAGAGGAAGCAGCTTCGCATCAACACTTTGAAACAGCTTTAATCTATATTCAAAGCCATATAAATAGCGTTATCCCCGGTGCGTGCAAACCATCCGTACATTAGCGCGCAGAGATGTAATTAGAGCTTTATTCTGTGTGTGTTTGGATTTAATTATTGTTATTTACATTTTACTACTTTTTCTACTCTCTCTCTCATATATTTTGTGCATCTCGATCCCTGTTTCATCGGGTATGTTTGAGGTTTGTGTACATCGGGAAACCTGTTGCCAGGCATTAACTTGAATGTGAAAAATGAAAGGTCTAAAAGAAGGATGAGACACGCCTCCACTTGCAATCCTCTGCCAGGATTTCCTCAGCTCCCCTGTAGTGCAGGCACACCCACACCCTTCCCGCTCCTCCTTCAATACCTTCAGGGAGAGATATGCAAGGGAAATCCTCTCCCAGTTAACTGCCTGACGTTATGCGTAACATGAATGAAAGCAGCAACCCTTCAAATAAACTGAAATTTCTTGCCCGTATTTGCTTTTGGAACCAAGAAGCAACACAGCAGTCACAAACCACAAAGTACGTCTTTCCCTCCTCCTCCCCCAATCCTCCATCCTAAGCAGCAAACAGATGCTATTCCCTGGGGCCAGCTATCAGGCTAACTGCTGCCCATTCCTCCAAGTCTGCACACCTATGTCTCTCTTTCCCTTCATGCCTTGGTCCTTCCTTCCGCTAGCTCTCCCACAGCGAAAAGACACTAATTACAACCATAGATGAGCAGATTACAGATCTGAAAAGCAGTGGAAGTGGGATGAGAAACAGTCAGGGGTGGTAAGACGGGGGGCAACAGGTCGTTAACAGTGATGAATGCGACTCTATTTTCGCTGTTATTGTTCTTGCCGACTCTCGCCTCCACAACACCTTTCCCATGCCTTCTTGTTGGTGCCATCCATCACAAGCAGCGTTAACTAACTAACTATCTCCAATCATCTCTAATCAATTCCAATTATCTTTCCTCTGACCCTCATACATCAGTGTCTCTGTAACTCTCAAGCATAGGAAGAGGTAGCAAAGCAGGGGTGTAAATAGAGGATTCAAACACAAAGCAGAAAACTCTATTAAATGTAATGTGTGCAAGAGAGAACAGAGATTTATCCAATGGATTCACAAAGTTGTTGTTCAAATGCACTTATTCACAAAAAAGTTATTTTCTTTTCCAGAGTCAGTGTTCTGGAAAACGGTTCATTAATTTTCCAGCTTGTCTTTGTAGCAAAAACTCATTGCGCCAATACCTTAATGACTGCAGAGGAAGTATTTAGAACTCCCCTCAAACAACAACCCACTGCTCAATTAACTAACTGACTTTTATTAACCCAGGAGCTTTTCCTTTAAAGTTTAGTGAGAGAAACCAGCTCATAATCCAGTAACCATCTCTCATCTTTCCCCTCTGCCCTTCTCTTTGTTTGTCTTCTCAGTGGGATGCCTGTGACAAATAGCTGCTTTGTTAAAGCAACTTTTCCACAAAAGCTTTTTCTTTTCTTAATGAGCACACAAAAAAGATAAAGTGAGTAGAAGCAGACAGTCAGAGATTTAAAGTATAGAAAAAAGGAGACGAGACGCAATTACCGGTAATCCCGTTTTAAGGAAAATAAAACATCTGGGTTAGCTCTCTACCTGAGGGCATTGAGATTTCAAACAAGCTCTACCTGATGGGATCATAAAGTCATAACTCTTTGAACAAATGCAAAAATAGCGACACAGACTATTGGGCATATTCACGAAATTATTTGCAGGTAATAAACATGTGCATATATAAGTTTGCCAGGTTTTTCTAATTTTAATTTTCTAAAATAGCGCTACTGAGAACTGTGCTGACACAGTTTGCATCCAGTTAAGAGAGCCATCCTTCATTTTCTTCTTACAACTAAAACAACCATCATCCAATTCTCAAAGACCAATATCTTTATGCAGCTATTGTAAAGAAATAAGAATAAATAAATAAATGAAAGATACCATCTGCAAAAATCGTGTGGCAATTTTGAAAAAGTGGGAGCAAAAGGAAGAAAAAAAAAAACTCTTCAAAAAAATTATTCAAGAATGCCAAAGAGGTAAATCCTCATCATTTTCTTTTTGTAATTTGTGCCCAATATGTTCACAAACAAATTGTCTGAATTGTATTAAATATATTTTTGTTCACTAGAATTCAGAAAACACAAGGTGATTGTAAAATACTCCAACATAGAAATCGAATTCAGAGGTAAACCAACAATTACTAATACATAGTAGTTAAATAGCTTAATATAAATATGTCTCTTTTCTATATGTCCCTCTCTTTGATCACTTCACTGTGTGTTTGTGTTTCTTCAATTGCTGAAGAGAAGACAATTGGCACTTAGTGCAAAAATAGATGCAAGTCCTTCCCTTCTCCTGGACTTGATGGGTGTATTTATATGCTGTAATCTAACTACTCCAAACTAAACAGAAGCCCAAATCCAACAATAATCCCGTTCTGCTTCTAATCCCACGCTACCTAAGAAAAAATGTATATTTTTAAAATACTGGAATTATTTTCTAAGGTCTCACTTTCCAGTTATTCACATATGTAATCAAAACTAAATTACTGTCAATTTTATGCCTGTTGATTTTACATTTGTTTAATTTGTTAAACAAGTGGCACCAGAAAAGCTTCAATTTTCAATACAAACCATGTTTTCCAGACTAAGATAAATTAGTTAATGTAAATAAAGAAAAAATAAATAAATAAATGTAAAAAATATTCAAACAATATCTTTCTCCAGAATGTAGCAGAAAAGCCAGTCCTTGGTTTATAATTATAATAATGAACATAGAGCCGGGTGGATAGAAGGATCTGAGCTCCAACAGCACAATCCTGTGGCTGCTGGCAGAGTGCACTGCACCAGATGGACTAATCTCACTTTTTCAAGGCCATCCACTGGACTGAAAGGGCCTTGGCCCGTTCTGCTTCTTATTCCTGTTAAAGAGATAACTTGGTGCAAGCCTCAAGACAGCCGTTCCGTCTCTAAAGGAAGGAAACTGGCTTAACGTTTAAGCAGCTGGTTTTGGCATAATGATGGGTGACAGGTAGAGTCAGTTGCAAGGAAGTGACAGATAGATTCAAGATGGTGTTAAACATCAACCCAAAGGACAAACAGATGGCAGGCTGAGGCATGGGTCATTGGTTAGTAGAGCAACTATGAAGGTATTGGGGAGGGAAATGATTTTTCCAAGTTCTGATGTTTTATTATTCCCAGATGCTACAGGTAATCTGAACTGAAATTGGAGCTGGAATGATCAACCAGTGGCAGGGACACCGATTATCCAAAAGAAAGAATAAAAACCCCTATGCCTTGCTACAGAAGGAAATGAAGGTTTAGCGTTACTGTGGGACTGTCTGCTGTAGGGTGAATAGGTGAAATGGTGTGTGGGTGTGTAACAGTGAACCAAAAACTGCTGCTTTTATTCAAATGATTGAGATGCAGTCTCCCTGTAGAGGGAACTTTGAAGATTTGATGAAGTCATGCAAAAGTATTCATCTTCACTGAAGATTTTTACAACATCAATGGATTTTATTGGGATTAAATGTGACCGACTAAAGCAAAACTGTAAAGAGAGAGGGAAAAACTGTTAAAAGTTTTTTTATATGCTTTGCATAAATAATTCAAGCTCAGTGAGATTAGTTGAATAATTGCTATCTAAGCTTTCTGCAATTTTTAAATTGGATTTAGGTCTGGACTTTAAGCATTAATATTCTTTGATTTACTCTGGTTTTATATTTAAAATCATTGTTCATCCACCTCAGTCTAAAGTGTTTTCCAGCCTCAAACACTCTGGGTCAGATTTACACATTCACAACTTCTTGTTATATAGCCTAACCTGGTGTTAACTTATCATTAACCTCGTCATAATAGGTTGCACAGGATTTTATTTAGGCATATCAGATTAAATATGCCACATGTTTCATATCACATCACCTCAAAACCTTCTAAAATACATTGAAATTTATGGATGTATTAAAACAAAATGTGAAAACGTTTAAGGGGTTTTCACAGGTTCGCAAGGTCTTTAAGCTCGTGTTCATATCAGCCTTCTGCTACCAGCAGTTCACATACATGTGGACGGCTAAGACCAAAAAAAAAAAGCTGCAAATGATTCAGCAGGAAGGTCCAACAATGAGCAAAGAAAAGCCCAGTTTGTCTTAATGAGACCTGACACTCTAATAACTCACCATGAGGCTGTAGTTGTTCCTTCCAGCAAGTGTAACTGAATCCTAATTGTTCTTTAACTGTGCTCAAACCAAATCAAACCATCGCCAACATTCAGCAGGTTTATATCTCAGAAGAACAGTTGGGGTTTTTATTACAAGGAAAAGACAAACAGAGATGGCAGGTGTTCTGATAGATATGAAAGAGCAGGTCTGAAACTAATATGAATTAAAAACAATATATATATGCAAATATATCTGGATTGACTTACAGCCGAGACAGGCCAGGATTCTTCTGAAATAGCAACTCCGGAAGCTGCTGCAGTTGATTGCGGTTCAGACGCCTGCGGCAGGAAAAACATACGGTCAGTCAGTGAAGTTTGCTTGGGTGTTCATAGGCTGTGAACAACTTCATTTAGGTGCCAGGGAATCAGTTTTGTCTCAGGTTATTGTATTTCAGTGTGCTCTCACTGTCGCATAAATAGCCAACTGAAAATTCAGCAGAATTAAACAGACAAGAACTGTGCCACAAATTGTCCAATGGTGCTCCTTGTGGAATTCAGGGCTTGCTGGCTTTCAGAGAAGAACAGAAAACCAGATTTACATCTACCAGTTATTTAAACATGAACACATTTTTATCTGGAGCAATCTGTCTAAACAAGAGAAAGGGATGAGGGAGTTTAAAACCCGATAAAGCACTGACATGCTATGGTAGCCAACAACAAAGTCCTAGTGAAACAACTAACATCCAAGACTGACAGGCTGTATGCAAATACAACAATTAAGTCAATGAGAAACAGAGTGTTGCGAATCTTTTGGAAACCACAGCTCTCTGCTCTCTGAAAGGCCTTTTGGAAGCACACAGAAGTGAATTTATTGGCACTGAAAGACTGAAAATGTGAACGGCAGGCTGCTGCTGTGCCTTCAGACAAATTCAGACAGATGTTGGGACTTGTGCCCCTCACTGTATACACGGAGTGTGTGGCCAGATGAAACATGGATTTTGTGAATAATGCACAGTAATAGTCTGCTGCTGCTGCTGCTGCTGCATTTACATAGACCTGTACCTGTTAAAGAGTCTATAAAGTTATCTTATGTTCAGGTTCGCATGTGGTTAGAAAAGCTGCCTTGCTAATGAGCTGGCTGAGGTGTGGTTGATAGTGTTTGTCTGTGTGCTTTTCCTGCAGCTTTACAAGCCGTCAAGTAGTCCTGGTGCTGTCCAGATGAGCCAGGATTGCGGTGCGGTAGGCCTTTCAAGCCCACATATCCCACTGAGGGCATTCCTGTCAGGGAAAGCTAATAAAAAAACACTCCCTGCCCACATTGTACCCTCTCAGCACCATCCAACCTCAATGGATTGACAAGGGAGTGCCACAGCCATGACACAACTGGTTTGGCTTTGTACTGTTAATGTCATTACCAAAACACACGTAGAAGGATGGAATTTTCATTTAAAGTTCAAATTCAGTAAAGTGTGCGTGTGTGTGTGTAGCTTATTTATATAGAACCCTAGGTGGTACTTACAGTCTCTCCAGCTCCTTCATGTCATCAAAAGCCCCTCGCTCGATCACTGTAATCTGATTCTCCATCAGCTGTCTGCAGAAAAAAGGGCACACATGCGACTTTATTGGTCACTAAGACTTTAACAAGGTAAAGGGGAAGCAGGGGAGTGAGCTGGGAGGCTGAGGCTTTAGTTTGAGGCTTGTGACAGAATCCATTTTAGTGCAGTTTATTCCACTTTTATTTTTTCTGTGTCTCACACACAGACTCACAAACATTTAGGGCAGCGGTGTGGACTGAGGGCACAGTGTGGAATCTTGGCTGAAGAGCTACAGATAGCAGCCAGGAAAGTTTCCAAGGTGGTGCAGAAAGTGTTAGTCTGGGCTTTAGTGTGGTACAGTGGGGGGCGTAGCAGTTTGGCTGGACACTAGACAAGAAAAAAAGGGCCAGGGGGTCAGAACAAGTTAGGTGAGCTCCACAGTTTTTACAAGTAGACCAAATAAGGGAAAATATGACGGTGTGTGTCTATATCAGAGGTTTAGGCATCACTCATACACCAAAAACAGATGAATAACACCAAGAATAATTCTCACAACCAAGTTTTTAATATGGCTTTTAATAAGGGAAATGTGGCTCTTTGCCCAGGGTGTCTCTGTATGAGAGGAAAGCACATGTATGTGGATTTTTGAGAATATGAAAGGCTTTGGGGGTTCTTTGGAAGTCCAATAAGTTTGGATTGAGAATGTAATCTGGTGTGGCCCAACTAGAAACCTGACTTGAAACTAACGGTATGTGTGGGTGGGGGCATCACCAGCTGATAAATAATCAAAAGATCAGTGGAAAAATGCAAAAAGCTGGTCAGCAATTATAGAAATGATTATTGAGGAGGGAATAAACACATTTCAGCATTTTCAAAATAGCAGATTGATGTAAGATAATGTATTTTATAAGAAAAAAAAAAGGAAATCAAAACTTCATAATGACGGACTTGCCCATGGAGGTGTACAAGGACTCCCTTTGCAATCAGGAACAGTTTCTGTCCTATGTAGCCAGAGCTGATGCACATAGAGGAGGACTGGGTAGTGTTTGAAGTGTTACAATAACACACTGTCAGGAAGGAGAGAAAGTTGTCCAGCAGGACACTTAAGCGCAACAAGCCCTTTCCTTCATTACATATACAACGGCTCTGTTCAAGGCAAGCTCTCCTGTAAGCCCACAGCACACTGTAACTCAGCAGTCCAGGCTTCCTCCCAATCGAATATAAATGCTAATCACTGTTCACACTCCATAAACATGGAGAGAAAAGTGCACTTCACCTCATATCTCTTTCTCATGAATTTAAATGGAACTGGGGGAAAAAATGGCAAGTACTTTTGTGATGAGAAAACTTTTTTAGAGGATAGCTTGAGGGCAGCTTTTCTGCTTCCATTGTTCTGGTTTCTCTCACAGCGACTTTGCTCATTTAGACCAGCCAAACATTCAGTCTCAAATGAGAGGGTATAAATTAGCTCTGTTGATTTCAGCCTAACAAACAAGATGCCAACTGACTGAAAAGATAAACCAATACTTTTGTTTTTTTTTCTTCCCCCTTCATGGTCGCCGAGGGGTCAGCGGGATCCAAGGTCAATACACTATAAGGGCTATTCCTGCTATGCTAACATGCAGCCAGCTACACGTACTGTTCTGTACATGTTCATTGTGTATTGTATGCATTGTAATTGAGAAGTGTGAGAGAATCAGAGCTCGGGGGAACTTTGTACTTCAGCAAGGAGCTGCTTCCTCCTAAGTTGCCGGTGATGAGTTGGCGACACCGAGGCATTTAACCTCCACACTGGGAGAAAAAGAGAATACACAGAGACGAAGAAGGCAACAGGGGGATGGGGTGAGCTGTGACAAGGAGTGAAACTAGTCAAGCTTTGAGGGGCAGTAGGAATTATGCTCAGCTCATGTTACATTTAAAACACATTCAGGTTTACACAGCTTCCCTTTACACAGTGTTTTTAACACCTTAGGCGTTACTACCAGGTTCATGAACACCATGTACTCATACAGACACTTTTATAGCTACTTTATTACATGAAGTCATAAGTGCTTTGTAATTATGCCACAGAGAAAGTCAATGACTTCACTTCAATGTGTTAACTTTCCTGAAAGCCTATTTTGTGTTGATGTCAAGGCAAGTCGGTGTGCGTGTGTGCACAATAGGTGAAGCTAAAATAAGCAGGACAAAGTTAGAGAGAAGTCCATTACATTGCTCGTTGGAGTCACTCCGTAGCTTAATGTACTTCTGAGTGGGACTCTTGACGAAAGTATTGCCACTTCACTGGGTTTATGCTAATCTGAGCAGAAAGTCTGACAAACTGCAAGCTGCAGGGTTGCATACAGCTCATGAATAGATAAACAGTGACACACAGTTAAACATCTCATCATTGCTTATGAACACAAAGGCAACTTACAGAACTCTGAGGTACTTCAGGCCAGCAAAGTCACTCTTGGTGATGCGTGTGAGGTTGTTTCCGTTCAGCTCCCTGCAAAGAGAGACACGCAAACATGGATTAATAATTTATCTTTTCTCCCCTACTGGACTTGTTTAGCCCGGTGACTAAAAGAACATATAGTTGCATGGAGGAATCTGTTTTGATATATGATGCATAATCTTAGCACAAGACACATAGAAAGGGATGTTAGCTTTCAGTACAGCATACACTATGACTGGTACAAGATGCACAGGTCATCTTATTCAATCTTATTTATCTATCTTATCCTAAGTTATTTCCCGAGCCTAAAGTCAAATTTCAGATCTTACAGAATCAATTCCAAAACAGGGTCCATATATCTTAAGGAAAAGTTCAAGTCAAGTTTCAATCTTTTGGGGGAAAGTCCAAGTCAAGCTGCCAATATTTGAGAGGCAAATCCACGTGAAGTCACAATTATTTGAGGGAGAAGTATAAATCACGTTTCAAGTTCTTAAAGAACAAGTCCAAGTCATTTCCTAATCACCATAGAGACAAGGACAAGTCATGTATGTAGTCTTGGAGAGGTAAATACAAGTCAAAACCCAAGTCTTGGAGGGACAGGTCAGAGTTAATTCATAAATATCTGAAAAGCAGACACAAGTCGTTTTTTGAGCTTCAAGTCCACATTACTGAGGTTTTGGAGAGGTCTCTAGTTTTTGTCATTCTCACAACAGGCACATACCAAAGAAAATGTAATCAAACACCTAAAATGACTCAGTTATTAACTGCTGTGAATTTATATTTTTAATTAAAATAAATATAGATAATATTTACCACACAATAAATACAAACATGCTTCAATTGATTCAAGAAAACAAGATTAGATTATAATAGATACACAGAAATATTACATAGAACACATATTCACTGTGATCAACGTTACAACAACAAGAAATAATTTTACTACGCCACAGTCATGCAGGAGGGACAACATTACACAAATACCCTTAGAAGAACTGACATTTACTAGCTTACTTTCACCTTTACAGGAGATAAAAACTGTTCATGAAACTCGAGTCCCAAATTTCAAGCTAAGAGTACAAATCTAATCATAAAATTATTGCTTTTGTGGCTTAAGTTTGACCAGAGTTTAAATCACAGACTCAAGTCCCCATGTCTGACTATTGCTACAATATAAACTGAAAAAGTTAATGTTTTTATGAAATGTAATGTCAACTATACCATAAATTGTTGGGTGACTCTGGAAGGTAAAGTTAAAGGGAAGTTCAGGCTCAGCTCTTACTCCACTGGGAAACATTAAGCAATGCTGTTAAAGGGAGGCCACATTTAAACTGCCTGTCTTTTTATTCCACATTTACCACCACCACAAACACACACACACACACCCCCACGCGCACACCAACACGCACACACGCATGCAAACAACCCCCCGATACTCCCTACTTTCTATCCACCATGTCCTTTTACAATTGTCGGGGATTAGCAGGAGCCAGCAGAGGGGATTTGAGTAGGGCTGCAAGGCCAGAAAGCTAAGTGCTTTGGATATAATTGAGCAACCTCCCTGCTGTGTGCTAACCATCACTGAAAATAAAAATAGTAATAATAATTTCAAAACAAAGATTTTAAAATTACTTTTGATTTCCCTTTTTAGACAAATAATTCCACTGACAAAATAGTTGAGCAGCCAAAAACATTGATGCTTAAAGATTTTCAGTTTCATATTCTACTTGATTGTTAATTTGCCATTGCACAAAATCCTTAGTAGCAGGTTGAATTTTAATAAAAAAAAAGACAACACAGCATGCAAACCACAATGACACGTCATAAAAGTACAAACTTTTTCACTTTCACGAAGTTTGTATTATGTCTCCACCCTTTTCTGAACCCCCAAAACCCCACTCTCCAAAAGCAAAATCTGGCTTGGAAATCTATACTGAAGCACAGGTCTCTTTCCCTCAGTCGCTTTCTCGCCTAATGACCACTCGAGGGACTGTAGCGCTATGCAGCACGAAAGAAAACGGTCATTACTGACAGATGGTGTATGCATGTGAATACGAGCACGTGTGTGTGTGTGCTTTTATATATATATATATATATATATATATATATATATATATATATATATACAGGTGCAATGATAGACAGAGCAACACAGCCACAGGAAAATAAATAACGGACTGGGCTTCATTAGTCTGGGCTTCAACACACACATGTGGTGCTCATTACAGGTGCTTGCGCAGATATACACACATAGATACACAATCTTAGGGATTTCCAGTGTCTTATCTTCAGGGTGGTCATTCCTGACGAGACCCGGAGGGCATTTAAACAGAGAAAGATAGTGGATGAGGAGAAAGAGAGACAGAGGAGGAGGTATTGTATATGTGGAAAATTCTCTCCCATTTAAACAACTAAAACACTTTCTATGTTTAGTAATTAATCTTTTTATGCTACTCTACTGCTGGCTTATTAGTTTTCATGCGTGAGTGAATAAAACGACCTGTTCTGACAAAAGTTGGTTCTTTGAGAATGTCCAGAGAGGATGCAAAATTGACACAATGTTCAGACCAATGTCTCGGTTTGATGATAGAACCAGTCAGAGTGGGGCTGTGGAGCTACATAGTGTTTGTTGCAATGTGACTTTGCAACAAACATAACATTAAAGGGTAGCATAAGATTTCTGTATTCATATTCTGGTAAAATACTGCAAAAAGTTATAACTCTCTTGGCATCTTTACTTAATATAAATTTTGATTTTGGGGAGTTCTTGGATGCTGAAGCTAACAGCTAGTCTGAGAAGGGCCAAAACCACAGCAGACTCTGGGGTCTTAAAACAACTCGGAGCGCAAAAACATCACAGTATTTTTCAAGCACTACTTTATAAAATTTTTAACCGTCGTACTATTTGTACTGAGCGGTTACATACTCAGAAGCTGATGATCATTTAAACGGAGGAAAAGGGTGGTGCACCACACGTGAACTATTTCAAGAAATTGATATATTTAAACATACATGCTGTCAAAATGTGTCGTTTATGGCTTTATTGTGCAATTTCGCGTTTCCCATGCATGCTTCTAGGAGCACCTCTGGGGATTGTAGTAAAGCGCAGCCACTTGCAGTGTAAATCCAGGATTAGGTTCAATGCAAAAGTAACTACTGTTAAAAGGTTAATCCAATAGTGTTCATATAAACCGTTATGATGATTTGGCATCTATTGGATATGGATTTATACTAGATGAAGATGCTGTAAGAATTATTTGCTGCATAAGACATTAATTCTTTGTAATCTTTTGAAACCCAGTCCATCACTTTAAGTTATGGGTGCCCAAACCCAGTTCTTAATATCAAGAATAAGAATATGCAAGATATATATTAGTATATTTATCTTACAGGAGTTCTTATTCTTGCATTTAGAATAAGAACTCATGGATACACTGAGTTTACTTCATCAGTGCTTACCTGTATATTTATTTTGCAGCTAAGCAGAAGCAAACTTTGCTAAACTCAGTCAAAATATATCAAAGGAAAAATGTGCTATTTATTAGCGACAGAATTCGCCACTGCTGTTTTTTCCCAAATCAAAGGGAGCCAAGCAATACGTTTTGGCATCACTGTAAAGGCATGTCAACTTATTTCGTAGACACATGTTTTTTTTTTTTTGTTTTTTTTTACAGTAACTCTGGACAGATTTTTGCATGAAAGTACCATCACATTACTTTAAAGCCTTAAAATTATTAGCTATCATTCCAAATTCCTATAGCAAAGGATTTCCACCTTCAACTGGTTCACTCAAATCCATTCCATCCTCTGGAAACCTCTGGCAGTGAGAATTCCCACTGCTGACACACTTCCTGGGAAGAAATTGGATTTATGACATCACTATCCTAATCCCTCTTCATCTTCCACGCCAGGCTGATTGATGCTGGTGAATATATCCTGGTGCAACTTCCCTCGGGTGGACACAGGGCAGCTTTGCTCCACTACTATAGATCTCTATAATTCAAAGGAGGCTCTGAGCGCTGCTACAGTACTGAAAAACTCATTAGGTTTATTTGTGCCAGCTGCTGGGAGTCCTGTGCAGAGCTTGGTTTTGGACCTGTTTCGAATTGAGCTGTGCTACACGAAATAAAAGAAGGTACAAGCAAACAGAGGTAGAATAGACTAATGTGCAATGCTTTCACACACCAACTGGAAAGTACACAAGGTTTGTTTTACGGGGTCTCTGAGTACACATCAGCTTCTTATGCAGTTGTTTTAACTGCGCAAAGCTGTGCTCAGTTAATGGTAATTAGCACACAGTCAATTAGCAGACTAATTAAGATCCACAACATTAGAGCCTTAAAAAAAACAAAAAAAAACTACTCCAGCAATATTTTTTAGATTTTAGACATTCACATACAATGACAAAAAAGATACATCTTAAAATTAAATAAGACTAAACTTTCTATTTTTGGCCAACAATGTTTTCTATTTGCTAAAAAGAAAAAAGTGCAAGTAATGCACTTGCAAATAATTTGAAAGTTTAATAAAACATTTTCATTGTGGAATCTTTATATAATATTTTCAAATTCTTGAGTTTATATACATTAAGAACACTATTCCTTTAGACAATTTGGGAATTCCCAGATAAGGATGTTGTCGTTTTGTATGCTTCTGATTCATAAGTCATTAAATTTAATTGGATGTGTCTGAAAGGAGAAAGATCTTTTTCACCTTCAGAAAAACCCACACCACTCACACCACTGTTCCACATCTTGCTCACTAATAAAAGATCACATTCTTTTTCTGTGATTTCACAAAGGTGGGTTTCTTAAGCTGTTTATTGCTTTGCTTTCAGCCTCAAAATAAGTCCTTGAAGCATTCTCTGTCTTTAAGGTCAAAGTTATTTCAGGCTCTACTGTAAGCAAGGCCAACAAGTGAAGATTTTGTTTTTCTGCCACATCCTTCTGCCACAAAATCACATCTAACTGTTACATTCAGGTGCTCAGATTTTTCTAAGCTGTCATTCTGCTGCGAACACCATAAGACCATTTGTCCCAAACAGCTTTAGCCTAGCAGGAAACACAGAAACACACTGATTGAGGAATGGCGGCATGGTGCTTTCCAAACTCCATGCTGTGGAAGCAATCTGATAACGAGAACCCCGAGGCTGTACAACCTAAAACACGGATGCCCATTAATCACAGCTACAGACTGATATCGCTGTTTGAGCAGCAGACCGGCGACCATGCTCCCCAGATCAATGAGCAGGCGGAATAGCTGCAAACAAGCAAAACATTTCTCCTCCTGCAGATTGGGCAACATATGGAGGTGACAGCCATGAAACTCACAGGTGGGCAGAGAGCAGGGAAGCGATATAGTGACAGAGAAACGGAAAGAAGACAGAGCAACTCTGACAGGGTTGTTAGCTGTCTGAAAGTGACGGTGTGTAGCAGTGTGGTAGAGTGTTGCGAGTAACCAGGGAGAGCTGTAGGAAGCTGACAGACTGTCTGGGAAATGTCAGCAGAGGGATGAAGTCTCTCAAGAGCTGGTGGAGACTGTGGCCTACATACCAGCTGAGCAGACATGCTTTGGAACCAGTGGGCTCTATCTGATATCGTCATACAGTGTCTTGAAGAAGTATTCACACCCCCTTAAACTTTTTCACATTGTTGCTACATTGTGACCACACACTTGAGTTTTTTTTTTTAATTATTATTATTTTATGTCATTAAAAGTTTATAACTGTGAAATGAAAGAAAAAAGACAGTAAATAACAAAACTTAAAAGTATTTACTCTGACACCCCAAAAGATAACCCTTGGAAATCTTCTGATTTGTGATAAGAGACCACATAATCTCAGAATAATACAAATGTTCTGTGAAGAGCTTGGTATTTAGAGAACATTAGTGAGCTATCAGCAACACAAAGACCAAGGAAGACAAGGGAAAAGATGTGGCGAAGTTTGCTGCATCGTTTGGTTACAAAACAATATCCCCACCTCAGGGACATCTCCTAAGATGTTGTTACTTCCTTCATTGGACATTTTTAAAAAAATATGGAACAACTACATTTCCAAAAAGTCGTGACCATCCATCTAAACTGACCGACTGGGTGAAGAAAGCAATAATTAGAGCAGCTGTTAAGGGGCCACAGTAAATCTGCTGCAGTTTAAAATATCAACACCTTGAATAGAAAAATCTGCCAATAAGACAACTATTAGTTGTGGACTCTCCAAATTTGGGCTTTATGAAAGGGTTTGTTAAGAAAAAGTCAAAAAGTGTCCCAATTTATAGCTTACAATAATAAGCCATATAGGGGACATGGCAGACATGTGAAAAAAAAAATTTCTGGTCAGATGCCACAAAAATGTAACTTTTTGACCCACTGCAAATCACCATGAACACAATACACCTATGATTGTGGTACTGGCAGTACCATTCTGTGGGGTTGCTGTTCTTTAGCAGGGGCAGGGAAACTTGTCAGAGTTGATGAGAAGATAAACTGAACTTGAAAGATTTCAAATTGGGTCAGAAGTTTACATTTCTTCAGGACAATGACCTAAAGGGCATAGACAGAACTACAATGAAATAGTTTAATAAAAATTATTCATGTATTAGAATGCCCCAGACATAAATCCAACTGAGAATTGAGCTTAAACTAATTGCAAAGAAGAATAGGCTAAAATTTAAGTTTATATTTTCAGTTGTTTGTACCGGATTTTATTAAGCATCAGCAATAAAGGGAGCAAATTACAAAAGCAGAACACTTATTGACATTTTTATTTCAAAAGTATTTTGTAAACTATGCATCCTTTTCTTTCCACTTCGCAACTATGTACTATTTTCTTTTGGTCTATCACATAAAATCTCAACAAAATTCAGTGAAGTGTGTGGTTGTAACTTTATGTGAAAGAAAGGAAGAAAGAGAGAGGAAGAAAGAAGGAGAGAAAGAAGCAACCACAGTGACCACACTGTTTTACCTTACTGGAACACTTCTATCCACACTAAGAGGTCAAATTTCTCCTCAGCTTGAGCAAAAAACATCTCTCTCCATTGACATGTGGTTTTCAGACAAGCAGTTAATGCCGTCAACTGTACATTTTTACTGTGTGTCGGCGTGTGTGTGTCGATAATTATATAAGCGCACTTGTGTGTGCAGTGACTGTCTGAGTGTGTTTTCCTCGCTCCTGGGCTCCTCAAGGGCTATTTACAGTTTTCATTCTGCTCAGTCAGGCCTCAGGAGCAAGATTACTGATAGGAAAGTTAAACATCAAGTAGATCGCTCACAGACAGAGCCCACAGAAACACACACACACACACCCCGTACTTTCTCACAGCCCCAATCACTGTGGGGTCTTCTCCATGCTGTAGAGGCCTTCTCTCTGTATAAACACTGAACGGCAAAAGCGCATGGCTGTATAGGAAACATAAAAATTCATGGAGCAAAAAAAATCAACAAGAAATGGGAATCAACTGAACCAGCGTAGGTAAAAGGCAAAAGACGAAAGTAACAGAGGAACACTGATCAAAAACCTTCAGGTTAAAGGGAATCAATTAAGCATCTGTTTCTATATTGGCGGTGCTACAGGGGGGAAGAACACACACATGCAAGGAACTGCAGCAGAGGCCAGAACTGAAGGGCCTTTCATGGTTTATGTTGTATCTGTAGTTTGTTCAGCCACAGACTTGGAGGTTCTGTTGTGGCTTTTCATTTTGTATGAAGGCATGTAGGCTATATGAATGCACACTTTTGACTATGGACGGGGATCATGTGGATAAAACATCTGCGCTCTGCCACATCTGTTACATTTCATATAAAGCAAACAGAGAACTGAGAAAATGTTTGCCTCACAAATGTTCATTGACAACTGGTAATTTGATTTATGGTGGGTCTGAGCCAGAGTATTTCTGTTGGTTCCTTTGAATAGAGAGCGTTTGGGTCTCATCCCCCACAGAGCCCACTAACAGCAGCATTCCACCTGCTCTGCACAGAGAACAGCTCAGCTGCTGGTAGATCAGATCCAGTTTGGAGAATAAGTCCATTTAAGTATCAAAAAACAAAGACAAGGTGATTATTATTCAATGATGGATGGTCATCATTGTTTGCTAACTTGACATTTTGAAGTGGAGGTTCTGTGGAGTAATAATCAGCAGTCAAAGCTAAAGTGGTTTGAAAGCGCAAAGCTAAAAGCAAGTCACAATGTCTTGCACAGTGGATTCCAGTAATGGTAAACAACTCAAACCTCAAATGTTACATTGTTATTCAATTTGTCTAAATTCAGTTGATTTTTTTCAGTTTGCCACACTGAAAAATCTGGTGACATGAATCAGAAACATTTCAGGTTCATCTCAGATTCACATACTCTTTTTCTAATCAGTAAACACTCAGCATTACCAGGTTCTTCATAGTGAAAGCTGTTACTGCAGAAAGAAGATGAATGTTAGCTATCTTAACATCAATCTTGTATTGGACTGTAAAGACCTGTGTGTTGGAAACTAGCCAGTGCTTTGCAACACACAGGTTTAAACATGTTTTTAACCTCTGGCTTAATCTTACCATATCTGTGATACAAAAGTAAAGTGGGTTAAAATCTATATAACAGTTGTGGCTTGAAGTACCACTCAGGAGCAGCTTTCAACCTGACTGTTAGCTGCAAAGTTTTCTAAGAAAATCTTCCTGATTCTTCAAACAGAGATCAATCTGATAAAAACTGCTCCACAAAACCTCACTCCAAAATATCCAATGTATTTAGACATAAACAATTTAATAATGATTATATGTATTTGAATTTGAACATATAATAACAATAATAGTACACAATAATACATATGTCATAATTCAAATTTACAGTGTACTAAAAATACCAAATTTATATGGAATGCGGCCAAAAATAAACTTGTTTCAAACACAGGCGACTTGACAAGTGCGACATGTAGATTACAACTACATATCTATCCACTCTATCATCTGAGTGTTCACTGATGCATACTTTAACACACATACATTCTACCCCGTCTCCTTCACTCTTGAGCTTATTGCCATTAAGTCTGTAGGGTTGTAAGTAAAGTGAGTCTCCTGAAAAAAGCATAAAGCAAGCTAGGTGGGTTCTCAAAAAATCCCTTTTTTATAGTCTGCTGAAATGCCGAAACTCTCAGGCAAAGCAAAGCAATCCCACATGTGCTCCCCAATGTGCAAAAGCACATACATCATTCTGTATATATGCATGCCAGTCTAGCGGATTTTTTGCAAAAAATATATACATGCTGGACTTGAAAGGTGATTTTTGGCAACACTTGCACACTCTGTTGATAAGGTAATTTCTCAAGTCTCCTGGGTGCCATCAAACACATCCATAGAGAAGCTGTACTCATCTGGAAAGCAGGCCAGAGGGTGTGTGTGGACACACACCAGCTGGCTTTGATGCTTAGCGGTCAGCCATCGCTCTGCTTAGACAAGCAACACTCTGGCTGCACATGTAATGTTAAGTGTAGAAAGGTGAGTACGTGCTTGGGTCAAATGGAAAATAAAAACAGTAGAGTCGCAGAGGATGAACCCTGACCTGGAAATGCTACCTGAATATTGACTCCGTATTTTCACAAGCAGAAAAAAAAAAAAAAGCTTACAAAAGCATTTTATGAAGCAAGTCAGGGAAACCGAGGAGCTGAGGAGTTCACAGCTGTGCTGGAAAGCCCGTAAATTGAACTGATTCAGTCCCAGGCCTGTAATTTCACTACAATCCACTGTGCATTGACATTCTCTGTGCGATCTTCATTCCAGGCATTCTTCCTCCTCACTGGATTGTGAGGAGGAAGAGAATGGATAAATTAGGCTGTGAAACTGGGCCTGAATTACGTTCAGTCCTCCTGGGGCAGGACCCTTCTTGCCCTCCATAATAAATACCATAATCCTTTTTATTCATTTATGAGCTTTGTGGTGAGCTACAATACTACTTACCACTCCGCTGCTTAGCACTCCTTTCATAAGTGATTACCTCCTTTATTCTTACACTCACCTCATTTCTTTTCTCTTCACCATAGCCAGAGCTGGCAGGCATTGGTGGGCAGGCTGTGTTCAGCCACGTCACAGTAAATTATGGATCAGATGCCTGGTGAGCTGTCAGTTACTCTGGCTATGTGCTTTTTGCCAGAAACGCTGCAGGCAAAACCTGGCACAAGCTCCCACACCTCCAACCTCCAAAGCCTTAAAGCTATCAAAGCCATCAAGCCCCTCAACCAGCACTAACCCCCATGTGTTATCATCTAGTATTACTTATTCGCGGCACGCAGGCATATAAAACATATGGAGGCACATGCTCAAGTTTATGAATAAACAAAAGTGAATACATGCATATGGTGCACAGCCTCCATCGCCTCTATTCTGGATGAGCTCCAAGACGCCCTCTGATCTCAGTACAAGGTATTTTCTGGCTCATAATAATGTTGTTGTTTTTCACATGAAAGCATCTAGACTTACTAACGTGCACGACTCCTCATGTTCTGCGCATCAATTCATTAAGAGATGAGACGAACATTTAAGATGAGCAGCTGGACTATTAATTTGATATCTGTGGAACAAAGAGCTGCGAGCAACTCACTTTCATCAGCGTTACAAATTTCCCTTTGTTTGAGTAAGATCTCAGGGTGATTATCAAATTAATGTGATATTTGTCAGAATCAATCATTTGAAAGGCTAATTGCAAAAGAGAAAGGAAAAAGGCGAGATAAAAATGACAAAATGATGCAAAACGGAGGTAGAGGGGACAAAGAGGCTATTAGCCAATATTCGGCAAAGAGTGATTTTAACACATGGAGCTCACAGTCTCATTACAGGCTGTGGTCTGAGGAGCACAGGGGTCAGACCTGATCCAAACACACACTGACAAGTGTAAATGGGATTTTGCTGTCTGTCTCCACAGCCTCCGTGGACCCCACAGGGACATACACCTTTCAGAAAAAAAGGAGAAAACGCTATAGCTCTTTAAAACAAATACCACGTTTGTTCACACACATATTCAGGAAGAAAGCAGCCAAATAAACTCAACTGCATTTTTTGTATTTTTACTTTGTTTCCAAACCCATTTATTTTAAGGCTACAGTATGTAACTTTTATAAACAATATGCTTTTTAGTTGTTACAACTGTTCCCATGTTGTGACAGTATAGTATAATCTGCCTCCTCCCTGTGGTCCTACAGCCAACTGCAGAAATGCACAATTCTCCATCAGAAACAACCAATCAAAGCCAGGAGGAAGGAGTTAGTAGTGTCAGTCACACTTGTGCATGCTGCAGTTTAAATATATATTTTTTAATTATATTACTGCTACTTTATAGTACAATGTATTAATATAGTGTAATATATTCAGAAACCTTGAACATTCTATTGTTTTGTGAGAATAAAATCACAAACATCATAAGGATGTTATTTGTTACAACACAAAGTAAAGCATAGTTGTAAGGTGATGGAAAAATGTATTCTTGTATTTGAAAATATATTTTAAGGGGCATTTTTTGCCTGAAGTGTTTTGCTGCCTCTACAAGATTTTCCTCCAGAATAGCCCTGTATCATCTCCATCTATCTACTCATCAACTCTAGTCAGTTTTTCTTTCTGAAGGAAAGCAAGCGTGACACTGCTGCCACCATTTTTCATCAGTTTTCCACCACAAATAGCTTTTAACATGGAGGCCAAAGAATTAAACTTTGTCTAATATGACCAGACAGCCTTTATCCAGGACTGCAGTGTCCCCCACATGCCAATCTACAAATGGGACGTCATATGACATCCTTACTGCAACTCTTTAATTATGGCCAGATTTGAGGAGCGCATGAGTAGGACCTGTCTCTTACACAAATTCATACCACCTGAGCTGAGGATCTCTGTAGCTACTCCAGAGTTTCTATGGGCCTCTGATCAATGCTCTCCCTCAACAGACTCTCATTCTGAATAGCACTCCATGAGATGCTCAAAGTTAGAGATACTGCTTTAACTCTGCTTTTTTTACACCTGGCTTGTCTGGTGTTCTTCTTGCTCTCTGAGATGCTGTTTGTTCATTAAAGTTCTCCAACAAACATCTGAGACCTTCACAGAGTAGCTGCTTTTTACCGGATTTAAAACAACTTGACTGTCTCCAATAGTGACTTCTAAAGATAAATAGACTGACTGAATTTTACTTCAGCATAAACAGGACTGAATTCAAATGGGCATCACATTTTTTTTGTAAAAACCATGCTCCATTATACTTACATTTCACAACTGTGTTGATCTATGACAGCAATTAAGTGCCCAAAATGTGAACAGGTTCAAGTGATGTGAACACTTTTGCTCACCTTTGACCGCGATGTCAGCTACTAATTGTCGCTCACTTATTCACATATTTTCAAAAAGAAAAAACACCCATAAATCTAGAACTGCACATGGGAGCATCATGTGTGGCCAATGGGGCTGTGTTGATTCGTCCGCTCCTCTTGATTAATCACCCGACACAAAAGCTCACACAGAGACCCGTTTCTATTGTTAAACAGAACTTCTTAGCGGAGAACAGCTGCCCTATACATGAAGAAAATCCACCCGTGAAAAAAAGAAAGGCAGTGACCTAGAAATATATTAGATAACTGTTATGCAGAACATGCTTAAAACGCAACATCCCGAGTGTTAAACACAATTCAAACACGCCCTACAAACGCACAACCAACTTTTAACACAGAAATGCTCTTTGAGTGAAAGCACAGGGAACATTTCCAGTGTGAATGGCCATTTACCTAAAAGGAAGTCACAAAATGAACACGTTTCCTCAGTGGTTCACTATTAAACCAATTTGTGAATGTATGCAACTTGCATGGGGTGGAAAAAGAGGGGTGTTCTTGGAAATTAAATGTGGAAAGCAGAAAATATGCAGCCGGCTCCCACCAAGCCATCACTGATGCCTCTGACACTGGCTTTCTCTGCTCTGTTCCCCACCGCATGTTTTATTCACGGCTGATATTCTTAAAGCTGAAACTGAACAATCTATTTCCCCCCCACTTTGCGCTCCCTCTGATTTTGCAGATGAATATTTCAGAGGAGAAGATGGAGAAACACCCCTCTGCAGGGTTGGAGCCCGACTGACGTCTTTACAGCTTTGGTATTCCTCGCGCAGGACTCACTTAAGCGGCAGATTTGCTTAATTTTCTGCATGATTTAACAATTCGGGGAGCGAGCGTTCAGATGCATGACAGGGCCAGAGAGTGAGAGAAGGAGTGGACAGCGCACAAGTGGATAAAAGTGAAAAGACAAGAAAGGTAGATAAAGACAGAGGGAGAAAAGCCAGCAGGACAACTGAGAAACTAACAGAACCTTTAAATGAACTTAAGTTGTTAAACTTGACTCTGGAAGCAATTAAAAAGTGGAGAAAAAGTCTGAATTTCTTCTTAGTCGAGATAGAAATGCAAATAAGGCCAGATGAAACAAACAGATAAACAAATATCAGATATGCAGAAAAAAAAAATTAGTAAATGAACAAGACAGGAGCACATCTGCTCCTGCTTTTTCCAGACTCTGATGTCTATTTATACCTGACTGGAATGCCAGTGAGTGACTGGCTCCCCTGATTGGCACATTCACACATACACCAACACACAGCATGCACAGGCAGGGCTATTGTTCTGTTTCCATCTAAAGAAACCCATGTGCACTACAATAACACAGCCGTAGTGGAAACAATGGGAAGATAGAACACAGCCTGGTGATTTCTCTGTCATAGATACACACATTACAAGGGAAGGAAGTAAAGATGGCACTCACAGTCTCTCAGTGTTGCGGGGAATACTCCTTGGCATAGTTTTGAGACCCAGTCCGTGGCAGTCCACTGTGGTGCCGCTGCAGGTACAAAGTGCCGGGCAAGCGCTGGCATTGCCCACCGCCAGGGCAGAGAGCATCAGCAGCCACATCCACTGCCTGGGCAGCCTACCCATGCTTGATTCAAAACCTCCAACGGGCATGTTCAAAGCCTCTTCTTTTTTTTCTTTTTTTTACTTCTTTCTGTCCAGATTTTTTGATTTTCACCCTCCTTTGGCTTCCACAAGTCCTGCCACACCTTACAAGTCAGCTGAAATAATTTTATTTAACAGGAAAGTATGAATAGAAACAAAAAAATAGAAAAATCTCCTACACAAATCCTACAGTTCTGGTGATGCAGCTTTGACATCCACTATAGTTTGCTCATGTAAAAAGGAGATGTTTTCCTTCTTTCTTTTCTTCTTGCAAACTCCTGTGCTGTTTCGTCTTTGTGGAGTTGGTGTGCTCTGGTCGGCATGCGTCTGTCCTCCTCTTACTTAGTCCTGCTCTGCTCCGCTTGCCTGAAGAGAGAGGGAATAGGGAAAGAGCAGAAAGGAAAAAAGCCAGTCTCTCTCTCTCTCTCCCTTTTACACACACACCCCCCCCCACACACACCAGTCATCCATCACAAGGATCTACAAATAGCAGAGCCCCTGACTCCACCCCTACCCCTCCTGTTCACCCTCACTTCTCTCCCTCCTCATACAACCCCCCACCCCCTCCAACGCAACCCTGTCTGAACTCACACTCATTCCTAAGATCCCTCTTTCATTCCCTTGACTCTCTTCACAATACAAATCTACTCCAACTATCTTCCTCTTTTCAGCTGCTTCTTACACACTTACCCGACTCATTCTTGTGTCTCAGGTTTGCCTCCAGGCGAACCCCACAGAGAGAGAGACAGACAGAGTCCTAACCTGCATGACACTACAAAGCCTCTGCCCGGAGCGAGAGAATCCACATGATGGGAAGAATCAACACCTCGGTCCAGAGAGGTGGAGAAAAAAAAAAGACTGAATAAATAATCGACAAGTACAGTGTCTTTGAAAAGTAATCATACTTTTGCACATTTTTGTCACACGGCAGCCACTTACATTAGTATCCTTCACTGGGATTTTCAGGTGGAGGCAAAATCATGTTTTTTTATTATCTCTCCCTCTAAAAAGTCCTCTCTGCATTTACTCTCAGTTAAAATCTAGCACAAAGAACCATTTTTATGCTTGAGACATAAAGACGGTATACAGAGGACACCTAGTTAGTTAATGAAATACCGTTCATTTAATAAGTAAATCCGACCTCAGAGGTTTGTTATAGAACATCAGTAAACAAAAAGCATCGTCTAGACCAAGAAACATAGCAGGACAAAGATAAAGATCCAGAGAAATTGAAAGCAGGTTATGTGGTAAAACAAGGCTGTGGCAGAATCATGCTCTGGGAATTATTTTCATCAGCAGGGACAAGGAAGCTAGCCAGAGAAGATGGGAAGATGGATGGAGCCAAATCCAGATTTGAGACTCCTTACAGTGTTAGGAAAATTTATAAATGTAATGGTTCAGACCTCCAACTCCAGTCCTGAAGAGTTACTCTGCTGTAACTCTTAAAGGTATCCCTCCTCCAACACAACTAAAAAATGCCTTTGTGGAAGTTGATGACATGTTGAGAATGTAGTTCAGCTATTTCTTGGTTTGTTGGAGCAAGGAGGAGCAAGTTGTAGGATGTAGACTGGAGTTGGAGATCCAAAACCATATTTAAGTGATATTATTGTTATATCAATGTCCAGAACCAAATACAATTGAGAATTGCGGCAAAACTTATCAACTGATGTTCAGAAGTGCTCTTCATCGAATCTGACTGAGCTTAAGCTATTTAAAATGGGTGCGAATACTTTTTCATGTCTTTACTTGTGTATCAGGGGAAGCCAGCAACACACACTACAAAGTGTTAGAAGGAAAAAAATAATAAAAAGTCAACGTTCAATTTAAAGCACTCCGTAATCAGACAGAATAGTTAAACCATTCAAATAAAAAAGCTCCAGTATACTCATACCTGCTATTTTAATTTATTAATGCAACTGGAACACAATCCCAGTCTCAGCGCCAGAACCAAGCATTTTTGAGTCCAAAAGGAGACTTAAAAACCAAGAGCTGGATAGAGCGAGCTCTGCTGAGATGGAAAACAGTGAACAATGAACAGCATTTGCAGGATTTTATTCCCCTAAAAGGACGTCTTCATATCATCACAGAGCGACATTTAGTGAAGGAAGCATATATATTAGAGCCTGTCTGCTGTTGAGAGTGTAACTATAGCTTCCAGAGAAACTGTTTACAAGGTCAAATTTGCACTTTGTGAAAGTGCAAATCTATACTTTTGGATGTGGGTTCAAAACAAGATCTCAATGACTCAGGGTATTTTGGTCATGGTTATCCACAGTGTGAAATAAATGGTAACATAAAAAACAGGGAACATATTGTGAGAAATTTGAGGGAAAAAAAACTCTAAACTGGGTTTGAAAAGCAGTTTGCATGCAAAGCTTCACCCCACAATGGAATGACAACCATGAGAACAAAGAACGCTGTCTAGAATCATAATGCATGAATTTTAGCTGAAATCAAAAATGACTGTTTATGAAGAACATCTTATGTGATGAAAACAAATGCATAAAGTGCAGAGTCCCCAAGACTCTCCAGCCATCTTCATTGAGGTCAAGCAGGAGGTCTAAATATGCTCTGTGGATGATCCTTACAAGTGGTACAAAAGTAATGTAGAGATGGAAAAAATTGGAATGCAATGCTATGCGACCAACGATATTCATATTATAAAACATACACATGCACAGGGGGAAAAAAAGCTCCATTTGTCCTTGTAAAAATGTCACTTCAGTGTAGATCTTCCCATTATGAATTGCTAATTAAAGAGGAGACAGTGGTATTTAGCGGTAATGGGGGGTAGAAACATCCCTCCGCTCTCACAGAGTTGATAGGAATGCACACAAGTACAGAAGAATGACTTCTCGGCTCTTAAAGCAAAGCAATGAGACAACATGGCAGCAATTACAACTGTCTGGCAGAGGAGATGTTTGCAAAACACAAGACCTCAAACAAAGGGGACTGAAAGGGCGAGTTACAACTGATTTTTGTTCTGCCGATTCAAAATTTTATACAAGCAAGCCACTTTCTAACAAGTCATATTTACAAAATGAGAAAAGTTGCTCAGGACAAAGAAAGATGCTTCTCCCCTGTGCTCAACTGTGACATGTGATAAACAGAAGGCATAGCTTATGTCTGCAAACCATGGATCAGATATATAACAGAGTGGCTTCCTGACAACGTCCATTATGATATATTTGATCATTTTGACAGACTTAGCACATTTAGACAAAACAATAAATACACAGCAAAAATCAAGAACGCATTTTAAGTGGAGTTTATTAGAGCATGGAGAACTCAGGTCACAGACATCAATCTGTTTTCGATTTGACAAAAGAAATATGACGCTCCAGCTGTAAAAGCTTGCTTTGCTTTACTGAAGCTGGCTGCCGCTTATGCGAAGAACTTGAGAAAAGGACAAACTTTAACATTTGGTGAAAGTTGGTCTCACTGCCCACAAAATCTATTAATGCTTTCAATAAGGAATAAGTCAGTTTTTTTTTTTTTTTTTTTTTTGTTATCCTTGGTAATTTTACCACAATAGACATCAAATTAATAATTCATTTGTAAACAGTTAACATTAACAAACATCTTACTGCTTGCAACAACATACTGGGTCATGCGTGGATAACAATAAGCAGGAAGGCTGAGCGATCATCTCCAAAAGCAACATATTGTGTAGAAAGGTTCCTACCTCATAACCATTTGTAACTAAACAGCACCCCCTTGTGGTTGCAAGAAAAAGTGCAGGACCTGACTTCACACAATAGCACACTCAAAAACATGTAAAAGTAAAAAACAAAATGCTTACAAAATGTATTTAAATAAAAAGGAGATTCAGGAAAACATCTGTATTACAGTAAGTTGCGTAGCTCTACAGAAGCACCATGTGGCCAAGCAGCAGTAATCGCATTATAATTAAAGGGTAACAGCTTACTATAGCGAGTATTACTCAGTTCAAAAGTGATAACAGCTCAAACTCTTTCAGTAAACACCTGAATTTACAAAAGTATGATAGTGTTCAGAAGAAAAGAAAACAATTGATTTTGCTTCAAGTCCATTGAATTAGTAAAGATAAAAGCATACATAAAAACAGTAAATACACCGCTTTAAAATCCCAAACTGTAGTTAATGCATAGAGATACAAAATAGCCTCAGGAAAATCTTAAAAGTAGGAACTAAAAAGAAATGCCAGTTTAAAATATCAGTAGCATTACAAAAACAAAAAAAAAGTGTTCACACGACTTTGTTAAAGGAATAAAAAATAAAAAATATTCTGTCACCTTTCCTTTAATCTTCCCTTCACAAGTATTCACTTTCTAAATATGGAAGTCTTTATCTTAAACAAATGTAAATCAATCCTCCTAAAATTTGTACATATTTACTGTAAAAAGAAACCCTGTTGCATAGGAACTCATCTTTACAATAACTTAAGACAGACAGTTTAAGGCACATCTTTGAAAGGGGAATTTTGGTCCAACAACATCTACATTACAAACAGAAAATTAGCACATCACAGTTTCTTAAGACGTTTGAGGAAGAACAGTGAAGGTTTTGCCATGTAAACAACAGCAAAATATAATAATCTATGAACTGAAATTCAATAAAATATCACAAAATTCTTGGCAGCTTAAAAACATTACACTTGACTGACCCAAAATACACAACATCAGCATCCCCACTGTTACTTTGTAACTGTTGTGTTAAATTAGCAAGCTGCAAAGATATTCTTTGGGGTTTTATAAAACCTCAAAGAGTGGGTGGGGGGGGGGGGGGGGGGGGGGGGGGGGTAGTATCCACACTAAAGGAAAAAAACAAAAAACAAAAAGAGAGGATAGTAACTATAACAGCACATAAAACGCCTAACGTTCCCAAGGTCTTGGGGAGCACAATCCTTTAATAGCAATTCTTCCTGGCAGAGAGGATGAAAAGGGGTTGATTAGTTGTCAAATCTTCAGCTGAAAGCAACTATAATTTACAGTTGTCAGCTACAGATGGATGAATACAGAATGAAAAGTTGCCGATGAGCATTTAAAACTGGACAAATGCATTAATATAATGTCAGTAATTATGGAAAATTTCAGCCTAACTGAAAAAGAAATATTACTGAAGTATTTCACCACACGTCTCCATCTACGTGGGATTTTATCCACAATCTCCCTCTGAGTAACAGACTCACCAATGTGGTAAATGATTTTAAAGATTTTCTACAAAGAGTACCACTGTAATATTCAGCCTCTTCAACCCGATGCCTGTAAATTTCAATAGAAGACATTCACTTTGAGGCTGAATGTTGCTATACTCACTTTCTCCCTGTGGGTGTTTTGTCATAATCTACCCATCATCAGGATCTGGGAGGAATGCTCTGCAGTGTGCCGTTTTCTCTCTCTGTAGAAGCCTGGCCTCCCAGTGCCTTCCTCTGCTACGTAAGTGGAAAACGCAAATCATGTCTTTCACATAATAATGAGTTATTTATGAAAATATTGATTAAAGCATCAAAGAGAATGCAATAGAATAAAAGCTCGTCCGCCAACCTTGATAATTCCACCTACAGAACGAGAACGAAAGTGTCTCCTGATGAACGGAGTTCGTGTCTCTGCAGAGGAATTCGAGTCAGGCTGCTTTTCAAACTACGAAGAAGATGGCACCACGTTAAAGTATCAATTTAAAGAGGTTCAATGCATAGTTGTTTTTTTTTCTTAGTTTAATTTGTCCTCTGAAAAGTCCCATTAAGTTACCCGTCTGATGAGTTTTTTCTTCTTGGCAGACTCTGGCATGCTGTTGACTTGCTTGTAGAGTTCTCTGAGACATGACTCAGTATAGCTCTGATTCTCAGAAGGCTTGATGTTGCTGGTGCTGCTGGTCTCACCTGCGATTGACCTCATAGAGGGAGAAGGTGATGGAGCTGCAATCGCAGCAATAGAGCCAGTTTTGTTTCCTGAAGAAAGATTCAGGTCATCCTAGAAAAGTCAAGAGATGTCCTATAACATGCTGCACACACAACTGACATTCAACTGGTCAAAATCTTAACTCAATCAAGCAGTATTGCAAACATCTAAAAAATTAGAATTATACTTTATTTCCCCACAATGGGGAAATTCCTGTGCAACAGCAGTAAAGTGAAAAGCAATCAACACAAGTAGATTTACATCAAGATGAGAATAAATCACATGTGAAAACAGAATAAAGAAAAAAAAAAACACATTGTACAGTAAGGGCAAAAATTCAACATAAATAGAACATTATGAATATTTCCCTGAATAATTCATAAAAATACTTGTACAGCATTAGCCATTGTTTTAGCTATAGGACATGGGTAAGGAGCGGTTTGTTTATGACTGTGAAATTGAGTAAGTGAAGATAAAATGACAATGAATGAGGAACTGAGTTCACAAACAGATCCAGAACAGTGCGACAAACTTCTCTATTAAGACGAAAAAAAAAAAACATACTTACATTTGACTGAAGCGTTTTGGATCCAGTGTAGAATAATCGAGCATATTCTTTGATATAGACAGGTGCCTTAAACGACATAAAATATCTGCAATAAAGTCTGAGTCTGATGAATCTCATTTATTATGCACTGCGTTAAGTCACTATCAGCAAAAACATAAAAGGCACCAAAAGCAGTCAACAGAATACATTTGACATTTCAAAGCATGCACACATATTGAATCATTCAGTTTATGACACAGAATTTAGAAACATATAAAGACTTCACTATTTGATTTGTAGAGGTATTTTAAAATGGAAAGAAAGTTAAAGCTTCCTGAGACTCTGTTTGACAAAATAAAGTCAACTCATTGGAAAGAAAAATAGAAAGGTTTTAGGTGATCAGAACACAGGTCAGCCATGACATCAGTAAGGTAAGGCTGCTCATTTTATTATAAAGCAATATTCAGCTAAGAATATCTGTATCTTGGCATTTACTTAAATGTTAAGTCTTTCAATCGTTTCATTCTTAAATACTTGAAGAACAAACAAACCCCCTGCATGGAGATGGCTCTGAAATAATGTAGCTGCCGCTGGGAATTTTAATGACTTCACGACTGACTTAATGTCAGCGCACATCCGTCATGTCCGGATGTTTCAGAGTGTGCATTAAACAAATTGGTGGGAATGTTTTATTACACAGCAGGATGATAGGACTTGATGGCTTCGAATGGATGACCCTAGCTTATCAGGGAGAGTAAATAATCTGACTTCAGTGCGTTTGTGTGTCTGCATGCAGGACACCTGGCCGAAGGCACAGAAGTTTCACAACAAACAAGCTGAAAATGGCCACAGTGAAGGATTAGGATGCCAAATATACAGCAGTTTGAACAAAAGCTCTTACTCAAAAACATTTGAGACAATCATGACCTCTCAACGTCTGAAAATGAATCTTAGTGAGTCTAAACATAACTTACAAAACACTGTTGTCTGACTCATGAAGAGCATTCTCTGATTTCTCTATGTGCCAATTCTCAGTTCATATTCTTTAAGGTCTGTATTTCTTGTAACCCTGGCAACATCCCAACTTGATAACTAAAACAGTTGCTAATGAAAAAAGACAAAGCTTTAAAAAGACATTTTGTGAACAAAGGCTATTTCACAAGGCCACCTTCCTTGTGTTTAAATCAAAGACGCTGCTTTTGATCGGCAGTTAAACACAATCTGCACATTTTACTAAACATGCATTAGTTTATGGATGACTTTCGATTCTCACCTTGGGCAAAATTGGCCTAAATAAAAGACACATTTATAATGTACATAACTCTATTCATTCTATTCAATTAAGCAGCAAACTAAGTGGATTACCTTGAACATTTTTTGTGAGTGTCGAATGAGAAACGCCACCCCATTATTCAGTTTCTCTATGTTTCCCTGGAGATCACTTGCTGTCACCTGCATCAGAATCAGAATATATTAAAAAACATATAATAAGAAATTTCTAGAAAACTTTCTGAAATACTTTCAATATTTGAGAAGATCCTCACATTTTTGGGCCAGATGATATGTGGAGCAAACATTGTCGCTAAATTAATAGCAGACATCTTGTTCATGTTCTGGCTGCGGGCCGTGTGGTACAATAAGTCCAGCAGCAGCTTCAACAAGCTCCGGTTGGCCGGTGGGAGCAACATAAAAAGCAGCTGAAACGCCTCAATCTGGCGGGCCTTATCAGGGACATTAGTCTTATTTCCCTTTTCATCAAAGCAAGTCAACTCTGGACAAAGCAAAGGAAAAAGATGATTTAAAAAAAAAAAACCAAAACGGGCCAAAATTCTGTGTGATTCAACAAATACCTCCAATCTTCAGGTGAGCATGGTAATGTCTATGCATTAGCAGAGGCTCTGGCAGCTCTCCCAGGAACACCTTGAGCAAAGTGGCGGCATCATTGGGATGGAAGTCACCTGTCTCCAGATCTATCTCGGTGCCGTTGTTCAGCATTTCCCTTAGGGCCGCCTGCCTCAGGCTGTGGCCTGGCACCCGAAACAAACCCTCCACATGAAGGTCTGGGGAGCAGTGAAAGAGAGAGATAAGCAAAGGGGAGGAAGGAGTAAGGAGGGAGTGTGTGGGCGTTTTGGACACAGAGTGATGAAGACAAACACACAGGGGCAGAGAAAGAGGCAGACGAGATGTGGTGAATGAAGCTGAGGGAGAGAGTCAGCAAGAGCAAAGTGCTTTCAGATAAATTATTTACTCATGCATTTGCTTCTAGTGTCCGCTTTCAGCAAGTGACATCATTCTTTTCTAGAAATAAACCATGACCTCATAGTAACTTATTGTTCATAAAGAAAGTTATGGTGTCTTAATTTTTGATTAACGTAACTCTAATAGTCAAAGAACAAACAAATTAAACTCTGCCCACACATCAAGTCAAAGATTTAATCTTGAGTTTTAAAACAAAAAGTAATGATATATGGTATTTTTTTTATGTTGGGAAGCATATGCATAGTGCTTTGAAAAAATATTCATACCTCCGTCAACTATTTCACAATTGTTGCTTTGCACTATTTTTAATTCAATTTAGTTAATTTATAAAGCACCAACTCATAACAAATGTAATCTCAAGGAAAAAAAATTAATAATAATCATTTCAATTCCAATTGGTCCTAGAGTATTCTCAATTAATTATTCAAAGTAGTTTTAAAAAAATTATATCTAAGGAAACCCAGCAGATTGCATCTAGCCATTACAAACTTCTACGTATTTTTTAGGATTTTATGTCACAAGCAGTGTATACAATTGTAATGCACAGGGCAGATGATAAATGGCCTTTGAAATTAAATTGAGAAATTGGTCCAACAAAGTTTAGATTTTTCTTGTTTAATTTATTTCACAAACATTATTAAATATTATTTGTTAAATATGTAATTTTTGAGAAAGGTTTAATACTTTTACAAGGCTGTACATATACAGTTTCATCACATCAAGGTGTTAATAAAAAGTTACTAAAACACAATCGTGACTGTATAATGTTTGTATGTAATTATGATGCCATAACCCTCCTTTCAGGACAGCATTTAAACTTACTTTTACTCAGGTATTCAATGAGCTGACAGATCTGAGCTATTCCTTCTTCAGTTAAGGGCGCTCCAAATATCACTCCTTTTTCTGTCAAGCAACACAATAAAGAACATTATAACGTGTATGACAAATAAATCATCTTTTCATATGTTGAATTTGTGTGCGTAAGAGTGTGCAAAAAAGCCATCCAGAAGGCCATGCGTAAAGAAAGAACCAAAGAACGAGCTTAATCATTATGAAGTTGAATTTGCAGCCGTGTAATAATGAACTAAATATCTCATGGTAGTTTAGGTACCACAATAGTTTAGGCAGAAGTAAGATGCAGCCAAAATGTAAACAAGTTGGAGTATGTTTACCTGTATGTATTATTATAGGAAAACACAACTCATTTGTATGAAGTAGCTGATCCCAAAACCTGTGCACATTAACACCTCTAACCTTTCCGTTTGCGGAAGTTGAAGGAGCGCAGAAACCCGGTGGACGTCGGCACCTTCGGCACCAACTCTCCAGTCAGCTGGGCGAACTCGTCCCCTGGCAGATCTATGAGCCGAGTAATATTACTAAGCACCAAATCCGCGAAAATCTGCGGATGCTCATGCCTAAACCTCTCCACAAAGAAGTCCGGGTTAAAGATCACAGGCTGGTTCGCGTCTGGTTTTTCGTGACAGAGGAACACGCTGCAATTTGTCTCCCTGTAAAGAAACAGACATTAACGCCATCAGCTTATTATATTTAACAGAAAGCTTCCAAAAATGAACGGCTGCAGTAGGTACCGAGCATACCTATCAGTCTGCCAGCTGTTGCTAGGTTATTTGGTTAAGCTAGATAGGGCTAACATGCATTTATTTATGTAACGATTTTAATAGTACAAGATAATACTATATACTTTCAATACCATTTAAGGAAGCATACTGTTTTCATATTACTACTGTAGTCTGTTAATTCACTTATATAATGACTGAAAATGTGTTACCTTCTATCAAGCTTCACAGTGTTTTGACAATTATTTTCAGTCGCCATCTTCGTTTTGAATCTTCCGCGGCTTCATGATGGTCACGCCCACGACGTAACGTACGTAACGACCGTTAAGGCACTAGTGTTGGGAATTTCGGTTCTTTCCAGAGAGCCGGTTCTTGTAGCCCGGCTCTCAAAAAAGACTGTCATAAACGGCTCTTAGTTTGTGACCATCTGCAGCTTCATACATTAATGTAACTTAGTTGGCAAATAAGAATGTTTTATATGATATATACTTTTGCGTGTGAGTGCGAAGGGGGGAATTACTAGCATAAATCTACATCTCTGCGCTGGTGTTTTTGCAGCCCCGCTCTTTTTAATGAAGAACGGCTCTCATTGAAGAGCACGCCCCCGTCGTTCACTTCAAAGAGCCGGCTCGAAGAGCCGAAACGTTCGACCCCGATCCATCTATAAGGCATAAGAGCCAAATGAAAAGTTCGTTTCAGAGCTCGTTTACTTTTTTAGTTTGTACAATGCTTGTTAGGTTTTATTTGGCATTTTACAAGCTACAAATCCCACGATGTATGTATGTTTGTAAAATTTGCAAAAGATTGATTTGCCAAGTTATTTCATCATCAAAGACCATGGCCGGTTTGAAATTCTGTGGCAATTCATCTTCCTCAATTTACACTAATAACAAAATGTGAGAAGCCAAAATCATACAGCTTAGTTGAATTTTATTTAGATATTTCCAAGTGTAATAACAAAGGATTCTTTAACTATCCCGTCTTTTCAGAGATTAAAATAAATTGCCATTATTTGGCTTCTATTAAATCTTTAAATTCAATTCTAAAATGATTGTCATTCTCTGAGGTGCTAATCTACACCATCTGCTGTTTGTGTAAGCCTTGTTGGCTTAGACAAATATCATTTATAATGAGTTGCATAAATTGCTTATTTTACATATCTTTTTTTCACTTGTTAATGTACAATCCAACCTGCACTGCATAAGCTGTATGAAACATGTTTAAACTGCATTACTTATGTAACGTGGTTAAATGCACAAACTTTGTCAAAATAATATATTCACAATGCAATTCATAGATCAGTGTTGCATTACATTCAAATAAAATTTTCTAATTATGTGTTACATAAAATTTATAGTCTGGAGTTTTGGCTGAGTTTAAAATTACACTAATGATTAGTGTTCAGTCTGAACTGTTGCAGCCAAAGTAAGAAGGAAACCTGGCACAAAAATGAATATGAATGAAGAGGTTCATATACAGTACAGACCAAAAGTTTGGACACACCTTTCTAATTCAATGGGTTTTCTTTATTTTTATGACTATTTATAAGGCAAGAAATCCCACTTATTAACCTGACAGGGCACAGCTATGAAGTGAAAACCATTTCAGGTGACGACCTCTTGAAGTTCATCAAGAAAATGCAGAGTGTGTGCAAAGCAGTAATCACAGCAAAAGGTTGCTACTTTGAAGAAACTAGAATATAAGGGGTATTTTCAGTTGTTTCACACTTTTTTGTTTAGTGCATATTTCCACATGTGTTATTCATAGTTTTGATGCCTTCAGTGTGAATCTACAATGTCAATAGTCATGAAAATAAAGGAAACTCATTGAATTAAAAGGTGTGTCCAAACTTTTGGTCTGTATTGTACGTCATATTTTTCTCTACCACATTTTTCCACTGAAGGTATTTTTTGTGTTGTATTTTTCTATAAATTTGAGCCAATTAAACACTGATTTCAAATACATTCAGCAGCCAATATTTACCTGCTCTGGGTTTTTGTGATAAAAAAAACAAAAAAAAAACTTTGTAGTATTTAAAAAGCATCGAAAGCAACCTTTGACTCTGCTAGAAAATGATTCTTTTCTGACTTTGAATAGAAAATATTTCCAATAAAAATATAATTTTTTACTGAGAAATGAGTTTTGATAGAAGGAGTCCTCAAGCATCACTGTCCACGTACCTGTGTATTTTGATGTTTCATTTTCTCAGAAAATGGATTGGTCATGAGCTTGTGCTTCAACACGTGCAGGCCCCTCTATGAAAGTTGCCATGGTGACACACCTTAGTAAGAAGTGAGCCAGTCGAAGGCAGTAAACCTGCCAAGTTGCAACCTGTGCTTCAAAACAAAAAAATAATTTAACTTGTAACATATCTGTCTTAAATTAGTTACACAGAGATGATACCCATCAGTAAGAAAAGTTTAGTTTCTGATTAAATTGCATTAATCAATTATTTATTTCATGCAAAAAAAGCAAATTATTAAAGAAAATATCAGTGTGATTTTTTTTCTATTCTGTCTCACAATTGATGATGAAAATTACTGACACCTCCATTATTTGTAACGAGAAAAATCTAAAAAAAAAAAAAGAGTGTATCGAATACTTATTTCCACCACTGTTTGCATTGTTATCAACCAAAGAAAATGATTCAGTCTTCTGACGTTAAACAAATTGTAACTTAACAGAATACTGTTAAATCTTTTGCAGAGTGAAGATAAAACACTATATGAGCCTAATGTAATTTAATTTCATTTTATAATAGAGCTGCTGAGAAGGGGAAAAATATTCCAATCTAAAATGGGAAAATATAACCTGATGAATATCCATGCTGAAGTCTGTGATTACTTATCATTTATATATCTGACTAAATTAAAGAGCTGTGGATTTATTTATTCAAGACACATGATAGAATTTCAAATTAACTCTGTCAAACCAAAAACATTTTTTTAAATACTCATTGCATTAAACGGCTTTTTCAAATTGTCTTCAGAATTTCTTCTGTCAACCCAACTTACTCTTTAACATATTTTACATGCAGTAAGATGCCATTATGTTCTATCAACATAATGAAAATGTTGATAGAACATTTTCATTATAGCAAATTTTGGAAAGAATTTGCAAACATCTGTTGTCTACAGTTAGGCACACAATAACCCGTGTAACCTAACACGATTAAATCTTTTTCATTTTATCCAGAAAATGAAAAAGATTTCTCTTTTTTCTCCCATAGCTTCAAATCTGGTTAATATAAATAAAAAATTTTCTACTCAATCTTTGTTGAGGTTACGTGAAGATTTATTTCTGCTGCATTTCTCTCAAGTGGATGGTTCCTCTTTTTATATATTAATATTGCTCTATTTAAACACTAGCATAAATGCATTAAATCTATATCTGTATGCACTTCCATACATAGATTGTATGTGATGCTTTGACCTCAATCTAATCTTCTGAACGAGAGTCAGTGAGAGGGCAACAATGATTCATAAAAACCCTCGCCGTCCTCTGCACGCTAAGTTTTGGCTGACCTTCAATAAAGAGGTTTACTTACAGTATGCCAAAAGGGTCAAATCAAACCAGCACTTGATGTCTTTTATTTGCGCTAGCTGGGTTTTTAAATTATTCTAGATGAACTGTGCTGTCTGCAATCCGGGTATAACTTTGTAAATGTTTTTTTTTTCTTCTTTTTTAAATTCTTGTGGGTGTTTTCTGATGTCTGTAGATTTTCTTAACTGCTGCAAATCGATTGGCCTTTAGGAACAATGAAGCATTTAAACTCAACTCAGTTCAGCCTGAACAACAAGAATAAATGAATTTCTGTATTTCTATAATTTCATTTTTTTATTATTATTATAAAAGGATGAAAGAGTGCTCAATGATGGAAGGACAAAATGAAAGGACGAAAGAGTGAAAAATGTATAAATTATGAATTGACAAGTAAGCTTTCTCTCTTATAAAATGTTCCCTCCGTTGCAACACTATGGTGGCAGCAAATTAGAGACATGGTTCATTATCACACAATGGTAGCAATCTAAAACAAAATCAAGCTGTTCAGGTGAACTTTGCCCCTAAAAGTACTTTACTGAAAGCCGTAGGGAATAAAGAGCTTGATATTTTATATTTCTTGCTGTTTTTTTTCTGTTGCTATTTTGGCTTTTTGTATACATGTGTTTTTACTGGCAAAAAAAAATCAGCATTATTGTCAAAAGCAAACACAAAAAGGACATGAACAGAAATATTTTTTAACTATTAGGTTTCAAGCTTGATTACTTGATTGATCATTCTGATGAATAGATATGCTCAAATTGCCAGGATGATAATTATTTCAGTTAAAGGGTAATTCAAGAAAAGAAAATCAACAAAACATTCATTTTCAAAGAAACATTTCTTGCTTGTTTATCACTCAAATATTTTTATATCAGAAATATACTCCATTATTAATCCATAACAACATTTATATAATTATATAATTGTAAAATTATAATTATATAATTATTTATATAATAATATACAACATTTACATAACAACATCCATAACAACATGTACACATAAAATAGGTTAAGAAAAGAATATTGTTTTTAATGGTACATAACATTAAAAGTAGGATGGAGTTTTTCTCCATTGGCATGCAATATTACTAAACAGTGTAACCAACTATTAACGAAATAACTTTACAAAGTAGGATCTTACAATTACATAGTTGTAACCATTGAAAGCATTTTTTACAGCGTTTTCAAGTAACAACTGTGATCAACTTTTTTTTTTACATTAGTGACACTCCAACATTATATTACATGAACAAAAGGAAGTGAGAGAAAGCAGAAAATTATACGTTTTGTCTCTAAGAGCATGGCAGAAAGCATATTGTTCAGAGTGCTTTTTGTTGCAGCTAACATTGAAAAGAACTTTCCCAGCTCTTCACATCCGCCTGATCCGTTCTCTTTTCAGAGTTTTTCTTTTTTGTCGCTTTTTGCTTTGCAAAATTTTCTGTCAATCTTCTCCTTGGCCATTGTGCTTGCATCCTCACTAGAACTTTGTGTCCTCAACCAAGACAGACCCCGGTACCTCAAGAAGCAGCGTGGTCTGAGCCTTCTCAATGTTCTCCAGCACGCCCTGCGAAACGTGTGGGAGGAAATACAGAACAGAAGCGGGTCCAGAGCACCATTGATGTACCATAGCGGCAGGGACAAATATGATTTCAGGACAGTATAGACGGAAAGAACTCTGTCAGACCAAACAACCACATACACCTGCATGAGTGACGATGCAATATCTGGAAAGTTGAAGAGAAAAAAAGACACCACAACTGCACCTAAGAAGAGAAAAACATTAAGATGCTTAAAAGTACTGATTGCAAACATATACATTTACTGTTATAGTTCATGTTGAAACACTCTTGCTGTTTAAGCTTTACCACACTTTACTGCATCTGCACTCCCACAACCAACATGCAATAAAACATATTGTTTTTTTTTGCTCACCCATTAGTTTTAAAGCCCTCTTTTCATTTAAAAGTAGCTTTCCATTCCGATGGCACTGAATGTCTCGCCTTCCCTCTAAATCTGGCCTCATAAGACCCATGTTTCTCCTTTGACGACCATTCTTTCGTAGGTGGAGTAGTATGAACATGTAAAGTGTAAAGATGGAGACCAGGGGAACCTGTAGTCAGATAAGAATATTTAGTGCTCATGTCTGATGCTGAAGCAGAGACCCGAAAAACTGATCTTACCAGGAAGAAGAGCCCTGCTCTCAGGAGTAAGGCTCCTTTGTAGATATGAGCAGGATCAGGCTCTGTCATTTCACACATGGTGGAGACTTTAAAAGCATCTTCTTGTGTGGTTGCTGTGTAGTCGAGGATGCAGGCTCTTGCCTGGTCGTAAACCAGTGCAAATGGCACAGCGGACACCAGGGAAACGATCCACACAGTGACAAGACATGGCAGTCGAGACTTCTTTAGGACGGAGAGGAGAAAAGGTGGGAAAACACTGTTATTACTGCATCTTTAATTCATCAACCTTTTTTTCCGATTGCTAATTGCTAAGTGGGACACAAGGTGGTAATCATGATCAGTCAAGACATGGAAAACAATTATTCACTGATGCACACAGAGGAATACACTGAGTGGATGAAAAGTAAATGAGCCCAGAAATGTGATAATTAAGGGTGAATCAAACTGTGGGTATTGAGGGTGGTGAATACCGCAGAAGGGACTGGTGCTTCAATTAAAAATCCGTCATTTGAACATATTCTTAAAACTGGATTAGACGGGGGTGGGTGCAAAGGTTTTTAAGAAGCTATGGATTAATGCCCTTTAAATGAGAAGTAACACAGTACACACTGTTTTGTCACATTGATGTACAAAATTGCCACTTCACTCAAATGATAGAAAAAAGGCAACTAGTTTCTCTGGCTGACAGGAATATGGATTTGTCTTTAAATATTTCTGATCATACTGTTAAAACTAAAGGAGCACAACCATTTACTCTTATTATAGTAAGGCTGTTTTAAAACTGTACTTGCATGTTAACCCCTTATTTTTAAAATGTCTTTCTTTAAAAATGTGTTATTTAATTTTTACAATCCAACTCATTAGAGAATTAGAGATCCAATCAGAGATCTCAGCTCGGGCAGAAGGACTGCGCATGCATAGATCTGACTGCTCTTTGTGCAAGAACTCCAAATTTCAAATCAAAATTGGCAACACAAAAGACAAATTGCAAGAACAAATGGTGCAACTTTGCTGTATCAGCTTCATACCTTCAGACTGGAGACGGACCACATGGTGTGGCATATAGCTGCGTAACGCTCTGTGGTGAAGGTCACGATAACCCAGCTTGTGGTGGCACAGTACATCTGACGGACCATGAAGTACACTTTACACACTGCTTGGCCAAGGCGCCATGGATAGCTCTCCCAGTAATACCGATACAAAGTGACTGGGATGGTCAACAGCTGCAAAATGTCTGTAACAGTAAGAATTGATAAAAAGTTATTGATCAGCTTTGCATTACCATTGCCATCTAAGGAGCATTAAATTTAACATAAAGCAGCAAAATACCAGAAAAATATTAGAATTGGAATATTAGAATAGAAATAGCCTTTTTTAGGGGGGACATTCAGGTGCAACAGCAACATCACATATTCAGTCCAATTATAAGCATGAGCAGTTGAGATTTGGCAATAGTGATGAATTTGATTCCGTTTGGGGTCATCGACATGTCGTATGTCACTTTCACCGTGAAAGGTGTGAGTGATTGAACTTCACAGGAGGTAATAAATCATAGCAGGTACCTGAAATAACAAGGCTCAGAAGGTAGACACGAATGGCGCTGACTCTCATATGAGCATCCATGAGGAGGGTCAGTATGCTCACACTATTGAACGCGACCTGTGACACATTCAAAGGGGAGCACGTTGATACATTTTCAATTGACGAGTTGCAAAGTCACAATTTTGAGTCTGGAAAAGCGCACATACGCCAAACAAGAAGATGAGGCTGTAAAACATCGTCATGGGGACAGCAACTGACAGCGGTTCACTTTTGGTGACGCTGATGTCGAGCTTTGGCGTTTCACTGGGGCTGACGTTGCAGCTGAAGAGGAATGAAATCTGCTCTGTGAAGTTCATGTTGAGGCAGGCAGGTGATAGCTACAGGAAGATTTTATTAGGAAAAATTGTGTTGGATTATTTGCAATAAAAATACAGTTGTGATGTCACCAAATAATCAGCAAATCAAATTGAATTTATTCAGATTAATATGTAGGTTCTTTTGATTTATTGTACAAAATCTATTGCTTTATTGGTTTTGTATAAACTAATTACAAAATCCAGTGTTCTAGACGTTGTGAAAGCAAAAAGAAGAGGGAGCACAAATGCCTCATATTTGTTCAGGCAAGCAATTGACAGGTTGCAAAATACAAGGTAATAGGTTTGATGAAAATACAGAACTCTAACTATGTTCTTATGTGGAATTTGGAATCGTTTCCATTTTTTACCTTTTTATAGCAGTTCATGCATCAATGACAAATATTATATACAAATATTGAGACCTACCTTTGACAAAAGAATAACATATGAGACAAACCTTACATTTTCAATAGAATACGTACCCATATTAGAAGAACAAGAAAATTAATCTTTTTTTAACCAACACATACAGAATATTCAAAAAAACTTTGTTGAGAATTCAGACTGGTGTATCATAACCATCAAAATAACATACATTTAATTGAAATTAACGTAAAAATAATATAAGCAAAGTCCTACTAAAAGTGGTTGAATCAGATAAATATGTAAATAATTTAATCTCTAAATCAATTTCTTTTTTCTCAATGAACATAAAATGATTTTTTTAAAGATTCATTTAACTGGTGTAACCTGTTGAGTCAGATACACAGCAGGGACAGAGAATCAGTATCACAGAGAAACAGAAAAAAGCCTCTGGCCATGTTTTAGACTTGTAAAATTAGACTCACCTTTCTCAAAAGGGAAAACAGAGAAAATACCAGCAGCTCTCCTCTGTGGCAAAACGCAAAAAAGAAACAAAACCAAAAATCTCCTGCTTTGGATGCCTCCCTCAGTACCTCAGTGGCTCTGCTACTCCCTCTCTGATTCCAACCCTCTTTCTCTTGCTTTCTTTTTCTCTCTCTCTCTTTTTCTCTCTCATCATTCACAAAGACATTCTTAGTCATAGCTGGTAAAATCTTGAATACCAGTTCTGCAAGGCAGAACATCTTGTTCAAGTGAAATAGTATTTGCAACAATTATGCCCAAGTTACAGAATTTTGGATTCCATGAATTACAGGTTATGATTTTTCTGGCGTCATTCCTTAAAACAGAAAAATTATAATTCATTTTAGCTGAACACAATACTCACATGTTAAATTATTTGTTTGGACTATTGCCATTTTGTATAATAAACATTTATATGAGTAGATTGTCAGCTAACAGTAAAATATAGAAATGACCTGTGCCTGAGTAACGTCCTGTTCATTATTAGTCAGTAGAAACATTACAGTTGCAAAGGCTACAAAATTTTGACTACAAAATGGTCAAATTGGATTTTGGAGATGATATTAAACTCATCAGGAAGAATAGGGGAAAACATGTTGTTTTCCTTAAATTCATAAACTTTGGTCTGATTAGGTTTTCATTTAATATGATTTCTAAAGAAGAACCTGATCATTATCTGGTAATTTTAGAGAACTTTACATTAGAAGTTTGCCAGCACAAATGAGATTGCTTTCTTGATACATGATTGATTAATTGACTTATTTTGAATACTGGTGACAGATATGTGACTGAATAAAGAACCAAATATATAATAATTAAAAAAACATTTTTAACCAAAGTCAAGCCTTTGATTGAGCATAATCATGATAGTATAAAAAATAATCGTATATTGATGGAACATCTTGTCAACTTGTAAAATACATTTCTAAAACAAATACCTCCAAGTCTAGGGGGAAATTAGTATGTGGTTCAAAGCTTGCAGACAATAAGAAGCTGTCGCATCTGGCTTGTTGGCAAAAATGATGGAACTGTTAGCAGAAGTAATCAAATCACTTATAAAACATGAGCATGAAGTGTAGTAAAAGATGTTGCTCTTCTCCTTCTGTTGTGTCAAGAATGTGGAGCAAATGTAATTTATTTGGGAAGGTTCTAAAAGGGAAACATTAACCTAAAGACCATTTGCAGTAACACTGGTGACTCCAAATATTGTTCAGAACAGCAGTGATGAAAAATATGAAGAAGAGGGGGAATGATAGGCTCCTCTGCCAAAGACAATCTTAAATGCATTAAAATGGAAATTAAAATCAACCAGATGTGGAATAAAAATATGATTTGTATAAATCAAAACATGGCCAAAATAGCAAAGTCTCAGTCAACGTTCAGCTCTGGGGTGATTAAAAAAGGTCTTTGCCTGTTACAGTCTTTCACTGTTGTTGACAGTCTGCTTCAAGATTTTACTTTTCAGTCAGAGATGCTATTCCACAAATAATGTCTCAAACTAGTCTGCTCATTCTGCTCTGACAACAACAAGAACAAGGCCTTTTGCCCAGACAAATGTCGCTCGCTTGATGCTCTCTCCTTGTCTGTAAACCTGAAAGATGCTGTATATGAAAATTTGGACCTGTGAAAACAACCATGCCATGTTCAAAGACTGAACACCCTTTCTTTCAGATTTTGATGTTTGGTTTTAACTCCAGCAAATGATTTTCACCGTGGTGTGATGCCTAAAAGGATTGTAAAATTAAGAATAAAGGAGAAACGTATCTGTCCCACATGGTTTCAAACAACTTGCAGAATGTTTTTCTTTTGGAAGTTTTTTGAACCTCGAAAATCCGTTTTATCTTCACTATCAATGGGGAGATTATAGTATTTTATGGGTAGCATAACAGGACGCAGATGGGGTAGTCAGGGACATTTTATGTTTCTCTATTGGTGGAAGCAATCAGGAGAAATGATGGTCAAAAAATCCAAAATTTGTGTTTTGCACTGATCAGTCTGAACTGATTACACTGAGGCTCTGAAGCCTGAAGCCGTCTTTTTTTAAGCTGCTACTTTTTTCTGTTATTTAATCCCATCATCTTGTTTGCCTTTTGTTTTACATTTCTTTTATCTGAAAATGCATTTAACAAATTACTTAGTGGATGTAGCACTTGTTGCCTTCATAGCAGAGGGTCTGGGTCTGGTTAAGGGTCTGTGAGAGTCTGCAGCACTGGTAAATAAAGATATGTGATAACTTAGCCTAAAAAATGGCTTAGTTTGTATCAATTTTAAGACAAAAAGTATCTTTTAAGAGTATTTTTGCTCCACTGATTGTATTTAAATATTGATTTTGACAACCCTACTCAAATTAATTACATTGTATTGTCACCAATGTGAAAAACAGTGACAAAAGAGCTTATATTCAAAAGGACATAATTCAGTTCCTTTAAAGATCTAATTTGGTCATAAAAAATACAATAGTAAATAAATGAAGCATTTGTTCAGAAAGAATGTTTATTGTTCCCATATAAAAATTATATACATGTGCAATATAATTTCTTCATATTGTCTCCTATAAATACAACACAGCTTCCGATGTTTCTTAATGGTTTTTGGACAAAACCAGAAAAAAAAAATTCTGAAAATTAAGTCATCTTAAAAACAACAACAACAATAAAGTACTTCTCATTAGAGAGCTGTTAGGCTTTCTGCTGTTATTCCAGCATCTTTTGCCATCGAGTAGAAATGGCCTCTCTTTTGCATCAGATTGCTTGGAGAATCAAATTCTACAATTTGACCAGCATCAAGGACCATCACCCTGTGGAGCAGGAACATGTGTTAACATCATAACATACTGAGCAGTGTTTATTCTGACAGTGATAAAAGAAAACATAGCAAAATGATAGAGACATGCACATGCACTGGTTGTATTTTATGCAGAACAATAAAGTCAGTGAAGAAACAAATATGAATAGTAGGCAATACGAGAATAACTGACTTTTTTAAATATATTCTCAAGGCCATTCTCCGCTTTAAGTCTGTTTCAAGGTTTCATGTTTATTTTCACTGACAATACTTCACATTTAAGCTTTAAAAGTATTTTAGAAAAAACAATAGCAATTCTGTAAAAATGTAATGCGTTTTGTCTTGAGGTGGTGTAGGTCACAACAGAAATAATTATTTTATTTCAACATATTCTGTATGACAATATGTCACAAGGCATCACTTGTCAATATTAACTGTAAAAATATGAGTTATGGGCTAGGAACTGGTCATGTCTATGGTGCTGCTTTAACATGCTTTAAAAGTAAAGCGTTTGAAATCTGTCACTCGTTTCATATTTGAGTCATTCTTCTCTGACTAGAACAAAACAAAGATGTTTCACACCATACCAAGTGAGAAAGAAGTGCACCATTTATGTGCGAAAAGCTGCACACTTAAAGCACTTTTAAGTAATGTTCAGTTTCAGTGAATGATTAGATAGTGCTGCAAACGGTATAATTAAGCAGTGATAAACCCTACCCTCTGTTACTCATCCAGTCTGAAGAGGAACTAGTTAAATAATTTGCGTGTAAATTATTACATATTAATATAGTTTTTTTTATTCTTATTCATGTTAGTTTGTACACAAACAAGCATTTAAAGTAGAATGATGTGAGGATATTTCAGACTCTTGTGCTGAACTCGGACTCACCTGGAGCTGTCCATGATGCTGTGCAGACGGTGGGCGATGGTGAGCACCGTGCAGTGGGAGAACTCTTTGCGGATTGTATTCTGAATCAGGTCGTCTGTCTCCAGGTCAACGGCTGCAGTGGCCTCATCCAGGATCAGGATTCGAGACTTTCTCAGCAGAGCCCGAGCCAGGCACAGCAGCTGCCTCTGACCAACACTGGAAGAGAGGGGCAGATGTTCAGATCTTATCTGGAGCTCTCAGAAATAAAAATAAAATCCCATGTGGACACTCACTGGGATTGAGATAGGGTTATACTGAAGTGTTGTGTACATATGGCACAAACATTTTAGGAAGGAATTGTGTTGGGAACTACGTATATTGTTTTTGAATAATCAATTGTTAATTATTTGCAGTTTACTGAAAACTCAAGTATTCCATCAGTTTACAAACAACTGTATGTTTTCACATTCTGCATTTATTTACTGTGATTTGAATTGTAATCACTGTTTAAGTTTATGCTGCCAACCTGAGGTTTTCTCCTCCCTCTGCAACCTCATGCTTTAATCCTTCCTTCAGCCCAGCTACATAATCCTTCAGATGAGACAGCTCAAGCACTCTCCAGAGCTCCCCATCGCTGAATTTGTCAAATGGATCCAAGTTCATCCTCAGTGTCCCAGAGAACAAGACTGGATCCTGCGCTCCAGAAGCAGATAGTTTACTGTACTTAGCAGAAAAGATTACCTTGCTTTTGCAATTGTTTTAGTTTTTGATGTTTACCTGTGGGATGATTGTGAGTCTGTTTCTTAGATCATGCAGTCCAATTTTAGAGATATCTACATCATCAATGAGGATATGTCCATCAGCTGCTTCAATTATGCGAAACAGGCAGTTTGTCAGGCTTGATTTTCCAGCTCCAGTGCGGCCCACTATACCAATCTGAAGGTAATGAAGAAAACATAAGTTTAGAATAAAATTGAGATCCTAAATATTATAATTGATTTTTTTGCATAACCCATCTTTTAGAAGACACAAACAGTTGGAATAGCATGAATGAATACAATTATTTGACATTTTTACTCTGATTGCAGCCAATAACTGCATTAATGCTACGTTTACTGTGTTATTTAAAGCCAAGGAATGTCTCAATCTAAAGTTGCGGGTCTCCTGGAGAGCTTTCTCAAACTCCAGATCTGAAGGGACAAACAATCCTGACATAATCTGGTGTGTTAATAAAGTGGCGCCATCATGCAATTGGACATACAAGGGTGGAAAATTGTACAGTTTGTCCATTTGTGCATTTAATATGACAAATGTAGGATATACAAAAATGTAAGTGTCATTTGGAGCCTCCCTATGTTTTCTCAATGCTCGACATTCCTTCAAATCAAAAGCATAGTTGAAAAGGACCAATTAATAACTGCAATGTGCAAAGCAAAGAACCTAAGAAGCCTAAGAAGTCTAAAACTAAATCTACTGGTAAATTCTGTTCACACACAAACAGTTTCAAAGCAAATTATCATCCAAAGATTGACATCAGAGAGGTGATAGAGTCTATTCCTTTTATGCCCTTAACTACAATGTTCAAGGTGTGAGACAAATGCTATATGTGATCTGTTTTGTCACCTCCAGCAATATGTGCACAGAAAACTCTCTGCATTGCAGAGAGAGATACCCTATGCACACCTTACACAAATCAAATACTTTTTACAATTTCATGTATTTTTAGACATTTCTAATATGTATACTAGAAATGAACATTGTGAGACATTGTGAGACAACAAAGGATATTTCTATGTTCAATATAATATAAGTTTGTTAAAGCTGAGAACACAAAAAACCTTCTTCATTATGTTTCCTCTTTGTACAATAAACTCAAACCAGCCAAACCAATATTGACACTACTTATAAGTAAGGTTTAATACTGAAGAAATGCGAATTATTACCATCTACAGCTATCAGGTCTCTAAGCAATACACATTGGTTTTATTTTTGTTAATTTAGTGCATATCAAACAAATGACTTGGACTGGTATGAAGCACAAAAATCCCAAATGGAGCATCTGTAGTGCTAAGAATTTCACAAGGGTGATTTATTGCATTAAAAAAGTAAACTTATGTTTCTGACATTTGCTATTTGCTCCTTTCTTTCTAGATGTGGTTTGTTCAGATGTAATGCCAATATAGCAGAATAATAATACCAGAATAATAAAAAATTTCAAGTCTCATCAACAAAATAATCCAGGAAACATAGGTGGCGTAAATTAAGACACAAACAAAATTAGCTAAGAGCAACAGAGTCAACAAGAGATGCTGTTTTCTAAAGATGAAAGGCTAAGATAAAGAGAGAAGAATGTGGTTGATTTATGTCATAGCTCACAACAGACCTATCCTATCAGTGCTGTTAGCTCAAAGTGTTATTATTATGGTCTAGTTTAAGGTTTTTATATAATTATCCAGAATTATTTCACAATTTATTCAATATTCTAATTTACTGCAGATTGAGTTCCTTCAAGTTTGGCTGTTTTTATTGATTCAGAAGAAATGGGAATAATATTTGCCCATAAATATGGTCCATTAAAGTACCTTCACCTTTTAGCTATTGCTGTTTCTCTGATATTTTCTCCACAATGATATGAAGTTCAATGCTTGACATTTAAGTTTAGGGTAAATCTACTGAGCTTCATTCCCTTATAGTTTTAAAATATGATGCTTAAGTTAGTATCTGTATGCAGAATTTGTCACAGTCACTGAGCTTAGAAAATCTAAATAAAAAGGTGTGGAACTAAAAACCTGGCGGCTGTTTGCATTTCTTCAAAGAACGATTATGCTCAGTTAAACTTAAGTTAAACTACATAAAAACTATAGTTTGTATGATTTTACATTTTGATTTAGTTCAGTTTGCATGTTTTTTCCCTTTTTAATAATAACCAGTTGTCCTTCTGGTGATCAAATTCAGATTGTTTGCCAATAAATGAGATGCAATGAGTCGACCTTAATATAACCCTGCTGGTACAAAATGAACACATGCACACATTTATTAATTCAAAACCCCTTTTTTTGTTTTGAATGATAGAAGGTTGTTTTATATGGTTTATAAACAGTGACACACACACACACCTACATTAAAAGAAAATCTCCCACACACAAACCTTCTCAGTGCTGCCAATATCACAGGAAATCCCTTTCAGGACCAGGTCCAGTTCAGGTCTGTATCGGACCTTGTAGTCTACAAACTGGAGCCTTCCTGCTTCAGGCCACTTCTCTGAAGGCCGAAGCTCAGTCACCCAGGGAGCCTGAAGAAGAACAAGCTCATCAGTGACGTTATTAAGTTAGGCTGATAATGTTCAGAATGTATCCATGAAGTATATCTGGTAGAACTATCCAAATGTATAATACACAGGTCTATGTGCCGTCATTGTAATATGGACATAACAGTATTGCATACCAGTGTATAATCCTAATGGCAGTGGAAGACATGATGCTGTGAGAATATCGTAATTTCCAATTTGCCTTACTACGCAGATCAACCAGTTATATACACAATTTGATAACCACACAATATAGGTGAACACTTTTACTTGTCAATAAACACTGCTAGTGCTGAGTGTTAAAGATCCAACACATGCTGACCACTCTAAAATGTCGACTCAGCTGTTACATCAAACAGCCTGGATGCTTTCAAGTGAAAGTGAAAGGCATTCCTTACAGTCTTGTTAAATTGGCTAGTATATATTTGAGCACTTGGAGGTGACCTGATGGTTTAAAAGGGCAAAAAACTAAAAGAATAGGACACTGAATAATTCAACACAGGTTCTTGTTTGATTATTGCGTCTAGTGTGCCAGATGCAAATCTGAGTTAATAAAGTCAGTTGGACAATTAGCATACAATCCTATATAATCCTTTTTGCAACACACTGGTTTCTCCAAATGTTATGCCAAAAATCCTGACAGGATATATGAAAAATAAGAAAAAAAAGAAAAGCTGATGTCATGGAAATATATGACATCAGATGTATATATATACAGTGATTTTACAGTAGAATACTGTGAATGTGAAAACAGCTCACATACTTTAAAAAAGCACCACAGCGGTTGATGCTTAAAGAATTTCTCTATTTCCTCACACTGATCCAAGTAACATACTGTATGTCTTCTATATGCCATACAAATGTCAACATAGAAGACAATGAGACAGCAGATTTGTAGTGGAGAAATAATGAAAATCAACATACCTCATTCTCAAGCTCAGAGTATTCACTGACTCTCTCCACAGCTACAATATTAGTCTCCAGCTCTGAGGTCATCCTTACCAGCCAGTTGAGAGTTTGAGTTACCTGGAAACCCAAACAAGATATAGAAATTAAAGTGTTTTTGCTGGTTTTGTTAATAACTCCACTCATTACTACTGTTATTTCTGTGCTATTTGTCCTAAAATACAGTGGAGATTTAGTGACTCACATTAAGGGCGTATGATATGGACAGACCAACCAGGCCACTATCAAGGGAGTTCCTGGATATTACAGCAAAAAGAGCAGCAAAAAACACCACAAGGTTTCCCAGAAACTCCAGGCGGATGGCCAGCCATCTGTTGAGTAAACAAACATCATATACTGAAGCTGACAAATATATATTTTGAAAAGGGGCTCCATCAAAATCTGCCATCACTTAGTACTTTGAAAAATATTATTTTGAAGGTCTCCTTCCATTACTGACCTGTTTGACACGATCCACGGATAGACACTTTTCAGGTTTTCATCAATAGTTACTTCATTGTGTTTCAGGAAGCGCTCCTGATGTTTGTAAGCTCTTATTACAGACAGACCTGACACAGTCTCACCAAAGTGAGAGTATATAGGCGAGCGAGACACTGAGTCCAGGCGGCGCAGCTGTCGTGAAGTTGCTACGTAGAATCGCTGGCGGTGAAGAAAAAACAAAAAATTGATAACAGTTGGTTTTGGATTGATAATTATAGAAAAAGCTTTATAAAACCAAAACACTTTTCATCACACCTCTCCCAGGAGAGACTGTTTCTTTGACAATATACACTTTTGCAATAAATATTATCTATGTAGTGTGGAAGGGGGGGAACTTTACTGCATGTCTGTGGGTAATATGTATGTATTTTCTGGCTACCAGTTGCCAGTAGCCCCTGCAGGTCTGTCTATATTTCCCTGGCTAAATGGGCCAAAATGGTGACCCAAATTAGGAGAGGTACGAAGGAAACCTAGAAAGCACTTGAGGGGGATAGTGGTGAGGATCAGCCACTATCCTCAGATGGAAAGTGGCTGAGGATGGAAATGCAATGGTGTCCACTTGAAATGGTGTTCTCTGTTGAACTGAGCTCCAGAAAATAACCTGCTCCAGACCTTGCTCTGAAATGTTAGGCTTTTTACTGACGGCCATTTGCCTTTCTTTTTTTTTTACTGGACAGCTTTTAGGACAATATATTGGCATGTTTTATATCATTATTTTTAAATGCTAATGTACCCAAATGTAGTAGCAGTGCACCTTACTAAAACGTAGTTGTAGTTTGTCTGGAGACATTTTATAGAATAGCTTAATTGTTAATGAGCTTCCACAAGTTGATTTTCTTCAAATGTTTGACACAGCAAATATATTGGTGTGATTACAGCAATGCTAATCATACCAATCATAATCATCTCCAGCTGGTTTGGTCCAAGACTTGATCTCATCTTCCTCAGAGTTTGACGCCAGTTACATGCTTCAAAACAGTTGGCACCAGAGTCAGAACTCTTCATTAATTTGCTAAACTAAATTCATCGTGTACAGGCGAAGAGGTAATTGTTTTCATAATTTCAGAGCAGAATATTTTCACCAACCATTTTACGGTTTATAACACAACAGAACCCTGTGAAATACTGAGTGCTATTCCTAAATCTTTACTAACTTTAAACTTTTGGAGAGCCCTGGAGTTATGAATTGGCTGAAAACCTGGCATCAGTTTAGTTAGTGTACACGACACTGTTAACTATTCAGTTAAAAAAATAAATAAATAAATAAATAATGCAGGAGAAAGGTATTTACTTTTTGACAGAAGTGTTAAGGCTTAAATCACCAATTTAATGTTTTTAATCTATTTTAGAAAAGATGCTTGTAAAAAGATATTTTATACAAAAGCATAAAAGACTGTGGAGGTTTTCTGATAATTCTGTTGTTTATAATTTAGTTGATTTAAAAGCAAGGTAGAAGCACTTTAACATCTGTGCCTCAGCTTTGAATGTTCCAGGACAAGCTGAATTAAAGTGGAAATCTGTCCTTGTAATCTGACAATTTAAACGTTTTAGAAGTGAAGAGACAAATTTCTCCCAGCTAAAGAGCGGAGAACCCATCTGCCTTATACAGATGAGAATAATGGAAGCACGTACAGGTGCTGAAGTTGAGAGCTTGACTGAGAAGTCAGCTCAGGCTGCATGCTGTTTCCCCATGCAGCTTTCTTTCTATAAATCTAACTACAGACAAATAGAGTGAATAGGGATGTGAGTCGGTAACAGCAAAGATAAGATGACCTCTTTTCACATCAAGGGGGCTTATTGTAAGCCATGCTTGATCCTGAACTCTGCTTTGTGCTCACAAAGGAAGTTAGATGAGGTAAGTAAAAGTGCCTGTTAGCATTTTTGTGTATTAGTACTAACAAAGGGTGAAACTAAGACAGGAGAGTCACTTAGTGTACCAGATTTTAAAAATTATTAGAATTTTATTGTTTTGTGGCACTCTATCATTTATTCTTTTCCATATTGTTTCACTCTGCCTGTGTTTGGGTTCACTCACCTGCACAAAAAAGTAAATCACAGCCAGAGGAATGATAATGATGGTGAAGAACGGAGTCGCCAGACAGATGACAAACAGTGTCCCCAGGACGCCTAGTAGACACAAGATCCAGGAGCGGAACGATTGAGGGATGGCCTCATCTACTGTGAATATGTCCTACAGGAACACAGGAAGAATGTTAGAAAACTTAGTATCTTTAATCTTTAATTAGTTACTTATAATGACTGAGTGCAGACTAAAACAGTAAAATCTCAAAGGAGATTTGCAAGGGTGAATAAATTCAGCAATGATAAAAAAAATACATAAATAGAGCCCCACCTTGGCAAATCGGTTGACGACTCTCCCAATTGGTGTTGTGTCAAAGAAAAGCATAGGGACTCTGAGAATGTTGTTTAGCAGTCTTGAATGCAGAATCCGAGAAGCGTTAACTGAGGCATTGGCTAGGAGAAGTGTGCCAATGAACACTAAAATACCTGTAACATAAGCAGTTATATATGGTGAATGTCCCATGTGAATGTGAATGGCTATCTCCAGCAGTCACGTGAGATGTGGGGTTACATCAAGGGCAAGTAGCCAGACTTTAACAGGACAACACACACAAACAGAACAAACAACCATTCTGCCCAAAATCACACCTAAGATAAATTCAGACTGGCCTATTAATCTAATATTTGTGTTTTTGGACTGTTAGGAATAGCTGCAGTAACAGATGAAAAAACCATAATGAATGAAAAAGCAGTAAAGTTCTAAAATAAATCTATAAGCACACAATCCCATATCTATGTTGTTTATGTCACTTCATGCTTATTTACAAGATAATTCAACTTCTGATTCTTTAGCAAGAACTTCCCATTGGTCTATAGAACCTCAGAACATGGCCGCAACTTTAATGTTGGATGTTATTTACCACCTCTGAGTAGCTAAGTTTTCAACCACAATACCAGCGCAGTGTTCTCCTTTGTCTTTTCCAACAGTTTGAAGATCAACAATGTTCCCATTAAAGAGAAACTGTAAAGATTTAAAATTGCATAGCAATTTTTTCCACTGCTTGAAATGACTTGGCGGTTGAACACATTTCAGACACTGCTGTTTCAGCAAAGAAAATTAAACAATAAGACACAATATAACAATAAAAGGGAAAACCATTAACTCAAGGCACTTTAAGCAGAAAAGTGTTATTTAAGTGCAAACTGCTGCACAGAATTAAGAAAAAATGTATTTCCCTTTTCAGATCCTGTCACTCTTGGACAGAAAATGTATACTCTTGAATGTACACCTCACAAAAGAATGTTGAGTCACTTTCATTGCTATCTCAAGTCATTAGAGATTAAACACTTGCAACACTTCAGAAAACCAACTCATGTTATTACATGATATTACATGTAATATCAATGTAATATCATGGATATTACATTTCTACAAAATCTGAAATATTCAACTTAACTGCTATGTCAGAACCATAGCCCAAGTTACAACTTGTCAGCCCAGGTGACTACGTAAGTGAGAAGAGTTTATACTTTTCACAGATTAGATTAGATTAGATTAGTCCAGATTAGAACAATACTTTGGTTGTGTTATTGTGACCCTGAACAAATTTCTTCAGTGTCTCAACTCTGAAAACTGAGATATTGTAGTGTAAGCAAACCAAATGACTTAAATCTGAAAATTATAAAATAAAAGGGCAGTTACCTTGAGCCAGTCCAAGAGCACCAAACACTCCTACTCTGGTGTCCCTCTTATGGGAAGGGTATGTGATGTTATAGTAATCTGCTGCATCATTTGTCCAGTCACTCAGCCACAAGTTTTGACCAATGAATGCAACATTCTGGATGAAGTAAATGAAGAAGATCCAAAAAGTATATCCCCATCCCATGGCTCTCAGGTACTGGAGATACACTGAGAATTTTACCTGGGTATTAATGAGAAAGCACACTAAGAAGACAGGCTCTACAGTTTCATCTATTGGTTTACTTCAGTTGCTATATGAGGTAGACCCAAAATGTATACCTGCCCCGTTTCCATAGTCTCCTTCTCTATTAGCCTTTGACCTTTCTTTGTCTCACCAACATCTTCAGTTGGTTTTAAAGTGCTGTCTTTCCTTAATCTGAAACTGAATAAAAGTAAAAAAAAAACAAAAAAAAAAAACAACATAAGTACAAGAATAAATCTTGAATGAAAAGTACAGTATCAAGAAAAACAATGTAGATGTGAGACAGTAGTTGAAATATTGTGGCACACCCTAACTATGTTTTGTTTTGTTTTTTTGCGTCATTTGTTACTTAAGACAACAATGTGATCAAACCTGGAGCGAGTTCCTCTTTGGCTGCGACGGATGCTGTTTTCTCTTTTCAGTGTGATAGAAACAGCGTCCTCTGGAGGAGAGTCTGCCTGAGTGTCATCTCTCTCAGCGATGATTTCTAAGTCTGTTATAGTTTGGTAATCGTCTGCAAAGGCATTGATCAAAAACCATCCACATGATTACACAGTATGGGATGCTCAATGCAGCATCATTTTCTGTAATGATCCAATACACACATGCTGTAATAATGCAGCCTTTTATAGCCATGATGATTGTAAGGGAATGAATTACCTTCTTTTGAATGTGTCTGATTACTTTGCTCTTTGGCATATGTGTCCAAAAACTCTGAAAAAGCCCCTTTACTAGCACGAAGGCTCTGGTAGGAACCAACCTCGGAAACCTGTCCGTTTACTAAAACTACTACCTCATCTACGTAAGGCAGGAAGCTAATTCCGTGAGTCACCAGGACACGAGTCTGCAGAGAAAAGAGCACATTCAATAATAAATGCATATTTTCTATTTTAGTTTTTTTCCTTTATTGATACAAAAATTATGGTAAACATTAGGGATAATAGTATTACATTAAGCCTAATTCAAATCAATTTTTATCTAATGGGATTATTTAAATATAGTTCAGCTACTAAGAAACAGTGAATTACCTATGGTTCCTGTCATTATTTTCGGAAATTCTCATAATTGCAGCAAGTATAAGTTCAAATCAAATAAATTTGATTTTTATTTAACATGAAAAGGCAATGTCAACAATAGAGTCTGTATAAGATGTGATGATGCACCCATCATGTTTATTATCTGAACAAGTCTTTGGGTGTTTGTGTAGACTGGGTTTGTTTCACTTTCAGTTTTACTGTTGTAGACACTAGAGCAGGACAAGTACAAACCTTGTTTTGTAGAATTCCTTTGGGTCCAATAACTTTATCAAATAGATGCTTTCCAACATGTGAGTCCACAGCAGACAGGGGGTCATCTAACAGTAAAATATCAGCCTCACTGTAAGCTGCTCTGGCCAAGCTGACACGCTGTTTCTGACCTCCTGAGAGATTGATACCCTAAGAACAAAAATGAGAGCACACACTTAATAATATGAGGTCTCATAACCCCACAAGGTTTTTATTTTACCTCACAGCCATATAACATTCGGTCAAAACTCACATTGTGAGCATATCTACATGTTTGAACCAAAATCTAAATACATTAACCTACCTTTTCTCCAATCTCAGTGAGGTCTCCTGCAGACAGCAGCTTGAGGTCGGGGCCCAAAGCACATGCCTCCAGTACGTCTTCGAACCTCTGCTCTTCATAAGGAGAGCCAAACAAGATGTTATCCCGCAGAGTGGCATTTTGGATCCAAGCTTGCTGTGGTACAAATGCAAGAGAGCCCTGGGTGGAAATACAAAAAGCACATAAGATGCAAGTTTCATGTAGCCACACTCTTACTTTCAGATTGAATGCCACTTATTTTGCATTAAGGTTGGATTGTTTCCAGTAATAAGCAACTCCAATGATTAAATGGGAGCGTTCATGCTTCCTTTAACAAGCATGTTTGATCTATGGGTCCATAGATGTATGGGCTATGCAATACATGTTCATTAAATGTTTTGCAAAACAAAAAACATTCTCAGATAATGAGATGTACCCTGCACTTTTGCTGGTTTAGTGCCTCTTGTCACTTGAAATCCAAATAAACATCTGCTGGCTGTGCTCCCTAGCTCAACATTTACACTTGCACTTCATGCAAGTGAGATTTGTTTCAAACACGAATGGTACATCAACAACAAAACACAGTAGCCATACAACAGCCCACATAGCTATAAATTCAGCTGACCTCAAGCTGGAAGTAATAGAGACCCAAATGTAAGTAGAAATATGTGCAAAAATTGAATCAGAGAAGCTGAAATAAAATATTAAAACACACATTCCAATTTTCTGAAAACGTTACAATGTCAATGATAGATGTTTCTAAGAAAATGAAATGGTTAAGGTGTTGTATTCATACACCGGTTATATGAAGATGCCTTTTAATGGCTGTTTTGTACGTCTTTCAAGGATGTTTTTTCTGATGTTGCCACTTAGCAGAATATTATATATTTTAGATTACAGTACTTGCAGAGTACTTTTTTTAATCTGATATATGACTTTTTTATTATATTACAGAACTTTGTCCTCAAACACAATGATATGATTTTTAGAACAATAGAACAGCTACTAGAAATTTTTAAGAGTAAACTTGACAATGGATATTATGAATCAATGTGAATCTTTGTATTTTCTTCAACTCCGTCACAATGTTTTTATTGATTCAAGAAAGCTTGTTATATCATTCCTATTATATTTATATAAATGTTTTTCAACAAAATGATTATGAGTCATTATTAAGTGCAACTGTGCTCCCCCTATGCAAATCCTTTGAATAAATATCACATAGACAATAAAAAAAGGTAAAAACAAGATATCATTAATTACTAAAATCTTTAGAATTGAATCTACAGGTTTCTCAAAAACAGTTTTTCTGAGCAGAAAAATAACAACCAATACTTCATTGGTCCACCCAATGATTCAAACTTGAATCTTTTCATAAGGGATTAAAAATATGCTTACGAAAAAAGAAGATATCATTAAGCATACTAATGCAATTCAATAAACATTAATCAAGCCTTTAATCAAGCAGTACCCGAATGTTGATGAAGCCTTTGGTGCTGTGCATCTCCCCTAGGAGGGCTGACATGAGTGATGATTTCCCTGAGCCCACAGCTCCCACTACGGCTACCAGCCGACCAGGTTTGATATCCAGCGACACACTGGGAAACAGACAGAAATCATATTGTATATCCTCCTAATTATATAAAGATTAAAAGGGAATTTTGTGGTCATATATGCGATGCATATATGGATAAAACCAGATATGTACATACATTTTGTAAAAAGATCACAACCCTTTTCTTGAAAAAATATTACAAGTCTGTCATGGTTTTGCCAGCTTCTGATATTTTAATTCACATTTGAGTTACATGAAGGTCTAATTCTGGATGTACCTAAGACATCCAGAAAAAACCTGTGCCATCATGGAAAAATCAAAGAGAATTGTAGAGCTCCACAGGTCTGGAAACTGTACTGTTTGGTACAGTTTCCAGATGGCATATTCAGTATAAATTGCATGAGAATTTCAAGCCAGCTGTCAGAAAACTGGTTCTATCAATACATCTTGTGAAGATTGACACAGTGAAATAAGTCCAGCAATGAACTGAGTTGAAAAGACACTCAACAGAGAAGATGTCATTACTCTATCAGCAACATAAAAAAACTAATTGCTTTGTGATGACTTTAAGGGACAATCACCTTGCTTTGGAGTTTTTGATCACATTTGACAAACTTGTAAGAATTTGACCATAATGAATATAGTTACATTTTGAGGAAAAATGCAGACCTTTGCAAGCCTGAGAACAGCATCCCAACTGTGAAGTTTATGAATACGATTCATGCTGTCTCATGTTTATTTTGTTTGTTTTTATTCTGCAGTAGCAACTGGTGACTTTACAAAATAGATCAAATTATGAAGAAATAACTCAAGACAACGACTAAAAATGTTAAAGCTTGGAGCAAATGGGTACAATGATTCTAAACATATAGAAAAATTATTAAGGAAAAAAAAAACAATAATGTTTTGAAGTGGCCATCACAAAGATATGATCTCGATCCCACACACAGATAGTGGAATTAGCTTGAAGTGTCTGTGAGCAAGATGGCCCACAAATGAATAAACTACATTTGTATTTTCAGGAGAAATGGGCATAATAAACTATTTTGAGAAGGTTGAGCCAAGTCCTACAGTTCAAAAAACAATCCTACTAAATTCTAAGGAGACATGTAAACTTTGGATTTCAAGAAAGTAAAAGAAATAAAAAACTTCTTCAATGTTCTGTTGTTATTCTGGCATGTAGTAAACAGGGAAAAAACAGCAATCCTAACTTTAAGAAAACAGCAAAAGTTTAGTATGATTTAAGTGATTTAACTTAACAGGAATTCTTGTATAATAAACAAAGCAAACATACTTTTTCAGTAGAGGCTCAGAGTCTTTTTCCCATGCAAAGGACCCATCGGATATGTTGATAGCAGAATCTAAAAGAAAAACGATTAATACAGATAAAAAAAAAAACAAAACAGTAAATCTGACAAATTTGATCAACATGTCACTTCTCAGGATAGAAAAAAAAGACAGACTTACTAAAACTAGGGTCATGACGCACGATGTCACTGTCAAGATCATCTCCTCCGAGAAACTTCTCCAGCCTCTTTTTAGACACCGCTGTCTGACGTGTGAAGTCAACAGATAGTTAGAGTTTTATTACAGCTCTGACTTGTGTCCAAGTAGCAATTACAGCAGTTTATCTACCTGTACAATGGAAGCAATAAGCATCGGAAGCATGGCCAGCGGAAATCGTAGAATGTTGAACAGAGAGATTGAAGTGAAGGCTTTCTCAGCAGTTAATATGTTGTTTGAGCTCACGCCAACAAACACAGCAAATGTGGCCAGAGAAACCTGTCCATAAACAAAGCACAGGCTGGGTTAGCATCAAGGACCCTTGCAGGTTTTTAGTTTCATTTTGAAAACACCTAACATGACTCACCAAAGCAGGGGCACAGGTGAAGATGAAAGTGGAGACGGATGTGAGATAGGCAAACTTCTTCATCACCTTCAGTTCATCTCCTCTGATATCTTCAACTTGACTCTGGAAGGACGGCTCCCATGCAAACAGCTTCAGAATCTGGTGAGAGATGGTGGATGAGGACAAGGTGAAAAGTGTTGCAGGGAACTTGAGACATGAGCAAAGTATGCCACAGGATATAAATATTTTACAAAGAGAGTTCAACTGTCTCCAAACAGTAACAGACAAAATAAATTACCTTGATTCCATTGAGCATTTCGTTCATTATCTTCATTCTCTTGTCTTTGAACTTCATGTTTTCTATCTGTAAAGCAGATGTAAGATACTTCATTATTTGTCCTTGTGTTAAACATAAAATAACAAAATAGATATTTAAATTAATAAGCAATCCAAAGGGGTTGGTAAACATTTATACTGCATTTATAAATGCACAAGCATTTATAAAATGAATGCAAGGGTTGATGACCTGAGACTAAAGATCATGACTAATATAAGAAACCTTTAGCCTTTTGTCAAGACTAAGTCACAAAGTAGTATAAAAAGATAAGGTTTTATGATGCTATACTGATGTTGATAATCACAGAATGTCAACAACAAGCCACAAAAGGCAATGTTTACCCTGGAGCATGATGCTAAAAAATTTGTTCAAACACGTGACTTTATAGGTCCACACACAAGAAAGTGTATTGAAGAAAGCTAGTTGTAGGAAAAACTGCTCTTTTTTTTTTGCTTCATGACTGGCTTAACAATAAGAACATGAGTACATATATGGAGGGTCTTAAAGAAATGACTGACTAGGCCTTGGAAATCTAACAAACACTCAACAATCCTTGGACTTTGCCTCACTCTTTACTCAAGGCTCCAATTATCTCTGTTGTTAGCTCATCTTTTCCCAACACACTTCCTCTCAACTTTCCATCAACATGAGTGAGTACTGCACTCTGAACAGAGTGCTCTGCTATGTCGTGTGTAAATAAGTAGTATAAATATACATACAATGAAGCTACAAAACAAATTTTCTTTTACCAATTACCTTTTTGTAGCTTACTGGAAGACATAATAATCAAAAATCACTAAAGGCTTGAAAATTTTCACACTCTCAGTACTACGTCTTAAAACAAATTACATAAATAAATCTACATCTTAAAAATATTCTAATTTGAGATAAACTTGCTGTATGTTGAGTATGGTTGAGTGTAGAAACATTCTCTTTTTGTCCCATTTGCTCACCTGGAAATTTCTGGCTTTGGTTGCTAAAAATCCATTAATTGGCACCATTAGGACCATTACTAGCAGCCCAGCTAGTGTTGAAGGTCCCAACTCCAACCACAAGAAAACGATGGACACAATGATCTGCAGAGGGCAGGACCACAGCAGGTGGATGAAGTTGGTCACGTCGTTGAAGCGCTGGGCGTCTGCTGACATAAGATTCACAGTTTCTCCAACTGTTGACTCTTTGCGGTTGTCATTAGACATCACCAACGCCTTTGAAAGAAGAGAGCGAAAGGAAAGATGGAGAAAAAAACACAATGTTTCACTTCATGAGCACAAAAATTGAAGTATAGCATACAGAATATTTATTTGTGCAAAAAGAAAAGCAACTGCTTAAATAGTTGCTTTTCTTTTTGTAGCACTTGATTGCTACAGTTTTGATAACTATGTATGCCATATATTTACTGTTTATTATACACAGACTTCAACAAATTTTCAGAATTAAGACCTGCTGGGTAAGTAGCAATAGTTTTTAAAGGTACAATATTATGTTTCTTTTACAATCACATAGTGTCATTTTATAGCACAATCAAGTAACTATGTTACCTTCAGTTGTTATAAAAAATACTGTATATACCAAATATGAATTAAAAGAAATTTGACTTTGTAATTTAACACATTGAAATTGAGTGTCTGTCTCTTTAAGAAACTCTTGTTCTTTCTGGTACTCCGCCTTCAGGCAGTCATCACAACTATTAACCCTTTCACAACATTTTTACAAGCATTACACTGTGGTGTAGCGTGTATAATGAGCTCAGCAGGTGTTCAGCTCCACCAGCTGTTTTTGCTCCGCCAGTTGCTGGCTAGTCTGAAGAAGCTGAGTGGGGGACAGATGTTCTGTGAGGCGAAAGCTCCCAAGATTCGAAACTGCAGCTCTGAGAAGGAGCTTCGTTCTCAAAGGCGATGCCAGGTCCACCCAAGCGTTTTGCACAGCTAAATGGTTGCCATGGGAAATTAACGGATTTCTCAAACAGAAATGAAGCAACAATCCAAGTATGTTTTTGATGAGGCAGTAAATTTAAAAAATAAATAAATAAATAATAAGTATATAATACTGTCCCTTTAAGTAAATGTTCTGCTGAAATGATATCCTTTGCCCATTCGGCTCTCGGTATCGTAGCTAAAAATTTAACAAACTGACAGCCGGTCAATTAGTTGTGCTATCTGCTCTGGTGGCCACCCTGCAGTCAGCTGTTAAACAGACACACAGTCATATATTACAGTCAGCTATTCTTTAAAAACCAATAAATTTGTCTCTACTGGAAGTAGAGACAAAATTAGTATTTCTTTGGCCAACTGACTGACAGAGAACAGGATCATGGGAGAGGTGGGTTGGAGTATTACTCTATGGTCCCTCTACCTGGAAAAAACTCAGATCCTTCCGTACCTTTTTTTGCAATCTTGTCAATAGAACTATAAACTTCATAATTGATTTTCTTTTTTCTTTTTTTTTTTTGCAGTTTTGAACTTCTGTTATCCAGCCCCTATCAAGCTATCATTCTGACTGTTACCTTCTTGTACACGGCAGCCATGAGGGCAGTTCGAACCTTCATCCCCAGAACAAAGCATCGCTGGAAATACTGCTGCAAGAACAATGATTGTAGAAGAGCCACCACCAGCAGCAGCACAGCATACAAATACCCTTCCCAGGCATAGCTGGATTTGTCTTGAGTGAAGGAGATCATCAACCTGAGTAAAATAAAACATTAACCATCATATATGACGATCGTGTGACACTCATAATCCTCTTCCAGGTACTCCTATGCCTGGCAGGTATAGGAGTACCTATGCCTAGGAGTGTTTTCCTCGCTTACAAATTAGTTTCTGTTTACTTTCTTCTCAAGCTGTCCTGGTGTTATCAGTGGATGTCTCAACTAATCAATGAATAGTAAACAGTTAACTATGCAGGTTTAGACATTCACCAGGTCAGACTGGAGCACTAGAACAACTTCGAAGTCATTTTTTTCTGATTCAAAAATTTTTAAATCCGTTTGTATGAGACTTTTGATAGATTTAGTCTAAAGTAAAATAAAAAATCTGGTAAAGTCAAACTAGTGTTAATTGTGTTAGGACCTACATAGCAATCAACCTGTTGATTATTTCTACTTACTTCAGGAGTTGAGGACTGGCAAAAGCCAGAAGATCCTGCAGAAGTTTGAAGAAGGCAGATTCAATCAGGAGCCATTTAAATGTCTTGTAGATGGTGGTAACCAGCCATGAATTTGGATAATTTATGTCCTCTTTCTTTTTCTTCTTCTTCTTATTTTCATCATCTTTCTTTCCTTTTTCCTCCTGATGTAAAATATGTAAGCACATTCTTTAGAAACACAACAGTATATGGGGACCACCTGGAACAGAATCGGTGTTGTCGTCGAAAATACAATTATTATTGGGGATTAAAAACCTGGACAGGTTGTTTGGTGTATTTAAAGGTTCTCACCATCATCATTACATCCTGATTCACACCTTTCCCCAGACCGTTGCTTTGAGAAGGTCCTTCCATAGATTTGCCTCGATTTTTGAGCAGTTTATCCTTCAGCTCTTTTTGAAATCGGATCCGAGCTTTACCCAACTCAAACTGCATGTGATGATTGAAACGCTGACTGATGTAGGAGGTGCTGTCCGCCTCATTCAGCTCCCACATGTCCTCCTGAACCAGAGGCTTTTTGTAGCCTTTCACCACCATGCTGGAAAAGAAATAAGAAACCTTAGATTGCAGCACAAGAAGTAGCATTATTTAATTTTCCCTTTAAGGGGGATTAAATAATGCCCCTAAAAGGGATATTGTTTAATTTACGATTTGAATCATTCATTCGGCCATTCAAGCTCTTGATCAAATTCTTTCTACAATGGGGTTGAATTCACCTGTTGATCCAGTTAAAAGTGATTCTGCTCAAAAATGCTGCACCAGCCTCTGGATTCTACAATACAAAGAACAGAAAACAAAGACATGGAGGTATGTTAAGGTTGTTAGGGGGAAACAAACAAACAAATAAATGAATAAGGATGGAGTTATTTAATATAGGAGTTATTTAATATACAGTACTACAGATATACATATAAAGAAGCTGTTAACATAAAATTTTCACCAAATATAAAAATAGGTTTATAGGTTATGTGTAATCCTGTGTATTCAAACTAGTTAAATATATTTCTTAAGTGGGATTTCCACTTAAGAAATATATAAATATAATATAAAGAAATATTCTTCTACACAAATTGTCTTCTGAAGGTTCTGGGGGTATTGTCTATACAATCTGAACTTGCTGTTTTTCCTTTGATTTCAATTGCATTCATGTCAGGTGTTCAACTGGGTTGCTAAAAACCTTACATTTTTTCTATGAAACCAAAAGAGAGTTGTCTGCACTGTTTGGGATCACTTTCTTGCTTAAAAATCTAACCTTGTTTCATATTCAGATTCCAATTAAACATCACTCATTAAATTTCTTCATCTTTCCTGAAATTAAATCTGCAAATGCATATTCCAAAAGATGGTGCCACACCACGATAAGCAATAATATGTTAAGCAACAGTCTCCCAGTATTTCACTGGTTTGTCAAATGTTGTGCCGCAAACTTTAAATGAGCTTCAGCGTGCTTTTTCTTCAGCAGTGAAGTCTTATGTAGTTTTCACTGATAAGAGAATGATGTTTCTTTGTGTTAGATTTCTGGAATTTGTTGCATCTTCCTTGTTGATGTGATCAGAACTTATTCCCGGTTTCGTTGCATTTCACACATAAGTCAGCCATTTGCTTTGTTTTAACTTCTTTATGTATAGAATATGACTGTAATTACTGGTAACTGGTGTGAATTTCATGGCACTAGCTTCATTAGGTAGATGTTTACTAATAAACATCTTCGTAACATCTTACCCAATGTGCTGTAGTCTTTCCATTTCTAAGCAAAAAAAGAAAAACAAAATTCACCTTTTTCACAAGCTCCTTTTCCTCTGGAGAGATGTCAGCCAAAGCGGAGAGAATGAGTGCTATCACCTCCAGAACAAAGGAAATGTAGAAAAGAGAGAAACGAGGAACATCTCTGACCTGTCCCTGGGTGTAAAGATGTTAAAGGGTAAGACAGATGTATTTAATATTTAATTTAAATATAAACCCATAGCTAATCTTTGGTTGCTCATACCAGCCTAAGAGCTTCCCGTAGGAGGGTCTGGAAAGGGAAAATGTCACAGAGGACGAGGAGAAGCCAGAAAAGAAAAAGAGAAGTAGAGTCTACTGCTTTTTCTTTTCGTCTCACTCCTTCTTGACACAACAGCAGGAGAATCTGAAAAACAAAATATATCAAATCACAAAGTAGACTGTAAAGATTGCTTCGATCTTAAATATTGGAGCAAATATCTGAACCTAAAACCTAAACTTTACCCATGTGACAGCAAAGAGGACTGGGTTTGTGTAGTATACAGCAGAAATTTTCTCTGTTGAGCTGTTTGGACCAAAATCTTCTACTAATGTGACAATCAGGCCTCCAATGGCCGTCAGAAACAACAGAAACACAACAAGCTGAGGAGGGAAGAGAAATATCAGACTGATTATTAAAATGCTTCCATCTCAGCATCACATATTGAAAGAATGAGAGTGTTTTAATTGTACAATACCTGTTTGCAGAGGTAGAGCTTAGTCCGATGTTTTGTATTTATTTGTGATCTTTTACATAAAGACATGAGGTTCCATGGAGCGCTTAGCCAAAGGAACCCCAGAGGGATCCAGACCAGAACTGTCTGTTCCAGACATACTGGGAGGTCAGGGTCCTCTCTCTCCAAATAGGACTCATTCTGAGGTACAAACACAAATATGTACACACATGCATCATAGCCATGTATCAGAATCATTTTAATAATCAGACAGCTTTATTGGCCAAGCATGTGCACACAAACAAAATTAGACTTTGGTCACTTGTTCTCAGTGTCAGATATTTTAAAATAGAAATATATAAAATAGGTGGGTGGTGTAATTTCAAAATTAATTACATTTTGTTTGTTTATAGAGCACCAACACACAACAAATGTCACCTTGAAACACTTTACAAGCAAGTCATTTCAATGTAATCACAAATTAATTTTAATTGATAAGTTCAGCACATTTAAAAGAAAAATTGAAAAGTTAAAAAAGATTCTCAGTTTCAGGATAATATATGCTAGAATGCTTTGTTTAAACACATTCTTTAAATTGTCACTTTCACTGTAATTTCTAAGGATAATTTATGTTAAAGTGTGAAGACCGGCATAAACAACTTTAATTACAAATTAAATAATATTTTTGAGTTGAGGCGTCTTGGTAATGTGTTAAAAACTGTGGATCTTAAAGCTTTTCAAAAAAATTAAACAGTTGCAAAGCATTTTAATAATTTGAAAAGAACATGATTCACACACTTGAAAATACATTCATACATTCTGTCATGTGAACAGATCCATAATAAGGACAAGCCTAATGAGAGGTCGGTGAGTTTATGAGTTTGTTCTGTGACCTGCAGCTTAAGGTAGTTTATCAGGTACATAATGTATGTTTGGAAGTTGATTGTAGTTTATTGATTACCAACCATAAATTCTGTTTTTATGTAAACAAACCTTTTCTTGTTAACTCTTTAACATTCTTTCATTTATAACTTTTCTTGCCTTTAGATATGTTCAATAACTTTAAACACAAAAACCACAGTACTATGAGTAAAAGAGAAAGAGCTGCTGTAGTACTGGCGCTCTACTTTTCAGAAAAATGAGCTGCAGTATTACCTCTCAGGAATACTTGTTACGGTTTTGGACTTGTTGAATCATGCCCAGGAAGATCCTCATTACAGTCACATGATATGTTCACAAAGGCAAAACACTTATTTTGGTTTCCATTTACAATTTGAAAGAAATGACACAAAAAGTTCAACTGAAAGATAGAATAAATTTAAACTTTACTGTGCCTGAACTGTTTTAAATGCTGTAATAAAACCAGAACTTTTTTTAAGACAAAACTGAAAACAATACAAAGAAATCTAACAAGTTTTATAACAAACATTTTATTCAATAAAGGTTAGAGACCAGATGTCTGTACAAGAAGCAATACTTGCATTCATCCTGAGATAAAAAACATGACTTCACTTTTGAACATCTGTAGTCTGTTAAACTCACCCAAAAGTCTGACCCGCAGTACTCCTTCAGAGACGCAGCACACATGATCCGTTGTGTTAGCTTCACTCGCCCGGCGATGATTTGACGACCAGACTCCTTGTGCCCTCTGCTCCACTGCAGCTGAGCTCCACTCAAACACTGCTGCTCTCTCCTCTGTCCACCCACAGAGCAGAGACAATTTCAGGATGTAGCTACAAAGGACTTTGATCCAGGAACCTTTGAAGCAAAACCAACCCCCCTCCAAAAAAAAAAAAGAAAAAGACTACAAGCAATCTAAACCAACTCCCTGTGTGAAGATACTTGACAGCAGCAACAAAAGTGTTGAGATGCTGCTGCAAAATGATCAAATAAATAAAAAATCTGGAGGTTTTATCTTCTAGTGACTTGTGTTGTCCTCAGAGTACTATAATCCAATCCTTTTTCAGATGGAAAACCATACAGACGACCAAGTCTAATTTTTCTCCAACCCACGTAAACTCTACACTCATTTTTGTCTGAAGTTTAACTTTACAAGCAGAGAACGGTCCATAAGTAATAAAAAGGAGGGAGAAAGTCAGAGCGAGAGAAAAACCTTGCGTAAGTCTGACAGTGCAGTTTTCCATGTGTTGGGAGAACCGTTCTCTAAAAAAGGAAGTGTGTTTAGGAAAAGGAGGGAGGGGATCATTATGCCCTCTTTCCTGTTATGTTTCCACTTCTCTGCATGAGAAAGAGTCTGGAATGAGACCAATTATTTTCAGCACTCACATCAAATTGAATTAAATTCTCAACTAACATGAGTTGAATGGTAATGAGCCTGATGAGAAATCTCTGTGTTTTAGTCAGACACTGATTAGTCACAGATTTGGGGGTGTGGTCATTACAGAACCCTTTTGCCTCATTTTGTTTTTGTCGAACAGGGAGAGGAGCGGACTTCAGACCCAGAAGGCATACTGAACATTCACGCTGTACTTAAACTGAGATATGTGAGATTAAGAATAGATTAGCATCCCTCCATTGTGTTTACAATGTAGAGAAAAGGTAAGTGAAGGGCCCTCAAGGTTCTTCCACACTGTACATGATGGAAATTAAAAGCTGCTCTGATTTATTAATAATAGACTATTATTATTTTGCCAAAATATTGGTTGTCTGCCTTCACACACACACATATAAGCTTAAGTAACATCCCAGAGCTCAGGTTTGATATAATGTCGGTTCACCCTTTGCGGCTAACAGAAAAGGGTTTCCACAAGGCTTAGCAGACCATTGAGAATTTTTCACCATTTTTTTAAAAGTGCGTTTGTAAAGTCAGACCCTAATGATGGATGAGAAGGCCTGGCTCAAAGTTTCTAATTTGTCCCAAAGATGTTCTGTCAGGCTGATCTCATGGCTCTGAACAGACCGGTGACTTTCTGCATGCCAAAAATCACTTATTGATTTGCCAATCATGTTGATAGAGTAAAGAGGGCATCCCAACTGAAAGAAAAAACTTTTTAAAAAAGTTAATTTGTTACATGTAATCGAATTACATTTGTCAAACTTAATTTATTTATGTTTGTACTACAAGAAAACGTAGTGAACTTAATATTTTTACTTTTTTTAAATTAATTTGATTACTTGTAACAAATTAAAACATTTTCAAGTTGGATCACCTGTTTTCTTTTTTCCATGTCTAAACTGAAGGAAAAAGTCTTGGTATGCTAGAGCACTAAAACATTTCACTGAAACTAATGAGCCCAACTCTTGTATGAAGGCTCCCCACCATAATTATCTCTGCACTGAACTTTACATTTGACACAGTGGAATCAGGGAAGTACTGTTCCTCTGGAAAACACCAAAGTTTATTCACTGGAATGCCAGACAGAGAAATTATTTGTCTCCCCAGAAAACACATTTCCACTGCTCTAATGTGGAAACAGCATCCTTAACCTTGGATGTTGTTTCCAAGGTAAAGGAAACACCATCCTTTACCTTGGACTTGGTGATTGCAAAATTTCAGCCATGAAGCCCATTTCATGAAGCTCTCTGAGATAAACTCAATGCTTCATAAAGTTGGAAGTTCTGTAAAAAGCTGTGACCTTTGCACACCATGTGTCTCGGCATTCGCTGACTCCATTGTGACTTAATGTGGCCTTCCACTTTGTGGCTAAACTGCTCTCATTCCAATTCACTTCCACCTTGTAATACTACCTTCTAGGAATCACTGTAAAATACCACCAACATCTGTCTGTAGAAGCAGCCTGCATGACTAGGGGATGGATTTTATGGTGAAAATCTACACAAGTTCAACCCAAGAGAAATGACACAGATGTGCAAATAAGAGTTTGTCTGCATATGTAAAGAGAGGAAAATAATTCAAAAAAAGGTTTTCCTAAATTTAACTTTGATATGATTTGAATCAACTCACGTTTCTATTAGATTGCTTTAAAGCTTCATCAAATGTTTAAAAGTGGACAAATTAGTTGCACTTGATTCATTTTAAAACTAAGATCCAGCTATAGAGATTAAATCACAGCCTCATAATAATCAAGTGTAACTGAAAGATAAATGAAACTGTAAAATGGCCAATAGATTGAATAGTTCTTTCCTAAGTCATATTGACTACTTAAAGTACTTTACACTAGGGCTGCATTTACTCAGTCGCACTGACAAATGTGCATACAAAGTTCCTTAAAAAAATATTATCCTACTTAAGAAAAATGTTTTTTAGTAATTTGCTAGATTTCAACTCTTTTTTGTTGTTGTTGTTTTTTGTACTGCAAAAGTTCACGAAGACAAGTACTCAAGATTTAGGTGATTTTTCTTTCCGGAAATATGGGCAATTAAAAAGTTCACAATCATGCAGGCTGCTACCATTAGCTTCTTATCAGTGTCTGACTGGCACTGGTGTTATCAGAGCTGATAAACAACTCAGTGCACTAAAACAACCCCAACAGATCTTATTCAAAATAGATTAATTATTTTTATTACCAATGAGCTATATCTGTGTGATTGAAAAGTTCTTAAAGTCCATCTCTATAAATATAGTCTCCAATGACTTTAGATCATGTGTGTGTGTGTGTGTGTGTGTGGGTGGGGGTTCTGACTATCTTCAATGGCCATGAAAGAGATTTCTCCTACTGTGTTGTAGGTAATCAGTAAACGTTTACTAATTTCACAAGCACATAGTCATGCTGACTCAATATTCTTGCAGCTCCCAGGACAGCAACGTGACGCCAATATCATGATAAAAAATACTATATTCACTGTTCAAAATACAACTACGCTGTTGCTGATAGGAATGTGTCTAGAGGTCATTTTAGTGTAATGTGTTTTGTTTTAATCAATAATGAAAAAGACCCTTAACTTAGAAACTGGACAATAACTAAATGCCACACTTCAATATTAGCCTGCATAACCAACCAAAAGAGGCACATTATCATTAACAAGTTAAAGTATAGTTTTGTTTTGGGGTATTTTAGGTCACAAATGACTAATAGTTTTGCTAAACATGAGAGGGTTTTGTTTCCCCAAGAAAAAAAAAAAAATCTGAGTCTAACGTTTTAGTCAACTTTTCGCTACATATAAGTACTTTAAACTTTGTAATAACATGGGAATAATGTATATATTTTTTATATTTAACAACAGCATCACTATCTTGACCTCTTTGTGTATCCCTAAAGTCACACAGTATAAACTGTTTATTAAATGTATGCAAAGGTGTGTAAATGTGAGTTGCAACTTTGTGAAAGTCAGTGCACACTTGAAACAAAAAAAGCAAACAATTTTCTTTTTACAAATCAGCATCTTAGTTCCAATAACATAAAGGCTTCATCTTCTCCCTCCACCTTGTGAACAAAATCAAAAGCTTGATTGGGTTTTTTGAGAACTGCGATCAACTTGAATGTATGTACTTGACTTTAAATATGTCTGACAGGACTGAATTTGCTTTTTTTGTAAAGTGCCTTAAATTGGCATGTTGTTAATTGTCGCTATATAAATAAACCAGACTAAAAGAATAACTTTTTTTTTTCTCAGATCCAGAGATCTAATCATATTTATTACTTTACAAATCAAACCCAGAATTTTAAAACTCTCCACACATCTTAGCTCAAAAATGGCTCAATTAAAATATGCAAAACACAATGGTAGCAGAAGAAAACAGCTAAATGAAAAATCCAAAACAGAAAAGAAAAGAACACAGCTAAGGAAACAAAACAATTATAACATTGCACTGAATGTACTTTCATTGTGAATTTGTTTCTTTGTTTTATTCTTTGAATTGTTCAACTGTTTTATATTCTTTTGTAGTTTTATGACTCTGTTTTTTAAATGTTTTTTCAAGTTTTCCCACAATGTTGTGTGAAATGCTGTTCCTTTTGTGTTCTGCACCTCAGAAGCACACGTACAAACACACCTGTGAATGATCCACAGCTTTTTGTTCAGTAATAAACCTTCATTAACAGCATGTAAGACAGTAGTGTTCTCCCTGAGCTGCAAAAATAAACAGACTGTTTAAACGTTAATGCTCTGATTAAAGAAAACGAACACTGAGGCCTTTTGAAAATGAATGTATGAAAAAAACATCTTTTTGAGGTATCACAAGGTATTTTTGGCGATTGCGTTCAGACTCCGGACTTTGCTGGCATCTGCCACCTTCAGGCCGTACTCAGGCGCTGACATCGTAGCTCCCATTGTTACACAGGTGTTCCTGCACGTAAAAAGTTTAAAAGAATTTAACTAGGTTTTTGCGTTTTGAGGTTTTTAGCAATTATTTTGTTAAGTGTAGTAGAAACATGCCCAGGTAAGCATTATTTAGGGCTGGCTTTAAAACAGACCTGAATTTCATTGCCGAGTCTCTGCTGGAGCGAGCCGAGCAGTGAAACTCCTCAGCTCCAGAACCCTCCAGTATTCTCTGCAGGTTCCTCTCTGTAATACCACCACCTGTCATTTGAATACATAAAAAAACGAAAATGATAAATTAATAAATGAAATAGGAAGAAAGCAAAGCGAGAAAAATGGGGGTACTAACCTGGCATTACAATTATCCTCCCTTTGGCCTGTTAAGAGCAGATAGCAAAGTCAGAATGACTCTAACAACACAGCCATTGTTGAACATTGACTAAAAAAAAAAAAAAAAAAGAAAAGTGTTCACATACAGTTAAGCCCAAAATGATTCATACCACAGGCAATTTTTAATCACAAAATATTTTTGTTCAACCAATGGGTTTAGGAATTTAGGATAGGAAATGTGGCAGATTTCTATAAAAGTATGATTTAAAGACGTATCAGATTTCACTTGTTTATATTTTATTCAAACAAGACACAACAAGATCAAAACATATTTATAGTCTTTTCCATAGCCAATGGAAACAGCTTTACTGTCATTACAGCAATCTCACCCATTGTATCATTGCTGTTCAGCTTTTTGCACGTTTCTTTGGCCTTTTATCTTTGGTGATAAGCTCCAAAACTTTGAGGTTGAAAGGCCTCCTATCCATCATCACCATAATATTTAACTATCAGATTCAAGATGGGATTATGGCTGGGTAACTCCAAGCCTACTAGGAGGCAGAAGAAACATGTTGGTAAAATCTAAATCTGACAATGTATGAATAATTATGGACTCAAGTGTATAAGGAAATAGAAAAAGTCCAATAATTGCACACAGATGAAAGTTTAAAGCCTTTATTTCTATACATTATGATGCCCATTTCATTACCTAATAATTATTATAAAGGTACTGTAGCAATCAGGTTCTGTTGATCAGCACTGATTAACTGGTCATCAGAAGTTGAAAGACTTCTAAGAAAGCAGAACTGCCTGTGGATATTAAGGGAATATCAAGGAGGAAAGACACTTGCACTGATCTAAGGAACGCAACTCTTGTTGGGGAGAAATTTTAGGTCATTTTAAAACTATTTGAAGCCCATCATTCTGCAGTGGGCTCTTTTCACCTGAAATTAAATCAACAAAAGAAGTTACTACTCTGTATATGAATGCCAATTCTAACTATTTAACCGGGGCTCCACAGCTCTTACTCAAAAATAATAAGAAACTTTTCAAGTGAATATTAAGAAAACAAATTTTAAGTACTGATCAACATCTGATCAACTGCCACCAAGGTTTCTAGAGCTTCTGTCACACATACTTGATCAATGAGCCGTTTAATAACGGGCAGCCCCTCCAAAGCCGAGCTGTCGCAGCCACTCGTCAGCACCCTCTCGAATCCTAACGATATCAGAGTCTCCAGAGCAACTGCTGGGTCATAGGCCATGTCAAAAGCTGCAGAAAGACCAACACAACATCCATGCGGAGAAGTTAGACTCACTCTGAAATCTGTATTCTTAAAGATTCTAATAAAGAGTTCTCTATTCTGCTGAGGATCTGTGATATTTCTTTAGGTGTGAATGCTGGGAGTAGTTTAGCAGTACGGTTACCTCGATGGAAGGTCACAGGGAGAGGACGAGCAGCAGCTGGGGAGCAGAAAGGCACAGAACATCTTATTAGCAGCAGGAAAATTGGCAAGTTTTCAAATTTAATTTGAACTGTTGTTGACTTTTTCATTTTAATAACCTGCATGCTGAGAAAATTGGTTTATCACATAGCTTGCAGATTAAAAACTGATGCCGCACAAAGCTGCAGAATGGACTAAGCCTGTAAAGCATCAACTCTGCGATAGAGAAAATGTCATCCCGAATTCTCACTGATAAAATTCAACATATGATTATCCATCCTACAGTGTCATGTTGAAACATCAAATATAAAACATGCAATAGAGAAGAGTAATCCTGGCCTAAAATAAACTAGAATCATGTCTCTCAGTTGGATCAAGAGCAGGTTATTGATCTGCTCCCTTCCTACTTTTATCATAGTGAGTCTTTGAGAGCTGGTCTCATCAATAATTGGCATTTTAATGGAAGTTCCAACACGGAAGTGAGAAAAGTACACCATTTGGACATATGATCTTAAAAATGAAAATAAAAAAAGCTATGTCTGATTTTGTTTTCATTATTTATGCTACAGCAAGCCTGTCTGTAAAGATTTATGAGGACATTTTATACCGCAATAAAGCAATTCAGACAAATTTAAAGTCCTTCCTTGATTGTTGACAAAGTGAAAAGCACTTTCACCTACATCCTAAAAAAACTGCTGACTCGTCATTTAAGATAATGAAAATGGCCATTTCTGATGATTTCAACAAAGTTACAACCTTTAACATTTTGCCTTATAATTCTTATAGTTAAGAATTATATTTCTTAATTTCTACAATATTAATTGTATTACATTAGCCATAGCTTCCACAAACAGACAACACCCTTTAGATCTAGAATAAAACTCTCAATCAACTGATAGCAGGCTCTATGCTTTCCATGAATTGATGATGAAAAACCTAAAAGCTGCCCAAGAGGAACGTCATGGTCCAAATCTATTTATATAAGTGAGAATGCAATTCTGACACCAGCTATGGACTGTTTGTGTTTATATTTTGTCTCCCCCTTCTGGCAGTCAGTTTTAACACACATTGTAAATGCCTGTTGCAAACATACACACTGTAAAATTTCAAAAAGTTTCTACATATTTCAATCTCCTTTGCTGAGGAAACTGAACCATATACAATACGTATGCCTTATACAATACTCCTATAGGACAATTAAATTGTTATATTCAAACTGTTAAAACATTTTTCCTTACTTAGAATACATCCTGTAGTTGGGAGAAATTATAGCATTTGTTAAAAACTCTGGCAAAATCCAGGCCCTTAATGAAGGTCTGATTCAAAAACATTTCGCAATAAGTGCATAATTTTCACTGCATGATGCAAACTTAGGCATATGAAGCATATAAATCTTTGTATTCTCTGATCTAAATGCATAATGTTAAGGTTTAAGGGTCTAAAATGTCAGTCTTTTATGATGTAAAAAAATTTTCAATTCAGGTTTGGTTGGGTTACTTCAAAATGTAAGCTTGTTATAGTGAGACCATTTTTGTTGATTAGTTGTGTGCTATTTGTTGCTGTTGTGCTGAAAGACGCTTTCTAGCAGAAGCCAGAAGATTTTATGCCAACGCTCACCAGTATTTAGATACTCAATTTCAACTTCACTAAGGGCTCTGTTTCAGCTAAAAATAATTGGAACTTATTGGAAAATTCTCTAATAAGTTCCACCATGGTTCCAGCAGACCATAGCACATTTGGCCACATGCATTTGAGAGATTTAGCCAAGCAGGGGCAAACTTCTTACAAACAGACATACACCAGACATAAGACGAAGATGGATGATTATTCTCACTTCTTCTACAAAGCCAAATAAAATTGCCAGAAATTTTAATCTTGCACTACTTTTTTGATCCACTTGATGCCAACTATATTCAACGTGTTCTATGGTAATTATGATTTCCTATTTATAGGCGGTGTGCACCAAAAAAGATTTTAGTTTCATTCTGTTTTATTGTAGGTCACATTAAAGGTGGAAAAAGTTCTGAAATTATTTATCTTGGTCTTATTTGTCTACAGTCCACCAACTAGTTATTTTAGCTGCGGTGTGTAAACTATTTACATCAACTGTACCTATCAGCTCCATGCAGAGACCTGCATCCACCCCTCCAGTCTCTGTCAAGGCGCCTACCACTACACCATCTGCTCCCTGCGTCTTCATCAGCTCGATGTCCTTCTTCATCACCTCCACTTCTTGGTCAGAATAAAGGAAGTCCCCACCTCGAGGCCGTATCATTACGTAGATCGGAATTTTGATATACTGCTTTACCACCTGTAGAAGACCTGCAGCAAAACAAATAAGAAGCAAATGAATTGTGATTATGCGGCTATGTAGGCTACAGAGTTTCTAGGACAAATCTACAATGTGCAGCTCACCGAGACTGGGAGTGAGACCTCCCTCTATAAGACTTGAACACAACTCCAGTCGACCAGCACCTAAAAGGACAAAAAAAAAAAAATTGTCAGAGAAACTTCAAAACTTAACAATGACTTCTGACATGACTAAAGCACAATACCTGCCAGAAATAATGTAGATAAGTTTGAAACAAAAATAAAATGGAGTCAGCCATTTGCAACCTTTGACCTTGCTTTTAAGGAGAGCTAGATTTTAAGACAGGAAGATAATATGGGTTGAAAAATATAAAGCAGAGCAGATTGAACTACTCTTCACTGACCTCCTCGCTCAGCATTGACAGCAGATTCCACGGAATCCACGCACACCTCCAATAAAATGCTCTGTGCCATTATGAATTTCAGGACAAGGGAACGCTGAAAAGGGATATAGACATATGCATTCTAATTTTTTATTTTAGTAAACAAGTTTAAAAGTATGTAAACTTTTACCACCACATGTACCTTTCCCTTTTCCTATGAACAGAAGGAACCCGTATGAATGTTTTGAGTGCGATTCAGAGTCAGGACATGTTTTTGTGGGAGCCAGGCACTGCAATGGATGACCAGTTTCCGGTGTGTTGAATTTAGCACTCGCTGTATTTGTGCGGGCAGGCCTATGTTAACAGTGTGCTACCAACATCGCTAGTCGGAGTGAGACCGCCCATGCGAGATACGCTTATACTATAACACTTACAACACTCGGAATCGCCATTACGGTTTTTTAAAATAATAGATAAAACGTGCTTATTAATTAGTTATAATTTCGGATGAGCGTAATAGTTTGGTCAGACATTAATTACATTTAGCCATGGACGTTAGCTTGATACAACTCTACAAATAAAGAGTGAAAACAACATCGCTTTTGTTGCCCTGTAGAAACACGTCCGCGCTTCCGCCATATTGGTAAAGGCAGGTTTGCCTTGAGCAAAATACTAACGAGTATGTTTATCTTAAACAATAATAACGCACATACATTTTAGCACCAATTACTTCAATCACTTATATAAAATTAACAAATCTGCCAATCAAAGTAGGTCATACCAATGAATACAAAACTAAATGTTTTTGAAATTTACCCAAAATTGCATACATTTTTTTACTGAAAGGAAAAAGACAAATATAACATTGATTTAGTTCTTCAAACTAGAAAAATATTTAGTTTAACTGTTTTGTTTGCCTAAGCCATTATTTGGAGGTAGATGTGGAACATGTTGAACTTATTGTCCAGGTGTAAGTTAACAAAAAAAGAAAATAGCAACAAAAAAAAAACAGATTTATTATATGTTATAGTAAAATTGGAAATTTATGTTTTCATTTTTTTCTTGAATCAACCCTGTTTATTAAGAATAAGGAATGACCATGTTTTTTGTGGGGCTGCACAATTTCAAAAACGTTTCATTACTATTAATGAAAATTGCAATGATGATATCAACAATGATCCTAATTTTCTATTTTTTTTTCTTTCCCAAAACACTATGTCCTCACTCTTCTTCATAATCTTTGTCAAATTTTCTGGTTCCATATATTAAGGGAAATAAAAGCTCATTCAGTTGGCTAAATAGATTCTATGTATGCAGAGCATGAATGCCCAAGACTTGCAGTGTTATGTCCTTCCACAGATTGCATTCTAGCAGTCTGTGGTGATTAAAACATTGCACCTAAATATAATACAATTACAGCTGAGTTTCAATATTGTGCAACTGCATTTGTTCAAATTATTTATAAGGACATTGTAAACAGCTTAGTCTCTCTGTACCTTTCCAGATGGCATTGTTTAAGTGAAGTGTTTTCTTGCTAAAGACAAATGCATTTGTCTTTTAAAATGATTATTAATAGCTTCTTTCCTGAAAATTAAACAGGGAAAAAAGATACCTAGTTTATATTACACAATCTCCATTGTCAAATAATTGGCACACCTGTTGTCTGTCAGATATATTAGCAGAAGTCAAATAAAAAAAAGAAAAAACATTTCCTTCAACTTTATTTTCGACATTAGCTTTTCTGGACAAGCACATTTACCTTAACATATTTGCGTTTCCGACCATAAGCCAAAGGTCTGCCAACCCTTTGGCAGTTATCACACTCTGCAACCTTTTAAAGAAGGAATAGGTATAATAAAATGAACAAACAATAATTTATGTTGCTATAATAAAACGCATACCCATTTGTCCACATCCACAGACATGCCATGCCAGTAAAACTTGGTGCACATAGCCGACCTTGTTTTCACAATTCCCATGTGAGAACCAGTTGGAGAAATGTGAAACTCTTTAAAAAGTTCCTTTGCCTCCTCCTTGGTCTTAACAACCTTTCTGTTTCCAAAGTAAAGTTCTCCTTCTAAACAAAATAACAATGGCTTTACTGAAAGAGGAACATTAATAAGACATTAGATATATGCACACTAGTGTTTTAGATACTAACCCTTCAATGTGAATTTGGCGGCATATCTCCTGAGGTTTTGCTTCTGAGCTTTCCGAAACTCCTCTGGGAAGGATCGTTGGGAAAGATAGAAGAAAATTTCTTCCCACTTTCTTTCCATCTCTTGAAGAAATGAAACAATAATTAGTTATTTTCAATAGTCCCAGTAAAAAAGCAATAGGTGAAAAATGTTGATTCACTCAGCTACTCTACATAAACGGCACATTTCTGTTTTATACATGGGTGGGTTGAACTGTGAATGCAGACTGTGTTTTGTAATAAAATGCACTCAGATAAAGAATAATGGCAGCATCAGTTATATACGTAGAAATATAAAATCTGTTTGAGTGCATCTGCATATTTTACAGGTGTGGGTCAAGTTCAACCATTAAGATGTAGTTCCCAGGTAGTTAAATCACTGCCCTAATACACAGAATTTTTTGGTGACCTCATGGGGCTCAAACTTACTTATTCCAGCTGAATAGACAAAAACACCCAAGAGGTCAGGATCCCAGTGGATTGGAAAGACACTCCTGTGCTTGGATGATATGTTTGCTAAAGTTTACTTCACTGTACTCCCTATTTCAACAGATAAAAAAAAAACATATTTACTAAAGACACTATGTTCACAATATAAGAATAAATCAGCCAATCACTTTACAGATTCTGTCTTATTTAGTTAGTAACAGAAAAAAATCTAGTGACAGAAAATACAACTGTTTAAATATAAAATCTCTGATTTCTATGTTTGGCTTGAAGGAGGGGTGGATTAATACCAACTTGAAACAACAGGGGTGAAAATTAAACGAATACTGTACATACATAAATTCACACATTAAGTTATCTTAATGGTAAATCTGACGTCACTTATGCTAGTTAGAATTATTTTGAATGGGTATTTTTGTCTAGTGAATATACAATTAGATATCTTATTAACTGATACGACTAGTCATGAACCAATTTCACATACCTGGAACGTAGATCTGTGAAGTCAATATTATGTTAAAACGGCTTGCCATACCCCAGGGTCCAGTTCACCTCATATTGACCGCAAACTGCCGTTTGAATACCACTCGCACAAACAGATATTTGTGCCAATTCACTAATCAGCTAACTGTAGATATCTAGCGATGACTAATAAAGACTTTCACTGAATGGAAACTGTAGCTAAAAACGGCCAAAGAAGGGTTTCGAGTGATTCGCCAGCTTTAAAAAACACGGCGAAACCTATCTCGACGGGAGAACTCAGCTCGACACATCAGTTAAAATCATCAAATTATACACTTTCAGGGACAAAAATTAAAACAATTCATCTCGATAAATGACAAACAGACATTTATAGGAATACGTTAGGTAAAGACATAAATATGAGATAAGTTGAGCAATAAATACTTTATACCTCTGGGCAGTAAGGACAGTTCGATAAATAGTCGTCGAGGTAGGATGTACTGTAATCTTGTTCTGCGCATGCTCAGGAAGTAACGTCCAGACAACGTTTTTTTAAAGAAACTTTATTATACAAATGACAAGTACAACTAGAAAGTGTGCATTTCCTGTGAAAATGCAATGTGAATGCCGAATGCTTTTGGTGAAAATGGCAAAAGTGTTTGAAGCCGAGATGCTAAAATACTAATGATAGCATCTCGGCTACCACTAGCATGTTGAATCACAGTTTCATACTCCAGGCAATGTGAAAAAAGCCATGTAAAAGCTAAAATTAAATTTAAAGCTAGCTAAAAGATTTATGCTAGCAGCATCTAGGCTACCTAGCATGTTGACCCACAGTGACTTAGACCATGCTGAGTCAAAAAACCCATGTAAAAGCTAAAACTACCTGTAAAACCTAAATAACAGTTTATATTGTCATTCTCAACTCTGCCACAGGAGGGAGCTGGTCCTGTTGTGCTGGTGTTGGAACAGCAGTAGAAGTAGCATAGGGTAGATTAACTGGGTAAATTAAAGGGTAGATTCATTTGTGTGGCAAGATGAAGTTGTTTTTATACGACGGTCCACGTTAAGATGAGCTGCTTAAGGAAGAATGACAGTTTTACAGAGAGTTTCTAAACTTTGTAATTACAATTTAAAAAGTGCATCCACAAAGCTTCATCACAACAATTCAAAAAGGTTTTTCCATATACAATTAAGAAACATACGGCCAATATATTTGTTAATTTTATTAACCAGACATAAAGAGAGAGAGAGAGAGCAATTTGTTAATCAGATATCACTGGGGTCTGGTTGCAAACATGAGTTGGAACAGCTGATCACTCACTGCTTAGTGTGACTAGTCTAGTGTGACACCGCCCATGACAGATACGCTAGTATGAAACTAAACACTACTTAGTTTGGATCCGCCATCAGAATTTCTGAATATATATATTTTACTCAAGAAGGGTTTTTTTTGCTTTGTTTTTTTTTTAATAACCTGACTTCCTGATTACTTCAACGTGACGTGTGTCGACGTCAGCGGGTTAAAGTTGAGCCGGTATGCGCACCACCAGCATTACCAAACCAGTCTTGTTGCAGCAACAGTTCGTCTTTAGGACAGCACTGTAGTACCATAGGAGCTCAGGGAACACACAAAAAAACTAAAATGCTACTCTCAAAGTTACGGACTACGATATTTTGTGGTTGCAGACATGCTGGGAAGGGTTTTCAACAGAACAGCGTAAGTTGAGCTACGTTAGTTGCTATTTGTAGCTAACCTAACTAGTTAAAGGAAAAGGTCGCAATAACAACAAATCCGCGACAAGCATCTATGAAGTCAGGCTGTTTTTACTAAAATGCAGCTTGGACACACTTTACATTAACTTAATATTGACCAGTCACGCTGTGGAATCACGCATCATTATGATGTTGCATCACTGACCTTCAGCCACATTGTTGTTACTGTTAAGGTGGAAAGGAAGCATCATATATATCATTGGCGACGTTACACCTGCTTGGATGTATTTTCTGAATAACCCTGGATATTCTGAAAGGAAGACTTTTGAAAATGCATGTCAATATGAAAACTGCAATAAGCAACAAAAAAAAGAAAACAGATTTTTTTTTTTTTTACCAGTGCTTCCATGAAACCACTGTGAGCTTCACAAAACCTGGTAGTAAGACTAAATGGTCTTTTTATATGAGGGAAATAAAGATTTCATTCATGAAATATTCTTTGAAACTAGTCTACCTTGTGTTGTAGCTTCTTTACAACTTGAATGACACCTCAAATTAAATTAAATCGTAATATAAGGGCCATGCCTATGTTTGCTTTCTTTTCTTTATTTCCAGCATCAGCGTCTGCAGCTGCGACAATGGCTTGTGAGGAGAAACCAGAGCTCCATCACTGTAGAAGCAGGGCCGCCCTCCACCCCAGCGGCAGTATCTGTACCCAACGCAGCAACAAACCGCATAGTGGGTCGCTGGTTGCTCGGCTGCAGTGGGCTCGTGGTTGGGGCGGTGGTCTTGGGTGGTGTCACAAGGTAAAAGTAACTTAACCATCGTCACTGGTTTTGTAATTCATTGAAATGTAGTAAGTGCTGATGTGTGTCTGTGTTGTTTTTTTTATTGTTCAGGCTAACAGAGTCTGGACTCTCAATGGTTGACTGGCATCTGGTGAGAGAGATGAAACCACCTCAGTCTGAGGCCGAGTGGGAGGCTGAGTTTTCCAAGTACAAACAGTTTCCAGAGTTCAAAATGTACGGCTTATTTCTTTTTCTTGTTTTAACATTATAAGAACAGTTTAAAGATGCACTGGAATCTTTTTTTTTTTTAAAAAACAAAGCAGAAATGTATTGCTTTTTTTCCTCTTATGCTTGATTTAATATGTAATCTTACTTTTTTATAACTATAACTAAATGAAGGTTTTATTTTTCAGCCTTAACCATGAGATGAATCTGCCTGAGTTCAAGTTCATCTTCTACATGGAGTGGGGTCATCGCATGTGGGGCAGGCTTGTTGGACTAGCATACATCCTGCCTGCCGCGTACTTCTGGAAAAAAGGATACTTCACACGTTCCATGAAGGGAAAAGTGCTGGGGCTGTGTGGATTTGTGTTCTTTCAGGTCAGACATCACTTATTTATTTTAACATCAAGATAAAGATTGTCTTTTTTATTCAGTTAGTAAAGTTTTCCACAGAGGTTTGCAAGTCGTCTCATAATTGAAGCGTGTTAATCTCGCCAGGGCCTTCTGGGCTGGTACATGGTAAAAAGTGGGCTGGAGGAAAAGTCTGAATCTCACGATGTCCCGCGGGTCAGCCAGTACCGTCTGTGTGCTCATCTGGGTTCTGCCCTGGTGCTCTACTGTGCTAGTCTCTGGACTGGGTTTACTCTGATGCTGCCTGCAAATAAGGTAGAGTTTTGATCTAGATTTTGATCTTAACTTTGTCTTGATCTATATACTGTAAATAATTCCAAGTTGGATAATATTTTTTTTTCCTCTTATTTCATCTACTTCCTAGATGGCAGACTCTAAACGTCTCATGCAGCTCAGAAGGTTTGCAAAGGGAACGGGTGGACTGGTCTTCCTAACTGCTCTCTCAGGTGATGCATTAAATAAAAATGTCAATTGAGGAAAACAAAGTACTTTCAAGCGATTGTGTTACTTAAAAACAGTGCTAAGGTTAAAAAAACAGAACCTGTTCAGTGAATACATTTTAAGAAGGTGTAGTAAATACTCTTATGAAGGAGATAACTGTGGCAAGGAAAGGTTACTTTATTTGTTGTTTTTTTCCCTTAATGCCAGACGCAGAATAAATCTGCTTCAAAATGTTATTGACTATTCACTAGGTTGTTTAATTCTGTGTACTGCTTGGTGTTTGGCAAAAGAGATTCCAGTAAATGCAATTTGAATATATGCAAATTGGGAGCTAAATGTGTTTTTGTTGTAGCTCTAGTTTGATTGAACATCAAACATGTCAGATATGTAATAGTTTTGCTGATATTTTTGTTTTGAAGGTGCCTTTGTTGCTGGTTTGGATGCTGGCCTGGTGTATAACTCATTCCCTAAGATGGCAGATAAATGGATTCCTGATGACATATTGGCCTTCAATCCAGCGCTTAAGAACATTTTTGAAAATCCCACCACAGTGCAGTTTGACCACAGAATTTTGGTATGTTGTCTTTAGTGCATTTCAAATTCAGTTCAAACTGAATGCCAGTGAATTAATGCAGTAATATGCTAATCTTCCTTTCATTCTTTTTCTTCATATTTTAGGGGATTGGCTCTCTGACAGCAATCACCGGCCTTTATCTGTTCTCTAGGAGGATGATGCTACCCAGAAGGGCCAAGATCGCCATCGGTCTGCTTGCAGCAATGGCTTATACACAGGTATGCTTTCAGGCAGAAATGTCTACAACACAATGGTGCAATAAATGTCACTATAACTAAACATTTTATTTTTCTGCTCATTAGGTAGCACTCGGTATCAGCACACTTCTACTTTATGTACCTACTCCATTGGCAGCAACTCACCAGTCTGGATCCGTTGCTCTTCTGACTTTTGCCATTTGGGTTCTGGCTGAACTTCGTAAAATGCCAAAGTAAATCCTTCTCCTTTGTGGACAAGCCTGTTTAATCACATGACAAGTCTTAACTGGCAATAAAAGGAAGCAAAAGTGAAAAAGAAGAGATGCACCTCATTTGACAATGTTATTTATAGACTTTTCGAGGCTCTTGGTCATGAGCAGACTAAAACTAAATGGGGCCCACAGAGTTGGGGCCTCATACAGAGACCTCGACTCCTCCTCGGCCCATTTCCTGTCTAATCATACCCAGCAGCAAATTAAAACACAAAAAACTAATTCTTGAACTTTTTATTTATTTTATTTTATACCATGTAAATACACACTATTGTATACAGCCTGGTTTTCTTATCACCTTTACACTGGTTGCTAATTGAAATATTACTTGAGATAACGTAATTAGATATAATAAAGTTATGTCCATATTTTGCTGAAAATGTAATTGAGTAAATTGTATTCAGAAAAGTGTAATCATTGCTTGTAAAGAAAGCTTGTTGAATTTGTATAAAAGAGAACGGGGAAAAAAAAAACAAGGATCCTCTTGTTCTGTTATTTGTGTTTCTGTTTGTCCCACTTACCTCTGAGATGCTTGGCAAGGTTCTGCAACTTGATCAAATTCATACTGTAACTAATTGGAAGATATGTAATTATGAAATCCATTTTCTTGTGACACTAAATTTCTCTCCAGTCATTTTCCCCTGAATACCATAATATAGAATTTCACCACATTTGATTTAAAAAAAACAATCAGCACTATAACTATAATTTACAGGTCTCCAAAATTTTAGACCCATAGCATTCTAATTCAGTGGATATATACAATAAAATGATTGCTATTTTTATGTGTTTTTTTTCTGTAAGAATGTAATGCAATTTTATAAGATGGGACACATGACTGTGCTAATATACATTTATAATGAGAAAAAAAGTGACTTAAAATTCTATGCAAGCCTATAAAAGAAAGCTCTTTAGAACAACCACCAGATTTTTATCAATGGGTTAATATTCCCTGGTGGAAAAGACTGACGGGTCTATATGGGTACGTGAACTGAAAAAAAAAGACATTAACCACCAAAATAAGCTTTTGCTCTGAATTTCTTACAAATACAATGAAATTGCTGTTTTCATAAGTGGTTAAATCTCTAAAAAACCCTCAAATCCCAACAAATAACTGGGAAAACAATACATAGATTGATTCTCTAGGTAGTTACAGTGTTGGCAGCATTGTGTGGATAGCCTGATTCATTTCCTGTTGATTTTGTACAGAAAAAGAATTAGCCTAAGAACGATTTTCTACAGTAATACAATCTGTTATCGCTGAAAATGGGGCATTTTGAACATTTTAGTTTCCTTTATTTACTATAAAGTTTAATGAATATAGGAATGAATCGCAGTAATGAAATTTTAAAGAGACAAGAATGTGGAGTCTTTGAAATTCAAATTTCATCCCATGTTGCATAGTAACTGATTTTTATTATCTCTGTACAAAATATACACATTTTGAATATGTAATGCAACCAGCAGCTAGCTAACCAGACAATCATTACAACATGTAACTTTTCATTGTTCTAGACACAGTACATGCGGGTATAGACAGGTTTTACTGTAGTCAGGAACTTAAGAACTGAGCTGAAACACTTTTCTAGTAAAATAAAAAATACTGCATGTGTAAACTACACCACAGACTTAGGAATGTTTGAAAGAAAATCATAAAAAAATGCAGTTGCTTTGAAAGAAGTGAGAGATTGTGTGGAAATGGAAACATTATTGCTATTCCATGTTAGGTTCTCTGAATTAATGTTTCAGTGCCTCTGGTAACAAGGTCTTAGAGCTCAGTGATGTTCTGGTATAAAAAGAGGCAAATTATATGGTAGCTGTAAACATTTTTAAAGAAATATTCATAACAGCTTATCGTGCAGGTTCACAACCTTGAAAGACATTGACAGTGAGCAGGCAAACTGCATACCTTTATCTCCAAGTGCTTTTGCCTCACCGATTACAGTGTCTCATATCCATTAGACTCAACATATGTCTAATATTTTCTCTTTGGTGGCAGAAATATGGATAATAAGAAAAGGGAAATGTGGCGGACATGGGGGGAAAAAACATCCATATTCATCATATTGTAACTCTGCAAAAGCTAAATAGCCTTATATTCAAAATAAACATGATTTTGAAGTGGTAGAACCTGCTACAACCACATGACATTTCAGGTAATAAGAATTTCACACATACTGTCTTGGATACACTGATTTTCCCTTTAATGAAATTTGAAAGCCCAGTATGACTGTGGTTTGCAGTCCTACACTGACATGGTTTGACTGGTCAAAAGCTGATCAACTATAGTGCTATTCCAACATTGCACTGGCTAATTGTCATTCCACTGGGAATGCTAAAAACATTACAACAGTCATCAGACAACTACTGCTAGGACTGGATAGTTTGGAAGGCCAGAAATTAGTCTAACCCAGGGGTAGGCAACTCCGGGCCTCGAGGGCCGGTCTCCTGCGACTTTTAGATGTATCTCTACTTCAACACACCTGAGTCAAATAATGAGATCATTAGCAGGACTCTGGACAACTTGACTGCACTTAGGAGGTGATTCAGCTATTGGATTCAAGTGTGTTGGACCAGGAGATATCTAAGAGTTGCAGGACACCGGCCCACGAGGACCAGGATTGCCCACCCCTGGTCTAACCCATGAATAAACATGGGTGCCGACCCACTGCGGGGACTCATCTGTAAGACATACAGCATGTCTTCCTGATACACATGAACACACACGCACACACACACACAGAGGGTGAGGCACCTGTGAATGACTAGGAACAGCAGACAGACGAGCAGACTTTGGAGTATCTCTTTAAATATGCAATTAGATATTAGTGACATCATCATGCGATACTGAAGTCAGTTTCTCTTGGAAAACAACACTTTTGTTTAGCTTTCATCTCGGCTCTCTGGGATCTTCAATTTGTTGGTCGCTCCATTAGGAAGTGTCTTTCTCTGTCATGTCCACCAGGTGGCCACAGACTCATATCTATGTTTCCTCTCGGCTCCTGGGACGTGTTCCCGCACAGCGCGCAACAGAGGCAAGATCAGAATCACAAATCCAAATATCGAGCATATTAGGGCAAAGGGAGAAAGTTATTTCAGATCAAGGTTTTAAAGGAAACTTGATCCAGCTGAGTCCAGCCTTTGCAGGCTGTGATAACTGACCCGCTAGACAGTAATAAATAAAAGTTCAAATAAAACAGCTGGGGGTGTGCTAGTTGCTGTAAGTCCACTGCAAGCATTCTTTGTCTGTGCTCAAGGATAAAACTAATTAAGGTTCTTTATGATTAGCCTGGGAGTCATGGAAACTCCATCATTGCTGGAAGAAATGCCACTAGAAGTCCAGGAGGAGGGTGATGGTCTCTCTGCGCCCAAAGGATTCACAGTTCTCAGTGACGACACAAGCTCAGGCCTGTATCCCACTCAGCCACACACACAGACACACAAACATTCACAAACTCGTTCTATCTCTTCAGTCCTGATGCCTTTTCCGCCAACACCACTCCCCTCCCTGGTGCCAGTATCCTCACTGGTCCAGATCCTTAGATGACATTGTCAAACAGCTCCATGGACTGCATGATGTTCTCATCCTGAGCAGAGAGAGAAAAACACCACTTTATGCTCATGTGGTTAAAACTGAAGGCAACTAAAGACAAAAGTTTTGTCTGTACCTTTTTACATGAATCAATAAATTCATCTATGGTGACCACCCCATCTCTATTCTGGTCCATTTTCTGAAAGAAAACATATTAATTTTCAAATGAATGTCTATATGCAGTATGCAGAATGGGAAATAACAGCAAAACAAACACTGATAAATTAAACCTGAAAGAAGCTCTCCACGTGTTCTCTTGGAGCATCGTCCATCATACTGGGGTACGTGTATTTTCCCATCATGTCATAGATAGACTTCATGATGTCCAGCATTTCCTGCAAATGTCAAAAAACACATAGGTGTTAGAGATGTAGGAAAAAACAATATTATTTTATGACAGTTGTCTTCAATGTTGCTTGAAGGGCCAGAACAAAATCTACAACATTGAAGAGGTAAAATCAAGGTGTGGGTTCTGATTTTTAGACAAGAGGACCAAAGGGAATGTTCCAGCTACTGAGGGATTACACTTCTTAGCCTTCCAGGGAAAGTTCATTCGGGGGGAGGGCAGTTCACCTCAAAGTGATAGCTTTCAAACAGGAAAAGGTGGACTACTCCCTCCTGGTCAGCCTCAAGAAGAGAAGTTTGAGAGTCTTGTTCATGAGAGATGCTAGGACGAAGAGGGAAATCAATAGACAGACTGAGGCCTTGTCTGCAGTAACACAGATGCTGCTGCCCTGTGTCATGCTGCAGAACAGCAGAACCAAAAGCTCTCGATTTACCTCTTTACTCTGACCTTCATCTATAAGTGATGAGATCTGGATTATGACTGAAACAACAAAATCTAAATTCAAATGGCTGAATTATCTTCATCTATAGAGTGGTTGCACTCACTAAGGGAAGCTCAAAGTAGATTCACTTCTCCTCCACACCAAGATGAGTCAGCTAAGGCGGTTCAGACACCTGACACCCACTAAAGGGGAGATCCAAGGGAAACCCCAAATCACTGGATTCAACATTCATTGCTTCTGGCCTGGAAATAAATGCACTGAGATCCCCCAGGATATGCTGGAGATTCCCAGTTGGGTGAGAAATTCCTAGGTTTCTTTTTTTTTTTTTTTTTGCCTGTTACCTCTGTGACCCGATTTTGGATAAGTGAAAGACGAAAGAAATCTCTAACGCTGGAAGGCAATAAATGCTTAACACAAGGGATAAGTTCAAAATTCTGAAAAGATATTGAAATTCAAATCTATTAAAATAAAACTTGTCAGTTTGCAAATTAATGTGAGTGTGTTACCTCTTTGGTAATGCAGCCATCCTTGTTCAGGTCATATAGATTAAAAGCCCAGTTTAGCCGGTCATTAATCGTCCCTCTCAAGATGATGGACAGACCAAAAACAAAGTCCTGATAAAGAAAATTAATCAATTAGGAACTGCTTAAGGTCTGACATATTGATGAGGTAAACTGTTTATGACTTTCTCTGCCCTGTGGGCTGATGTTGAGGTGGATAATACATCTTTGTTTCACTGTCACTGCTGTGTCAAACTTCAGATGAGCCCACATTTGCTTTGATCCGTTCAAAGACCAGAGCTCACCTCAAAACTAACGGAGCCATTCTTGTTGGTGTCGAAGGCTTCAAACAGGAAATGTGCATACATACTCGAATCTGCAAAGGGAGAGACTAAGAGTAACCCGAGAGCAGCGGAAACGTGAAGTCTTTGAACGGCTCTGATTAGCAGTGAGCCAAATATAGACTAGATATAAAAATAATTTCAGATACAACTGGAGGCAAGTGGTTAACATTTCATAAAACTAAATATCATGAAATGATAAATCACTTTGCTTCTCTGCAGAACATCTACTACGGTTAGGAAGAACTGATTATTATGAGTTAAATATAGAGTAGTTATTTTATTGTGATAAAAAGAAGTCGAAGTTTCCACTCAGTGCTTCTCTTACAGACTTCTGTTTTTATTTTTTAAAGTCTGAATATTAAAGACCACCAGATAAATGTCATTATGTACAAAGATGAGCTGAGTAAAAACATAATACAGTTTCCAAATAATAATTTCATTTTTTCAAGGAAAAACAGCAACACAAACCAATTTTGCCTATAAAATGATCTGCATTGAAAATCTTAGGAAGGCACACATCACTAATACATCTAGCATAAAACCAAGACAGCATTTCAGAAAAGGATAATCAGTCAAACATAGTAGTGATAATGTGATATTCTGAGACTGATTTGCTGATGGAACCCTTTATTTAACTTTTAACCAAAACATCTAGAATCAGCATATTGGGCCATCAGTTCATGGGACAGAACCAAGATCAGAAGCACACCAGCAAGTCCATGTCTAACAAGTTCCAAAAAAATTTTAAAAATGAAGATGTCGGAGTGTAATAATCTAAGATTGATAAACTGTGACATGACTTTAAATAGCCTGTTCAAGCCCAAAAAGCCATCCTGTGTTACAAATTTAAACACATTCTGTAAAGAAAAATAGGCCAAAATTTCGATACAGAAAGTGATTATTGTTTTTCTCAAATTTATGATGACAGAAGTTGCCAATACTGGTGGCACAACAAATTCTAAAATTTAGGGGCCAGGTTGGTTTGGCTAGCTTTTCCCACTAATAAAATTTTTAATGTTGTTGCAACCTTTGCAGGTATTGTTTTCTTTAGTTTGGGCTATTTACCTTTTGTCTCTAAAATTGCAAATGCATTTGGAAGATCTAGTGACCTAAAGAGTCTCAGTTATTTAAACCCTGATTACAAACTAACTTCTCAACATGGTACACTGCGACCTTTTGGTCCTTAGTTCAGTTTGCTTGCACAACACAACTTTTACAGACATGGTTTACAGTCATTAATGTCACACAACATATTTCACTGACTTTCATATGTTATATTAGAAACTTCTATTTTAACTACATTTGATTTAAATAAATTACTTAGAACCTTTAGTTTATACTGTACATTTGTACTTGTTGTGCCCTGTGAGTTGAGCCATAACAGTATTTACTCAGGTTATCTTTGTCGGATCTTAATATTATTTTTGATCACCTGAAACATTTAGGCATGACAAAAAAGCAAAAACAGAAAAATATAAATGTCAGATTATTTTGCAGCAGTGTACATTTATTTGTTGAACGTTTATTTTAGTAGAAATATAAAAATTTAAATTGCACTGTCTAAAATGGAACTCACCTCCCTGAGGAAAGAACTGGGAGTAAATGTTTTTAAAGTTCTCCTCATTCACCACTCCACTCGGACACTCCTAGTGGAAAACAAAAGGAAAATGAAAATAATAACATATTTAAATGTAGCTGAGAATATAAGTGAACAATGGAAACCTACATTTTTGAAGCCCCTGTAGAGGACCTGCAACTCCTTCTTGGTGAACTTTGTCTGCTCTTCCAGCTTGTCCATGCTCTCAGGGCGATGGCACACAGTGGACAACTCAAAGTCATCTTCAATACTGTCTGTAAGAGACATAAAAGGGTTAGTCACTGAAAAAAAATGCCATCAGGACAACATCCAAACCTCAAGAAGTGAAAGTCATCTTACTAGTAATATCAAAATCATGTAAAGATAATCACATCCAGCTACACTTTTTGTTCTACGTAAATTAAACATTAAACAAAACCAAAAAAATATATATTTTCACAACTAAAAAAGGAGAGAAAACTCAATGAAACAAAGAAAATTTGCAATATAAATTCATGTACTGGGAAAATAATCACATTTTGAGTTCAGATGAGCAACTTAATTGGGATTAGGTTCGCTTACACACCTTGTTGCATTTAAAACAGGAATCACAAAACATTTCTAAAATGTATTCTAAAGATGTCATAGTACTCAGATTCATTGGGCAGAAGTAAATTTAAGTAAAGTACATTTTTCAATAATTTATATGCAGAGATTGTTATAAAAGGGAAACCATACTTTTTAGTTACCATCCCGAACATTGGTAATACATATCCCATCCACAAGCACACCCCAACCACTTTTCAAGAAGTACACTAATGTTAATCTGTACATCCTGTGGACAATCTAGAAGACTAATACAAAAGTTTTATTAATGAATGAGAATAAAACAGAAAGTTCAGTAAAACATACTGTTTCCAGGAACAACTGTTGTTCTCACTTGCCTGAAGGACACTGGAAGACTATTTCATGTGATTGAACCTACAGAACTGTGATAAACGCGCTTGTGAAGTAAAGGACATGGATCATTAATATGGATAAAACAAACTTAACGGTTATTTTACCTTCTTTTTAGCTTTTCAGCCTATAAAAGCCCAAATGTTTACAGTATGAATGTAGATAGGTTAAGAATAAAAAACACATATTTTGGTAAGACCACTCATAGCTGATACACTCGAGCAGTACTCTGTCTTGTGCTCTTGAACCTTCTCTGCTTGCAGCTTGTCTATTCATTCTCACTTCCTCTCTACTTGTCTTCTCTCCCCACCCATCATCCTGAAACTTTTTACAACTCAATTTTATTTCACTCATCCTCCTCATTCCTCCTTTATGATCCTCAATCCATTTTCTCCTAGTCTCTCTTTAAGACACCTTTTCATCCCCCTTTTTCTCCTCAACTCTCCTAAGATCCCTTTTCATTCTACTTTATCTTCTCATCTAGCTTAACAACCCCTTTTTATCCCATTTTCTTCTTCATCACTCTTTATGACCCCAGACACCGAGACTGACCACCATATGGAGGAGGCTAAGTTTTAGCTGTGATCTCCTGCTTTTGGTCATCAATATCTCGCGACTATATGTAAGAGTTAGCACATAGACAGGCCTGTATTACAAAAGATGAGACCAAGATCCATCTATTCATTTACCACTTCATCGTACCATCACTTCTGAAAAAGACATCAAGGTACCCCTTCAGACAGAAACTGAATTCCAGGTGTAATCTACTTTTTTACAGTCTAGAATGATGGCCCCAGATTTAGAAGAGCAGACTTTCATCCCAGCTGCATCAGTCTGAGCTGCAAACTGCTCCAGGACATGGTAAAAATCCTGGTTTGAAGATGCTTAAGGGACCATATCAGCTGCAGAGATCCCATAAATAAATGACACAAACAGAAGGGAGAGTAAGAGAAGCACTGGTGGAGACCAATCCACACTGGGAAAAAATATGATTTGGAGAAAAACGTGAGGACACACCACTTACCTTAGTTATAAACATACTGCAAGACTCTCTGTGATCTTATAGTACCAACTCCCACAAAACACACATGAACTGACCAACCAAAATGTCCTAAGACCCCCATAGCATTTGTTCAACAGCCAGGACAAAACCACTCTTCTTCTGGAGTCCAAGACTCGAGAATCATTTACTGCCTTCTTTCAAACTCTGCACACTAAGCTTACTTAAGAGAGTTAAGTATTGTGATACAATTGCTGGAACATGCTCTCCAGCACAATTGGAAACACCACCCTGGTCAATCACTCTGTCAGTGTTATCCCATCCTCCACTGTAACACCAAAAATGCTTGTAAATCACAACATTTTTACAATGTCCAGAGCTTTCAGGGTACAAGGGCACTGGAGAGCTTTTTTAATCAATGACCTCTGTCATATTACCTTACCTTCCCAGGTCTTATTTTCTGCCTCCTCTGTGGAGGACCAGGTGACTGGGTTAAGAAGGTCATCAAAGCATTCTTTCCAATACCTGGCAATGTCAACAGTCCCGGTTTTCATGAAGCGTCTTTCACACAAATTTGCTTAGAAAGCGTAAGAACTCAAGCTTAAGTGAAAGACTTAAAGAGGTAAAACAAACATACCTTATATTAACTATGTTTATTAAGTACAAACACACATCTTCTACTTTTAGATGTCACACTACACAAATTGTAACATTAACCTGCTGGGTTTATGCTTAATTCAAACTGTGAGGTTCTCCATTTCTTTGTGTTACGTTAACTGAATGTGATAATGACAGCATCCACACAAATGTTAACGTCAACTTTCTAGAGAGGCTATTGGAAGAAAAGCAAAGAGATGTATGGAGAGTGAAGGAGCACTTGCTTTCACTGATTGAGGGAGTGGTCGAGGGCGTGCAGCACGGCAGCAGCTTGAGGAATCGCTGCTTTATGGTTTTTTTGCTTTGACTGGTGGAGGGGTTACCTGCAATCACCAACCATAGCACAGAGGTTAGATACGTACACTGACATGAGTCTATTTACTTCTCTAGCAACATGCCTGTAGAACCAAAACACACACAACATATAACAAAAAAAAATGCAACAAATTAGTTCATGCTGTTCAGACAGGTAATTGCCTTCTGGGTTGGCTCAACAAAGGGAGACCATTTTCTATTTGCATCCCAATATTTACGGCTGTCAAAAAGTATCACCACCTGGATTTAACAAAGTAAATAGGTAAGAGGCTCCCATTGAGTAATTATAGATGATTATGCTTCAGCTAGCATTATTTAAACGCTAGTCGATGCAGGAGGTGGCTTCTCATTTCTTAAAAACCTTCTTCAAAGGCACATTCTATGGTTGGGGGAAATATATGAATCTCTTCTATTAAAATTGTCTGGAGAACTGTCCAACACTTTATTAAAAACTAGAAAGACGCTGGGGAACCATCATGTTTGTGGAAGAAATGTGGTTAAACCAAAACCTCAAATGACTGTGATAGGTGATCACATACATGTTTGGTAAAATCAAAAACACCAGCAGAAATCCCAGGTATGTTCACTATTGAACATAAGAGCATTAACACATCCATATTGCAAACAAGCTCAAGAGATTGGGACAAAAAAAATTAAGTAGCCTGAATAAAATCATTGATCAGTGAGACTAAATGAAAAAATCTTTAAGTTTATCAAGGAGAATAAAGATTGCAGTCAGGAGCAGCTGAAGATCATCATGTGGTCTGATGAGTCCAGAACTTCCCCTGATCCAGAGTGTAAGAAGAGAGGTGCAAGGAGGCATGCACCCATCATGCATAGTGCAAGACAATAATGTTCACAAATGGATTGGCCAACAGAGTCCAGACTTTAACCCTATCTACAATCTTTGACACATGTTGGAGAAAAACAGTTTGACTTTTCAATCATCTCTATAAGATCTTGGCAAAAAATTAAGGCAGTTCTGAGAAAACTATAAATATGAGAAACTTATTACATTAAAAATAGCGAAGGTATTCTGTAAACAGAGCTATAGGCAGACCAATGACATGTTGGAGTGTGTGACCTTTGTTGGATGGCAAAACTCTTCCAAAAACACATTATTTCATTTACATTGAAATAACCATGGGTAGTATCATTGCAAATCTAGAAAAAAAATATTTCAAACTTCCTAACAGTAATCTCAAACAAACGTCACAAAGTTAGCTGGAAAAAGCAGCAAAACATGGACTTAATTTTACACACAAAGCCCAGCTACTGACTACTGCATCTTAGTTTCCATACGCACAATGACTTTGGTGTTTTTCCAAGACTAGCCAATGGTTTGAACAGTACAGGACATCTGGTGTGAAAATAACCGAACCACGGCCTCTATGATGTGTCATCCTATTGTCTTCCTGTAGCATGCAGCCCCAGGGACTGTCACTTTCTTCGCCTGTGGTTGTGGCATTATTTGCAAACAAAGTAGGCAGAACACATTGTCCAATGTCTGGCAGACTCATCTATCCAACTACCTAAACACAGGCCCTACCCTGGTGCTTTAAGCTGTTTATACAGGTAGGCAATTTATCTTTCTCTACATGGACCCAAAAACAGACCATGTCACAGAAATCAATAGCAGAGACTTAAAAAATTAATCAGCGTTCCTCAGAGGTAAGTTGAAGGAGTTCATGCATGCAAATGATTATAAATATAGAAAACTAATAACCTTATAATCAGCAGGCTGGAACAAGGAAAAGATGAAAGAATATCACAATGAAGATTTTTATGCATTGGTTAATGCAACAGTGATCGTTCTGAAGCTTTGAAATAGTCTAATAACAAAAAACACTTTTGTTTCATGGGTTTTGTGCCTCTGCTGACTCTGCATGGTGCATTGAGCCTAAAATACTTGCAAGAATCATCAAAGCCTCTGTCAGCGCAACATAGCTTACTCTCCACCTCCTCTGTCTGTCTTTCTTTCTGTCTGTCAGTCTGTTCTGTCTGATTTCTTTTGCTGCCAAAGTACCATGATGAATTTGTGCAGAGTTACCTTTGATGTCATTTTATTTTTTGACAATGACACCTGAAATAATTTTATTCTGCTCCAAGTCAAAGTAAAATGAAAGAAGTTTTCCTTCTTATGCTTTTTGGTTGTAGTGCTACTGGGTTCAATAGTGCGGGTAGTCTTGACACCTTTTCATTCTTGGGGGGTGGCAATACTAGATTTTGTACAAATATTGTGTTTCTAAACCCAAGATGTATCAGGATAATTAAACCAAACCACAAAAGATTCAAGTGTGAAGTCTATGAAGACTACTTATTTATGTTTTTAACTCAACAAAATTAGAAGAAAACCAGACAGAAAACAGAAAACAACACAGACAACCAGGAAAGCAAAGGAATTTTGAGTTGTAGATTTTTTTAAAAGATATTTTTGGATAAATGCTCAAGTCTTCCAACCAGAAAGCCTTTAGTCTGCCATGCAAGCTGTGTCTTGTGTCCTGGTGGCACTCTGGCTAAGAGACATTGCCTGAATTCATATTATCAGTTCAGCATGATCTTCCCAGATATTTATAACGTAGGTGCTTCTAATCAAGACCTCTTTGCATCTCTGTTATTTATTTATAAATAAATAAATATGTTAAATATTTATTTATTTTCTCCGAATATCATTATTATTACTAGTTCCTATAAAAAAAAACATTGTAAACTAATTTGGCTACTGGAATTGTCTTTTACTTTATTAAAATATAGTAGTAATAATACCTGCAACCCTGGTAGGACAAGTATGTTTAGATAATGAATAGATGTCATAATAATAAATAAATAAATAATGGGGTAAAGAAATTAGCCCTAGAACTCAAACAAAATTGAAATAACTAAAATAATTTGAAAATATTTTTTACTAATAACATTTAATTATGAATAAAAGGTTGTACTAAAATTCTTCTACTGCTGCTATGAGTGCTACCACTACTACTAATAATAATAACTGCTATATTATTATTATAACTTTATAAATAAAAACACACAGCCTTTCTTAATACTTTGATAAAAATTCATTCAGAAATCCAGAGTAAATTGTAGTTTTCTATTGTGTAAACAAATCTGAGAACTTCAAATGTACAATTTTATCATAGTGAACTAGAAAATAACTCCCTCATAGGTATAAATTCAGTTATATTAACGGTACAAAGTAAAGCCCAGATTTAGTTGTTTTCTAGAAAAATTCTTCTTGTAGAAGATGCTCCAATACCATCCAGCCACACATTATCAGCACAGAATGAGTGTGGGAAATTGGTCTGACAAGACGTCATGTTTAACTCTAAAGAAATAGACACACACACAGACACACACACAGCATTCTTGCCTCCTGCCAGCTGAGAGTGTTTCCCCACTGTCCCATCACCTCATTAAATATTTTGACTAACTCGAGGCTTTCTGCTCCTTCCTAAACACTTCCCTTACCTGCCACAGAGATGTCGATAAGCCCCAGAAAGTGCATCAGTTTGAGGGAGCTGCAGACCACCAGGAGGATGCCCACAGTCTGCAGCCCCTCCACCTCCCACTTGTCTCGGAAGAACAGATGCATCCTTTCCTCCTTTCCTGTTCACACAAATCTTACTCTTGCCTTGCGGGGGGTGAAGACCACCTTCGGACACCCCCCTCCCCACAAATAGGTTCCAAAAAGGAATGAGCTGTCCTTGTTTCTCAGTCCTCCTCTACGTGCCGTGTCCAGCCATCCTAACTCCGCACGGATCCCCACCCTCTTTATTTTTCACTGAAAATAGATTATTATTCTCCTCGTTTCTTCTTTTCCAGAGCAGAAAGAAAAAGCCGGTGGGGATGTGGACTCCCTCCTCCGCCTCCAGCAGCCTGTCAGAGGTTGTTTAGCTTCCAGGTGAAGTTTGGACCGTTCACTGTGTGGGTCCTGACAGGTTGGTGGCAATTGTTTTCAGACTCTCTGATTTTCCAGATTCTGACTCTGAAACTCTCTCTACTCCGTGCCTCGGCTCCGTCACTCCGCTACTCTCTGTGTCCCTCTCGAGCTTAATTGGGTCAGTGATGGGGATGAGTGAAAGAGGAAGGAGGAAAAGGATGATAAATTTAAGAAGAGAAAACAGGGGATGAGTACTACTTGCAGTTGAAGAGGTGAAACAAGGTAGTGTGAGGCTGGAAACATGGGAGAAAACAAAAGAATAACGAGGCAGCGAATTAAGGAAAGAGACAAGAAGAAACATTTGGACAGGAGAGACAAGATGCAACAGTCAGAGCTGAACATAACAGCAGTGATGAGAAAAGCAGAAAGAAAAAAACTATAATGGAGGTTTTTGAACAAGAAAAAGACAAAGATTAGGAAAAGGACGCGAGTAAAACAGTGACGACAGAAATCCAAGGCATCTGACGCAGTAGCTACTGTGGGCAAACTCGCAGATGTGACAATATCCCCTGAGTGTAAAATCGACACATGTGCACACGCAGACACACAGCCTGGAGGTGAAAGCTGGGCAACATGTAGTGCATACGCAATACTGCACAGAGCTGAACCTTTCAGATTGGAAAGAAGATGCTGCTTTCACATCTGGGTCGTTGACATTATCAGTCTTAAAAAATTGAAAAGAAAAACTAAAAACTGGTTTTAAACAAGCAAAACTATAATGATATGTTTGATTTGTATAGAGAAACAATGCCCTGGATTTTATTTACCATAAAAGAAAAATTATGCAGTAGTGTGGGCGAAAATGCTTTGCTGATGTCAAACAAGAATGAGCTGGTTGGTTAGAGATGACAGATAGATGATTGAGTGGTTCAAATTACCTCTAATTACAAGCAGGTTGTGTAGAATACAATCTCTGGCTACAGCAGATTGTAGCCAGAGATTACAATCTCTGAGTAGCTCCTGTCCTTAGTTGATGGGAGCTACTCTTGTCAACTAATCACAGAACACTGTGTCACACAGACTCAACAAATTTGAACAATAACAGTTTGAAAGCAGTAAACTTTCCATTCACTACTAAATATTTGCTCAGACTTTATGGTACCAGGAATGCTGTAAGGTACTAACTAACCATTAAACTTCAACTAGCAAACCTTTGTTACAAAAAAATCTAAGAGAAGCTACACAAACAAATGTTTTCTTTGATTGAGATCCTTTGCTTTGTGACGGCCACAACAAAACACTGAGTTTGTCTTCTTTAAGATTCTTTGGAGGTAATTTAATACTATGTTTAAAATCATCCTCCATTTCAAAGATCAACTTGTGCCTGAGCTTTAACATCCTGGCTGATGTCTTGAGATGTTTGTTCAATATTTCCACATGATGTTCTTTCTTCATGATACCATCTATTTTGTGAAATACATGAACATGTTTGTGTCCAATTAACTCAAATGTTTGAGTTAAACAGAGGTTATGTGTAAATACTTTATTTCAACTGAATTTAAAACCAACCTCATTAGTCTGCTTTAAATAAAATGGAGACACACAGAACCAACAACATATCTGCGATTGGAAATACAGATGGTTGTGAAAGTTGGGTAAATAAGCGAATCTCCATCCAGCTCCCCATATGACAGCTGTCACTTTCACTGCTAATCCAGCATGAGGTCTGTGCAGTCTGTTGCCAGTTGACTGAAAGCACTGCTCCAATTTACTTGGAAACTGAGAGACTGTGTGTTATAATTAGCAGGCCAGCGGTGAGCTTACCAGAAAACCCTCTCAGATGTCCATTCTCACCAACCCCGACTCACCCATGACGCTCTCACCACCTCCAACGGGTCTGTTAGGGCAGCTCGATTCCAAATGCAAAAGTCACTGAGCTTATTTTAGCCCAAACTGTTTACGGCTCATCTGCTTGAGAAAATGATGGCTTAAAGAATCCCCAAGAGAAGCTCTGTACCAAAAATAATGTTGGACATTCACTTGCCTGAATTTTAATCGACAGTAGATGTTGACACATGAACACATACACACACACACACACAAGCGCTCTCTGAGGCGGTAATAAAATGTTAGGTTAATCAGTCTTAGTTGATTAGTCTCCGCGAGGAGTAGTTTGCCCGAAGCCAGACACATATCCTAATTGAAATGCCTCCATATTTAGTCGTCTACCTGGGCAATTATTTCTCTCAAAACTGATTAAAACGTCTAAGAGACGGGGGGGGGAAAACGTACATGTGTGGGAAAGCATCAAGCAAATGAGACACAGGAGGTCATTGACAAATGGTGCTCAAAATTGGCTAGTGTGTTTTCAATTAGACAAATGAAATAAGGGATCCATTTGCATGGACCATTAGCATTTGAAGATATTTTTAATATGGTGATGTGAGACAGAAAAAACAGACAGATCGTAACAAGGCCGAGTCTTTGCAGCATGAATTAGAAATGAATGCAAATGAATAGAGGGTAAAATAAAAAAAAGGTTTTCTCTTTGGAGGATCTCAGATTTATAAATGTCATTCTGCATGCACGAACATAATCTAAAGTGAAAATTATATTAACATTCTTTTTTGTGGAGCAACATCTTAAATTAGCTATGTTGTGACCTGATAAAAATCTGACTGTTGATAATAAATCAGAAATAATTGCCAGAGACTTAAAATTTTTAAAATGGTAAACCTTTCTCTTTTTTTGTATTAAAATGTTTAAATGCCCTTTGTTTATCTTAAACATCTCGTAGTTTTGGATTAACAATGCAAGTATTTGCTTTCTGACAGATTTCTTCTGTTTTTGTTTTTTTTGGTCACACTTAAATACTTCAGGTAATCAAACTAACCTTAATATCTGACAAAGATAACCAGAGGAAATACTAAATGAATTTGTAAACTATGGTATTGTTCAATAAGGTGAGGGTGTCAAACTCCTTTTAATTTGGAGTCACATCAAGATCATGAATCATGAATCATGAATCCCCAAAGGTCCTGCTGTGGCAGGACGTATCAATAAATCTAAGCCATTGACAAACTGTTAAAATATGAATTATTAGAAGATGAGGAGTTAGTAAATATTAAACAACTTTTCATTTTGATCTAATATGGCAGTATACAGATAAAAACTGCTTCCATTTGATTTATAAAAGAATATTTAAGCACACAACTGTTATCTTGAAGGTCCCATTTATGTGTCCCATTGAAGTCTATGTCCATATAAAGAGTTATAGCAGTCCGGACTTGAGTTTGACAAGTGTTTTAAGGGAAACAAGAAACTGTAACCCATGTTGCAGTTTCAGAGTGTCCCTTCAAGCACAAGCTCATTAACCAAATTAATTAATTAATTCAGGTGTTCTAAACGACACTAAAGCTAAGTGGAAGCATGCAGATTCAAACCAAGGTAAAACATTTAAAATAAAAAAAATATAGGAATAGGAGAATGTATATTAAGGGGAAATTTACAACATAAGAAAACCAAAACTGTATAGTTATACAAAATAGTATACTCAAATAAAAAGAAATGTAATTTAAAGCCAACTTAAAAAAAGAAAAATAAACAAAATGCATAATTATTTAAGAATAAATACAACAGCCAACCTGAACTTGATCTGTAATAGACTTGTTGGCACACTGATAATCTGACGTTTCCTCAATTTATTCTTGGTAATTACCCTTTTATACCTGTAGAGGTCAGTGTTAAGCCAACTATTTAATTTGCAATTCTGTGTTCAAGAGGACTTTTGGCTCCACCCCACAACCTCTCCTCTTTGTCCTCTTAAGTTTCATTTAAATTCAGCACCAGTCAGAACCAGACTAGCCGTGCGATGACAATAAAAGAACCTGAGCCATTAACAATTTTCAACACCTTTGCACACACAGAGCTCTTCAGAAAGAATAGATACATGCTTACTTCTGTGTTGTATTTCTACAGAATGTGATGAAAAATAACAAATAAATCAGGCCAAATAATAAAAGTTGTGCTTTTAGTCACTTTCGTACTTGATTTAACTGTTCCTGTCCTTTTACCATTTCGTCATGTGTTTCTGAGCAGTGTAAAGTACTCAGTCTAAATTGCATTTGCATTGCTCACAACAAGCCTCTAAGCCTATTTCCATCAAAGCATAAACATGACTCTCTCTGCTGTTTGCTGCCAGAAGCCAAATCAAGAAAACATCCTGAATGGATCGATACCACAAAAAGGGAAAAATAAAAACAAATATTTCTTGCAGCTAACAGCGAGGCTCAGCCCTCTTAAGGGATTTCTGCATCTGTTCAGAGATATTATTCCACTAGAGATGTGCATGTGAGGTTACTGCCACAGCAGCTAATTTACAGAGGAAATCAACAACATTTCTAGCCAAACAACAGTTTACTTTGTTGGAGCAACAGACGAGCCAATGAGAAAGTTATCCCAAATGTTGCTGTGATGCAGCCATGAACGAGGATCAAATTGGCAGCAGAATGGCAACAACTTGTAGCTTTTCCTTGGAAATGTAAAACAGGATAAATCCATCCCCTCGCTGTTTGACGTAAATGATTAATTTTGGTAAATCCTGCTCCTAGGCTTCTGTAACCTTGCTAATACTTTATGTAGGTACAAGACTCGAGTCAAGAGCCAGATGAAAAAAGTCAATAAGAGACAGAGAGAAAAAAAGTGTATGAGCAGGAGGTTCAGAGTGAGAGCCAAATAAATTTCACTTTCATTCAGTGTCTTAAAAAGCAGCTGTTGTTGCAACACCACTACATCAGCGAAACAAGTTTTAGAAAGCGTATTTTAATTTGTCAAACACATTTTAAAATTTAGATCAGTAGGAATAAAACCTCCCATCACACATGCAAAACAAACGCCACATTAGTTCCACTTTGTAACACAGACTAATTTCTGCAGACACATTTCCTTGGGTTAAGACAATCATACAAACAAAATGACATTTTGTCCATTTTTCTTGCTTCTAATACATCAACTATGAAACAAAATGTTCACTCAGTGTACAACATGTCCCACCCATCACCAAGCTCCATGATGAAGAGATAATCAACGTTCTTCACTAGTGGCTGTTGCTCAGCTGTAAGATAATTTACAATCAGAATCTACAATCACATGTTGATGGGCAGGGCACTAAGCTGTGTGAGTTTGGCAAAAAAGCAATATTGCTCAGGAAGCATAATGTGGGTGAAAAGGGTACCAGAAAGGGCCAAAAAGATTAATCAACATTATAATTTTGAAGTAATGATTGGCAAGAATAAGAAAGTAATGCATATTTAGCTGTAGTGTGTCACCTAATAAAGGCAGTTTTCTTCCTATGTAGATTTAAAACAAAGTTTTACAATATTCTCTTTCACCTTTTATTGGGAATTAAACATTTTCTTAAAGCTCTGTTGGTGTGAATGGCAGGAAGAGAAAGACGGAGTGAATTACTTCATTCACAGTGTTATCTTTTCACTCACGTGATCTGAACCACCAACTTTAGGTCTTTCTCTCTTTCATCCACATAGTAGCTGACATACAAGCTATCTTTTTAACTTGAAGACATGCATACAGCTACTATCAAATTCAACAGTGCAGTGCCAGCTGGAACAAAAAAGAGGAACGCAAAAGAAGGAGAGAATAAGGTAGAGAGGGGTGAGTTGGGTATTAGATATCCCCTGTGTGATCCTCCTTGTGTCCCAAGCTCTCATCTATAGCTGGCTCACCAACAGTGGTGCACAGATGGAAAGAGACCCAGACAAGGACAACAAGGACAGACTCCTTCACATTCACTGCTGATTTAATAAAGTTTACTAAATTATTGATATACTTCAGCTCCAAACCACTAAAAGAGGGATAATACTGTTCACCCTTGTTTTAGCAACACAACAGAAATAAGACTTATTAAACAATTCATTACCGTGAAATAATAGCCTGTCTCTGACATTTCTTTTCCTGTTGAGACTCTAAAGTGAAGGCTATATGACTCTGAGAACCCATAGAGTGTGTGCAGCACCACAGCTCCATCTCAATTTATTGCGAGCACAAACACACTCCATTCTCCATTAGCTCGCCTATCAACTGAAGGGCAATTACAGAGAGGGCAGATGGACATAAAGGTGTGTGCATGAAATCAGACATAAATGGGTCCCTCTGGTGACCAGCAAAACATTTTAACAGCACTTATTCTTCTGCATTATACCAATACCACTCTATCATTGCCTAACATCTTCAATAGCTGCTTTCACATTTGGACATAAACCATGAAGCTTCTGCACTTAACGATACCTACATCTTTCTATCCCTAACATTAAGCTTTGTCTTCCAGACATTGAGTAAAGATCCTTTCAGCCTGCTCCATTTTGTCATCTAATTTGTTGAGGTATTGCGCTGCAGCGCCTTGACTATATATTCCCATCCCTTTTAACTTATTCAAATTATTTACATTATAAAGTACTGTAACTCCTATGTATGTTATTGGAATTTATTGTAATCAACCCAAATGTAGTTTGGCATGTCAAAACTATTTAGGACCAACTTTTGCTGCAGTTGTGTGGAAAAAAGAAATAGCTGAGCAAAAAGTGAAGTTCTCAATTTGTTAGTCTGTTTAGATTCCAACCCCTATCTATGGTTATGAGATATGAATCATAACCAGGGTCAAATCTTTTCTCCATAGGGTGACTGAGCTTTACTTTAGATCACCCTGACATGCTCAGTCATCTCGTGGGAGCTGCTGCTGCTTTGCATCTAAACAAGGCAGTTAAGGCAGTATTTGATCAATATGTCTTCTTCTGAAAGTTTTTCTGGTCTTTTCCACTGGGAGGAGATCTAGGAAAAGACAGAACGTTTTTGGAGAGGCTAAATATTCCTTTTAGCTTAGAAATGCATTGGAATCAAGAGCAGCAGCTGGTGGGGAAGGATGTGTGCGTTTCTAACCTAGGCCTCTTACCTCGACAACCTGATTTCAAATAAGAAAAGACAATGGGCCGATGACTGTTATTGTAGCTGTGGCTCTTGTCCAGCTGCTAAGTCATTAAAACGCATATGACACATCAGAGTATCAAAAGTGATGAAGGAGCCCTCATGCCTCAGTCTTGTCGCAGGCATTAACTGCTTCACAAAGCCCATTGCCAAGTTTGTTTCCTTCAAGATGAAAGACAAGAAAAAATGCTGTGGTGGAATGGAAACATGGCAAATCTTTCACACAAGATTTAACATGGGAGATAGATAAAGGTATCTCTACCTATCAGACGCAGAAAGAGCAGGATAACAGAGTTATACATAATCACAGTTTTTGTATTGTAAGGTACATTAAAGTTCTATAAAGTTATGGAATAAGAAGAGAGGGAAAGAAGTAGTTTCAACAGACATGCTGCCACTCAGTACTGCACAGACCAACCCATTCAATATCCACCTCATAACCTAAACAGCACATCCCTGTCAATACCCATTACTCTAAAATCTGTCAGTAACTCGTAAAACTTTGAAACTAAAGTGAGTCATAAACACTCAAAGGAAATGTTCACTTCACTTTCTCTTTTTTCTGCAAAATTAGATGCTGTTTATTTATTGCAGGGTCAGCAACACAGCTCATTAAATTAATGAGCATGAAATGTATTTTTTCCCCTCACTTTCCTTGCTCTGACTCACCGGAAAATGACACAAAATGGGTCTTAAAAAAGAAAGAAATATGGCAAAAACATATCATTTTTTTGCTTCTTTCAACTTTTCATCTAGTTCACAAAAAATTACATAAACATATTAAAACCAACATGCATTAAAAAAACAAAGGAATATAAGAGGATTAGTAGTCTAAATAAAGAAGCAGCCACTATATAGACTAATGTAAACATGTGGAAGTAACAGATTGATTTACTAGTCAATAAATAAAAACATTACAGCAAAAACTCAACATAATAAGTTGCTTTCAGTCTGAACAAATAATTGATTATGGAGCCATGCTTACAAGTGTCTCTGTAAGCATGGTTGTCTCTGAAAGGTTGTCTCCAAATCCTTTAGTGATTCTGAGGAGTCTGAATGCTACAGTCAGGATCTTTCCATTTTTTTAATGGAAAGATCCTCCATTAAAAATTTTCATTAGCCTAAGTACTCACCGAGGAGTTGGCACACGCAGATATACTCTCATTAAGGCAGCAATTTTCATAAAATATGATCAAAATATGTTAAACACTGAAATGCTCTCAAGAATTGAAGTATAATGTAAATTGAGCTCCATGTGTTTGTGTACATCTGTGTTTGATTGCCTCTGCATACAAGTACTTGTAGAGTGCAGAAGCATGGATATTAGGTTTCCAAGTTTTTTTTTGGGGGGGGGGGGGGGGTTAGATGACAGAGCTGCTGGCACACCTTGACTGCTGGAGTCAGTCCAAAGGATGAATCAGGGATGAAAAGTGGCTTCAGGAAGATCTGCTAAAAAAACATCACAGTCTTTGCTGTTTTCATCTCAGTATATGGCAAGCCTGTCTCTAGAATTATTATCTATAGTTGGAGTACAGCGCATTAGTGCTAATGGTCATTAAAAGAGAAATCTTAGGATCTGGACAGCATATTGCAGACAGGGTAGGAGAACAGACGATAGGATCAAGATTGTTACAGTGAAGACAGTGATAAGAAGATGTGAACAATGTTGAGCAGATTGAAGGCAAAGAGGGCAAAACTTAGGTCATTTTTGAAAAGACAGGCGTAGCAAAGCCTGGTGATAAATCCTGAGGTAAAGAAAGGAAATGTCCTGTCAACTCTAACGTAACTACAATTTTAGCTGACATAAAATACTTTTTTTCAAGTGTGAATGCAATGTTTAATGCAATTAAACATTATATAGTTAAGTTCAGTGTTTTAAGCTGAAAAAAAAAGTGCTGGTCCTCCACTTAATGTTATACAAATATTGGGCAGAAAAATGAGTGATATTTTCATGTAGAAAATCAGGGATGTGTATATCAATCTTCAGCTGATTAGTTTTATTGTACAGAAATTACAAAGAGCAAAAAAACAAAACCAGATTTAAATCAAATTCACATGAGCCAAATTAAAAGTTTTATGGAACAATTTTAATCAACCTGCCGTTAATGTGGACATGAAAAATAACACAGAAAAAATAAATGAAGATATAAAAATCCCTCAACAGCATAAAGAAGTGACAAGTTCCTTCTAGACTCAAAATTTCAGTAAACTTGTTACTGTTACCGTAAAACATGCCAATTTATGATACCAAGAAAGTTTTTTTATAGAAAAACCTAATGAATGAAATTAGGTCGCTTAATATGCATTATGTCAACCTAGACCACAAAACATGTTGAGCTATAATCTGCAGCAGAGCCGTATTTCCTTTCTTTCTGCCCCATATAAACCTTGCGAGCTAATGTGAGCTCTAAAAGTAACGCTGGCACTCCCTCAGTGAAACTAGTGTGTCTTCAGAGCACTCAGACCCACTCCTTCCATTGTGTTATCGATTGAAAGGTAAAAGCACACACCCAAGGGGCAGAGAAAGTCCACACACACAGCTAAAGTTACACGGTTGTGTGTGTGTGTTTGGGAAGGAGAGGGAGGGATAGAGTGTTGCACGGCCCACCGGTAACAGGAACCCTTAGGCAGCACTGCTGCCAACTGAGGACCAGGGGAAGAGGGTAGCACACAAAAAAGCAATCTTTCATGCATTCAGTTGTGAGTTGATGTAACTTTAATAATATTTGACATAATTATGAAAAAATAAGATTTTTACCTTCCCCACCAACAGGCTCGAACATCCCAAATTGTTCCAGGACTTTGATGAAGAGCCCCATGACCACCAGCACAGCGATCATCTCCAAGCCATCCAAGCTCAACATCCTGGGGGACCGCAGTATGTCATCGCCCAGAACCGTACCACCAAGCCAAGTCAGGCTGCCCTGATCCTTGCCAGCAACGCAGCCACGCCCAATCTGAACACTTTGTCCAAGTTTAGGAAAGTTGTCCTCGACTCTCCTCCGTAGCTTTTTATCAACTTCAATCCAGTTGCAAGTTTTCAGAGGTAAAAGGGGTGAATAAGTTGTGAAAACTTCAAATTAATACTGCAGACGGCTTGGCTTGAACCAGTTGATATTCCTCTGCTATCTCACAAAATCTGTCCTCAGTCAACCTCCTTTATTCGCCATTGGCTGCCATTAATGCTGAAGCTACAAGCAAGCGACACAGACATCCAAAGTGTCAAAACACCTGGGCTCCAGTTCTAACTTTTTTTCTCTTCTGCCTTGTCTGTGTTTTTTATTTTCTTCTAGGCCCTCCTCGAGGGATGGAATCTGGGGCTACGCTGCGCCTGTTAGTCCTTTTGGCAGTGGTTGTCAGGAAGTGAATGTTGTGAGGGGGAAAAGAGAGTGAGTGAGAGAGAGTCGGCAGATAAAAAGAAGGGAGAGAGGATGAGTTGGAGATGGCATAGAAAATGAGAGGGAGGGAGGAAAAACTATCTGCGGCAGAGAGTGGGCAAGAAGCATGCACACGCACAAACAGTGACACAGAGATTGTTGGTGGGGGGGATGCTAAGAAATGTCTTCTCTTTCCAGTAACATTTGATTGATTTGCACAGTGGGGTTACCTTGGAAACGGAAAGTGAGTGTGGAATATATTGGCAAGACAATATGCAATAATGTTCATCCAAATTCAAATATCACCTAGCAAGCATCTTTTGACTGCGTCGCGACTGTGGCATCCGTTCTGCAGCACGCAAATGCCTACAGGTTGATATCATGTTCCATTAACTTTTAAACATCTCTCTGTGAAAGTTTTGTATGCAACAATTTTTTTACAGGCAATGTTCAATTTGAGAAACCAACACCAAAGATTAAAGCAAACAGAGCATAAATCTTTATGCGTCACTCCCAGACTGTGAAATCTGTTTGTAAATGTGTAATTAACTTACGTTGACCTAACATTGTGAAGACGCATTCAGCTGGTGGTGCTCAAGAGAACATTTAATGCAAAATGAGGAAGAAACACTAGAAAGAAACTTAATGTGCAACTAACCCCCATGTGAAAGCATAGCCCTTACACATTTTGAGAAATCCCAGCAAGGTGGGTGGAGCCTCGAGACACGGAGGGGTGGGGCCAAGTGTGGACTGGAGGGGAAAAGTGGGGTTGTGGTCAGGAGGAGGGAAGCACTGTTGCATACTTATAAACTTTTTTGCTATATTAAGTAACATTCCAGACACAAAACAATCCCACAGAAACATAAAAATAAAACCCTAAATAACCTATTTAGACAGTTTATTGACAAAAAATATATAATTTAGGGGTTCTATTTAAACTTTAAAGAGCTTTGGTTGATCCTACAGAAATCTAAGCTGCTTCAACTTATATTAACATACTAAAAATGTAAGAGTTTATTAGCTTATATAGTAAATTATTTGTTCAAAGCAGCATGTTTACAAGTTCAGTGAACTCTGCTTGACAACTCTAAATGTAATGAAACTGTTTCTTTAACCAAGGAACTTAAAGTGAGCACTGCTCATTCTAAAGAGAAAAAGTATTGTTTTTCCTTTGGGGAGAACAGCTGCTGCAAACAGTCTTTAGGAAAACTTTGACTCGTTTATGGGAGAAAGAATCCATTATTTCCACATGATGTTCTCTGTTAGGATGCAATTCTCTCTGTGAATGTGAATACTGATCAATTACAGGCTCCTCTACACAAACTAAAGACTCATTTGTTGATCTGAAACCAGAAAACCTATGTAGAATTAAGCCCAACTCCAGCTGGAATGCACCCCAGTGGGGATCATACTCCAGTTTCTTCAACATCTGTCTAAGATAATGTGAAATATGCAGAGAGCAGCAATGGGTTAAAGCAGCACTATAAGATGAAACTTTAAGACACTAAGCAACAAGTTGTAATTTTGTTCTAATCATTACTGAAATGACAGCATAAGTGCATCTGAAAAGGCAAATTTTAGAGATAGACAACCTGAAAAAAAAGCCTGAAACAAACTGTTTCTTGTTTTCATATTTTAAAATGTATATGGACAAATAGAGCCATTACACCTTTCTCACTATAACAGAATTATCATTTGCATATATGGATGATGAAGTAGCGTACACAACTGTTTTAATAAAAAGAAATTAGTGTTTCCTTCACACTCTATAGGTTATGTATCAAATGGATGTGTACTTGCTCACTGGCCACACTAAAAGGTTTAGCAAAAACACTCTTCTTTCCAGAGTGACTAGTAGATCCTGCAATGCAGAAAGGGTAGGTGAGATTTGTGAAAAATATTAAACGAGCAGATTTCTTACTTGTTTTTCAAACAACAAATCTCCATTTGTTGCACTTTTTGCCAAAGATTATGATACACTTATTTCTACAAAAAACCTTAGTCTTAATCAAAATCTTGTTTTCCAGGTTAAAAACAACCCAGGTCAAAGGGACCAGACACAACGCAGTTCATGCTAAGGTGAAGACAATTCCTGCTGGTGGCGATGGCAGTCAGACCGTTTAGGGGACAGTGTGGTTGAAGGGAAGCATAGGTTTTCGAAAGGAAATTTGCGTTTTGTAATAGCTGTCACCTTTTAACTAAGGACAACCAACTTTAAATGAATATCATATTAATAAAATAAATAAATATAAACTATTCGCTGCTGGAAGCTTGACTTTAGAATTTTTAATAGATCACCTTTTAGAGATCATTTGTATGATTTCAATGATTCTGCAGCTCCTCCGGAGTTAAACGAAAGTTAAATGTGTTTCTAGGTGAAACCATAACACAGCACATCTTCAGAACTGGTAGACTTTCAGGATTTTGTAAAACCTGACTCCATTAAGACCAGTTGTCCACTTTTATAATTAATGTGCACATGTCGGGCCGTTTTACCATACTTGTTCTCTTTTTCAATGATGGATTCACTGATCTTCATGAAGCTGTTTGTTCTGTTATGTCCTTAATATTTCTGAAGCATTTACAAAACTTGTTCAGTTTTGAGATAAAATCACATACTGATGGACTATTTGCAATTAGGTAACTGCTGCATGGAGGGAATTTTGTTTTAGGGGTATCAGATTAGTAGAAAGGGGGTGGAATGCAAATGTGAGACACAAAGACATGCACACTCATTCCATTTTAGAGAAACCATAGAATAATAAGTTATGTGATTATTTTTTCCATAAAGCACCGTACCACTGTCAGTCAGTCAGCTTGTAATGTTGCATGGACAAATAAATATCAATAGGAATACATGCAGGCTGTCGCCATCAACCACCATCTGATGTTTTCTGCTAGCATGGCTTCAAGTGAGGGTATCTTCTTGTGCAGCACAAATAACAGAATGAGACAAATATGTGTTCCCTCTGAGTCCCACTGTCTCAATGTGTTTCGCTTTCAATGTTTTATGAGAGAGGAATTGTGGTAGTAAGTAGTAACTTCGCTAACAGGCTGAGTATCAATTCAGATCCCTTGAGGATTTTCTTTCTTGACATTCCTATCGCTGATTTAAGATATGGTGATTCAAGACTGCACCTCATTATAGCATCGCAATGTCTAATAAACAGAAGAGTACCGTGTGGGTCATCCTAATGTCTACCAAAAGTTGTACAAATATAAACACAAGTCAGACAAGGTGACAGAAAAACTACTTCTGTGTGAAATCAATATTCTCATACACAGCGCAAAGGCAACCAGACACCAAGAAGTTTATCTCTTCGCTCTATGACAGTAATGTATACGGGCTGTGCTAACGCAGAGCTAAGATTGCAGAAACAATAAATGTACACTCAGTGATACCGAAGCACACACTCACAACAGAGACAGTGACAGCAGAATGTGAAATCTGAGTCTAACCTGTTGGTTAGAAATGATTTTCCTTCCTATTTACGTACTGAAGATTTTTCATTTGATTGGAGAGATGCAAAGGTGGAATGAAACAGAGGAAAAGGGCATGTCGTTGCCAAAGAAATGGAAAAAGTCAGAGAGCACATGAAAGAACAAAGGAAGGACATGTTCAAGAGTTGCTAAGATCACATTCCTCTGTTTTCAGGGGAAAAAGACATCTATTCTTTATTAACCACCAGCTCTGTCCCCTCCTGGAGGCTTTTTCACCTCATTCAGGCTGTCACCATGGAAAATTGGATCTGCAGATGTGTCCTCTACTGCTACACACATCACACTTTCTCCTTCACCTTTCAGCAAAACTGCAAGAAGGAGATATATTTTCAGAAGTCTGACAAGTGATTACGAGGAGGTGCTGTTTGTGTTGCCTGATTAGAGGAGTGGAAACTGTTGCTGTGGGATCTATTTGTTTACATAAGTAGAACACTGATGCAGCTCTGCAACTACTTGCAGTTCTTGTTAAGAGGTGCATCAGCTTTGATTTACGAATCTACCTCCATCCTTTACAGAAAGATCAGCGGTGTGCAAAGAAACTAAAACAGCCCTTTGTCATACAGGCAGCATAAAAAGAGTTGGGAGAAAATTTAACAAAAAGGAGTCTAAAAATATATACACTCAACTCTTTTCTAATTGGCTCTTTCAATTGACAAACTTGTCTAATTACAAGTTTATTCACTATAAAGACAAAAAGCTTGTACCAGAGCTAAATTGGCTGAAAGGTTTTGAGGACTTGCAATTTGAAAACAACCAAAATTTTCCATTGTATTCCTGCAATGCTTTAAAGTTTCCTTAAAGAGATGCAAGTGAAAGAGCTGGAAGGATTCTAGTTTTCACTAGTTGAGTGAATAACTAAGTTATTCAAAGCTGTCCCTCACCCATCTGTTGCTGATCACAGAATGTCACCTGAAATTAAAACAGATCCAAAAATACACATATACACATTTGGGTATTGAAACTACAGAAGGATATTCCATCTTTCAATCCAAGTAAACACTGTTATATAGAGGTTGGAGGTATTTTCTCAAACTCCATGTACAAACATGCATACATACAGTATGTGTACACTGCCTGGCCAAAACAAAAATAAATTGCCACATGCATGCAGGTATGAGCTTCCTGTTGGATAGTTATTGCATGGACAATTGTCTTCTAACCGGCACAAGTTTTTTTTTTTTTTTTACCCCGGCTGATGCAATGAGCTTCTCATTTCCTAAACAACCATGAGGAAAAGACATTCTGCGGTTCTGGGAAAGATGGTGGTCTGTTTAACAAGGGTCAAATCACTGGAATCAAGCAGAAAGAAAAACATCTAAGGAGATTGCATAAACTACTGAAATTAGGATGAGAACTGTGCAGTGCATCATTAAAAACTAGAAGGACAGTGGGGAGCCATTGTTTTGAGGAAGAAATTAAACTAATTAATTATCTTAAGCTACTAATTCTAAAGAAAGACAAGAATAAAACTCAGGGCTATATAGTAAAAGTCAGAGGCTTCCCATTCACAATGTGAGGGGAACTCAAAAAATTGGGGCTGAACATCTGTGTAATAAACCTGTGATCTGGGGTGACTGCAGTTGGTCAGGTGCAAGTTGAGAAACATTATGAGGACAGCATGCAACCTGAATATACTGAATGACCAGGTTATTCCGTCAACGTATTGTTTCTTCCTTGACAACAAGAGGATGTTCAAGATGAAAATGCCAACCTTCATCAAACAGAAATTGTGAATGAGTGGTTCAGGGAGCATGAGACATCATTTTCACACACCGCTGTGTTGTTCAGAGGTCAGAACTGAACCCGTCGAGAATCTTTGGGATGTGCTAGAGAAGGCTTTGCACAGTGGACAGACTCATCAATACAAGATCTTAGTGAAAAATTAGCGCCACACTGAATAGGAATACATTTTGTGACATTTCAGAAGCAAATGTGTGCTATAATCAATATAGCACACATTGCTATATTGCGGTCCAATTAAATATTAGCATGTGTGAGGTTTTTTTGTATAGAGCTACATGAGTTCATCTCAGGTTAAAAGAGCTTTTCTGTCATCAATTTTTATTATTAAAACCATATGTTTTAAAACCATATGCTTTTAAAACTCTTTAAAGCACCACATCTGTTACTTTTCCAAGACACCCTTTAAAATGTGGAGAGCTCAGTTTTAAGAATGAAATCTGTACACTTCCTTTCCTTTCCAGGCTCCTTATTGATTTTTCCAAATTTATTCTGCTGCTAAATATACTTCAAGATGCTCTGAGAAGTGAGCTCTGAGGGTAAACAGATAAATGGATGAGAGCTGAACTGTAGAGGTTGTTGTTCACATTTGTGCTGGTGGGTTTAAGGGTTTCATGGAGCTACAGCAAATGGCTGTATTGATGTGTCAGTGCTTACATGCACTGTTAGTGTGTGTCAAGCTTAAGGCCTCGGGGAAATGTTTTGAATCAGTAGGTTGGCAAATAGGAAGATTATGTTAGGTGGGTGGATTTTAACTAGAAGCAGTAACTAAGAATTTACTACAGAAAAGTAAAAAACAGGCATGCCATATAAAATAAATTGATATCTTCACCACTAAAGGTTAAAATTAAACAGATGTGTTAATGTTGACTCTTGCTTTATTAGAGCCTTAAATGTAAACCCTCTTTCCCCCAGATTATTCTAACTTAATGTCATCAGTGTTAATTTTTGCTTCAGTAATGCTTCACTGAAAACAAGAATGGAGTCTGAAAAACAAAGAACTGCTGTGATCAAAAAGGTACATTTTAATTATTCTGCCATCACACAGCTTAATAAAAAGTTTCCTATCATTCTACAGTAATAATATTCTCTTTAGCCAAAGGCGACATCTCACTGTGATCACTCTCACACAACATCAATAAAACATAGTACAATACGATTGAAGAGGTGATTCAAATGAAACTAAAGGTTACTGAGGTGGACAAGGACATCTAGTGGGCATGTAGAGCAAAGATCAGACACTGTGAAGCACATAAAGATACCACAGTGAGGAGCAGGGTTATAACTAAGAAGAAGTAACGTTTAAGATTTATCGATATATTTATATTTATCGATACCCTTCAGTCTTGGTATCAACCAATTAACAAAAGCTTTTAATAGTTACAATTTTCTTTCCTCCCTGCTTAGTGTTTTGTGTAAAACACAGAGCGGTGCAAAAGTATTTACACCCTCTGACTTTCTTCCTATTTTGTCACATCACAACCACAAACATCAAAGTACTTTATCTGAATTATATGTTATATATAGGCCCACACAAAGCAGCACAAAGCATATGGAAGAAAAAGGTTACACAACTTCAAAAATCATTCCCAAGTGAAAAACTGAAATGCTTAGCCCCTTCCTGTATTATACCCCAAAACAAAATGCGGTACAACAATTTGCCTACATAATCCAGAGTATCTACATAAATGCAGCTGTTTTCAAAGATTTATGAGACAACATTAATAAATAAGCACTATAAAGACAGATCAGTGAGAGAATTGTGGAGAGATTTAAAACGGCTCGATTATTAACAATGTCTCAACTTTTGCACATCTGTTTTCTATCATCAGAAAACAGAAAGAGTGTGGCACAACTGCCAAACTACCGATACATCACTAGGCGTTCATCTCCTAGCAACAAGAGCATCAACTGGAGAAGTCCTTTGGAGGCCCAGGATGAATCTGGTGAAGGTGCAGGTCACAGGTCAAAGAAATTGTCAACAGGACAATTTGTGCACTCCATGAATCTGTCCTTCATGAAAGAGTTGGAAGAGGAAAGCTATTGTTAACAGAAAGATTTTACAAAAGTCTTGTTTGTCACAAGCTTAGCAGGAGGCACAGCAACCAAGTGAAAGAAATGCCTCTGGTTTGCACAATAGCTAAACGTTCTAGCTATTGTGCAAAACACTTTGTGTGGCAGAAAATTAACTCAGAAATCACACCAACCCGGCAACAAAGCATGGTGGCAGCAGCATTATACTATAGACGTTTTATTCCTTTAGCAGGGACAAGGAAACTTTTCAGTCCTGGAGAGATAATAAGGAGGGTCAACTACAGGACAAACAAGGACAGAAGCCTGTTGGAGGCGGCAAAAGATGTAGGCTGAGGGCAAAAGTTCAACTTCCAGCAGCTTAAACAACTCTAAGGACAAACTTGAACATTAATGTTCACAAACACAGTCCATCCAGTGCGACAACTATAATTGTTTTTACTTTTAAAGTATTGACTCAAGCAGGCCGATAAATAGATGCAGATTAAATTTATCCAACTTATTTTTAATTTACTTATTGTGGGTCTTTTACATAAGGTAACAATAAGACACATTGCAGCTTGTTATTGTAATGTATGATAATGTTAATAATAAAGGCATTTAAGTGTTTTTGAAAGGACTGTAAATAGGTTACTCCAGAGATCTGAAATAGAAGTTTCATAAAGATTTTTTAAAATTACTACAACATATTTCACAACGTGGGAAGTTTTAAAATCTGCATATTGCACCTCTGGGCATCTAATTTACTCCATTAACCCTCTAATTTACAATAAAAGCGCTTCTCACCTTTCTTCGTGAACAGCCAGAAAGACAGTGGAAAAATTTGCATAAAGAGAGCTGAGCTGCCTAGAAAAAACAGCGACGGAAAAGCTCTCATCTAAAAAATGGTCGCTGGGCATCAACATGACTTTCAGTTGTTTGACATGTTGGTTCAGGTTATCAGCAGTGCTGTCATCTTTCGCCTCCTGTTGGCATCATGACATACTCTGCATATGGATTTTTGTCCATGTATTATGCACACCCAAACAAACACTTGCAATCATGCATGGACTCCTTTGATGAGGCACACTTTGTTTTTCATTCACAACGTTATGGAAGAAGTAGGTGAAAAAGTAACCAATCAGCCAGCCAATATATAGCCTTTCATTCATGTCTTGTATATCCAACAGCAGTGTGTCTGGCTCGTTGTTGTGTTAGTTATGGCTCATGGCAGCACACAAAGCATCAGGATACACCGCGGGCTGGTGCAAGCAGCACAGCATGTAAACACTGAGCTCTGCAACAGGAACTGGAAACACAGCTACTGAAAATGTTGGGAGGAAGCTAGAAAAACTCACCCGGGCATGTACTCAGGTTTGGAAATGAACAATGTTTTATTTATTTCATGAATCAAATGCAGAATGAGTGAACTTTGAATCTTACAGTGCCAGAGAGCAGGTGCTGGATGGATAGGAGCCCACTGGGTGAGAAGAAAGAGAATGGGAAAGAAGGTGGTAGGGGGGGAGTAAAACAGACTAGGAGGTGGTGGGAGAGAAAAGAGAATTACAAAATAATAAAGAAGTGACTTGGACAGGTAAGAAATGGTGAGACTGCCTTGGGTTGTGGGAAGAATGTCATAACAGAACTGTAAATAAAACATACACACAGTAGTCAAATGACCCTCATGCAGCTTTAATCAACCTCCAGTAGAGGTCAGTGTAGGTTAAAGCATGTATACACTCACACGTACTGTGTTATCGTACTCGCAAACACACAGACATACAGAGAGGCACATTAAAGGTTTATTTAGAATTCCTTCAAATATGATTTACATATTAACTAAGGTGATAAAAGTATGCAGCAGTTTTGAAAAAGATCTGTAGCTCTCTCACTTCACCAGAAAATGTAGAAAAGCACTGTGTTGGAGAGAAGATAATTGAGAATCTATGAGTTTATTTATTTAAAATAATTAGTGTTTAAGACTTAAAGCAGAATGTTTATCTTAATTTATAATGAAGACAAAAAACAGGCTCAGAATTACTCGTGAAGAACCCCTTCAGTCTCCTCACACCAATCAATTTAAGGACACGGTGCCAGACTTCTAGTCCAAGCAATAGCATCCACTTGAATGGCCAAGTGAAGAACAGGGCAATGACAACATGGACGTCGGACATGACATGGTGCTGAATCAGCAGCAAATCAAAAAGCATAAAGTGATCCAACCTGTAGCAGAGGACAAATCAACCTTTGCTACACATGCTGCAAAGACACAGAGGGAAGCACAGCTTTGATAAAGATGCATTAGAAGGAAAAAGAAGCATTCACAGAATTCATTTTTAAAGCTGAAGAAGTTGTGCACATCAGAAAGAAAGATTTAATCAATAACAGTGGAGGGAGTGGATGAGGAGAGCGAAGAAGAGGACAAGATTCGGTCAATTGGTGTATTGTGATTAAACCCGTCAGCTGTCACCAAAGAGAGCAAGAACAACTGAAATCAGCAGAGGCAGGCTGATTGCATCGCCATGGACACAACATACAGCATCAATCCTCTAGCCATGGAGGCACACGACGACAAAATCCTAACATGTTCTCATGTTATAGAGACAACATGAACTTCTATTCATTCTCATGGTTAACGTATTGATCCATGTATGAATATATATACAGTATATATCAAGTTTCAGCACTTCCATGCCCTGATATTACATGCACTGGGAACATGACAAACTCCATTATCATGGCTGTGCAGGCTTTGCTGCTCATTAGTATTCTGCAGAGACACAAACAAAACAAGCACACACTGTGGGGTTATCTTTTAAAGGAGTTCACACCCAAATAATAAATATTAAAATCCTCTTCAGCGCTAGCCCTCTGTTGTAAAAGAAAGATAATAAAGATGCTACATTTTTTTTTAGAATATTTTACTTTTTCAACCTTATCAGAACAAATACGAATTCTCAGCGTCAGTTTTCTAGTTTTCTTATTGTATGGGTAGCTTTATGTTACCTGCTGTCTGCAAGTTAAAAATACATTTTCATCTAATTTGTAGCTGCAGTGGCTCTTTCTTCATACCCTTAAAGGAATCAGATAAAGAGAGTAAATGTGCAGTGTATTATTACTTAATGGAATTAGAAGCTGCTCAACTGATGCCAACTTAAAAAAAAGAAAAACTGTAGACAACCTATTTTGGGTGCAAATCACAGATGTATTTTGGCTGCACATTCAGGGTGCTACAACAGAGCATTAGGCCAGTGAGAGCTGGTTGTTTCCCTCTGTCACTATTTTGTACTTTTAAACCTTTGTTTTTTTCATACCTCACCTTTGGTTTGTTTAATAAACCAGCGAAAGAAAAACTTGACCCCAAGATGACATGAACACCTAGCAATAAGGCTGAATAACAAACAACAAAGTTTCTTCCTTGTATCCTTTTGGGTTTTGAATCATTTTGGAGTTTTTTTTCTCATCTTTATTTCTGTAAAGGCAGTTGTGTTACCTTTGATTGTACAAAAAGTGCTCTCTGCAAAACTCTGGTTGATTGGTTCATCTTTAGTATTCAGTAGAAAAATCAATGTGAAAAGACAATATCAATACGCCAAATAAAGCCAAGTACTCTAAAAGCTCATCAGGGCGTGGATTCAATTTTCTGAAGCAGATCACACTTAATAGTAAAAAGTGAAAGAGAAGAAAGGGAAGCTGCACATGACTCTGATTATGATTAATTTTACAGGTTAGTCACTTCTACCACTGTGGCATCCAGACTTTTGTGGATATTAATTTATTTATGTGAGTGGGGTTCTTATTAGATTGGAGAACATAATTATGAAACACATCTAGACATAAAGTGCTACAGTATCAGATCCTCCAGGGGAAAAAAAGGCTTTTAAACGGAGACCTCCACTAAAAATCCTCAAAAGAATGGCAGGAGAGCAAATGTTTCCTGTGATTCCTGAAAATCTACTGCTGACAGGACACAGACGGACGCTCACACCTGAAAAAACTGCTTTTAAGTGTCATGTCCTCTTTTTTTTTTCGCCCCCCTCACAAAAGCCAGGCAGGAACACAGGTCATGATGCGTTAGACGGAACGTAGAGGGCCTTACAGCTATAAATAACCCTGAGAGGAATCAAATTTGGAGAACCGGAGGTGGGAACTGATGAGATCACGCATACCCATACGCGTGTGTGAGTGTGTGTGTGTGTACTGGCACATGAAGGCACACAAAAGACTTGGATCTGTGGAAATGGAGATGGAATCAAACTGACATCATGCAGACTGGCAGACAGACAAGCAGACAAAACAGTGGGACAGCAGGAGAAAAGAGAGCAGGAACAGGCTGAGCGCAGCAGCACGACTGAGAGGAGGGTGTGAAGCAACACCGAGGTGCCTGCCTGGAAAAGGAAGCGGGGAGGAGCAGACGGTGAGACAGGGAGAAGGAGGATGGTAACAAGCATGGTGTTTGAATAAATGAGAATGAAAGAAGAATAAAATAAAGCAAAGATGCAACGATTTACTTTTTTTGTTATAAATAAAAATGTAAAGTTTTGATTAGGCCTGTCGCGATAAACGATAAATCGATTAATCGTACGATAAATTAAAACTATCGACGTCATTTTAATTATCGGCATTATCGTCTCTTCCGGCCTTTTTCTCTTTCTGTTAATGACACTGAATGAAAAAAAGGCTCAACTCCGGTGCTCTCCACTGACTCCTCCCTTCCTAATTTCCTTAGTGTAAAGCCCAGCGCAAACTACACGATCTTAGAGCTGTCGGTCGATTGTCGGCCCATTTCCAAAACCTGACAGACCACACATTAGCCGACAGAAATCCTAGGTATAACTGTTCGATCGGGTTCGGTCCTGCCATGTGGTGTCCAACAATAGGCACAAAATAATGGCTACAAGTCCAGTTAACTAATTTTAAAACCGGCATTAATCAATGCTTTACTACAATCTACCTGCAATGCATGTGGCTAGTGTCAGCGTAAAGTCCTGACTGAATGAAAATCATTATAACCTATTTACGTCACGTTAACGAAGAACAGCTGAAAAGTTACCGGGTTTATCAACTGCGGTAGCAATTTCGCTCCAACTCCTCCTCTTGTCATTTCTATATTCTTTGCATGTTGAATAAACATTAATGTTGTTTCCACATATCATCTCCAATGTCCGCTGGACTTCGGGTTGCTCCGTGTCAGCTGTTTGGGATTCCCCGACGTAATTTCCCCTCAGAAAGTGCGGAGGGAATCCGCGCTTTCTGATTGGCTGCCTGTCACATTCAACAGGCTGCGTTAAGATCCCAGTCGGGGAAAATCCCTGATTTAGATCGGAGGACGATCTACCGTAACACACCACACACTCTTAGAAAGATCAACGTTTTAAGATTGTTGTAAGGGGAAAAATAGGAGCAAAAATTCATGTAGTGTGAATTATTGCATCAGGTAGTCGATGTGCCCATCTTCTCTATTTAAATCTAATTATTACTGAAGGGCAACATAATATACAGACTTCATAATCTGCACTCTTTTGGTTGAATGCAGTATTTATTTCCACTTTGGCTTTATGGTGTTTAGTTTGTTTTTTTCAAGTGCGATTTTTGTTAATGGAGACCATTTTATTTTCGTTTTTGGTTGTTTTGTTTATTTTGTTTATCAGTGTTCTTTTGAAAATAAAGTGTATCTATCTTTGGCAAGAAATTGCATGGATTATTATGTCATTTCCATTAAATCAGTGTAAAAAGGTCTTCAAACAATATTATCGTTTATCGCAATAATTTTTGAGACAATTAATCGCTCAGCAAAATTTGCTATCGTGACAGGCCTAGTTTTGATGTACATTAAATATTTATTTGCCCATGCAGGCTTTCCAGGGGATTGTGGCCTTCGGAACAAAAATGTGAGATTAACAGATTTTTCATGTGGATATAGTTTGCTTTCCATATGAATATGATTTAAATGTGTTTGTCTATCAGCAAGGACATTAAAATCAGAAAGGACAAATAAGTTGCGAGAAATGATTTATGTTAAACTTGTAAAAAAAAGGTCACTACTGTTTTCTGTTGTCTTTGTGCCAAAACATTTACAGTCACATTTAATGAATTAGAATATTAGTTCCAAAGAGGCTTATTTGTCAGATTAAAAATTGCTTTTAAAATCAACAACCTTTAAGTAGGTATTACACTTTTTTTTTTCATTAGACCATCTGCATTAGCAATATTTTTTATTGGTCTGATAGGACATTTTAATCTTAAATGCCATGTTTTCATTAACTGTAAGAAAGAAATCACCATTATCATCAGCTTTAAAACATCAGCCTGTGTGGAATTAATCTATATGTATTTTACTTATAAGCTGAGTTACTGAAATATATGAACTTTTCATTAATATTCTAAATTATTGAATGTACTCTGTACATATCTACTGTCTTTCAGTTTATTATTAGTTAGACATGCCGCATAATTAGACAGCTATTCTATTATCTATTCATGCCTAAAGGAATTCTCTTAAAGCAGAGGTTTTTCTTTCATTTCTTATCTACATCACAAGGAAACAGTTGAATAACTCATGGTAAGTCTTTACAGATGAATACTCTGATGCTGTTCTACAGACAAAACAGATTTGAACTTCTTGAAGGTTTAAATAGATAGGAAAGTAAAAAACCCTGCAACCTTCAAATCAATAAGAAAATAAATTTTTCAACTTCTGGGAGAAGTTTAATGTAGAGTTGGTGCTCTGTAAGACACTCAAAAGTTGGAATTTTGTTTTATAGCCCTATTAAATGTTAAATCCAACATCTGAAAATGGAACGGAGATGTCACAACTGCATCCTAAATTAACGGGCCAGGCAGAGGAAGCAGCGATCAGAAAAGCAGCAGAACATCACCACCACTCAATGTGTTTCAAAGCAGGCTGGGTTAAATCTGAGAGAGGGGGTCAAGTTTAATTGGCTGGTCTCAGACACTAAAAGCAATTAAGGATAACTGGGCATTATTTGTAGAAAAGTATTTAAAAACAATACAAACTCAAACATGAACAAAAGTTAAACTTGCAGCATCATGGTAACATGACTGAGAAACTATAGAAACTCTTCGACCTACACCTCAGGCTACACCATCATCTACCCCAAAGCAGCAGATATGAAGATTATTCTTTGCACCTTTACAAATTGAAGTTCCCAGTTCCTTTAATCTGTCATTTCATACATGCAGAAACAGTTGAATCAAATTTCTTAAAATTCAGTTTTATCTGATCAGGTATGTTTGCCTTTTTCTGTCCCGTTTCCCCAACTACAGGACTCATTCAAAGCTGTGACATACAGGCACGAGTTTTACAGAAAAGAAAATCCAGCCCACAGTCATAAGTATATAAGTGTTTCAGCTGAACATGGCTGACTGACATCAAACTGATGCAGAGTGGAATAAGTGACAGACAGCTGCTGCTCGGGAAAATGACAGGCAAGTGAGACATTCACAGGAAGTGAAAAGTGACATCAGTCTGTCACCAAATGGCTGCGAGAGTTGCGGTGGTAATGGAGTCTTTCTGTAAGACAGATATTTATCTATTTACTTAATTAATATTGTAAAAAATATTAAGTTTTTCTTGATAAGAAGTATTGTTTTTCCTGTGTTTTACATGTTGCGCAACCTCAGCATGCTCTTGTTACTTAGTTCTGTTGCTTCGCTCAGCTTGTCCCTGGTTTCACTTCATTCTGCTCAACTTCACACATTACTCACACTCATATTGTCATGATCCATCCTATTCTGTCTTCCTTTATTTCCACGTATCCTGACTCTCTCTTGCTGTCTCTCTGATGCTGACTAGAGGTCAGCAAACTGTTTCTCAAGGTTGTTCCTGCCCAGGGTCTGCCCTCCTCACACCAGGGTGGCCAACAGGATGTGACAGCTCAGTCCCAGCGGGAACCCGACAGACTTTTAATGCCTCTAATCACCAACATCCCAGGTGGATCGAACCGATGGCCCCCCTTTGTATTTGTCCACTGCGGTCCATTCCAAGTCCAGTCAAAGACACGGATTGACAGACCGGAAAAAGCATTAAACAAGTTTTTGGTTTTCATGGTTTTTATTCTTCCTCTAGCGATGTCCTAAAGATAAAAGGTTTTCAAGTTGAAAGTCCAGCTTTAAAGAGCTTTTCAGTTGATGTTTCTGACTTTAAAAATGTGCCATAAATCTAAGAGATATCACAATGTTTTTAATTTATGAGCACTCCTGTGCTGACAGTAGCACATAAACTAAGCCATAAATGGGGTGAAAGAAAGACAAATCAAAAGTGTTGCAGGAAACAACTGAATAAATCAGGAAATGGATCAATTCACCCTGGTGTTGGAGCTTCACCAGGTATTTAACATGCTGAGTTTGAGGAATCTTCATTAGTGTAAAGAGAACGTCTGCATAGTATTGCAAGAGATTAGGAAATTCTGTGGACATTACTACAACATTTGTGGTCATTGGAGAACTTTGTAACAATGGTTTTGTAGCATATTTGTGGTATAATGTTTAACAAGTTGTGATGTCCATTCTGCAGAGTTTTAAATATTCAAAAAGTCTAAGGCTGCTTCAAGTGTGACTAACCCCAAAATCATCGTATTATTTTGCCTAAAACTGTCTCAGTGCTGACCTCATTCGGTCAAACGGTGCCTATACAATTGAATTCTCCCATGAAATAGTGTAAATCAAGGTTTTTATCATCCTTGATGACAATTTATGAACTTGCCCTGAAGAACTGCATGCCAGTCAGGGGTGTTAAAGTTTAATTTGAATTTAGACCTAATTAATTCCAATTTCCACCATAACAAACCTTTACAGAAAGATCAAAACTTTTCCTGTTTGTGTCAAGGCCTTCAGCCAGTTTTGTTTGGAATGCAAACTGCCATGCCATGGTTTGCTATCCTAGCAATCACATGGTTTGCTAGGAAAAGAAAAACTCACAATCACACAATAATAATTCATACAGAATCCCTCACATCCTCTCCAGGTCTCACTGAAGAAATAGCCAAAAGAATTTAATTGTACCATCAGAAAGGATAACCTCAGACACAAAATTAAAAGTCACTATTTGTGACTGATGACAAAAAATAATAATAATACTTTGCATTTTTTATGCAGCTGTATAATATTGTGCATCCATTGGCATATTTATGTAGGCATTTATCAGTCTTCCTGTCCATCCTTCTCTTTCAATAACCCACAGGGTAGATTCTGCACATAAAGCAATGCCTCAAAGCTGTAATATTGTAAGTGTTAAAAATACATTTATATTATTTTTTAACCAAACAGACCATTAAAAGGCTTTGACAGTTCTACTTTCAGGTGCTCGTCCTGCCATCTGCAAATCAGCATGCAATCAGACCTTAAGCTGCAAGAAAGAGGTGCACACATATAGTTCAAACAACAGTGGGAGTGTAACTGAAAGATTCCTGTGGTGTTCAATAGCTTCTGTTAGCTTAGATTCATCCATTGCTCTGAAAAACTATAGTTAGCTGCAGATTTATCCACCTGCCAGGGAGGCTTGTCAATGAAAGGGTGGAAGATACACTTCCCTTGAGTAAGTTAGCCTTTAATGACGAAGGGGCTGGCTGGAGAAAGATGATTAGAAAATTAATTATTTATCAAAATGCTACTAAAAATTTCCCCCCTGAAAACTGAAAAATTGGAAAGGAGTCATTAAGGTTTAAACTGAATATTCTGAACTTTGAATCCAGAACCTTTTATGAAGACAGGCTTGTGTGGAAACGAGCACGTTCATTCTGACGCACACAATACGCTACAATGTTTGAACAGTTTCAGCTTCTGTCTCTTTTTCACACCAGGGTTGCTGATCACTCAAAATATACATATAGCAATGCTTCAGAAATCACAATAATCCACTGATGATTTATCACACTGTAATCTTTGCTGTCTTTGTTGTTATACTGCTTTAAAAAAAGATGACCCGATATCTTCATGGTGTTTGTTGAGTTTTTCCTTCTTCACAACTCTCTTAGAAGTGTCTTAAAAGTTCCTGTTAAAGCTAAACTGAGATTTGACAGTGCAAGTTGTCAACGCTTGATTATACTGATCTCTTATCAAAAATCTGAAAATCAAAGTCACATTATAAACTGTTTCTAAAACCTTTGAAACCGTTTGTGATTATTGTTTTGTCACAAACAAAAGGAGAAGATGGCAGGAAGAGAGTAATGCAAGGAGATGCTACAAAATCTTAGAAAACTAGATTAACAGTGTGGATGCAGATCATACAGGATGGTTGAGGGGAGGTACAAGGTGCCTTGCAAAAATAATAATACTCCTTTAACCTTTATACATTGTATTACGTTATAACATCAAAATGTAATGAATTTTATTAGTATTTTAAACTATCCTATTAAAATGTCCTACAAAGGTTCTTGTAATATAAAAAGGAACAACAGAACAAATAAGTAAAAAAAAAAAAAATCACCTTCAATGTGACATTAATAACCTGTACAAGCAAACTGAAACCAAATAAACTAGTGAGAAAATTAATTTAAAAACTGTTCAGTTTCAGTTTGATTTTTACTGGATAAAAGATATATTTTTATTTGTTTTGAATTAGACTTTGCACTTAATTATTTTTTCACTGCACAGTGGGAGAGTTTATGTTTATTATGTTTATTCCCAACAAAACAATAATAGTTTTCATACTGAAATTTATATCACTAACACAACTGATGTGAACAAAATTAATGAATACTTTTTGGCATAAATGATTTCTATGTGATGTTATATTTCAGCACCATGGACAGAGACACAAACACTGTATTTACAATCAATGTTTGAGACTATATCCCTTCAATGTACACAACAAAATCTCAATGCAAACCTCCTGAGCCTGAAAAGGCTCAATTACACATTTTTCTGTTGTTGTTTCACAGAGAAAACCTTCACATGACCAAATAAACCGAAACTGAACTGTGATCACACTCTGCTGCTTCACAGCTCACAGCGAGATTCACAGCGAGACTCACAGCTAGCACATTAGGTCCTTGCTGCTTTCGGTGACAAAGACCCATTGTGAGTTTTTACAAATGCTCCTCATTCATCAGTCAGGTTGAGATATATTCTGCTCAATCACATGTTTTTAAAGTGGCAGTACTATGTATTTTCCAGGCACATGATGCCATTTTATAGCACAGTCAAGTAACTATGTTACCATCAGTTGTTATAATAATTCTGTATATCTCAAACATAACTCAAAAGAAATTTTACTTTACTATTTAATGCCTTGAAATTGTGCTTCTGTCTCTTTAATAGCTTTTGTTCTTTCCCACACTCTGCCTTCAGTATGTCATTACAACATTGCTCCTCCAGTAAATTGTACATTGAACTGAGAAGCACTTTGCATGACAAGGTCAGCAGGTGCAAAATTCCACAAGGTGTTAGCTAATTACTGCTGCCACTAGTCTGATGGAGCTGAATGGGCACCAGGGTGGAGGGGTTCTCTGCGAGGCAGAAGCTCAGCTAGAAACTGCATCTCTGTGGAGGAGCTGCATCGAAAAGGCAGCGCTCAGTTCCACCAAGAGATTAGGCACCCCTGAATGGTTGCTAAAGGAGATTTAAGGATTTCCCAAACATGCATGAAAGAATCAAAGCAAAAATCCAGGTGTGTTTTTGATGAGTGAAAAACATTATAAAATGATATAAAGCTGTAAAAAACCTCTAATGCCCTCCCTCTTTAAATATAGTTTAGCTTTGAATGCAAGTTAAAGTAATATCACTATGAGATACAGTGGTTAGAACATGTCTGAAGGACATATCGGTTAATGCTGCGAAACCACCAATAATCATGCTACCATCCTGAATGGTTTCAATCCTTTGCTTTTACTGCCGCCCTCTGAACGTTCAGATGGCCACTAAAAGTCAAGATGACTTTAAAACACCCTCCTTAAAGCTCTGATTTAGGTCTTCAGCATACCATCAAGCCAAATAATGTATAGCAAGACTCAAGGTCTCATTCAAATCATAACAGTTGACATAGAGCCATGTTTTATGTTGCAGATTTTTCTCTTCTTTTATGCAGATTGTATTGGATTATTTTTCTCTGTCCTCTCTACTTACACACACACACACACACTCCAACTGCTACTAATAGGGGTTTATTTTTAGCACTAGTGAGGGGTGTGTATACACATGATGGATGATGGTAATGTTTCACGCATTTCTCGTCGAGGGAACAGAGGTGGGAGGGAGACGAAGGGGGAGAAGGTTGAAAGCAGTTCAAGGAGTCGGCCTGTAAGAGATGACACACGCTGAGAGAGTTTTCACAGCGCTGTTACGGAGGAGGGGCACAAAAAGCTAGCAGGACAGAGGGGAAGGTCATGACTTCCACCTGGAATCTAGGCTGGTGCAGCAAAGATCTAGCAGCTGAAGATCAACAGATGACTATTATTCTTTCAAGAACTTAACAGTCAGATATAAAACATATTTCTCTTACAATGCAACCCAACCCGATAAAAAGCCTAATTTATTAGCATAAATTTTCTAGTTTCTTGTTTTTCCCTCGACTTTACTCAAAAGAGGATCGGGGGATGTTCTCAAGGGAGAGAAGCCTGTAGCCACCTATAAATCATTTTGATTACGAGAAGGAGAAACTGCAGACAGCACAATGATGTAAGGGGGGTTAAAGACCTGACAAGCAGCGCAAGTGAAAGCAATGACTTAATCAGCCTGGGACAAAGTGAAATGTGAACAGCATGGAACAGATTAGGGTAAAACAGTGCAAATGGTGCCAGGGAAAACAAAGAATAAGAAAGCAAGCAACAGATACACGCAGGGATTATCCAGCATACACAGAGAGCACAAATATCTACTAACCAACTGTCGCTTTTCCTTTAATAACCTGATCTGAAATGCTGCTGCTTGTGTGTAAAATTGGCAGCACATTTCAAAACAGTGGTGTTATTTTTAAATGCAAAGCTTCAAAGAGGATTTTTTTTTCTACATGCTTTGACCTTCTGGAAGGCATTTATTTTTAGGCCACCTTTTTTTAATCCTTATTGTGAACGTGTAACGCAGGAGGTGTCAGTAGCAGACAGAAACAGATAATTCAGGTGAGAATCTTCACGTGTCTGGCGACAAAAACGAGCGTGCGCTCAGATGTGATAAAACCACATCCCTGTGCAAGCTCGGCTTGTCCCCCATCTAGCTGTTCCTTGTTTTGTCAATGCTTCTTTTTATCACAAAATTACAAAGAAAAAGAACTGCCACAACTTTGTTTGCACATAGTCAAACAATAATATTTAATGAAGCAGAACGAAATCTGTTAAATGGATGAAAATATGTCTTCTACTTTGCTGAGAAAGTTACCAAAACACAGAGATTAAGAGCTGCTTCCTGCAGAGTTTTCATATTGCCCATTATGCACTGATATGAGAGAACACCCAGCTCAGCCAGGCACAGTGTCTCCTCCTCTCCCCCACTGTAAAGTATATAAGCTGGAATAAGTTATCCTTATGGTAATGAACAATTCCTTCATACTGTGAGTGCCATTACCACACACTGTGTTATGACTTACAACTGTGTTTGCATGCAAATACATCAACAAATGTGGATCCAAACCAAACTAACTGAAAGCTCTTCCAGAACAACCACTGGGAGTCTATGTTTTAGACATTTTGCTTAAAGCTTAATTTTATTTTTAAAAATTCTCTAAAGTAGCATCAAGGCAAAATCGAATAAAGACTAATAGAAATACATTCAGGGGATATAAAGAGGTACAACTTACTAAATTATGATGTCATTTAAAAGTTAATTTATTTCAGTAAATTAAATTAAAAAGGATTACACAGGGTGATATTTCAGGTAGTTATTTCTATTACTTTAATGATTATAGCTGGGAGACAAAGTAGTTTTAAGAGTTCCTCAGAAAATAATAGCATTATATACAATCAATCAAAAAATACATTTTGAACTGCTAAATAATATATTCGTGTGCCGTACAATCTATGCACACAACTTGGTCAGAGCTCTATTTGCATGACTTACTGCAGAAATTCACCATGACATGGGATCAGCCTGTGGCTCAAATGAGGTGTTCAGGAAGCCCAGGTTGCCTTACAACTGCAGTATGTAACTTTCATAAAAATATGTTTTTATATATATATATATTTGTTAAAACTGTTGCCATATCATGACAGTATAACATGAGATGCAATCTGTGAAAAAAATTAAGTTCCCCACCCTTCTTTCTGTGATCCCACAACCATCTGTAGAAATGCACCGCTTGGTCAAAAATAACCAATCAGAGCCAAGAAGGTCTTGGAGCTGTCAATCAAGCACATGCAAGTGAATTTATATATATATATATATATATAAAAAAACTATTTTGCCTTTTGAGTTAAATTACTGAATTTACCTTTTAATGTTTTACAGATACTTTGTACCTGCAAAAATCCTTTGATATGAAGACATAAAGGATCTGAAATATTGTACAGAACCACAGAAATTGCATAATTTTTCTCATCTTTTAGCATCGCCCTGCATGCAAAGTGCCCTAGTGACACCAACTAGACACAAATGCAAGCAAACGGATTCCTCTCTGACTAATGGTGACAGTCCTGGAGAGTTTTCCTGTCACAAATAGGCAAAAAAAGCAGCACGTCAGATACACACATACACATATTATCTCTTTCTATGCACACACATGCATGCGCATGCCCACATACACAAAGCACATGAAGCTCCACATCTCTATGGTAAGACTGTGGCTCAGACTATATTTTATTCATAAATGAAAGGCCTGATAACAAAATCTCTTTGGTCAGAGTCACAAGTGAGCTGCAAAGAAAATCAACTTCAAAGTATGAAGCTGAAAAAAAAAACAGGTTCTGAAGAAATGTGTGTGTGTTTCTGTCTACCTGAGCCAATGTGTAAATTTACACTTAAATTTACACACATTTAAGTTCAACCTACACCTTTGTAGTTCAAAGATGTTGAAGTACAACCGCAACAGAGAGGTGAAGCTACACAATAACACAGTAATCAGGTATTTGCTAATTAAAAGCTAAAAACAGATTTACATGTACACTGAAATCCAGTTTCATAACAGAAATCTGAGCTCTTCCAACAAATGATTCCTTCTCTAAAGAAGAATGTCATTAATTCTTCACCTTATACATCTTCTCTGAAGTCCTTGTGAAACACTATTGTTAGGAACACTAGATTAGATAAAAAATTGCCATGTCAAATACCATGCAGTCCTATTGAGTTAGTTGGTTCTGATTAGCTGTGCACCACTCCTAAAACTGACAGTTTAGATGAATGGTTAAATTCAGGAAGATCAATCCTGAAAATGATTATCATGTTAATTTTCACAACACATTATAGAGTCTGTTATACATTTATTTATATATTTTAGTAAAATAGATTTTAGTTTAACAAATGTATTTGCTTTTCAAGACTGTACAAACCATAAGTCACAATAAGGGTGGAAAAAAATTTAATATCACATTTTATGTGGTGCAAAAACTTGGCTTTGTTATAAGGGTGTGTACACTTTTGACTGTGCATTTACTCACTTATTTTTTTGTTAACATACATTTTCAGATTTTATTCATCACATCTTTTAACCTTGGGCTGAAACTTCTTCCTAATGCTCACATTGCATGAGAAACTGTAATAACAATCAGTGGGGAGTTGTGACAAAGACCAAAGATCCTGTGGAAAAAAAGAGGCACCTGCTCTGGACGTTCAGACTGTTTATTTTAGATAAGAACTCAGCTAAAAGGCTAACACCGTGATAATACCCTAAGAGGTGGTATGTGTGTACATATTTGTGTAAGATGTTGCACGTTCTATAGTTGTGTGTGGGGAAGGAGAAAGGAGTTAAGTAGCATTCAGAACATCCCTAATTACACTAAACAGAGCTTGTCCCACTAATATGCAACATAAATAGTGCTTTAGGGCAGATGAGGAGCAGAAAAACACACATGCACGGATTGGCTGGGCTGTATTACCCTGATGGAGACTAATAAATCAAACTAATTAGTAGGCAAAGTGGGATGAAACAAAGGCAGGTAATTATATTTGATTGTGATCAATAATGCAAACATACACAACATTAGCTACACAAGATTAAATTCCTGACCTTAGGTATTTTTGTGGGGAAGACAAATATTTGCAAGTACTAATTAAAGACAGGTGTAAATATCCTGTGCTGCATCAATCAGAAGATAAATGGATAATTGGAAAACCAGGGAATTTTTCAGACACGTTGGACTAACTTTATGTAGTGAGGAAAGGTGACAAAACCTATTACTGACAGGGGAGTTTCATAATGTCATGGGGTTTTTTTTTGCACAGTTTAAACTTCTGTTACAATCATACACCTTTTGACTACAATGTGTATTCTGTCTCTCCAGGCTCTACGTAAATGGCACGTCCCTCAGCACTTCTGTACGGCCAAAAATGCCACAATTCTCAAATACCAAAGTCTGAATGGCCTTGATGAAATCCCTATGTAGCAGAGCCATTATACAGTTCAGCCCTCCCTGGTTCCTGCTGCACTGAAGCAGACATCTCTCTCTTTCTCTTTTTCTCTCCGTCTCCCATTGGAACAGACAAGCAGGAGCCAGTAGTCATGGTAACTCCATTCTGGGTAAACTTAAGGATGCGTATGTGCATACACACTGTGTTTTTTAAATAAATACTTCATGGATGGGATTAAATGGGTTTGGTGACAGCGGTAGCTGGTTAGCTGTTTAAAGAGCGAGTAGTTTGTTTAGCAAGCATAATGACTAACTCCAGTTGCATTTGTGATAAAGTGTGTGTGTCTGCATGTGTGTCGGTGTGTGAGTCTATGTGTAAAACACCCACCAGATGTCAGATTTTATTATAGCATTTTTTCCACCATGCCATACATCTTAACAAGCAACAAATGGCAAATTACCCCAAGCTAAGAATCTTTCAGTTTATTTCTTCTCATTATAAGAAAACAAACATTTGTCCTTTTATATTGAACATATTTTTGAAAAACAGTTTCATTAGGAAATATCATAAGCTGCACGGCGGCTCTGGTGGTTAGACTTGGTGCATTACAGCAAGAAGGTCATGAGTTTGACTCTCAGCAGGGGCCCGTTCTATAAAGAATTTGTATTGGGTTTTCTCTTACGTCTCTTTTTCCGCCTTCAGTGCAAGGGCATAAATGCTTTTGAAGTCTGTGTGTAAAATAAATGTTTTTGCACTGAACCAAATGTCAAGTTAACTGGTACTGGGAATTTGCCTTCGATATTAGTGCACACAAACTGGAGGATTTATCTCCTGAGTTTCTCTAATGGTTTTGTTCAGGGTGTATCTTGCCACTCATTCAGAAAATGGTTGGAAGGGCAGCATAGACAGCAACATTTAGGAATGCATCCTAATTTCTCTAAAGAAGTTTCTTTTTTTTTTCTAGCACCAGTTGTCATTAGCCAAATAGGAAGATGAAGACTTAAGAAGTCTTAGGTTTGAAAGGTTTGTTTGTCTAAGTTACAAACATTCACAGTAAATTGGTGAATTGAAAATAAACACAATATATACAATATTTCAAATGAAGATCATTGCAAACTATAATATAAGAGGCAGTGATCTTTTTAGTCTTCTCTCCCCACACTTTAACAAGTGAAGATCCATTAATGTACCACGACAACATCCAAACATGTGCAGGTTTCATGTGTTTTTATTTCAGAATAAAGAGAAACAGCAGAGAATGAGTAGATTAAATTCTTTATCCAAAACTCCCCATGATAATAATACAGGAATGGCTTGTAATCATTGCAGGCATTAAGCTCATTTTTAATCAGCAGACTGCAAAGATTTCCAGCTTCCTGTGGTAGAAGTGTCGAGTGAGTGACAGGTATGGCAATCCATTGCATCATATATTCTTGCGCTTTGCGACGCGATAGTCTAATAATGCTGTTATGTAGGCCACCAGGGATTTAACAATCCTACTACAAACTATATACATATTACAAGGAGAGCCAGGTGAGAGGTAAGGATTGAATCTTTTATCTACTAAGGAAGCAATTATTTGTTTTCTTACAATTTCAATAAAGGCAATGTCGGCAGTGCCATGTTAAGTTCAAACTGGATTTTTCATCTTAAAGTGAAGTTTAATGTACAGCAATTATATTTATTATACATAGTGCACTCTGTGTGAGCCTTCTTATGGCGAAGAAGGTGTTTTGTCGCTGTATTGAGTGGTATGTTTTCTTATGAAGGTAAGATACCAAAACCTTACTGAACCGTGACTTTGTGTGCTGTTATGGCTATTAGATGATTAAGTAGTTAGCTACTAAACTAAAAGCCTTATATTGCTGCATTTGTGATACATCTTATGTATTATAGTCCCTATCCAAAACTTCTATAAGAAAACTCTACTTAAAAATAAATTTCTCCAACTTTCTTATCCACATGTCTAAGAGTTTAACAGAGACTCACCTGAATGTGACTATTCTGTCTCGAGTGGTTTCAGTCCAGAATTGTAACTTTTTTGTCCCCTGAGTTTTTATTTTACAAACCTAGCTTTGAGTGAATACATTTGCATAATGATGCAGCAGCAATGTGTGCAAAATATTTTGAAGAGATACATTTTTAGATGACAATTTCTGTCAGAATTATTGGATAACAAATGGAAGCTTAATAAGTGAGTTGGAAGGAGATTGTATGTAAATAATTTCAATTTATGACATCAAAACCTTATCTGCATAATATGAATGTAAGTTGAATGTAAGTTCAACTTACACTTACAATACACTTTCCCAGTACACAGTGGAAAAGAACTGCAAAGGAGCAGGAGGAGCAGGAGGTGTTGGAGATGCAGGAGAAGGAGGACTGGCAGGAGTCGACAAAGGCATCAAAGGAGAAGCAACGTGGTCATCCTCAAAAGGTTGATACATTTTGTTTCCATTAAAGAATTGTTGATACAAACTTTTTTTCCCAAACAGGCACTTCCTTCCAAAATGTTGATACGTCTTCAAATGTTTCAAGTTGTGTCACTTTACAGTTGGCTTTTATTTATTTATGTATTTATTTATTTTTCTTTGATTTATTTATTTTGCCGTTGCTCCATAAAGGCCAGGTTTTTTTTTTTACATTAATACCTCCTTGAAGTCTTGAAAATGTTCTTGATTAAAAAAAAAACTTTTATGCAACATGATCACAAAACAAGTACCAAAAAGCCGTCTGGCCATCATGGCGACACATGAAGTAACATCAGAAAAAGTTAATATTAAAAACAGTTACTATAGAGACCCTACCAAAGAAAAAATATAGCCCCACTGAGTTCTTACTCCAGGAAACATTTCACACATTGACATGGAGATTTATTTCTTTTTACTGAAGCATATAACCAGTTTAAAAAAAAGAGTAAGTGACCTATTCAAAGTAATCCACACCTGTTATTACTGGCTCTATAACAATTGTCCTTTTTTTTAAATTTTAAATCCAACATGTATACACCCTGCCACTATGATAAAACTGAGAGTTACTATCTAGGATTTAGCACATTTATGTGCATGGACTAAAATTATATTAAATTGTTTGAGTTTAGAAAATACTGTACATGTCCTTTATTAGTGTATTAGTAGTATCCTGAGCACCGTCAAATCATTGGCATCAAGCAAAGAAGACATCCAAGGAGAATGTAGAAACTACTAAAATTGGTTTGAGAACTCTCCAATGAATTATTAAAAACTGGAAGGAGAGTGGGCAACCATCGCCTTTGAGAAGGAAATGTGGTTGGAAAAAACACTGAAGGAATATGATTGTGATCACTTCTACGTTTGTTGATATTAAGTTGAAGAAAGTCAGTAAAACTCAGGACTTTATTTAATAGTGAAAGTCAGAACATTTCCACACAAACAATGTAAAAGGATTCTCGTGTAGCCACGTGAAATCCACTAATCAGTGAGACTAATTGGAGAGAAAAATTACAAATTGCAAGGGAGAATAAAGATTGGATTATAGAGCGATATAAGAAGGTCCTGTGATCTGATGAGTCCAGATTTACCCTCTTCTAGTGATGGGCACAGCAGGGTGGGAAGAAAGGCAGCTGTAGGGTGTTCCCATCATGCCTAGTGTCTAAGACTGTGGGTGCAATGTTGTAATCTGGGGTTGCTGCAGTTGGTCAGGTCCAGCAACATTATGAGGTCAGCCACTACCTAAACACTGAGTGAGCAGGTTATTTCATAGACAAAGTCTAGACCTTGCAAACTCAGAAAATTTTTACCACAACACCAGACCGGCGGAGATGCAATCACGAAGCTGCTCAGTGCGGAGAAGGTAACAATGAGCAGCACCAGGAATACATGTATTAACATTTGGAGCAGAATGACGGTGATTTCACAGCCCTGCAAGCACCACATGTCTCTAACGGACACACACACAATGAAGAAGCAAGAAACGGTGCAGCTCTGCTCAGTTCTGTCGGAGTTACAGTTTTGCGCAGGAAAATATATGTCCTGCATTACTACTAGGTTATATCCTTAAATCTTTTGCATCTTGGTGGTCATCTTATTGTTTCTGTTCTCCTCTGAACACATAAAAGGCAATCACATAAACTTATTTCATACTTTATTAACCAGATGTTGTCAGATAGCCTGGGGACCAGTTCTAGTTGAGGGCAACTAAGAAACTATTTCATTTGTATTTCAAAAGGTATTTCAAGCCTGAAGCTAAAACATTCTCCTTCATAGTAATAGCTTTCACTTTCTTCATCTGATAAAGACTTGTGCTTTGTGACAGAAAAACTTTGACAAGAAAGATTGTCTCATTTTAATGCAACAAAATCTTGTGACTTGAGAGCTTTTTACACCTCTAATATAAAACAATTGTAGACTACATACATGTCCGCTCTTTATATTTTTGGGTGTGTGGCTCTAGTAGCCATCTGTAAATAGGTGGACAGTAGGCAGCAAGAAGAGAAGAGGAAACACAAAAAGCAAAGGGCCCAGACAGAATCCCAAGCCCAGGACAACTGAATCGAGGACCTTTGGTGCCCGAGCACACGGTGTGCCAAACCTAACCAGCTGATCCAAACGCCTCCTCAACTGTGATTTTATTTCCATCTAGTTTTATATTATCACTGTTTTCATCAAGAATTCTTCACACTTATGCACATATGTCTAAGTGCTGCTTTCACAGCACAAACATGAGGTAATGCAAATGCCAAAGCTTGAGCAGAAAAGATGAAAAGCCGATGTCGAGGTGATCAGCATATTTGTTCCCATTCGCACACTGATCTGTGGACAAGGTCATCAAAATACAGCTTCATCTCTTTCCTCAAGATTAGCTTCTGGGATTCGGTAGGACCGCCTTTTGCTATTGTGATTTTCTAAAGACGATGTGGGCTGCAGCTTAATATGATTCTGAAAAGGTAAAAAAAAAAAAAAGGGGGGCCTAAAATTGCGCAGTAAGATGTCAGCATACAATGTTACAGAAGTTGTTTACCAGTCAAGGACACTTTACTTGGCCTCAGGTGGACATACTGGGATTTAGAGAAATAAGATGCTGAAAAAAATAAAGCAATTTCTAATTTACTTTCAACTTCTTAACTGTGGTAATCTCAGTTTGCAGATTTGCACTATAAAGTTTTCTTGTTAGAGCTCGAAAGCAGAGGAGGATGAGGATGTGAGAGTTGTAGTCACACTGAGAGCTGGATAAACGACAGTTGTTTTTTTTTACCCCTCTGAGACTTCCTCAGTGGAGGTGGGATGCCACCTACTTTCAAAAAGAAGGCAGGGGGAGAGAAGGACAGAACAGTGAAGGAGGAGGGAAGTCAAAAGAGAGATTGAAAGAAGGAAAGAGTGAGTCCATTGAAGCCCAGCAGCTTTCTGATCCTGTCTCTGCATACTGAGAGCTGATTCAATTAATATGCATAATAGGAAAGCAAGTGTGAAAATCTACTGTAAAATCACAAGAAGAGATCCAGTATACACATAGCGCAGCTATTAATGACTAGCATCTTTAAGCTGTTTGATGTCAAAGCTTTGTTAGTCTCACAGCCTGGAGATGAAACAAAGCACTCAAATGGACTGCATACAGACGGATGCACACACTCGCACTCTTTGAAATAAAAGTACACATGCTTAGAATGTTTGCCTCTATTAACAAGGCTGCAGACAATCTCAGCTACAGAAGCAAACTGATCCAAACATCTTTGCTAACTTTAGTAGTCCACTTGAAATCAAGAAGCAGACAAACTGGCAAACCTCTCAGTGTTGAAAATCCAAGTTTTTTTGGGTGCCTACCTTGAGTGAGCGTTCCCATAAGAAAGCGGTAGAAATACCGAGCCACCTTGGTGAGCTGCCTCTTGCACCTTTTTCTGCACTGGCTCATCTTGGTGCAGCAGTGGATGTGTGTGATGATAGTGGTAATCACTGGTGGTGTTAGTCGGCTGATCTGTCCAGGGAAGCAAGCTCCCAGGGTAGGAGAGGAGGAACGAAGGACCGGTTAATGTGAGTGTATGGAAGTCTGATTGCTGCTGCTTCTCTCCCTTCTCCTCACTCACCCCTTCTCCTTCTTCTCAGTGTTGTCTTCTCCCACCCCCCCTTTCCTTCTCTCGGTTCTTCTCTCCACCTGTAGGGCGCTCACTGTCAATCAGCAGGCAACGCTCTGTCTCCTCCCCCTTACGGTCTGAAAAACCCTTTCCTGGCCTCTCATTGGATGGCAACTGAGTGTGGCGGAAAATTACGGACCGGCACACATAGCAGAGACAGTGCGTGTGCCGGGGTGTGTGCGTGAGTGAGACAAATACTACGAAGAGGCCGGCTTGAGTGGCAGGTGGTGATTTTTCTCCTGCTGCAAGCTTCACACATCTTTTTCATGCTGTTCTTTTCTATTTTTCCTTCCACTCGTGCCTCATAAAGACGACAGCATGTGAGACAGCGTGTGTATATTTGAGCCGGTGGGAGGCTGAGTAAAGTGAAAGACTATAAAGAAAAAAAAAAGCAAACCTATTAATTTGCATCACACTGCCTCCTTACTTGTTACCCATGTTCATAACACATGGAGGAAAATTCAGTTGTAAGGATGAGCAAAAGATGAAAGTGGAAAATATATGAAGAGGCAGGTATCTTGGTGGAGGTGAGGCAAAGAGAGAAACACAGTGGGGAAATAAGACTTGAATACATAATTGTTTTTCATTATGAATATCTATTTTTAATATTTATTTACATGAAGTTTACACAAGAGCTCAGTAATAACTCAAGCAATCCTGGTATACAGAGAGAGAAAAAACAACTGAATCCATGAATTATGTATGATAAAGTGGAATGACAAGAAAAAGTATAAACACAATGAAGAAAATCATGTGCAAATAGACAGAGAAAGCTAACAGCCAAAACCTGTTAGTGGTTAGAAAGCAATCTTACATCCACTCAGTGTGGATTATCAGATGCTTTAGTCCTAATTGATAGCCATCCAAAAGGCTTCCCATCAGAAACTTCTAAACCTTATTGTCACAATGGTGTCACTGGCTATATAGATGTCTGTCTAAATTTATGAATATTTCAAGAAGAACCACGGCAGTCATAATTTGGAAGTAGAAAGAACAACATTTTACCATATTATAGGTATATACTCAGGACACCCTCTCAAGATTTCGGGAAAAGGAATCGACCACACTCAGAGTTTTAGGACTCCTTTGTTTGATTTTTTTCCCCCAGATTGCAGATATAGTTGGAATTTTAGTAATACAAAACTTTGACAAGCACTATAATTATTTTCCCTGCTGAATATAGTTAATATATTTACTTCACTATGAAGTGTGGTAGATTTGAAAATGAAAACGAACTGAAAAAAAGGAAATTGTTGTACAAATACCAGCTCTCAGTGGCAGATGACAGGTTATGAGGCAACTGAGAGAAAATAAGAGCTTTAAAATCTTATGGGAGTGAGAAAGAAAGGCATTTATGTAAAACCTCTCCACCTTATCATTCTGCTTTCAGTCTCTGAACACTTTCAGAGTCACTAAACACGCAAACACGTTTACCTTGTTTTCCCTGCTGTCACATTTTTATTGTTTTTCGCTCAACAACTCCCCTCTCAACTGCTGCCACTCCACCTTTATCCTCTCTCCTTCTCCCTGATGCCGAATTAGAAGTGATTACTGTTACCACAGCAACCCCAGACCCAATGGATTTTTCTGGTACTCAGACCGGCAGATGTAAACACACAAAAACACACAAAAAAGCCTTACAAATAATGTACATGCACACCTGTTTCTTCTTCAAGTCTTAGAAACAAAATGCTTGTCCTCTCCATAAGCAGTCATGTTGTCGTCTACGAGTCACAGAGGTCAAACTTCAGGCAATTACCGAACAGAGAGGGTATCACACATACCAAATAAAGAACTGACATGACCGAAGGTGACACAATAAGGTGGTAGTCGTGATTTGAGCAAAGAAACTTGGAGAGCGGATGGTAAGCGTTTCATTGCAAATTATTTAAGCTAAAACAATCTACAGTGCAAAATGTCCATCTTAAAATGTCACTGTTTTGTCTTCAGTGTCAAAATCCCTAAAGCCAACTGACACTGTTGTTCAGCTCTCGTTACGTTATTATTAGAAGCGCCAATAGGACGGTACAGAAAAGAGAGGGTGTAAAGGTTAAGTAATGTACCACAGCTCTGTCCATGAACTTGAAGTCAGCAATATAAGGTGGGCTAGATGGCAATAATCGAGATGAGACAACACCCTGGGTAAGATTGGCAGAGAGGTTGTTTAAAACTGTACATATTTTTAAAACAACTGGTGCCTTAAATCTCTCACAAAATGAAGGAAAAAACAAATTTCAGTAAACCTGACATGACTTTGAAAATGCCTGAAATTGGGAAATCGAATGCCTGAAGAATTTGAGATATATATATTTTTTACTTTTTTCTTAAAGAGACCCTTGCTCTATGTCTAGTGCAGAGGTCTGTAACCTGCCTCCTATTCAGGTCCCCTACAGTGACTCTTAAATCACAAACAATGAGAAATAATAATGTTCCTTTTCACTATTTTATTATTTTAGCTAACAAACTTCATGTTTTTTTTTATTATTATTTCAAGATAATGCTAATAGGAGTGGTCAAAGATCCATCTGTCTGCATGCAATAAGTGAAATGCTAAAAAAAAAAAACAAGTGTTGACTGTACAAGTGCTAATACTAGTGGGACCTCTATAAACAAAATTAACATGGAATAATATAATCCTCAAATGTACCCTGAGTAAAGGTCAGATTATGTTCAGTTTTCCTTTGTAAGACTGTCATAAAAAATAAATTTATTTTAAGGCTTTTTGCAAGTATTTCACTGAGATGTCATAAGTGTGAAGAGCACACAAAGTGCCATACACATATAAATTAATACATTTTTAAAGATTTTTTTTAAAGACAATAAATTAAAAAAAAAAGGTCTTAGGGGTTCCTAAACCGAATCTGCTTCAAGCTCATTTCTGGCTTTAGATAAAGAATAAAGAGATAAACCTACTCTTTGACGAGTTTTTAGATAAACTCTCATCTAAAAGGGTTTATTTAAAAACACTTTTAGACAGTTTCACATACAGATCTTTTCCAGATTTGTTTCAAAATCAGGCAAAGATCTTTAAATGTGAGACTGAAAAACTGCTTGTAACCTACTTGTAAAGTGTGAACTCAAAAGCTAAAGGGAGGATCAAGAATAAATCTGATAAGAGAAAATTATTAAATAGCTGAAAATATTAAAAGTCCCATTTTAATCCAGTAGGAAGCAACAAGTGGTTGCAAGTAACATTTCAAATATACTGTTTTGATTAATTGGCTCATTAAAACAATCTGCAATTTTTTTTCATGTACTCATCAGTGCCAGGCTTTTGGGTCAATTTAAGACATTTTCTACAGCAACAGCAAATAAATTATTGTTTTTACCAGTATGTTTTTCAAAGTACAAATGGGCAATGAGGTTTTGTTTGATTTGTGAGCTGCAGCTAGACTGAGAGCAAGTATCTAATAGTTGGTCTGAAGATGTGCTAGCCAAGCAATTTCATTTAAAAAACTGTTAAAATGAATGCATGGTGAGCCATTCTTTTACTGAAAGCACATTTATTTTGTTGTGAACAGCACAGTGTGAGACAGAGCAATTGAGAAAAGCTATAAGAAGTGCAGGGGAATAAATGGCACTAGGGGAGTTTTTGGTGTCATTTATGCTAATTGGTTATGTGGAGCTAAAAGCTTTTTAATCAGTCCAAAGTTTCACTGATCAGGCATAAATTTATGACCACTGAAAGGAGAAGTGAATACCACTGATTCTTTTTGCACCACATTTACTAATAGGAAGGATACATAATTCAAACAGACACAACTCATTTTCCCATTGCCTGAAATTAGACTTAGCTTTTCCTAATTAATGACAACAAAAGTATTTGCTAAATTAAAAAATACATTGAGATAATTTATTAGAGAACATTTTGACCTAGAAAATAATGTTTAACAGGCAAGAATAACAGGCAACCTGGACTAATTGGGTCAGAACAGCTTTAAAACTGTGTGCAGAGGTCAGCATTTGTCAGAAGTGGGGCCTAGGAACAGCAACATAGGGTCCCAAGTCTCACTAATTCTCATGTGGTTGTTTACAACTGATGAGATTATGTAGTTTAAATTGCAGAAAAAGCTAATGCTGAATCTGAATGAAAGGTGTCAGATTACACAGCACATAGTGGCACCCAAGTGATGACAGTCCACTTGGTCATAATGTTATGCCTGATTAGTGTATAATGTTTCAAGGTAAAAAAAAAAGACCTGATGGGAGTTTAAAAAAATAAAGAACTTTCTTTTTTACAAAATGTCTGCAGGTTTACCTTTGAAATCTGGCAAATTTCCCAAGTAAACCTCCCCTGTGCCTTTTTAACACACAAGGGGAAAAAAAAGTTAATTTGAAAGTAGCACAATTCAAACATTCAAATAATAATGGTTTAGTTGACTGTGACAATATTTTATGTTTTTTGAGAAACCCTGCACCTTCCGTGAGTTTTTAAATGCTGATTGAATGTGAAAGTTTCCATCAAAAATATGTTGTGTGTTAATTTGGAATTTTGAGTTCTTGAAACTGGGAGAAGAAAATATTCATTTCTTGATTACCGTGGATGACTAGTCTTAAATCACTGAAAGTGAAACAGGACCTACTTTGAGATTTATTTGGCTGATAAATATCTGCTCACTTGGGGGCATTTGTAGACCACTAAAATTTATTCCTACATAGTACTTCACAAAAACGTATAATCAGTGTATCAGTAATCAGTGTAATTTGTTTGTGTGAAATTATTTGGTCAAATTTGTGCATCAAATATTTTACTTTTACTTTAGTGGTGCCTTTTTTTAAATTAATCTTGATGTTTTCAGCCAACAGTATCAGAGTGACCACTTAAAACTTACTATAAACTTTTGTGAGACATGAAAGAACCAAATAAACTAGTTAATTAGGTTTTAATGACATAAACATACGAAATTTTATTGCAAACCCCTATTGCCACATAGTGGTGAATGAGGTAAAGCAGTCCTGGGTAAACCTGCAGCACAAAAACCTTCGATATATTTGTGTTGTGTGGGCAAGAGGAGTGGGCAGACATCAGCTGAACTTGTCTTCTTCTTGCAGACCCTGCCTCCATCATTTTGAGGGGTATGTCTGATTCTGACAACATGTTATGAAATATTAAGGGGTCCATACTGCAATGCTCAACTCCAACAGTAAAATTAGCAACCCTAGACAGACCCACAAAACATCAAATCTTGCAAATGCAAGGGAAAAGATATCTTTTATGTTTTTTGTTTTTTTTTAATTGAGCTATAAACAACTTAGAAGGTATTCACTTGAATGCATATAATCCTGGAGATTATAGTAAACCGGTCTATGAGCCTTTCTTTATAAGTCATGCCTTTCCTTTTGCAATTTGAATATAGGTTACAGCCAATATACTGCACACATAAACTCACACATTCACGGTCTCTGAACCTATAAATAATTGAGTCAAGAAAGATTGTACAGAGGCACTTTTTCAGATAATCTCATTTGCATTCGGAGAGGTAAAATCAGAAGATTTGAAAGGACAGATTGGATGAATAATATAGATTACATACATGAAATAGTAACTGAAATAACACCTCTGCTTGCTCACATCTCTAGGAGGTGTACAATCTAGTGCAGAGAAGAGAAAGTTTATCCTCAAAGGTTTGAAGAACAAGAAAAAATAGAGATCATGATTAAAGTGCTTGGAGAACAAAACAGGTCATTCTAAATGCCTTGCAGAAAGCATAAAGGCAGTAAGTAAGATTAACAGCAGGTAAAATTACAAAATAATACAATAAACAAATTTTACCAAGAGTAACAAAGATAAAAAAGAGCAATATATTTTGAAGTCACTCTTTGTTGCATACAAAATGCTGTATTTATACCCACTGTTCCTCCTTTCTATTCTGTATAATTACAAAACTAAATCTGCATTAATGACTCCCATGTTAGTAACCAAACAAATCTTTTTCTCTCCACCTTTGCCTATACATTTATCTTTTTCTTGGCAGATTCCACCACCTGTCGGCGCTGAAACATGATGAATTGTTTCATAATTGGGTCAAGAAAGCAAAAAATCCCACAAGAGGGAAACTATTCAGCCAGGCACATGTAATTTTTCCCAAACTTGATCCACCTCAAGGAGACAAGAGTTTTCTGCTTTCTTTGGATTTTTTATATTATTTGTGATATTTTTCATTTTTAAATGATCAAAACAACCAGTATATACAAATGAAGACAGCCTTATAACTTCTATTAATATCTAGAAGTAATAATTATTTTTATAGTCAGTGTATTTTGAATATGCTACTAAAGTGACAAAAAAATTGTGGTTATTCTTCTTTCTCTAAATAGCAATCAACATAAAAACCTTTGGCATTTAGGAAACTCATACACCGTTTTGGAGCTGTGGATGAGCTATCACACGTCAGTCTGCTGATAGCTGACGGTTTTATGGAGGATGAAACTTGTCTGCAACTGTGAGGCTTCATGGGCATGAGGTTTTTTTCAAGTATTTTCATCCAGGAGTCTGAGTCACCACCACCAAGATATCAATGGTGTGAAAGAGGCAGAGCTGAACCCAGGTAGCAGCACATTAACAACTATTATGAGATACCAAGCCACAAACAAAGAGCAAGTGAGACTGTTGACATCGATTATCAATTTAGGAAGTTGTTTAAACTGTTTGTGGATATTAAATGAGATTTGTAATTTCTGAGGTGTAACAACATAAAAAGGAAAAAAGAAATCGAGAGAATAATATGGTAGAGAGTTAGGGAGGTAATCTGATAGAAGCTGGGATTTTGACAGACTTTGTGGCTAATTGCACTAATGGTCAATATCCAGATCTGGAAGATATCTGGAAAAAACATTTTCATTATTAGGATGGCGACCCAGTGATTTGGCCAAACCATCTACTGTCTGTCAAATATGTCTTTAAGACAGGGGTCTCAAACTCAATTTACCCGGGGGCCGCTGGAGGTAGAGTCTGGGTGAGGCTGGGCCGCATTCACACACACGGTCTCCTCAGCCGAACCTTTCTGATTGCCTATTACCATATTTGGCCGTAGTCAGGCGCTGTAACAGCCGTAATTGTGTAGTGTCTCTTTAAGATACTCTAGTATTGCTAATGATGTCAGAAGTATGCGCCAGGGCTTCTCTGTAGAGAGCGTGGGAGAAACGTGCTAGACGGACATGTTAGCTCCCTAACTTTTTAGTAATGTTACGGGTTGTTTGAACGCTGCTCAATTTTCATGTCTGATAATATAGCAGCCGTTCAACCGGGCTTTGTAAGGTTGGTGAAGAGCGTATTTATTAAAGGACAACACTGTGGAATTCCCAGTACCAGTGTGGTTGTGAGTTTTTGACCGTCCTGACGAATCTGCCGCCTCCTCTCCTCCCTTAAACACAACCCAAGTGTTACAGCGCCTAACCTTAATTACGTTACACTGATCAGCAACTTCCGGGTCTAGACTGGATGCTGAAGCACGTGAAGCGGGAGCGGCCGCGGAAATTGCGCATGTACCGCATGCAAATAATGACAAATAGAAAATGCAAATAGGCCCGGCCGATGTCCCGCCCCCGAGAGCAATATACTCCACCGTGATTGGTAAGTTTGTTCAGCTCCGCACACAACACTGAAAAGTGCCAATTATATCAAACTCACGGGCCGCACTAACATTAAACTTTCATATTAAGGCGGGGGCCACAAACTATCGTCCCGAGGGCCGCAGTTGGCCCGCGGGCCGCGAGTTTGAGACCCCTGCTTTAGGATACCTGCAAAACTATTTTTCTGAGTCTTCAGTGAAATAAATTCTCCAAAATGACCTTATCTGACTTCCTACTGTTTTTCAACTTTTTATTTTTATGTCAGAGTTTTATTCAAATTTCACGAAGTACATTAAAATTCATACTAAATTGCACACAAATAGAGTGGATAAGGTCATAAAAGGTTACATTTGTCTCCAGTGACATCTAGAATTTTCCAGAGATCTGTAACTGCTGCAGCAGTCTTTATGAATCTCCACACAAAAAGCACACAGGAACGCTGGAGATGTCACACTAACGCTCAAGTATCTGGCAAAGGCACACATGCCCATTTACATGCATTTGTTTTTAACACCATTTATGAACCAGGCAAAGGCACCAGCTGGTGAAACCCACTCAAGTCTCTATTCAATGAGAACACGTGACTGTGGAGAAAAAGGCGAGGAGAATACGGTAAGAGGGAGGAGCACAGGTGGAAACACTTGTCCACATGGATGTGCAACATACTGAAGATGTTTACATTGTGCAGAAAAAGAAATGATGAGTCTGACCTTTACAGCAGCTACTTTTGTTTATATTGTCACTAAACCCTGGGTTAATGTAGTTCAAGAAGGCTTTTCGATCAAATTAATTCAAATGTAATGTCTTTTGTAAAATGAAAACAAATAGTTATACATGATTGTTGGTGACTGGACGGTAATAGCAAATTTTATGGATTTGCTATCAACTACCAAACAAATTTGGGGAGGTTGCACATATAATACAACTGGATCTAGAATCAAAGGGGGAAGCAGAAAAAGTAATGATAAGTTTTCTGTATAGACAAAGTGAGATAAGGCACCACAAATAGAAAAAGCAAAACACAGGTAAATTCAGGTAGCAAAGCAGGAATCAGGAAAACCATGAGGAGTAAACAGCTTGTAAAGCTGTAACCATCAGGAGTTACTAATTGTAATCTTAGAACCAACAGAAAGTGGGCTAGCCCTAATAATAACTTATTCAGACAGTCTAGCAGCAAAAAAGTTGATTTGGAGGGTCGAGTTTCACTTTAAATGCTTAAATAGGAAAATAAATATTTACCTGTAGCTAAATATATAGTTGGCAAATAAATACTTAATTTTGGGCTAGACATTTAGTTGTCAAAATAAATATTTAATTTGTTACTTTATATTTAGTTTGAAAGGTAATTCAAACTAAGGCCTTTAGCTTGTAACTAAATATTCAGTTCTCAAACAAAATATTCAGCTTTCTAATTAATATTTAGTTGGAAAGCTTGATATGCAATTTGTTAACTAAATACTTAGCTTGTGAATTAAATATTTAGTTTAGAACTCTTACATTTATAAATGTATGACTAACATGGTGAAAATTTCACTTTGAAAAACACCCACATTTTCTTCTCTATGATGGACTAAAAAAAACAAAAATATTTTTGGCAATTCTTTACTTTACAAACAGCACCCTATAAAGAAGAAGTCACCCCACCTTTCTTCTAATTTGCAGGGATAGTCAAGGTGTCTCTAATATTGCTCTACATTACTGACACATGATTTTTTTAAAGTAAATGCTGCTATACTGTACTCTGTGTAAACTAATGTGATCAACTACAGAAACTAACCAATGACTTTGCTGCCACCTGCAGGTAGAGACCGGCACACACACAACCTGAGAAGTAGTCATCTGCCCCAGAGCCTAACAGATGGACTCGGAGAAACTACAAATGTGCAAACTTCACAAACACACACACAAGCATGTATTAGGATCTAACTTTAATGAATACCAAAGAGGAAGAAGGGCTATTAATGAAGATGAAGCACTGTGAGTAACTAATGATCCATAGCTGTTCCAGCTGGAAGAGAAACACCACGACAGAAAACTTCAGACTGAATACTAATGAATATTCATTAAAAGCTGTTTACAAGTTAAGAGAATATGGATTAATCATAATTAATGTGAGAGTTTTAGTAAATATCTGCATCTATGTGTAAGAGCACCTGATGACCACTTTGCTGATAGCAATTTTTTTGTTGTATTTTAGATTTATTAATGTTTTTCTCTCTGTTTTTTTATTCTATTAATTGTTGGTGTGAAAAAAACCCTGCCAAAATAATTAGAATCCATCTATCCATGCATGCATGAGAAGACCATGCAGACTCCATGCCGAGAGACCACAAGCTGAGATTTGAACCCACGACCTTCTTGTTGCAAGACAACAGTGCTACCAACTGCTTCACTATCCAGCCCAACAATAAGACTATTATGCTAAATTACTTTACTTTTTTGGCTTTATTGGCTAAATTAAAATTATTGATGAAATAATCAAAAAGGTACTTCAATAAAGTATTAGTTCACAGTTAAGTATCTAAGTTAAGTACCTTTTTTCTAATTCTAACAGATTTGTTTTTCTTTCAGCTTAATTGTACATGATAAATGACAAAATATGTATTTGGAAAAACTTAAAATGTTGCACCATGCTAATTTTAATAGAGGCATAAAACACTTTTAAGAACCATTGCAGTCATGTGTTCTGCATCCTAAGACTAGACATAAGTTGTTCAATTTCTCATAAAGAAAGACCCCTGGTTTCCCTGAATATGAGTTAAAACAAAGAAAAAGACAAGATACTGAAATTTGATGCTAGCCTGTAATAAGCAGGATAGGCCAGTAGATGGCAGATTCAGCTGCTGTAAGGGAACAGAAATATACCAATTTATGATCAATTATTGTAGTTTTTGAACATATTTTACTCCACACTTCTACAAAAAAAGTGTTGAATACAATCAAACAGTGTAAATAAACATGCATTATTTATTTATTGCACACTTAAATTCTTAATATCTTCTATCATTTTAGAACTGTCTCTAACCATTAGTTTTTCTTTTCTTCGAGAAAATATCAAAACAGATTTGCTGAACCATTAGAGAAAAGTGGAAGAATAAATACAACAAGGCTAATTACTTGTGTAATGTTTCTGCTTCACATTTACAAATCTGAATTTAGATTTGCCTTTTGCTTTGAGCATCAGGACTGACCAGAGCAATTTAGTACCGTGACAGTGAGAGAAGATGAGAGGTTCTGTTATTACACTCTGTGGTCAGACACTCATTAAACTTCTGTATGAAAATATACAGGTGGAAGTGATTCAGAAGAAAACTTTGTATGGATGAGACAAACAAATAAATGATGAATGTAATTCAATCTACACAGAATCTACACAGTGTTGCTCAAACATCTAACCTTTAAATCTACTGGGAGCTGCTCAGGTATTCTTATGCTAAAAGCATGAGGTGAATATTTAACTGGATGCAAAGATGATGGGAAGAGGGCAGACTCTCGGGGATAAGAATAATAAACAAAGGAAAGAACTAAAGCAACAGAGTGTACTGCAGGGCCATGGGGCCAACAAGAATTTTTCACACTGGTTTTAAGCAAAGCAACAACAGGTTACACCCAACACTGGGAAAATGGGACCCAAAGTCCCACACTGCTACTCCCACCTGCTTAAAGGCATCCCTGCAGTCTAAACATCTGTTCCTACAATCCTTCTGCCTTTGCCACCTCTTGTTCGCCTCTTGTTTTACATGTCGTCTTCTAACGCAGGCTGTGTGTATTTCCTCTGAAGCCTGCATCTGTCTCGCTCTCGCTGTCACGCCCAGCCTCTTGGCTGCTTGACTGCTGTTCTACCCCCTCTTTCTCCATGCTCGTCTAAAGGCAGGCAGCAGGTGTTTTGCGACTTGAAGATCACAGAGCCTCAGAGAGATGGAGCCCCTCTGAGCAGAGCTGTGTAGGAGGAGGAGAGAAAGTCTCCACTCTCTTTTTGCAGACTCCATCTCCTCTGTGCAACAGGAGAGGCAGAGAGAGCTTATCGCACCCCCAGAACACAATCACAGAAGCTTAATTTCAGCTCGTGGGTCTTTACCCATGCAAAACGTTCATGCATGTTTTGTTTTTTTTTTGTTGTTGTTTTTTTCAGATTGCAGGGGGGTGGGGGCTTTTTATTAGAAAATATATGAACCACTTGCTGCTGAGTTGATGTGTCACTTGGGAGAAATGCAGTGTGGGCGCAAACATGCGCAGACTAATATGGCAAATGAGGAGAGGAGAGAGGGAGGTGACAAAAAGAAAGAGAATCTGTTATCCACCAGGTCTATCCTGTGTAGATGAAACAGTATGGGCTGATTTTATTTAATATTTCTAATGTAACCCAGTTACACATCTCCCCACTCTGTGACCTAAAACTAGTTTTAGTGGTGCTGACTCAGGCACACCACTGCTACTCTCTTGTCTCTGGAAGTAAGACAGCGAGCATACGCTTTGCACATTTGATTTATACTAATATTGCTACAAGCAACACAAGGCAGAGTTTTGTCAATAGAATGTAATCAGACTCCCATTTGGTCTTTAGATACAAAAACAAAAGCAGCGACGCAGGAAACAGTAGAATATGCCTGTAAGTTTATTATGAGCAGTTGTTTACTGCAGAGGAGTTAAATTAGCATAGTATTCTCCATTTTCGTTTAGTTGTAAAGTATACCAAAACAAATTTACGTGTTTTTTTTTTTTTTTAAACTGTAATCTATCTTCTTTGTCTAACTGTTTTGGTTTAGTCTGCCTTGAATCTAAATGATGCTGTTGATACCAAGTATCTGCCAAGAAAATATTCCCTTCACCATTACACCACCACCTGCCTGACCCACTGATACCAAAGATGGATCCACGCTTTCACATGTTTTCTACAAAATTCTGACCTAACCATCTGAATGTCAAAACTGAAACCAAAACTAAATATACCACCCAATTATTTTTTTGTTAGCATCAACTTTTGGTGAGCCTGTGTTAAATCTGGCCTCTGTTTCAGTCACCCAGTGTGGCCTTCTGTTACAGTAACATCGTCTTCAACTTGCAAAATGTTTTACTTTGAGAGATGGTATTCTGTATCCCTTGGTTATAACTAGTGATTACTTCAGCAATTGTTGGCAATCTTCTCAAACCAGTCTGCCCATCCACCTCTCATTTTTGACACCACAAGGCATTTTTGTCTGCACCTTTGCTGCTGAATAGCTATTTTCCCTTTGTCAAACCATTTGCTAAAAACCTGACAGACGTTTGTGCATGAAAACCCCCAGCAGATCAGTAGTTTCTGAAATGAGCACCAACAATCATCTATCCATCATTTTTACCCAATCATCCTTGCAGGGTTGGGGGCGAGTGCTTACGTCCAGCAGTCACCGGACAGGTCACCAGTCTGTCACAGGGACACACAACTATGCACACGCAAACTTAAACCAAAGGGAAACTATTCAGTATTAAGTGCAGATAACAATCCTGCTTCTGGACTGTGGGAGGAAGCTGGAGTACAAGGAGAAAACCAGGACCTCTTGGTGAAAGACAGCAGTGCTACCAACTGTTTCACCACCCAGCCACCAACAATCATACCACATTTAAAGCCACTTAAATCCCATCTTGTTCCCATTCTGATGCTCGGTTTTTATTTCAGGAAGCCATTACCACAGGTGGATGACTAAATGCATTGAGCTGTGATTGACTGACTCATATTAAACAGACTTGCACAGTAAGGTGGTAAGAGGTTATAAAGCCATATAGAAGTCTAAATATTCCAGACTTATCAGATTAAAAGTACCTTTTGAAAACAACATCCATAAGCAGGAATCACAAATACTTTTCATTATATTCCAAAGGTGTTTGCTATGTGGACATAGAGAAAAATTACCAGTCCAAAGACTTTGTATTTTGCAAAATCCTGTAATTGTATTTCATTGTATTATTGTCAGCATACTATTGTTGGTGGAAAAATATAATACTAGATGGTGTTTTTAATGAGCTGCGTATTGTGATTCCTTCAAAAGAAACAAAAAAAATACATAGGTATGACTTGACTTTAAAAGATAGAGAAGTTTCCAAAATAAGGATGGCCTCATTTTTCAAACCAAGGAAAAAGATAAAAACTACCTTATTTGCCCTCCATCAAATTTATCAGACAATGAAGTTCAACATAATCGCCATCTATATCTAAAGCTTCACAAAAAGGAAGTATCTTGCTGCTATTTTATTAATTCAGGATTTCAAGACATTTAATTTTTGTTGAAAAAATATCTTAAGTTACAGGCTGTCCCTCTGTGGGAGTAACTTTCTTGAAAAACTTGATCTGTACATTTCCCTATTGATTTTATCTTTAGATGATCTTGCAAGAATCATTTTTAAAAAGTCTTCAGATAAGCTTGTTTACCTACAAACTTTTTTGCTGAGAACGAGGGTCCACTCAAGTTAGCGGCCCCATTCAGGGTGCTATCGCATTTATTTTTAATCTGCGTGTTTCCCCTTCATTGCCAGCCACTGGCCCCCTCTTGGCTTCTCAAGAGCCATTAACAGGGGTTCAGTCTGGTGTGTCTGATGAGGACAGCTGCTGGATTAAACGGCCCATCTGTATCTAAATGATATAATCAGTCGTAATAGAACAGGGACAGATAAGTCTCACTGCTGTCAACCATCACAGGAGAGGAGGTCACCTTCAGCAGGACTTAGATAATCCACCTGGCTGGGAATCCACACAGACGTTTTGGGATGAGCCCAACAGTTCGGGACAACGTGAATGTGTGGATGGCTCTGTCATATATGCATGAGTTATGGATGCTATTTGTCTTCTACTTTACTTGTACTGAACTGGATCAGAGTCATGGTGGAGTTAGGTCATTCATCAGAGAAAATTGGTGCTAACAAGCATAAACCATGCTAAACAGGAAGGCTGCCCAAAGACATTTTGATCTTAAAACTGCTATTTACAATCCCTTGCAAAAGTTTTCACATCCCTTAAAATGTTCTTACATTTTTTCCGGTTTTATTAGAGTTTTCTGTGCTACAACAACACAGAGTCATTGTGAGGTGGAAATGAGGCGTGGATTCAGAGTAATTGAAACTAATAAATGAATGAGAGATCAACAGGCTTCTGTAGATCTTGATGGGATGCTGGAGAGGTAATTCAATCATTTGAATCAGATATGATAGAGCTCAAACACATCTAAAACATGAGAACAACCTGAAACATCTACACAGAAGTGCTACACAAAAAGACCCCAGGCAGGGATTCAAATGCAGGACGTTGTTGTTGTACGGTAACAGTGCAACCAAGCAGCCACGTTCAGTGGGTGAATGCTTTTGTAAGGTACTGGATCTTCTAAAAATGTTCTTGTATAACACCTACGTATTCCAAACCACATAGAAAAAAAAAATCAATCAAGTAAAAATGAGCAAAAATGTTTGATCTATACTTCATCCTACTTCTGTTTTTCTTTTTTTTCTTCTACGGTTTGACAGCTTCTCCATATGTGCTCTTGTTACAAGTGTTATGAGCCTAATTTGATCCTCACAATAAGAGCACTAATAGCAGCTTTGATCAGGACAAGTGCAGCTCTCCCACTGCTGTAATCGCTGACTCTCTTCATGTAAGATCTCTCTTGCCTTCTACACTTTCTCAAAGAGCTCTCTGTGTCTGTCTGTTCGGCAGACTAAGGTGAACTTTCCACCTCACTCTACTCGATTTTCAGAGCTCACTGTCATGCTTTTTCAGTATTTCTTAAGTGGTTCCAGTCTCCACTTTTTTTCAGGCGAGTGCAGGGTAAAAGTCACTACTTTATATCATTGATATGATGATGTAGGGGGTAGTGTGTATCGCAGGAGCTTACAGAGGTCCTAGACCTCGAGGTTAAAGACATTATGTATAAGTCTCCATTCATCTGGTGTTCTGTTGTCTTATAACAACCTACAAGAACAAAAAAATAAGGAACATCAATTTAAAGACCTACATACAAAACTTCAAGCTTTTGTGTGCTTGCAACATTCGTGTACAGTAGGTTTTCTTAGAGTGTTCCTGCAAGTGGTTTTGTGTTAATGAATAGTAACTCAGTAGAAAGCAGCTCAAATTGGCTGATTTTACACAAACACCCAGAGGCTGATGGGAAACGAGTGGGTGGACAGGTATAGATCGGTGACAGAAGGAGAAGGAGAAAAAAGCAGGCTGGATAAATTGGATCAAGTTCATTCGTTATCACACTCTAATGCTCTCGTTCATCCTGTCTTTCTGTCAGGTATTCTTTCTCTTTTTTTCTTTAAGACAGGGTTATTTTTAGGAAATTTCTCGTCAACGGTGGCACCTAGATTCTCTGCATGTACTAGTACACAAAACATTCCATGAACTGTAACATGAGGTGTACAATCTCCTCTTTCTGACCAAGTTAATTTTAACATTAACTGTCATTGTAACAAATAGTTTAAACGCTTCTACTAATTGACCTGTTGTTGATCAGGTTGAATAGTTTGCATCACCCTCTCTGTGCTGGTCTTGGAAAGTTTCTTTGTAAACTACAACCCCTGTGCTTCTCTCCCGCTGTTCACTTTCTTCTTTTATTCTGCATGGGTGACAAAGGATGAGAGGCAGCATGAGGTGAGACATGCAAGGTGGTGGAGGAGAAAAAGAAACTCTTCAGGGTCTCTCTTCACAAGTTTTCCTTTATCCATTATATATATATGCAAGCTGATTTTACATGCAGCAGCACTGGCCATTGTTCCCAATTCACTAAGTCCTCTGCCCAAGTGTGGAGCACTCCTGTGCAAATAAAACCCTCTTTTCTCTGTTGAGAAGGCCGAGCTTCAGCCCTGCAGGCCTGAAAGGATGCTCTGGGGGAGGGGTTGTCTCTTATCTTCATCAATTCATACCCACTTATCAGCCCATTCCAGCCAACCAATTCCGTCTCATTCACCCACTATCTCTGACTCGGTCTTTTATCTCCTACCATTTTTGTTTTTAACTTTTAATTGTTGACACAAAGTTTGGAAGGATAGACAAGGACAAAAAAACTAGGAGAAAGACAGGGAGGTAGACACAGAATAATAATTAACTATGAAGAAGAATGTGTCGATTTAGAAGCACAATTTGAACATTTTATTCTTCTGCTTTAACTTATTCTTAGATTTTTAGGTTTCCCTGAATATTAGCAATTTTCATAGAAGAAACAGTATATTACCTGTATCAGGAAAATTTGTCATATTAGTTTAAGAGTCAAGGCCAAAAGCTGATGAGAGAAACGATTACCCACTCATGCAAACTGCCGCTAACGCAAAACATCCTCAGAGGAATTTTACATCCTGATTGATTCAAGCAACCTTCAAATCTGCTTACAGGGGACAGTTTTTCTTTTTCTATTTCAGTGCTGGAAAACTGTCAAGGGACCAAAAAAATATTCTGACAGTTACATAAACAAGGATAGATAAGGAGAGCTGTCACCACAGGAGATGCATCTATTCCTAACTTGCTAAGGTGACATGTTTACTGTAAAAGGTAGTCAAGGGCAGATCACAACAAAACCAAGACACTTACTGTTGCTGGACTACATGTGGACAAACTTGCTAATCTTTTATTCATGAGGTGAAGAACAGAGCTGAATGATGAAGAAAACCTGTCAACAATCCACAGTGAAACGTGTGTTTAAAGGGCACATGACTGGATGTGACTGTGGCTCAGTGGGTAGTAGTTGTCTTGCAATCCAAAGATTATAGGTTTGATTCTGGCTTCCTGTCACATGATAATTTATCCCTGTGTAAGGCAAGGGCTACCAATCAGTGTATAAATGTGAATGGGTGAATGTGGTTCTAGTGTAAAGTGAATTAAGTTGTCAATAAGACTGGAAAAGGGCTATAATAGTGCAGTCCATTTAAACGTGGTTTTAAGATTATTGAAAAAAATAAGCAGAATATCAAACAGAGTGTTATTAAAACCATAACAGACTTTTTAAAATCAGGTGAAAGAATCCTAAATGGATGACGACTCCTGATTTTATGCACAAGGCATACTGCAGTGGTATATGAGAAGTTCTGATACAAGTAACTTTAACAAGTGTGTTAAAGTTACTTGTGTTTAATTTTTTTGTTTCTGTGAACTTTTAGTTTAAGTAGAATACTCTGCACTTATTCTTCCTCCCGTTATTTACATTTTTTTGCAATCTTTGCCCTTTAAATTAGTAGCTTAACTCTGGCTTCAAATTTTGATGCTGATTATGTTACAGTCTCTTGGCCCTAGCTAGGCAGAGTTGCAATCCATAACTAAAGGTCTTAGAGTAAGTGGCCAAGCATTTAATGAATCTGAAAGTATGCTGAAAAGTTTTGAGGTTGCAGGAAGGAAAGGACAATGTATCCATTAATTGGTCATTTTAAAGCTGGAGATTTTCTGTCATGCTAAGAAATATACTGAAAAATTAATCTAGAATTGGCTTTGGTTGCATGTTTGCCATGATGTTCATCAAAAGACAATACACAGCTACGAGCAATGGGCTAATGATCAGTTCTATAACATTTTAAACCATATTTTCTGTACAATAATGGCTAGCCTAATGAGAAAATGCAAGGAATATCTATTGTTTGCTACTGGGATAAACTGTGCCAGATGCCCAGACATGTTGGCTACTGCTCCCGGGACGATGGTAATTAGTCTAAAGCTGATGGGTTTACAGATTGCTTCCGAATGAACATAACAACTGTGCACTGTGAAAAGATCAGAGGAGAAATTAAGAGTGATCCTCAAATCCATAGTATGTTTGCTTACAGTCTTTCTGTATAATAATTGCTTTGAAACAGGCTATGTGTGCCATAAAAAAGTAATTTCTAAAGTAATTTACAATCGCAGTAGAAACTTTGTTACAAAAAACAATCTCTCTAATCAATCTATAGGTGTGTTTCTCCCCGCATGTCAAGGAAGTGACAATTTAAATATAACTGGAAAGTTTTCACTATTTTGAACATTAAAAAATGTCTCCATTTTCAATACAACTCTCCCTAACTACATAATTTGTCTCTAAATAGAACTCAACTGTGACATTAGATAACTGAATAAGAATAAAGTCTTCTATTAAACGGCAAGACTTTCATTAAACATAGGAAATTAAAATTACAACCAGCCCATAGCAGAAACGAGAGCTGAGAAACACAAAAGCAAAACCAAAATCAAGAATATAATGCAGGCGAGGCAAACACTATGGGTGGATTGACAAGGATGGCAAACAAGAAAATGAAGAAGACAGTATGAGAAAATTGTAATTTTATACAATAAGCCAAACAGAGTTAAAGTTAAGATGTTCAAACTCTTTGAAATGCTAAGAATGCTCTTTAGATGTTCTCCTCACTGGACAACCCTCCATTAAAACAAATTAGATAAGTCTCGCAGTTCGTAAATTTCAAATTGATCTTTAGAGTCTTGCTAACCTGGATTTGAATTAGTAAATTTAATGGCTATTTGCATCACTGCATCTGAACATACACACCAACAGCTTCCCTGAGTTGGCAAATGCAGAACAACACATGAAGCATAGATGAAGAAAAAATAGAAAACTGTGTCCTTCTGAAGAAACTGACTCCTTTTCTGAACCAGTTATACATCTGTTCCAGAAGTGTAAGTTTCAATAAAGTTCAACTAGAGTGTGGGTGACAAATGTTACAGTCTAATAAAAGTGCCAGTGGTGTTGAGCAGAGATGATATAAAAGCTCTTTATAAGTAGGGTGTAGGTGTATGGTTTTCTATACAGGCGTGATAAAGATAATACTTAAAAAGCAGAAAGGAAGGAGTGCTTGTGTGACATTTGAGTGCAAAGGCCATCCTACCACTTACTGTAGCTTTGTGTGGGACACAGTTGGGGTGCTCTAGAGCAGCTTCCACCATACGACATAAAGCAAAAATGTAATACATAAAAAGGTTAAGGTAAAAGGAGGGAAGGTTCTTACAGAGGAGGTGGATAAAGGATGTAAAGCTACAGGTTAGTTAAAACTTAGGCAATACCAGGGATACCCACCTGGGCTTACCCATATTGTTCACATACACAATACAATCAATGTTTGCATCCAGGAAATGACAACTTCCAGAGCTCTCTAAGCAAGTCATGAGTTTTGTCAGTAAAACTAGACGTACTTTTTAAAACATGAACGGCTAAAAATATAAAATTCCATGCTTTAGTATTGCTAAAATATTTTCGTCTGCTTTTGATTTCTTCTATCCTACAGAGAACTTGATAGACCAGTAGCAAACATTTTTTCTACTGACGAAAAGTTTGAAAGTTTTCAAGACATATTTTTTTGATTACCTCTGATTTTCTACAACAGAGTACGAGCCTTCAGACACCTTGAGATGTCAGAGCTAGATCTCTGTAATAACTTAGCAGGTGTTTAATACCAAAACTAACTTACAGCTGAGCTGCAGGTGCAGCTGAATTGTTTGTTCCTTGCTTGACGCTTACACAGCTATTCAGTTCTGTTCTACTGATTTTCTTTTAATTGAATTTACTATTAAAACACATATTAGGGATATGATGAACTGGATCAAACACCTCAAGCCTAAAAGCAATTGCCCTGACAAAATTAAACCCCAGAGGACTTCATGCTAAGTTTATATGCTTCGTTTAGGAACAAAATGTGTCCTCACTGTAAACAAGCAGGAATTCTGCTGTTTATGTTGCTTCCTCGTTCATCACACAAGGTTAATTGATAAGATGACCTTTATCTTAGCAAGTAATTCAAAGACATTGCAAGACTGCTAACACCCTCAGCTTGGGGAGGAGATAAATACACAGTAGGTGTATATTTATTCAGGAAGTAGACAACAACCTAATCTCAGAGTTTGTTATCAAGTCAGGAAATAGTCGAAGAGATTAAAGCAGCTTGTCGTGAGATGTCAGTCTGTCAAAGCATTAAAATCAAATCAATTTCTGCTTGCTGCTGCGCTTCTACAGTTTGTAAATACCCAAGAGTATTGAATAAACCACAATGACAAAGGTGCATTTCCTCAGAAATGCTGACAGATAGCAGATAACAAAACATAGCAAAGCAAATGCACCTGCAAGTACAGTTGATTTTCTTTTTGAATTCAAAACAAAGTAAGAGATAAAGAGTTTGGTCATGCATATTCCAACGCTGCTCAGCACAACACAAGCAATTGAGAATACTGTGAAAAATGGAATGGATACATTTTTAAAGCAAAGTCCCCACTGCATTTATCCAGTCCCTCTGCTCTGTAAGCAGAGAGTGACATAAACAGATGAATTACTGTCAGCGGCACTTCCTCCACTACCTTTTGAGACCGAGTTTTATTAAAAAAAAGTCAAGAGCACAACGAACGTGATGAGAAACTGTCGCCACTTTATGTGCATGTAATTAGATGAGCTTGGGCGAGCGTATCAGAGAAGGATCCTGAAAGACAGCCCAGATATTAATTTAAGTTAGTAAAAAGTTGCTCCTTTTAAGGCAATGAGTCCCATCTGAATAACCCTGAGCCTGACAATCAGAGGTGCGTTAAACCATGTATGGTCAGAGGGGGGCAGCATGGCTATAAAAAGAGCCTGAAGGCCATATGAATTCAAACAGAGAACATTTTATCTATAGTGTGTTTAACCTAGATTTAAATATTTAAGTTACCGTATTGGAAGATGTTTGGCTTCCTTATCCCTAAGGAATAGTAATCTCTAATATGTCATTAATGTCAATTTGTGGTTGGAAGAGGTGAGGTAGAAGCAGCGGACCCAGGTTTAAGGAATGAAATGATGATTTTAATGTTGATTCCAGAAGTACAAAGTCCAATAATCCAGGCAGCACAGAGAGAGAGTGGAAGGCTAGGGCTCATAAAACTGGTAGCAACTGGAACTAAATGGACGGCAGCAACAGACGTAAACTAACAGAATGATGAGACAGATACGACAAGAACCCTACAAAGAACATGGAACACAGGTGGCATTAAATACACAGAGGTTAATCAGGGAACAAGACACAGCTGGGAACAATCACGGGGTAGACAGGACAACACGGAGACTGAATTAACTGACACACAAAAACCTAACTTTAACACAGAGAAAAAACCAAATCCTTACAATTAATGTCTGGACCAGTAATGCATGATGGATTTATAGAACTGTACTGAGAGCTTTAAAGAAATTTCAATACAAAACTGAAACTCTATACTTGTATTCAAGATACACAAACTAATGTTGACTGATTTAACAGTTAATGATATCCAGCAACACTTTCAACACTTTCCTTTGATATACTTTAACTACAAATATTTAACAATGTCACCCATCAAATTCAAATTAAAGGATTTGCTCTAATCCAACAGCTCTTTCATAACTCATATATAAAACCACTCAGCCACAATAGAGTGGTTTATCCAGTCAGTGATTATGTACTTGAATAAAAGACAAGTGGTTGTCCTTTTCTGATTTTGAAGAGATTTCATCTTCTCTTTGATAATGCAGCTTTATCTCCAAAGTTGCCTTTCAGATGACGGGTCAAACATTGTCTTGATTTCAGAGAGGAAACCCATTTCCTGTGAAGTCTTTAGGATTTAAATGTGCAAGTGAGATAGGCTATGTAATGATTTTGAGATTCAAAGAAGAATGAGTGAGTATATTGATTTCCTTCTAGCTAAAATAATGCAGTAAATTTTTTTACTGCAATCGTAAAAAACTGCCTGACACATGATTTAAATTTAAACAGATTATGGTGTAAAAAAAAAAAAAGAAACAACTGAGGTTCATCAGTCCTGTGTTTTCCATGAAGTCATGAGTAAATGTGGACATGCAAAGAAAATTAGCAATCATGTTTGAAATAACAGAACCAAATTGGTTTCTCTACAGCAGCAGCTGCAATCCAAATAATTAAACTACCAGGGTTCCAGCTTCATTTCTTTGCAGCGTTATCTCGATGATTGGCTTGACGGTCTGTCCTCCTGTACAAACACACCTGCAAATGTGTTTCTTGTGATTGCCAGACTCATTCATCAACTTTTCACAATTTGAAGACAAGTTAATTTTAGGAATATAAAAAATAAGGACAATAGCATATAAATTCATGAATAGATGAATGACTATAGAGTGAAGCACTTTGGGGTCCTCTTGACTTGATAAGGCGCTATACAAGTACAGGCCATTTGCCAATAATATCAATCAAACATCTGTTTGCTTCCACCATATTCTCTGTGCTAAAATATTTTTGCGCTAAAATATATTGTACCCTAATTAGGTAAAATTCCCTAATTTAATGCTGTTCTCATTCGTGCATATTTTTTCTGCTGCTCTTGTCAGAAAGCAATAAAGGTCTGAATTTGTGAATGGGGAATGGCCAATTAAGTGCATTTAATCATGGTCAACTATAAATTTGTCTTATATGACATTAAACAAAAAAATATGGCTCTTGTCAAAATGTCAAAACTGCTCAAATAATATAAGAAATAATCAGTTTCTAGAAAGTATTTTTCAAAAGAAAGGGGAGTTACCAGAGAGACAAATTCAGTGTTTTAAAAAAAACCTAAAATACATCCTACAATGAGCAAGACCTTCCAAACTTCCACATTTTTTCTCCACATCTATCATAGACGTCAGACAACAGAACATTTCTCAAAAAATTACAATCTATGTCAATGTAGTCAAATGGTGTGTGCAAAGCAGATAATATCATTCCATTAACCATTCTCCAGAATGGTTAAATTATGTCCTAAAAGTCTCTCTTGAGGTTTTCAGTTCAAGTTCCTTTGTTAAAAAAACAACCTATTCATGTTCTAAGTTCAGAGAAAATACTAAGTGTACTCATGAATATGCTCATTTTAACAATATTGTTTAACACTAAGTCTACATCCTCAATTACAGTTCAAGATGAAAAACGTGAATTAGTTTACAATATGGAGGTAATTGTCCAGTAGTGATGTAAGAAACATCTATAATCAATGCACATAGGCAAAGATTTGCAGACACCAAACAGGGGATTCATTACTGCACTTCAGTGAGCAAAGCAGAGAGACTAGCCATACTCATTAACAGCCAGAGGCCGGTGGGATAGGAGTACAAGGCAGGTTAAGGACAAGAAAAACTGAACTGGTAAGAGTATTTTGCTACAGACGCCAACCTTAAAGTTGTAAAACTTTACAGTATGAGCTCCATTAATTTTCGCATGTGAGCCTTTATGATGTAAATGTTCATGAGAGTGTGTGAAGCGTGCCAAATCATCGCCCCCCTGTGTTTTAGTGCTGGGGGAGCAAAGAGAAGAGGAGACCCCAAGCCAAGCTGAAGCTGGAACAGGATGATAAGACAGACAGGGTCCTCCGTAAGGACGCAGCTGAATAGGAGCAGAAGAGGAAAAGATGAGCACAGTCGAGCGAATTGGAAGAGAGGGGTGTATGCCACAGAAATATGACAGTTTCATAATACAGAAGCAGGGTTGTCTATGTGGGAATATCTGTATATATCTGAGTGTGTGGGAGTGTGTTTTAAATCAGCACATTAGACACTGGCGTTACCTAGACGCGAGCCCCATCTGTCTCAAACATATTCAAAGAACAGTGTTCAAAATGTAAAACTTCTCTGGGGTCAGAAAGAAAAAGGCTCACTGGTGAACATAAAAACAAAGTTAGGCAGGAAAGAGTCTGCTTTAATTTAAAACTCAAGTAAGACTCCCTCTCCCCACCATTATAGGAAAATATAATGAGAGACAGGACACGCAGAATAGTGAATGCTAAGAAAAACGTACAAAAAGTAAAGAACATAAAATGTATTTTAACTCACATATTTTCATTTGAGACAACCAGAGTGTGAATTGTACCACGACCATTCGGGAGTGTCAACTATTTTTTCCTGAAATGTGAAAGTGGACGCATACAATACGGGCACACCATTGAGCATCATTCACACAATAATCTCTGTTGTCTGAAGTAAAAAAAAAAAGAAAATCATGCATTGCTTTTCTTTCACCTCTCAGTTTTGCTCTACTTTTTAATGGTTTATTACATTTGGAGAGGTGTGAATACCTTTGGAAGAACTTGCAGCTCCTCAATACAACATGATGCTTTATCAAAGAGTGACAATTTATAGAGGTTCCAAGTTAGGAAACCATAACTTTGGATGGGAAAATACTGGGGTTATTCTACTCACTGATTTGTTGTTGACTAGATATATTGCTGTGTTTGTGTCTGTTGATCCATGCCCTGGAAAAGCTGCTTATGTACAGGGATATGATGAATTACAGCACTGCAAATCATAGCTTTGGAGCTTTAATACAAAGCATTGTCCTGATTGTGTCTTGCCTCTCATGAGTCAGACAGATGAAGACTAAGAGCAGGTGAAGGGAAAGCTTAGCTCTCTATGCAGTTAGTTAAACGAATGAATGGTGTTTATCAAGTGATGAATCATAGAAACTGAAATAATTGTGACCTGGAGTGGTTGAACCTGTACCTGCTAATCAGAGTTTTAAAATCCCACACCACTGAACAAAACAGAAGGTGCAGAATAATATGGCACTGATTAGGTTACCACATTGAATAAAAAGAATAGAAATTGATTGTAATATATTTAGACATTAGCCATGTGGGTACACTTTTCTTATGCGCCGGCATTTGTTAAAACAGCCCTTTTTTATTTGATAAGAATGTGGCTCCTCCTGGCTATACGAGTTTTCTTTAAGTTTCTTTAGTGTTTATAAGAAAGAATCTGAAGAGAAAGTGCAGCTAAAACCTTTGTGAAAAGATTCATGTGCACATTCAAGAAATGTGTGCAGCCCAGCACATTCATCCATAATAGAGAGTGAAAAACAATTCAACTTGAGTGAGTTGAAAGGAAACCCATACTTGTACACAGCAGCTGTCTTTTCGTGACAGAAAACTGTTTTTTTGTTGTGCTGGCTTAGGATGAGGGGGCTGATAATGGAGGTGAGGACAAGAAGTGAGGCAGGGGGATTATTGTCAGAGCATTCCTGTCATGACTGCCACAATGCAGGTTGCAAACACACAGAGAGAAGAGGGACGTTATAGGAGAAGGAGAGGCAAGAATAATTTCCTACTGAGCCATGATGGATTGCATTTTTACAAACAACTTCAATGATAGAGCAACTTATCTACAGTATTTCCATGCTGTTTCCCACACAGTCAAGATTGTTGTTTCCTTCATGCAAACTATTAAGATGGTAAGATGAAAACAAACGTACAGCAATGAATTTAGATTTTCCCAAAACACTTATATGACTTAATAGTTGGCCAATGAGGTGAATACAATATGCTGCTTTTTTACACCCCAACAGTTTTAGTACTCATTTTAAAAGTTTAAAACCACTTAGATAAAAAAGTCACTCATACTGGGATAAAGTGATGACACCATTACCTCAGATGAACAGCATTAAAGTTAAGATTGTGAAATGCTCATCACAGTTCATTCCAGCAAATATTAAGCAATCAGAAAGTATGAATCAGAACGCAGCATAAAGATCATGCAAGTAAATAAACTGATGGATGTGACACATAGACCTACTGTATTTGAAAGTAAATAGGACTTCAGTGACATTTCTTGGCTTCTAAAGATTTCATTTAAAGAAAGTGCTCAGTATGAGGGAGGATTATAATTTGAAATAATGTGAAAATGTCACACGCACTTACACCACCAGGGCATTTGGGACGCAAAACTGCCTAGTATGAGCAGCAGCCATGGCAGCGAGTTATTGCTCTGTATGCATGAGGGGAAAAGACAAGGACTTGCTGCTGTGGTTTCACAAACACTCAGGAAGTGTGGATGTTTTCAGCTCACATCTACATCTGTAAATCATATGTCACTTCCTTCCTTTAGTTCACTTTCTTTGTTTATACAACAAAAAAAAAGCACTTTTCCAGGAGGACCAAAGTTTGTTTCTCTGGTCCACACCAGGAGTCACAGCTTTGCTTTCACATTTTCACAACAAAGTAGACTGCCTGAGAAAAAAAACCTCTAGTGTCTTTAAAACATACAGAAGTGTTTAACTGCCAGAGGTAGGAAATAAATTCAGGAGCAGTACGTCATTATAACAAGAAACTTTCCCTTTTTAACAAGATATAAATCTCGTAAAAACAAAAAGTTTCTCGTTAGTTTGTCATTTTAACGAGACAAGTTTTACATCTTTTTATAATGAGAAGCTTTCTTGTTATAACAAGATATAAATATATGTTCCTTTGACAGATTATGAATTTTTTTAAAAAGGCATAAAAGCATCTCCATCAGACTCTCCTCCTTTTCACTGTGTTCCTTCAAGACGACACTTGACTCTCCCAAAAGATGTTGTATTACTGTTATGACCTTTCTTATTTAAGCTAGAAGATTTGTTGTATGTTATGATGATGCTCAAGTTAAAATTAGAAAGTGTTCTTGTTTATAGAAGTTTTTTGTCTTGCTTTAAAAAAAAGAAAGTTTCTTGTTATAAGGAGACATTGGTCCTGAATTTATTTCCTAGCTCTGGCATTTGAACACTTCTATAAAATCAGACCAATCTGCTCTGTTGAAATCGGCCTTTAGTTGTGCACTCCACTGAAAATGTGTCACAAGGCATGCAGGGCACTAAACAACCATGTAGAAGATCGCCTGGTCGTATGGCTGATTGTAGCTGGTTCTACTTAGCATTGACTCTGAGGGGCTGAATACAAAGAAAAGTAAAAATGTTAGATTTGGAAAAAGTTTTGAAAACTATAGGTATATTTTTTCCCTTCAGTTTCACAATCATTTAATAATATGTGTTGAACTTTCACAAATAAAAATCCAATTAAGATAAATTAAAGGTTGTGTCCGCAATTTAAAACATTTCAAGGAAATTGAATAGTTTTAATTTTAATAGTAATAATTTGTATGTAACAATTTGAAGGGACCTGTGAAGGCTGATCATTCAAAACAGCCTCAGGGAATGAACTTTAAAAATAGGCTTCACCTTGCATAACGGCATAAGAACATGTACACTCTTCACCTCACTTTGTCCACCTTGGTTGTAGCACACTTCATTCAAGCCCAGAATGTGAAACTAACTAAAAATATTCCCTAGAAGCATTATACCAACAGAGGTGCATGATGACAGCCGTCCTTTTCTGGCTGCTTGGAAGAGATGACAGTGAGCAGCTGTGGCAATATAGTCCTGGATCAACAAATCAGCAGGCATCAGTCTCACCTCTTCTTGGTGTGTGGGTGTGTGTGGGTGTGGGGGTGTGGGGGTGTTCGTGTGTGTGTGTGTGTGTACATGAATCGCCTGGCCTCAGTGGACTCAGTTTTAGCCAAGTTATACACCTCACTAAATAGAGGCTGCATTAGTTTATAAAATTTTTATTTGATTCTCTGTCTTTTATTAGAGACGCGGCAGAAGAGCAGATGATTTCAGTGCTCTTCTAGTTTGACGTTATTTGACTGTCTGACTTTCATGCTGACATCTGGTTTTATTGAATGTGTGTTGCTTTACAGCCTGTGGCATTGTATGTCTGTGGTTTTGTCTGGGCCATTGTCTTCATCACTTTTAATTTCATCCGAGATCTTTCCTCCTCTTCTTGTGCAGAAGAATTTAATCGAAACAGAAAGAGAAAGGCTGATTTGAGGCCAAACAATTCTTATCAGTTTCATTCGGATCATGAGCACAATCAGCAGTGATTGAGAGGGTCACCGGAGATCACTTCAACCGTCCTCTTTTGTTCTCTGTCTCAGTCACTCACACACACAAATACAGCGGATAAAGGGTGTTGGATCGACTTCACAAAGAGTACATTTGTGTGTGTGTACTCCTAAATTATAAATGAAATACTTACAGATCAACAAAATTACTCTGAATCACACTTTTAGTTCTGAATGATGATAGAAAATTTGTATTTGTTGGTACTTTTAAACAACAAACTCAATCAAGTATAAGAAATACGTCAGGATTAATAGGAATAATCAGCATTTGTGCTTACAGCTTTGGAGTTTGATTCAAGTACGGCGGCCGAGAGGCACAAACATGCAGCAAACAGCGACAAGCAATGCAAACAGGTGTAAATAAAAAAACTGTTCTTCAACACTCACTAGTTGAAGACACAAGTTGCACTTAGTTCATTAAAAGTGTGTGATTGTCATAGTAGTTGTAATAGTAACAGTAAAAAACGAGAAACTAGTAAATGCAACTTATTTAAAGAAATACTTCTTACACATAACAAAATAAATCACTTTGCTGCAACTGTTGTTGTACTTTTCTGCTTTACTCTTGATCGACACCAAACAGAAGCAGAATAGAAAATGAGTAAAGTCAGAATATATGATGCAGCTCAGGCTTGTGACCTGCTGTTTCCATGTCATAATAAAATTAGAACAAGTTACTGTCTGACAGCTACAAGGACACAGTAATACATTGGTCCAGATTTTCTGTTTACAGAGCCCAAACATTGGTGTTTGTCTTAATATTACAGACAGGGCTTACAAGCAATTTAATAAGGCAAGTACTTAAAGCAGTGCTTTAAAGCATTAAAAGCAGTGCTTGACACAAACAGGAAGGTGAAAAGTAAACAAACCCCCATTCAAATTCTGGTCAAAAAGCACCATGAGACACCTGCAAATGTCTTCATTTTTTGCTTTTTTGTCCCACTGAAATGATCAAATCAAACAACTTTCAGTAGCAGATAAGAATAACCCAAGTTATTCAAACCTACATCACAACATGAAGTAAGTTGAAATGTCTAAAAACAACACATCATGGAGAATACAAGAGAACAAAGTGACACTTGTTAGTCTGATGAGGGTTACTCAGACATTTCTAAGGCTCTGGGACTCCAGTGAAACACAGTCAGACTAGTCCAGCTAAGCAAAAATACCATCTATGCTAAAGATCCAAAGTGAAAAACACAACTGACCAAAAGGAAAACAAATGAACCAACTTAAAATTACACCTCTTTGTAGCGCTAAAGACTTTGGAAAAAGATTTTAAACTGATGAAAGTGAGGTGCCTGTTCTATTACCACCTGTGTTGAACACAACACTGAATTTCAGAAAAACAACATCATAAGAACTGTAAAAAAAAATGCTGGTGGTAGTATGATGATCAGAGATTGCTTTGCTACATCAGGAACTGGATGAATGGTTATAATTAATGAAATCAAGAAAACTGCTTTGTGGTAGAAAATTGTCGGATGGGTATTTGCCCAGCATGAACAATGGAAACTAATACCAGAGGTCACACATTTAACCAGATTTTTAATAATTTATTTATAAGATTCTTATAGTACGGAGTTGGTGTAAACATTCTCATTGACTATAATGGATGAATAATTATTGCGGAGTTCGTTCCGAGACGCAAGCCGTGTAAGTTGGGGGGAACTTCTGCTGCATGTAAAACTGTAGAAAAAGATGAATTGGGATTTAGACTGTAGCCATTGTGTATTTATTTAATATTGTAAACAAAATATGCCTGGCAGAAACATCCTCTGATTTCCCTTATAAATAACCTAAAACTTGCTTTTGTGAAAATCAACACCAGAGGAATGATTTAAAAACAAATATGGTTATTGGATTCTGCTTTTACTCGTGATACATGATACAATCTTGGATGTTTTATTTAGTGTTTCTAAAAGTCTAACAGCCACAGATGGTTAGAGGTGTGAATATTCGGGTAGGAAACCAGAAATGTTCAAAACCAGGCCAAAAATATTAAAAAAAGATAAATAGGCCAGGTGAGCAGTAATTAGACAAAGAGAGAAAAATGGGACGCTTCCCTCATGTCAAGTACAAACACACTGCTACACACTGCATTTAACACATTTATTGGCAGGTTGAACCATTGTAAGAATCAGCCACTCATATTAACTTACATAATAAAGATTTATGCCCAAAACTCATCTCGCTTTTCTTCCAAGATGATGAGCCAACTCAAAAATGCTGCCACACTTGTACTTTGATGCCAGAAATCCAGGGAAGCCTCTGTCTCTGTTGTGAACAAGCAGGAACAAAACAACAGGCCCATATTTCACTACGTGAAATTTGTGTGGCCCTCATTAATAATCGTTACCCCTCTTAATGACTTTTTGCGAACGCAGTAGAACGTGCTCGTCTGCCTAATTTACACTCATTAAATGCAAACATCTTGAGCTTGTGAAAGCAACCCTTAGACAGGTGTTAGTTCGGGACTCTCCAAGTTTTAATTATGACATTCATTAAAACTTTTTAATATTGTTTTTAATTGCATTTGGTTCCTAGATGGTAAGCAGAAAGATTTTTAATTTGAAACAGCTTTTCTTTTTATATACTGCAAATACACCCATTTATTAAAGTATAAAATTAATGTCACTTTTTTGTATAAAGATTAGTCAAAGCACTGAAACATGTAGAGAAAGCTATCTTAAAAAGATAGTATATTAAAAAATTATGATGTTGCACAGAGAATATTAAACTCAGACATCAATGCAGAGGGTTATAACCACCCAAGACCAAAGTGATAATAGCAATCTCTTCATCTACTCTAGTTGACAATCAAGATTAATATGGTGACTTAGCCAGTGAAGAGGAGAAAGGTGTCAAGAGAAATGGTGTCTCATAGCAGTAACTTGGGCACTCTATCAAAGAAGTAAAACTGCATTGTGGCAAGCACAGTCTGCCTACATTTCAACATAGAAGTGAACAGCCACTTGAAATGAAAAATGTCATAAACAAATATACCATTGAGCAAGATACTGCTTGATAATATTTAACGGGATATTACCTACGTTGCTATGCATAATCAGTTTGTGTTTTACTTACGAGAATAATGTTAAATCATTCAACACTCACAGCAGCTTTTTCACGTGAAAGTTTGGCTCTAAAACTTCCCCTAAACCTAATGTTACCCACAGTGTAGTAAGAATATTGAGAAGCTGTCATTTATTTGGCTCAGATACCATAAAAAGCTGCTTGTGTTTGTCTTCACAGGTAAAGGAAGAGTGTGTATTCAATTCATGAAAGCATTACACAGACATCAGCAGAGGTCTTGTATTGACAGATAACACAAGAAGTAAAACATAGTACAACAATACACTTCTTTACTCAAGAAACCTTTTGCTAATAGTTTAAAGAATACCTAGCTGACGTAACTTGCTGTGGGAATGCAGCCAAAGAGTGCTTTTCTGTTTTTCTTTCTGAAAAGTTTGTTTCAAAATCATCTGCTTTAAAAATGGTGATGAGTGTAATGTATGCTTTAGACTTAAAAATTTTTTTTTTTTTGCCTCAAAAATTTGATTTAGAGGTTTAACAACCCCTATTTTTTTTCCACCCGTCTGTTATCCATCAAGTAATTTTTATAAATATAGCATATACGATTATTAACATCCAACATCCTTTGTCAATGTTACTACTGCAAAAAAATAAAATAAAGCCGGAAAACATGAATGTCACTTTCTGTTCTTTTTTAAAACTTAAATTTCTCTCTATTTCTTTTTTGTACACAGCCTCAGGTTCAGGACCAGATTTACTGTCCGAAACTGTGTTACTGCTCCGGGCCGGTAATGATCCCATCGCTGTCAAGGCTGTCACTCCACCAATCAATCAAAGTTGCCTTTGTTGGAGTTTGTGAGCCTCTGTCAATGTGTGTGCTGATTAGCAGACTCCATTCACTCTTCTGAAATCCCCGTGCCAGACCTTGGTGCCCAGGGAGAGGCACTTCTGGAATGTCAAGTTGCTTTGTGAGTAATCGGTTTACCGGCGCCGGAGGGAGAAAGCAAGTGGGGAAATAGGATTTTCAAGTCCCAAAGCCAACAAGCAAACAACCAGAACAAGCAAGTGCAAAGGAGATTATTAAAGCCAACTAATTTAAAGGTATGCATCATTAGATAATGCCAGAAACTAGTTTGGTGTGTCAGCCTGAAAATACAGCACGGTTTAAGTCTGCACACACACTCAAAAAATTCAGTGAAGCCGAGCACATTATTCCTACATCAGCAGTTTACGATTTCTCAAAATCCTCCTTGCACACAGTTGTAATAACACCTTGAACCAGATAGCCTCCAAAATGAAATTGGTTTCATTTTCTTCTACCTTGTCAGGGTGTGCATACTTAGCTGGTGGAGAGTTTGGCTGACTTCAGCGTCTCCAGGGAAAGATAAAGACTGGGCTGTCAGGAATTGTCTCCTCTGACAACCTGGCCTCAGGCTGACAATACAGCGATGATGAAGGAAGTCGTTTTAAGGCCAGGGCGAGGGCAGCAAAGCCCTGCCAGGGAACTAATGATGCTGGCTTAACAATTTCTGCTCACCATGCAACGCACGACATGGAGAGCAAATTCAAATTGGATTTTTATTATCGATTTTATCTCACTATTACAATTTATTTCCAACTCATCTGACTTGTCAACATATAGTCGAGCAGAAATGACCAAGACCAAGTGCTAGCGGAACGCATATAAGTCCTTACATGCCAGTGCATAATACAATAATTGAAAAATTTCCAGGTCTGTCCTCTGGGAAATAAATCTGTTTCTTATTTTTCAATACCCAAAGAATATTGCATGCAAAGTTTTTGTGAATACATTGTGAAAACACAAATCTACCTCATTTGTATTTAATTCTGAGGATTATTTGGACTGGAAACAGTCCCATAAAGATTCTTTTATAATTAACATGTAGAACTGGTTGATTATTCCTGAAAAGTTATAGACAAGACATTTATTTAAAAGTTAAATGTATAAATTTTATATAAAAAACACTCAGTGAACTGAAACTTAAAGTAAATAGTTAAAGTAGATTAACTATTTAATGAGCATGTATGACTGGAAGTACAGTTAATAATTGTCCTACTATTGTTTTGTTAATCATTTTCCATATCTTTTTATAATTTTCTCCAATAAATTAAGTATCTTGACAGAAAATCTGTAAAATTGAAGACATGGTTATTGTGGTTTTAGCTTGTTCTCCACACATCATTTTATTGTAAAGTAATCTTTTTTTCCCATACCTACCAATATATTAAAAACTGGAGTTTTCTAAATGTGAGTGAAAATATTTGTTTTTCTGATAAAAACTGTTTACATAAAGTAGAGATGTAAACGCACATGCAATTTACATGCAAGTAAATTATTACTTTTGACAAGCCACCAATTCTCAAAAGGTAAGCGATTTCAGTGCCATATGACATGGAATAAAATAAAACAACATTTTAATACATTTAGTACAAACAATAAATACTGATTCATGAAAAGTTATTTATATACGCACTGCATATTTAACAGTGGACAAAATTAGCAGAAGCATAACTATGACCCATGTTTGGGATTTTCAGTCCAAGTAAAACATTTTCACACAATTTAAATAACATCACCTTTTACCACTACTGTCCAGCAGAAGACAATCTCAATTAAAGTTCTCTTAATTGGTCTATCAGTTATACACTGTTTACATAGGCAGACAATTTATCATGACCAATGGACTATTGATCCAACTATTCCCACTGTGCTTCCTTTCTTGACTGTGCACACATATGTGAACCTGCGCTTCGGTGTTGGCAGCCTTGTATTGTCAGAAAAAAAAAAATATGCTTAGCATCAGAGTAACAGTTTTAGCAGCACTGCTCTTATTTGATTTTTTCCCCATTATTCCATATAGATCACTTCCTATTCTGCTTTTTAACACTTTAGGGTTTTTTTTTATATCAGCAGGTTTTTTTTTAATAAACATTGCTCTAAAGGTTTCCAATGCTACTGTTGGGGATCAGAAATCAGATGCTAAGGATTGTGATGCATTCACAAGCATTATCTGTAGATTAAAAAAAACAGATCATAAATAAAAGTGGTGATAATAGGGCCTGTGTCAGCATGGTTACTAATTTGTGCAGTTAAACTGTGTCCATACAATACAAAGCGCAAAATAAAACAAGAACGATCAACCACAGCCATAAACAAGACGCTTATAATGATGCAATAATGGGGGTCCGGCTTGGCTCTCATGCTGTGGAAAAGCAAACCTTTTTTTCTTTTTTCTTTTTTTTACAGAGCCAGTTAAGAAGTGAAACTGATTTGGTGGAAAACCCAGGCTGAGAATCTATGCAGTATTGAAAAGAGGAAGATGGGAGAAACCAGACGTACCAACAAAGATAAACTCAAGGATGTGATTAAAGCTACTCGGTCTTTCTCAACATCTCAGCAGAACCACAAGATGATCACCTGCATGATGTTTTAATTAATGCAAAAGGAGTCCTGACACATTAATCAGTGCACAGTTGATATTTTAACGTAGTTTACATTTTTACATCATTATTATTGTTCACTGTATAAACATAAATGTTTTAAGTAAGACCTGATCATCTGCTGATTAGTGCATTCAGATGGCTTTTTATTAGGTGAGGTAATCATTAATTTGTCTTTTGTTGCATTAGTGTTCATCACACAAAATCAAAAGATGATTTTCTGTAAAACCAGACTGTTTTGGTTACAGCTCCATCCTGTACATATTCAACCAGACACACACATACACACTCTCCAGGCATCATTTTGAAGAAACATTACACTTGTTATACATACCCTTCAGACATCCTCCACACTAATGTAGATTGCTCCTCGCACGGACTACACACACACACACAGCAATCACTTTTCTTGTAAAAAATACAGAGAGTTTTAGGGGATTTTCTGTTCTTTAGACATTTATATAAAAGGAATGAAAGGGTATATTGAAGGACAGTTGTGTAACTTGTACATGCAGCATTGTACTGTTTGAACATCTACTGTTCCTCATACTGATGAGTTACTCTCCATCTAATGGAAAGTGGCTGAGCTAATGGACAGAAAATCATCCTCTAATGCAGATCAGATGTTGTGACTGACAGAGCAGCGAAGCAAGAGAAGGGCCCACAGTGAAAGACACGGGGCTCTGTCACAGTTTGACACGCTTCCTGTCAATCATTCAAGTTGATAAATGTTTCTGAGACGGCCCCAGCATCGAACAAACAAAAACTCAAAACAAATGTTTTCTTTTATCCGTGTTATCCTGAAAGCTTTCTTAGCAAATTCAGTTTGCCAACCCCATCTTAAAACTCCTGTTGCTTTGATCTTCATCCTCCCCTACATTCCTGTCCTTGTTGCCTGCACACATTTCTGAATGGATGTGTGTGCAGAGAAGGAGCCCAGAATAACAAGAGGTTGTGCCACTACGAGAGAGGGAAGCAGGTCTGATTTTAATTAACGATCGTCTGGCCTTCCGTAGATTCTATCAAAGATTAAATCTCGTTAGAATTGATTCTGGCTTCCCACCCTATTAAGCTACGGTTGCACTGTGGTTTCACACAGCTGGAGAGGGAAGGCAGGATGAGGGTCAGGATGCAAGTTAGAGAACTGACAATGAGACAGCAAGGAACTGACACAGATACGTAGGGCAAAGTAAACTGCAAGAGAGTTTATTATATATATATTAAATAATATCAAACATGAAGTAAAAGGGTATATTTGAGACTGAAACAATAAGGATCATAGGGAGACAGAATTATCCAAATAAGCCAAATTTTTCAAGAGTCAGAGGAATCTTAGCTCTGAGGAATCTGAATGCTACTGAACAATAAATATAGTAGAAATAGTTGCTCATTACCAGACTTTGATGGGTAAGAAGAGCTCTTAAAGCAAGACATAAAAGACAGGGTCAGGGAGTGTAATTAAGACTTAGACAAATGCAAATGTACCAGTGTCTGCATCTCAACTCGTCCATGTTGCCCTTTGGCTCTGCTAAATAATGAGTTGAACAGACTTTAAACAAGTGAAAAAAAAATACTTTTCTACGTAATTAAATAGCTTTCCTTCATGATGAAGCAATTAAATTGATGAAACTTAATCTACGAGAGGTCATCATAACTTTCTGGAGTTGGAGTCTGAGTTATTTTAATTTGGTTTGTGAAATGATGTTGGTCTCCATTGTTTCAGTTTTTTTTAATTAATTCTGAGTCAAAGTCAGTTTTGCTAAATTAACTTAGCAAAACAAAAACAAAAGAAATGAAGACGATCGCTGAGGCTGACGAAATAGTGCCGCCATTCACAGCGGAGCAAGGCCTGTACTAACATGGACTATTAGGTAACTCAGGAAGAATAAATAGAAATGCAAACACAAAATTGATAAGCCAATTTACAGTCAGCAAATGTGTCAGAGACAGTGATCTTAATTTGTTGAACGTTTAAGAACACAATATTGGGTTTGAAGCATGTGGAAGGCAGCATCATGCTGTGGGAATGTTTTGCTGCAGGAGGGGTGGCGGACTTCACAAAATAGATAAGAAAAGAATATATGGAAATATTGAAGCTAAATTTTAAGACCTCAGCCAGGAAGTTAAAGTTTGGACCTGAATGACTGCAAGCAATAAGGTAAATTAGTTTCAATTGGTCAAGGAGAACAAAGTAAAGCACTACACTAAGTCCTGTTGAATACTCATGTCCAGAAAATATGCTTGTGCACGAGGGGGCCTGCAAACTTTGAGGAAATAAAAAAAAAAACCTCTCTAAAAATGACTTCAGTCATAATTCTGACTTTTATATAAGATAAATAATTTTTGGATTTCCTTTAGGTCAGTTGGGTTTATCAGAGATGTAAAATTATGGTAGGCCCAACTAATAAAACTAGATCAGCTTATTTATTCTTAATGTTAGAGACAGCGTATGCAAATACCTGGCTTTTACTGTAAGATGAAATTCAAACACATAGAATTTAAGTGCATTTTGTGAAACATCAAGTCCTGATTTATCTGTGAATTATGTGTTGGCATAATTACTGCCTCTTTAGTTTGTATTATGGGTGTATTAAGATCACATATGTCAAATGCAGTGAGCAATAGCACCAGGTTTGAGTTCCTTTTGCCATGATGTCACTGTCTCATTTTCCACAAGTAACAATCACAAGGGTTACACATTTAATAGATTTGTATACAGTCAATAAAAAATAAATTATTTAGCAAAACTAAGAAAAATTTATGTATTTTATTATGCAAGGATGTTTCTGTGCAAGTCCATAAGACATGTTTCTTGGTTGTGGTTTTGAGAGAGTGCCATGTTCACTTCTTCACATTCTTTATCATCCAAATTCTCTTTGCCCCCTCAGTAATGTAACCACTGTGACAGGGAAACCCAAGTGACCTATTCTAAGTACCACTCCATGTAGAGATTGTTTCATGTCAAATCAGTGATTCCAACCTCAACAGAGAGAAGATCCTCAATGAGACAAATGCACCATGGATGTCTTGGCACATGCAATGCCACATTATTTCAAGCATTTTAAGGAGCACCAGTGGTCATTAAGAATCTTGTTGCAGCAAAAAGTGTCGAACCAAGATCTCTTAAAGCCATCTATGTTCTTAATTCAGCTCACTCAACCAAATTAAATGTAATGTAGGAGCAGTTCTTCCTCTGTCAGAGCAGAGGTTGTCATGCAGATTCCAGGCCAGTGAAAACATTCACCTGGACAATTTCAGTTTTCTCATAATTATCTTTCTTCATCTAAATTAAGAGTGCCTTGACAGATATGTGATAGTGCCCTAGAGATCATTGTCTAGCCTGTCTACACCCTGACCATGCCATGGTGTCTCGTAGTCATACTGCAGGTATGAACAATTAAATGTGCAATTATCCTTCAAATATTAAGATTCAAACATTCAGGCATTTACAAATAAACTTTTACCTTTGGGGACATGTTTAACTAAATTAGGTTACATTTCTAAAATTTCCACCCCTATTTAGTTATTATGAAGACAGAACAAACATTTCAAGTGGAGTAAAAAAAATGGCGAAAACCAATTCAGTCACCAGGGTAAAAATATTGCCACTTCATGTTCTTGCAGACCTTGGATATGTTAAATTTCTGAATGACGAGACCCTGCACATACTCAGTTGTCAAATGTTGAAACTCTGTCTGACGTTTCAAGACTTGTATCTATGCCAGACAGTGGGAAGGGGAATACTCAGCAGTCCAAAAAGGAGTTGTCCAAACTGAAACTAAGAAGAAAAGAAACAGTGACAATGAAGGGCCAGTCCTCAGGCATACCTATTGGATGTGCTCATAGTTCACAATCACTTGTTGCCCTCAACATAAAGACTGTTTGTCGATGAGACTTCTGTCACTTGCTCCAAATATTGCAATAAGGAATACACTGATGAATGAACTCAAAAACTCAATGTTTGCAACTCATTTAACTATCTATAGTTTATAGAAAATTTCATTTTACAGTTTGGTCTGTGGATTAGAGATGCTCCAATCAGACGTTCAAAGGTGGGTACCGATTAATAGATTCCTTTTGGGTTAGAGATGCCAATTTCAATTTTGACCAATTCCAGTTTTTCTTTTTAAAAAAAACCATTACACACAAAAGAGTCAATGAACATGTATCACAGGTTCATTGATAGAGTTAGAAGTTCTGAAGTAGAAACTTATTTTTATCTAATTGCAGATAAGCTCCAAAGGGTACTTTAAAGTACATGTTATGTATTTATACATTCAAAACAGTACGTGATAGTTTTGATACATTTAATGCATTCATTGAAAACAAAAATGTAAGATTTCAATATTTCATCTAAAAGTCATTGGTCAGAGCCAATAAAATGTAACCAGTTCCATTCTCAGGATGATTTTTTGTTGCATTTATTCTATATATGACAGTAAAATGTATAAAACATCTATCATATTCCTACAACTTACTTATATTTGCACTAAAGATAAGGCTATTATTGTATTTGTTTCATTTAATTGGATTTGTCTGTATAAAGAAATGTGCTAATATACCACAAAATATTGCATCCAAGCAAGGAATGCTTGGATGCAATATTTAGTCATAGCATGAAACATATTTTCAGTGAAATCCATTCACACTCCAAATGGCTTAATACACACCATATTTTTAGATGAGATGATGAAGCTCAGAGAAGACAGTCAGGAAGTGACATTCAGCAAAAGCAATCTGACTACATGTTTTCTTGATATTGTGCAGGACTTTATCTGAGTAAATTTGTCTACACAAAAGATGTACTACTATAATTCAGCTATGGGCTGCTCACCTACTCAAAAAAGTACTTTAAATGCACTAGTCATGGTGCATTCAAGGACTGGAATAAAACTGTGTTTGAATTATCAGATTTCAGTTTTCTGCTAATTCTCAGTTTAGCAGAAAACTTCTCGAGCTACTAATGCATCTTTGTTGAAAACCTACATACATATTCTGCAATCATGCTGCTCAGACACTTGTACAAGATGTTATAACAGAAAATATGAAGTCCTAAACATGCATGAACAGTTTCTGTCATGATAAGCACATGATTGCAATATTTAAATGTTTAACTTGATATTCATTGTATAGTTTTAGAACAAAACAAAAAATTATGACCGAACGGCTATCAACCAATTCTGATAGATTTTAGGTTATATTCTGGACTCAGAATAAGGGTTGAAACAAAAGCTGCAGACGGCATAAGATATTATGTGTGTGTGCAGATGATATTGGCCCTAATTGTGGCTTGTGAGGTGAAGGAGGAGGTTACTGCACCGCACGTCTATAATTATTTCTCATCTCTCAACCAGCGCTCTTACAGACAACAGGGAATGCCATGCTAACACACATCCTGACACATGCGAAGGCACTGCGGAGCTCATTTCATTACGGCTCGGCAACCTGTGAGGGAGTCATTTCTAGAGGGGCTACATTTTCACTCAAATTGGAATTGGAGACCACCCACACTGGCTTTAGGCAACACAGGTCAGCTTTACTTTGAGCACACATACACACACTCTCACTACACTCACAAGTCGTTGGTAAGTAAGAGGGATGACTCACCTGTAGCGGTTCTTCCCACACACACACACACACGCACGCACACACACGCAGAGACAAAGCCACCTCCATGTTCACAAACAATGCGCTAACATCATGCTGCAACACTTTTTATCTTACTTGGGACATGCATGAAATCAACTGTCATATGCAAATGCACCAATTTGAGATCTTCTTATAAAATGTTGTTTAGTCGTCTTTTTCTTTTGTTTTTATTCACTCATATCAGAATTACCTTAATGATGTCAGAAGGTTTTGTGTGTCGCTGATTTCCAGCAGTGCACAAACAATAGACTTGAGATTTCAGCGAGTCACAGAACTAAGCAGCAAAACACAAATTATTTATAAAACGTTCCTTCTGCATAAATCCACATGTAGGTGCTGTGTTATACAATTTCATTAGAAAGTCTGAGTTTCCTTTTCAGGGTATGAATATGTTTTCCTTTATAAGCCATGTATATTTTTTTTATCAATATTTTTTAGAGAAGCAATGATCTGGCTTTTCATGGCTGATACCGACTTTGCTCTCAATTAATGTCTGAACAATTTTTGGATTTTTTTTTTTCCAGTAAACCATTAAAAAACTCTGTTGCCTCTTCTTGGATAGTTGTAGTGGTTTTGAATAGGGCTGAGTATTTTTAGGAGCCTCACGCTTCAGTTTCGATACTTTGAGTCACAATTTAATTCAATATTGATTCAATTCAATATAGCTTTAAGATACTTTTAATATTTGTTTTGTAAGTAATATATGAATAATTCATTTAATTACCAATGAATAATTTTATGTATTACTTGTTTTCCACCTTGGTTGTGCATATGAGCAAGAAAAAAAAAACCATACTGTTTTTATTTATATACAGTACAGACCAAAAGTTTGGACACACCTTTCTAATTCAATGGGTTTTCTTTATTTTCATGACTATTTATAAGGCAAGAAATCCCACTTATTAACCTGACAGGGCACACCTATGAAGTGAAAACCATTTCAGGTGACTACTTCTTGAAGCTCATCAAGAAAATGCAGAGTGTGTGCAAAGCAGTAATCACGGCAAAAGGTTGCTACTTTGAAGAAACTAGAATATAAGGGGTATTTTCAGTTGTTTTACACTTTTTTGTTTAGTGCATATTTCCACATGTGTTATTCATAGTTTTGATGCCTTCAGTGTGAATCTACAATGTCAATAGTCATGAAAATAAAGGAAACTCATTGAATTAAAAGGTGTGTCCAAACTTTTGGTCTGTACTGTATATATATACAGTATATATATATATATATATATATATATATATATATATATATATATATATATATATATATATATATGTGTGTGTGTGTGTGTGTGTGTGCGGGTAGGGGCATGTGGGGGTGTGTGTACACATTAACATTTTTGAGAAGTAAAGTATCTGAAAATAAAACAGTTGCAAAACAACACATGTTTTTGTTTTATTGAGAACAAAAGTTATAACATGACAGTAATGTATTTGAATTGAAGTGTATCTAAATGTAAAAGAAATCTCCTTGTGGAAACTGATAATGTATATAATTTTTTGAATTATTTTTAAGCATTATTTGAAAAACACTGGCATTATGAAACTAAACAGCTGTTTGCCAACCGCCAATAAAAACAAAAAGAAGCAGCAGTACCTTTTGCTTTTTCTATGCCTCCCCAATATTATCGCCATCTAGCCTTTTAATTATCTGAAGACAACCCTGCAGAAATCATTATGTTTTTAATCTTATACTGAGCTTAGGTGATAATTTGTGTGATTTGTGTTGACAAGATCAAGTGCAGTATGCATCGAGAGAGCAAATGAGTCTTAAATCTGTTGTACCACTCAAAGAGGTTAATTTACAGTTGATGCAATTAAGCAATGTGTAAGACAATAAAGTATAAAAAAGAACATGTGTAGCACTCAAATATTTCCCCCTTTTTAGGCATTTATTAAATTAATGATATCAGTATTACCTAAGATATAACCTAAGTATAACCTAAGAATGGCATACAAACAAAAAAAACGAGACATGTTTTTCCACATCTTAATCTACAACTCATCTTCTCTATATCGACTTTCGTTGAGAGCAAGCCTTAATAACCATACAAACCACCAGGGATAAGCATGCTGGAGAGTTGACGGTGTCTTACAAAGATGAATTGACCATGCTATTCACATCTTTGAAAAAGTCATTAACTCTGCAAGTAGTAAATTGCTCCAGAACCATGAACGACTTAGTGCTGCTCTTTCGCACTCATTATTCAACTTTTAAAAAAGCATTATGACTTCATGTGGACACTCGCACATGGGAGACCGACTGTTAAAGCAAAGTGGAATAATCTAGTGTGTATGAAACAGGATCTGCATCTTATTACAAGGACAATGTGAAGTTGTATGACATCTAAAATTTCTGTTTCTCTGTCTTCATGTCCGTCAGTCTGTCTTGGGCTGCGTTCACACAGCAGGTCAATTAAGAAATTTGGTGAAATCTGATTTCTTTGCGTGATCGTCCATACTGCTAATTAAATGTGATCGCAATCAGAGTTCTGTGTGAGCGATTATGACTCCAAAGTGACCCGTATGCACAGAAGAAGAATGTTGACGTCACAACAGCACAATGTTTATGGAAGTGACAATGGATGCCACCATCCATGGATTAATTTTAAAGCGGACTTGGGGTGTGTGTGTGTGTGTGTGTGAGTATATATATATATATGAAAAGAGAGAGAGAGAGATTGTTCTCTTGGACAATATTTGATTAATAGTAAACATAAACACCAAAAAGGAGTCCTGTTTTGGAGATGGTCTGATCCAGCTTCCCAGTTTGTCTCTTGTCAATCTCTTGAATCTACACTTTGCCGTCTTTCTTGTTTCTGACATATCACTTTTGAGGAAATTCTTGCTTAAGTTGATGCTTCTTTTATCCCAGTCTCCAAAAGGAGAACCTAATGAAGATTTAATCAATGTTATTAATTCCACCTGCAATTTTGATCGTCTGCCGATTAAAGTGAAAAGACGCTTTAAATTCAAACCTGTACACCCGCTCCTAAAATCTTTTATATTGTATGCTATAACCATTACACTGTGGCAAAATAATTTAGAAATAATAGAAATCTTTTGCCTTTGTAGACCTCTGATCAGAAAATCCTTTTTAGCAGAAATTGCGCACAATAGTTAATGCACTGACAAAACTGCTTGCCTCCATAACTCCTGAATGGAGAGCTCAGCTCACACAGTCAAAAGGCTTCCTTGCTGGCAAAATATGAAGTTGCTCATTACCTGGTCATGACTTTTAAATTATTATAAGTCACATCTACTATGCCACAGGTGTAGACACACCACAAACATAGTTTCACATCAGGAATCTGACATGTTGGGAAGAGGTTTTCAACCCATAGAACGACAGCACACACCCACAAAGTTAACCACTGAAATTAACTAAATCGACCAGATGTTTGCAGCTACAGCGTTCATTCACGAATCACCTTTGTCTTTAAGCATTGCAGTGAGAAAGGGGGGAGGGGGGAATCCACTGGGATTTGAGATTTCTCTTTGAAGTGAACTCCCTCAAAACGTAGAGGAATGTGGTCGGAATTCCGTAATTTTTCAGGGTTGGACGAGTGTTTTCAATACAGAGCGCTTTACACGCCGACAAAAATAAAAGGTGGTCTCCCATAACTGAGCCAAGCCAACAAGATTCGCACTTTTATCACAAAATAGTCAAAAGACAGGAAATGCATCACTTAACAATACGCACATCTCATGCAACACTGAGAGAAAAGATTAAATATAGTAACTTATAAATAGATATAGTTTTTTTTTATTGTTCTTTAGGAAAATATCCAAAAGGTAAAAGAATAACATTTTTGGGGACTAAGACTTGGAAGCCGCACATACTCTAATAAAAAGTGATAATTAGCTGAACATTAAAAATCATAATTTTAATTGACCATGACATATTTTTCCTTTTTTCATTTAATTGACATATGACTTAAGTTCTTGTTAAAACAACCAAGACTATCGGGGTATATTGAATCTTTTCCCAGACGGTAAAATTTCAAAGTTAACTCACCCGTCAGCTGGTCATAGGATCCATCCAGCTCTCTGGACTCCGACAAGCTTTGGTCACGGTTTTTCTGCTTCATATTCCCAGTCTGCGCCGGTATGTGGAACTGTGGTAAGCAATTGAAAGATTAGTGTTTCTTATTGGAAGAGAAAAAAAAAATACTTTTTAAATTTCTCGTTTTTGTCAGAAGATGGCTGCAAGTACACTACCGTTAATAAGTCATATTTGAAGTGCCATACGCGGAAAGCAGGAAGCTGTGTTTTATTATTCCTTGTGGCTCTGTGCGCTCTCCGCTTCCACGAGCTGAGTGAAGCAAGCGCGCGCTTTTTGGTCTGCACTCTCACATGGATCGGCACGCGCGCACGCTTATGGGCAGAAAGAGAGAGAGAGAGAGAGAGAGAGTAGGCGAGCTGTGAACGCAGATAGAGCTGATCCGACTTTAGATCTCGGAACATCTCAATGGCCTAATTATGAATGGCGTTGTTTTGAATCTCATTTTCTCTTTGATATACAGATATACATTTGATTTTGGCCATGCAGATCTGTCTTGATCATTATATTGGTTTTCCCTACGTCTTTACTTCAATATCTAAATCCCCTCTACTCCGTATGTTTCTCATTGAGTCAGAGATATGCTGTATGTTTACAGAGACATCAGCAATAGCAACAAGCAGCACACTGCTGCTGCCAGGCAGAGGTTCTGTCTATTTATGATCTATAAATACTCACATACTCTGAGAAGCCTTGTCTCTATCCTTCTTCCTCTCATCTCTTCTTTTCTGTCTTTACCTCTCTTACTTTGGTAGGTCTATCACAAATAACCTGACTTTTAAGACATAGTTGTTTTTTACATCATAATCAAGCATCATCAACATTCACAGTTAGTTTTCCAAACCGTCAAGACCTGGTGGCAGTAGCCATTGAAGTTTCAATTTCCCCAAGGTTTAGTTGATGCATCATTGAAAGGCTGCATGCCTGAAGTTGTAGACATACACTGACCAAAACTCACAAGAAAAGTTAACTCCAATTTGTTCACAATTGTATAAATAAGTCAAAGAGTTTGGGGGATTCCAGTTAGTTGAGCAATGAATCAAGACCTAAATAGAATTACCTATAAATGAGTGAGAGGAAAAAATAGATATTTGTTGAAATAATTCTGCAAAACACCTACAATAACGGGCTGCTTTACAAACTTTGGCACTGAAAATCTGTAGCTTGTGGAGAGCAAAATCAATTCAGTTTAGTGTCAAGAAATCCTGGGAACACATCATACTGTCAGTGAATGTGAGGAAGCCGAAGCTTTGGTGTCTATGAAGCTACAAACAGGACACTAATCCCAACCATATATCAAACTTCACCAAAGTTACTTTCAGAACCTCACCAAGAAAACCATCAGAGTCGCCTGACTTGAACTCTGTTGATAAGTCTCTAGTGAGATTTTGAAAAGGCAGTTGTAGCACACAAACCCAAGAATATTTATGAACTAGATGTCTTTGCCCAACAGGAGGCGGCTCAGATTGCTCAGAAATTCTGCCAGCATCTGGTGCCTGACTGTGAATCACATTTGCAGCAGGTCATAACAGCAAAAGGTGCACTACTAGGTACTGAAATAGTTGTCATGTGGGGGTTAAAAAATCTTGAGACTGCAGTAGTAATTAAAAATGGCATTTGGAGAAACCACTTGTGATGTTAATAGCATTAGGGTATTTAAGTTGTTTGTATTTAATGTGCTCAGTCCAAACAGCTGCTAGCTTGTATATTTTGCCAGTAAACCTAATTTGCAATTGAATTTGAATTGGTCTCATGTAAGTTTCCAGCTAATTACGCAATAAACGGCTCTTTGAATGTAGCAGACGGTGCGAGAAGCAGAATAAGTTACAAATAATATTTGTGCAAGACGAATTAAATGTGAACACCGAAAGAATAGCAAGGCTGCTGGAGGGAGAAGCAGACAACTAGCTTGTCGGAAAGCAGGATCTTTGAAAGAGAATGCCAAAAGACCTTGTCTAAATTTTTGCAGTTTATGTTTGCTACTCACATTTTCTGAGTTTCATGCTTCAGTTCATCATAACCATGGGGCTCTCTTCTCAACCTGAAGGAGACAAAGAGCTTCTCATGACTTCACGCTTAAATTGGTCCACTGTATTAATTTGCAGCTAAACTAAGGGAGCTATTTTTCTTCAAAGTAAGCTAGAAAAAAAGAGAGCAAGTAAAGGTGGAATAACAAATGTGACTCGTCTATAATTAATTGAACTAAATGCCTTCAGGGCTGTAGTTTTTAACAATGGACTAAACAGAATATTAATACATGAGATCACTATTGCATGATTATATTAGCAAGATGTTAATTTGTGTTTAGGCATTCGATGCTGGCATAGGAAAGAACATCCTAATACTAAAAAATTGGCAATTTGTTGAATGCAAAAACCCAGCTCAAACATCAGAAATTCAATTTTTCTTTCTCCTTTCTGGTGAAATGCAGAACTTCTAGGTTACCATTTTAACTTTAAATCATTTAAATCATAATTCAAATGTTTTGTTTATTTGCATTCAGTCAAATCTCTTTGTTCATGTCAGGGGAAACATAGGGAGTGATTTACTGTACAATTCAAAGTCACAAAAATAACACAAATCATAGAGCCCAGTGAGCAAGACACTGAATATTTTACATGCTGAGATGTTTGGTTACACATTATTCATGATTCAGAAGTGTTGAGGTGGCAGTACTCCTGGAACCACACAAAACCTATATAAAGATGTCTAATGTATGTAAATAAAAATACAAAGTGGTTGTTTTTGAGTAGAGGAAAACAAATCACTTTGTTTCTTTGGTCTTATTTGATTAGATTTTAGAGAGAGCATAAATAGTGCTTTCGGTCTTTATTCTCACGCAGGCACTGTGTATTCTCTCATCATTGGCTTGGACATAATTATTTTGAATTTGAAAACATTGTTTGATTAAAATGCACAGAACATCTTGTGAAACAGTTGACAAAAATGAATAATTTGTTGTTTTTTTTAAACTGCTGTTCTATGATGTGGCTGCAATTCATGAGTATTTAACCTGCAGCAGACATCAGTCAGAGCAATATTGATTTGGAGAATGACATATTTCTAAGAGGAAGTCAAACAACCACACTTAAAAGAACCCACTTAGGAAAAATGTCTGATGGCTAAAACACCTTAAGCCAGTAGTTCCCAAAGTGTTTCACTGTAAAGATGGTTTGTGGTGTATTTTGTTGCAAATAAATTTTAGTGGAGTTTAAAAAAATATGTGTATAGGCTTCTTTCTGGTTGAACGATGTGGGTGCCCAGTTGATTTTTTTTTCTTCAACTGGGCACAGTTTTTCTGCCTTGTGGTGCAGGCAGTACAATGAAACCCTATGGATTTTATTGTAATCCATAGGGGGGCCCAGAAAATCTTTGGGAACGACTGGGGGGGCCCCGAAGAAAATCTTTGGGAACCACTGCCTTAAGCATCAAACAATTACAGCTTTTCAAGCACAAACCCATCAATTTAGATCACATACTTTCTCAGACGGGCTAAACGTATCTTGACCAGAACCAAGTGTTGCACAGCACTTGGTTTTGGTGGAAAACAATAATAAAAAAAAGAAAATCAACCGATATGATGATATGTACTGTTAAGAATTACAATAAATCTACATTTGCATCACTTGTATTTTCCATAATGGGATTTCACTGCTAAATGGGTACACAGCAGGTGAGTTGGCTATAAAGTGAAGTTGTTTTTTTGTAGTGTATTTAAAACAAAAGCATTTGATTTAAGCGATGCAAAGCATAAAAACACTAAACTGATTTATAAACTTATAAGAACAATGAGCAGATAAAATAATTAATCAAACAAAATAAAATAGACATCAACAGTTTGTATTAAAAAACTAAAAAATACTCAATGATTTTCTAAGCTGGGATTATTTTAACAGCTACAGGCTGAAAATAAACTTGTTGCTACAAAAATTTCTATGCACAACCCCATTTTAATAAAGGAAGCCTTTGACTTTATTTTCACAAGGAGTTGGACATCCCTCTATCAAGATCTCTGTCAAAGGCCTTATATGAACACATAGCGGCAAACAATAACCATGAAATCAGCTTTTGCTCTCATCTAATGCCAGCAAAATATTTCACAAATACAGACAATTGGATGGGGATTGGATTGCTGTGCGTGTTAAATGAAAGGAGACAAGGACAGGTCGCTTCTTAATGAAGGAGAGGAGGAGCGTGCCAGACTGAAAGATAGAAGAAGCGAGGGAGATCGATTTATGGCGAGTTGAAGGGGATTTAGTGATTCAGAAGCAAAATAAAAAGAATTAGATAGTCCCTGACGAGGAGACTGCGACTGGGCAGTTTGAGGTGGACAAATCTAGATGCATAATACCTGTGAGGTCTGCTGCTTTTCTGTTAATGAGATTTTTGTTTCATAATTTAACATTGCAGAACTAAAGGGACACCACAAGGTTGTCCAAACTCTGAGGTCTGAAAACTGCTAAAAGTCTTTGCAGTCATTCTACTGTGTTGCTCGAATTTCAGCTGTGAACAGCTGAAATGTTCTGTGAACAAGACTAAACAAACTGTTTGGATTGTTTCTTTAAGTATTGACTAGTCATCACCCTACCGCCTGTAGACTGCACAGTCTCAACTGGAAATTCAGGGAGGATTTTTGACATGTGTGCTTAGTAGGCAACCAGACAATCTGGACTTTATTTACTTTGCAGCAAAATAATATTAAATTTTAATCTTAACATTATTAAGATGAATAATCTTAATATTAAGACAGTTGTTTTGTGTCGACAGTACAGCATAAAACAACCTGTTCTACAACCACATGTTTTGCTTTCTTTAGCCCTGTCCACATGGACACAATTCTAGGTGCATCAGAAAAAATTTGTTGTCTTTTACTTTGTGCATCCACACGAATTCACCATCTCGGGAGAACAGAAACAATCATTTTTGAAACCAGGTTCCAGAATGGATGAAATTCAAAATGCTGTCTTCATATTGGTCATGCAAGTGGTGCAATTTTTTAAATGATAATGTTGAAGCTCCATCTCTCTCCATCTCACATGCGCCTCACTCTCACAAATGACAAACATGGGGCATTTGGTGTTTTTTTGTGTCATTCTCTGACAGTGTACAATACCACCAATTGGACCAGGACACACGGTGCTTCATCCTATCTTGTGAATGCACTTTTTATTTTAATTATTTATGAAACTATACTGGGCTCATCTCAGTTTGTACAGGGCTTTAGTTTTTCACTCTTCAGAAACTTCAGTATTCATCATCGACAGTACTGGACCATTTGAAACCATTTCAAATGAAACCATTTCAAATGGCAATTGTTCAATGCCCTGAAAAAAGGGGTCTTGGTGTCAGAAAACTAAGGGAGCCAACAGCTCCTCAAACATCATTCATATTCTTTGTTAGAATAGTCCTTTCATCTTTCCTTGCTTCAAAATCCTATCTGCATAGATATTCTGTGCTTAAGATGTAGAGGCAATTGCCAAAAAATTCATTATCCATTAAAATCTAAATAATTAAATTATTTAATTTCTCCTTTCCAGATTAATTTGCTGATGTCATTCTTTGAATGTTAAAAGATCAAACAGGGTTAAGGATGGGAGCAAACACTGTCAGCTCTTCTGATACCCCAGCAAAGTTATTTAAGTAGTAAGTAGATTATGTATACATCAGTCCCTTTCAGTCTCCACGGTAACCAGTTGTTGCATTGGCCCATGAGCACATCCATGACTGCTTCAGGTATGGACCACAGTTTTAAGATATCCTGCAGCAGATCCATTGCTTTGACGTCTTGATGTAAGAATGTTAGCCGTCATTCCTCCAGTATGATTCAGACAAGTGTCGGTGGAAGCAGTTTTCCCTTCAAGTGTGCTGGATGTATACTTGAGCTGTCAACAGTCCATCTTGCTGACCAAGGTGCATATTTAGTGGGAAATGGTAGTGCTGAACATAGCCCAATAGCAACAGATCAGAATATTCTTGTAGCTATAACAGATTTTTAATGAGCTGCACTGCTCCTGATTCCTGACGGCAGGAGAAAGGAAAAATATCTCTGATTGGGATTACAATTAATTACCCAAAGACATATGCCTCATTTATGATAATTATATATATATATATATATATAATAAATGATACCTGTTCTATATTGTGTTCTATTCTGCAAGGGTCCAACCAGAAGGCCTTACCTCCTACTGAGGCCATTTTTAAGGTAGGTTTCTACCTGCTTTTGTCTGATTTGATTTTGGTTCCTGCTGTGGCAACACATGGGGGGAGAAAAATGCCCCAGAAAACTTTGTGATTCCTGGAAAGGTTCCCTCAGAGAAAATACACATTTTCATATCATCCTTTTAATTTGTGATCCTCAAATTCTCTTTATGCTTTTTCAATGAACAGAAATATCACAGAGGCATTTCTAAAATTACAATCCTGCAACATCAATGAGCTGTAAGGGTAAGGCTGGGCCGAGGAATTAATGTGTTGTATTTATTAGATAAGAAGATTGTAAGGCAGTAGCAGCACAAATTCATGTGTACAGAGAGCAGAGTCACATGGTGATCTTCCAGTGTCTGTTAAAACTAAGAAATACAATAATCAGAATATGATGCATTCAGTGCAAAGCAAAGAATGGCCCACAACAACATCTCTCATATTACAAGTACTGAATGCATCTCACATCCTGCATGACTGTCAAAACTACAACCTCTTTTTGGAATGATGACCTAATAGAAAATATAGAGACAGAATGGATAAACAACCATTCACATATATACCCAAGGTCAATTTAAGCTCTCCAATTAGCCAAATACTTATACTTGTGGATAGTGAGAGGAAGCTGGTTTTGCTGGAAATAACCTATGCACAAAGGCAACTTGCAACTCCATGTAGAAAGCTTGAAACAATTAAACAGTTATTTGACCTGCTTGTGTCCTGAACTGTGGGGAGGGTGCACAACCCAGCAAAGTTTGCAGTTTTCATGCATAAGGATTAAATAATGTTATTTTAATAAAGTCCAAAAACAACTTACAGAAACTGTAAACACAGCCAGGGACCAAATGGAGACCAGGTACTTTCACCATCAAGGAGTGAGAAAGAGAGATGGTTAAATACTGGGAGATTGTTTGGTGGAACAATGGACGAAGACTAATTACTAATTGGGAGCAGCTGTGAGGGGAGAGCAGAAAGCAGGTTGAGGAAAAGTGAGAGATAAAAGGCACAGGAGAGCAAGGAGAAGTAAACACACTGGGGAGATTAGATACATAAGTGAGACAAAGAATAACTAAACACAAGAAATTAGTAACATGATCTAACTAGAATAAGTAAGAACAGACTTAACTAAAGTAGAACATAAACCAGGTCAATCTGATCAAAGTAAAGAATAACTAAGGCAAACAACAATGATCAAAACGTTTAACAAAAAAACTCAAAAACAACCCAAGATCCTGACAGCCTGCTTTGTCCTGAGCCATGTTTTACTTATCTTCATTTTACAAGTACTGAGTGTTTCATCAGACTAACAAGACCATGACAGTTGTTCATTACAGATTAGATTAGATTTCCTGGAGTTCCCAATATTGTGGGGAAAGTTTGGGGGTAGCCCTTTCCTGTTCCAGCTTGAATTAGCACCATTGCACAAAGGTCATCAAGGAATGAGATGTCAATTAAGATCACATGTATGTGAAGGCAGATGAGCAAACACTTTTGGCGATATAGTGCACTTTTAAGATTTAATTTGGTATTTCTAAGGTTGCTTGTATTTAGAGACGGTTGCATATTTCTCAAGATAAACTTTAAACTCTGTCAGAGTCATTTAATCTAAGCCTACCATAAATCTCAGGTACCTTGTGACCACATTATTCACACACTCTTAAAAGCTTGAACAGGTCATGTATTTGGTGTCTGCGAGTAACAGATAAAACCTCTGAGAAAGCACCAGAGGAATGGGAAAACTACAGAAATGCATCCTGGCACTCAATACAATCCCAAGGTCAGTCTCCTGACCTTGAGCCATGAGCCAAACTGTTTCATGAATATTAATTGAACAAATGTCTGGGAACTCTGGACAAAGGTGTGTGTCCGCATATATTACAGAGATAGCATCTAAAATCTATCAAAACTGCAATATAACTGCAAATCGGTGCTGACTTGAGCTTTTTATGCAGCACTTAGTTTTCTCTTAAATGAAAAGTTCAAAACATGTAATTGTCGCTCGTGGAAGAGAGCGGAAAATAAGCAGAATAATATTCCACATCAGCAGAAATGATGAAATAAAAAGTAGTAATTGAAATGAATGTTGCAGAGTAGCTTTTGAGCATCCCAGTAGATGTAGAAAGCGTCCCTTCCTGTTAAGTAGTGTTTAACAACATTTCAAAACACATAAATGACACTTTGTCTTATTATTCACAGCAGCTGGTGACCTCCAACACTGAGCTGACAGCTTTTCCTTGGTCACACAGTCGGCACAGGCTGAGGAAATGATTGATGACATCCAACGAGATTCAGCAATATACAGACATGCACACCAAAAACACTCGCCCGCACAAACACGCTACATATACACTTTGCCAGTTCTGGACAAATGGGCAGTCATTTGAAATCAATGAAAACAATCCATAATTTTAATTATAGTTAGATTATTCATTATGTTTAATTTAGAGATCTTTGAAGTGAGCATTCTCAGCCTGCAGTGTAAAAAGTCCTAATGCTTGAAAACCTTGGAATGAAGTCATCACACATTTAATAGGTCAATATGTCAAAGGTTTAAATTAAACAGATTTAACCTTTCACTCTCTTTCGGGATTTTAATATCTGCCAAAGTGGAACCCTCTTATTCTAAATGTTAGGGCTTCAAAAGATTTATGAATTAAATCTTTTCATGACAGACCTGTCTTATTTTTCTTAGTTTAATAAAACTGACCAAAAAATATTAACATTATGTCACATTGCAATAGATTGAAGATGGTACAATTTTTCAAACACAGATCTTTTTCCCTGCATAACACTGAACCGATGTTTTGCCTCAATGTTTTTTCACAGAAGTCATAATGATCATGACAGTCACAAATTTGAGTATAAATCTGACTTTAAACATTTCAGCTTAAAGTTTCTTTTAGATTTCAGTATACATGTTCATCTTATTTTAATTATTTCACTGCATTACACAACTTCTAGAAACTTGAGTGGTGGGGGTGTTATCTGTTTACATAGTTGATGTTTTCTTTTTAACTTTTATTATTGAAGGCCTGTTTTGTGCTGTTTAGGTTTCAGCTTTTGTTCCCAGACTGAAATTTGAAAATGAATGTAATATGCATTTAATTTATAGGGGATAAGGTCATTTTGAGGGCTTTAGCTTGTTCTTTAGCAATCCATAACTTTTGTCATAATCTCCTGGAATTTTATTTTCAATTTAGATTCAGGAGTAACTTAATTTAGATTTGATCAATTTCTACTGTGAGGACGATGACTTACAAGCACTTATTGTAAGTTTCGTATAACTAAATGACGTTTTCGCATTTTATTTAAGAAAATTTGCAGCTTTCTTGACCCTCAAATCATCTGCATGTAAACATACAATGCCTCTTAACAAAAAAGAGGCATCTGCATGGCTGCAAATGGTAAAACAAGCACAACAGATGCATTTTCAAAACATTTCTTGTAACTTTTGTTTCAGTATTTTGGGTTTGTCTTGTTAAACCACACAGAACAGACTGGTGGTCCCTTCCACACAAGTCTGTTTACTGGTGGAGAAGGAAAACGTAATGGGGTAGACAAGGAGATGGAGACGAAAAGATATGAGAGAAGCAGGGATTGAAACAGAGTTTATTTTCACCAGTAGAGAGACAGTAGTAAGTAACAGATTGCTCTTCCAACTTGCGTGTGTGTTGCACTTGAATGTAGGTTGTTTTAGGTTTTGTCCTCCATCAAACTCTGATCATTTTCTCCGTTTTAAATTTCAGCACATCCCTGAATTAAACCTGCTGCAATTACAACCCAAACTAGCTGGTCTTGGTCTACATGTTTCCTTTAATATCTCACAATTTTTTTTTCAGTGACAACTCCATCTCTTCATGTTAGCCGAGCGTACATTATGGCACCAACCTTTAAACTGAGAATTGTTTGACCTTTGCATAACGTGAACAGATTCCCCTTTTACGAGGTTAATGTTTCTCCTCAGGGAAATTCACTAGCGTGTGACGGTTCTTGTGTGATTGCTTGTCCCATCTCAAGCAAAGAAAAACTGCACAATTTCAAACATGTAGTCTATGTGTGTTTGTGGACTCTAATTATCAAAATTATACAAAATTTGATTAATACTCCTAAAATAAAGGCTGAGAAATTTGCCAATTCCATATTTTCATAATTTTGCGCAGATGCACAGGAGATACACAGCCCCATATGCTCATTTGCAGCTGGCTGACAATAAAAACAGTGAGCTGGTGCCAGAACTTTAAAACTGCCCTAGCATGGCAATTACTGTATGCTCAGAGATCTTTTGTTGAAAAGAAGCATTTTTGAAGGTATTTTGTTCATGAGGCTGACTAACAGGAAATGCCAAAAGACATTAAAAAGTCCCAATGCAGCTTGTGCTGTAGAGTAGATGGTAGTTGAGTAGCACAGGCACTTGTTGACGTATGAAGCGAATCATCTGGAGCATTAATGACTTTGTCAGAGAGCAGCTGCTCGGTATGAGAACACTAACAAGAGAGTGTCCTGCTTTATTTTACTGTTATTTAGCTCATCAGTATCATAGCAGATGTTTATGCTAAAACAAAAAGGAAGAAAGGCTATCGTTGGTCATTTTCTTGCTTCTTTGTAATAGTGCTTCTTGGCCACAAAGCCCATTCTTCCTAAATTGATGCCAAATTTGTGCCAAAAATGCCTTTATGGGTTAAGCAGCAAAGTTGGGTGTTTTCGCTATCCCTGTGAAAAATATGCCAAATCATCCACTACCAGTACCAAGGAGGGGTTTTATTTGTGGGGGAAGTATGATGATGTGGGGCAGCATCTACATCTCTGAAATAGACTTGTTATCAATGGAAGGAATCTCAGTGCAGAGACATGTTATACAAGACACCCTAACTAGTCGTAATCCCTTATAAACTCTCTTACTGACTGTCTTCCAAGATGGGTTGCTGGCAACAAACTGTTGGTGGAGGAATGTGAAGCTATCTCACAACAGTGACCAACATGAGGTCGCGGTGTCATGCTCTTGTGGCTGTACAAGGTTCTCTGAAGCACTGCTAAAATCCCTAAGTGCTGAAATTAATAAATGGTAACATTTTGGTGCATTTTCTTTCTTCAAAATCCAACCACTCAATCCAACAAAAGACATCAAACAAACAGACAATAGCAGAAATAGTTGTTTGATTTAAGTAGAGTGGAATCTAAGTTTCTCAGGCACACAACATACTCTATTCCAAAATGCTTTTTCCTAAAGATGTGACCCTTTTTAGATACTTTCCAACTAAGAAAGTACTGATAAGATGTAATGCTAACAAACCCCCCAAAAATTCCTGAATTTTGTGCTAGGTAAATTTACATATCAGTCATTAAGAACCACTCTGGATGTGCTACAAAGGAAATTATCTGATTTCAACTGTGTGCTTCTTGAAGTAGATCTTCAAGAGCTTTTATCTTTCTTTTACATATTTTCTCACAAAGAATCTTCCTGTGTAAACGTGTGAACAGCAACTGTTGGGAAAATGTCCAGACCACACTCTCTAGACATTTTTCTAATTATGAGTATGAAAACTGACTTGGATAGGATGTAATTTGGGTTTCACCAAACAGCAACTTAACAAACTGAAAGTCTCCATTATTAAGTTGTGGCCCTATTAATAAAAGGTGAAGCTTATAAAAAAGAAAAAAAGTCCCGCTGCGTGCTATTTAGGTTCTTAGGATGACACACGGGGTCATTTGCTGTCTCACTGAGCATTTAAAACCAGTGATAGCCTTTGACAGATGTCAGTTGGGTTACTGCTACCAACGTCACCTTTTGCCCGAGGGGCAACACCCTCAGAGGGAGCATGGCACATATGTGCAGAGTCCTGTCATAACTTGCCCATCATCTGGGAGATGAATTTGAGACAGTGTGGGTGTCCAAGAACTTCTTGTTTATATAATTTTGCTTTCTTTTTGTGTTTATTTGACTATATTGAGGAAAACCAGACAGCAAAGGAGCTTGTATCAATTATTTATGAATCCAGAGTGGATGTTTTCTCTAACTCATTCACTCACTTGACCGTTTTTGAGTTTGTCCTTGTGTTCCTGGCTTTTTTTTTGCCATCTTCTTAGTTCCTGACAAGTGTTTGTAGGTAAATATTTCTGTCAACATCTATATTTGTTTAGTTTATCAGAAATCTGATTTGAATGACCATGCCAGTTTACATAACGGAGAAAGATAACCTGAGTTAATACAAAAAGTGTTTATTTTTTATTTTCAAATGCTAAGGTAAAAAGAAGGTATCTAAATCAACCTAACCTATGAAAGAGTCATTGTTACATAAAAAAAAAAAAAAACATTTGTCATGACTGGCAGCAAAGGCAGTCCACCAAACCTTTGGGATAACTTTGCGGACATTTATGTCGCTGGGGGAGAAGTTTTACCAGCAGCAACTGAGATTTTCTGCCTGGGAATGTTATCGTGAAATAGCTCCACAGCCTGTTTTATATGTTGGGCTTTGTTAGGTGCAACTGCTGTGTAGGACTATGGCAGAAACTATACAAAACGTTAAAGGAGACAGACTAGTGTGCACAGAAACCATCCATGCGTAAAATAAACAACTCATTTTGAGTTCTTAAGATTTGCTCAGTAACCAGGCCTGAAATGCAAAACTGTGAATTTCAGCAAGACAACAACTAACATACATCCTGCTAGAAGTTGATGCATGAAGTCAATAAATTTACTTTTAAAGGTGTTGCTTACCCACAAAATACTAAACAATTTCCTGTTTTGCTACATTTATTTTGACCATGGACCAAATTTCAAAACCAAAACTGCTGTGTTCATAATTATAATTATATAATTATAGGAATTATGAAGATAATCATGAAAATATTTTCCTTTCTTAGTGAGAGGTGAGGTTAAAAATGATCATTGCAGTTTGTTGTACATTACTAAAATAACTCCACAACATTTTGAATAATACATTAATTGTCATAAGATTCCCTGGGTTTTAATTGTGAATATAAAATGTGTTTTTTCCTCTTTGTTTTACTTTAGAGGAAAATGGTTGCTCTTCCTTACAAGATGTGTAATGAACTGGTGAATAACCCATTTGATAATCAGTTTTGTGTTGAGGCATTAAAGTTTAATTTTTAAAGCAGTATGCGCATATAAGTTTCTGAATTTACTTTACTTGAAAATTTGCAGACGTAATTTTTTTTAATGCTTTTGTTAGTTTTTCCTTTGGCAAATCAAACTATTGAATTTTAATTGTTAAAAACTTTACTTAAAAACTTTACAGGAAGCCAATATAATTTTGCTGTGGCTCAAAATGTATCACAGGAAGAGTTTACAAAAGAAGGATGCCAAAACTATGGCTGGACGTGGAATTGAAACCCAGCGGCAAGAAAAAGTTTATTACAAAATTATATGAATGTGGAAATGGTGATAATGTCTCAGAAATCAGCACACTTAAAATTTCTCTACAAGAGAGGCAGGGAGTTAAGACCGTTTTGAAAAGAGATCTGAATTACCCCCGGATTTTTGTTTTTGTTTTTATCAGCCTCCTTTAAGGCTGAAAAGAGAAAGCAGTTCCGAAGAGGATATAGTCGCTAAAGTTTGAATTTTCCTGAATGAAAGAATTCAAAGAGATGCTCGAGGGGAGCAAGATGGAGGAATTATTCCACAGACAGCAGACATTTAAATCTAAAATCTGGTTGTTGTTTTTTTTTTTTTTCTTGACTTCAAGTCAAATTGGTCCAGTGGTCAAAATAACCAACAAGATCCATGATAAAAAACAACAACATTGTGATCTAAAATCCAAAACAACAGTAGGGTTCAGATCAGAGGCACATAAAATCAGACAGAAATTCAGAAATCTTACTAATCCAACAGAGCAGGGAAATCATGAAAACAGACAATCAGTTTGATACTCACGGAAAAGGGGTTTCAATGCCTGAGCTCTGTGATGCAGTGAATGAGGTGATGTGATCCAGCAGGGAGAGGGCAGAGCAGCACGACAGACACGTTCTGAATGCATAGGGAAATCCATTTCTAAATAAATTCAAAGATCTCTTTATAATCATGCTTTTTGACCACATAGAACCAGTTTATCAAAACGCTTCACTCTAGCAAGTCCAGATATGCAGAGTCCTCACATTTATCAGTCTCTAAATAATAAAAAGCTGGATGACATCATCTTCCCAAGGACCATATTGAGTCAAAATATGTATAAACAGCAACACAATATCATGGTTGGCTAATCACATGTTTGTGTATTCTTTGCACAGCACAGTATACTTTAAATAGTGCAGGTAAACATGTTTAGATCACACACTGACACCATTTCACAGAGCTGAAGCGTGTGTGCTACTTACGATAACATTTAATATGTTTTACGTCAGTGTCTCTCAGCCCTGGTCCTCAGGATCCACAGTCCTTCATGTTTTAGATGTCTGCTCTAGTATACCTGGTTCAAATGATTGCATCAACTCCTCAGCATGCCACCAAGAGCTGCAGAAGCCTGTTGATCACTCGTTCATCTAAGTCAGGTGTGTGGCAGCAGGGAAACACACAGAATGTGCAGGACAGTGGGTCCTGAGCATCAGAGCTGAGGAACCTTATTTTATAAAAATAAAACAATAATTTTGCTGAATGAAAACCAAGTAAACAGTGTTACTCATTCTACAGAATTAAAAGAATCAATGAGAAGTGCTGAGTGGGTGTTGGTTATGCTTTCTAGGAATTTGTTTCAGACGTCCCCGAAGAATTTAAGCCTGCTGCATTTTTACAGAGGAAAAAAGCAAATCAGGACCTTTGACATTTTCCACCACGAATCCTATCTCTGAGCATATCTTATGCCCGTGCAACCGGTACATATTCCTGGATGTCTATATCTTTTACATCTGGTCATGGCTCTGTTCCAGTAAGCAATGTTTGAGATTGACCTTTAGCATCCCTTCAAGCAGGGAAGATTTGCAGCACTCTGGGACACAGAGGAAGGATTAATCTAAATACAATCGCAAGTAATTTCATGCTAGATTATAGAATGCCATTGTATGCGTCTTTACCTAATCCAAATTTTCTCTACGGCGGTGAAGAGTGAGGAGTGTCGGATGCCCCGTGGAGGGTTAGGAGGGTAGATCATTATGTAATGCCGGCACCTTCGAGTACAAATCCGTGTGCATGAGCATTCACTTACATGTGCTTAAACATGTGTCGCTGTTCTGTGATGCGCTTTGGACGTTAGTTGTTGTGTTAGTGAAATACTGTATCATATGTACTGTAAATTATGTGCCTGTTTGTGCAAGTGCGCAGGTGTGCCCCAGCAATCTAATCCCCTAGAGAGACCTCTATGAGGGTCTGATTTATTTGTGGAGTAGATTCATCTCGTGGATGGAACATCTGCCTCTCCGCCTGGGGTTGCCATGCACCCTCCGAATCTGTTGGCTACGCAAGAGCAATGAGTATGCAAGTTTGCTCCCCTATGCACACAAAGTGAAAGCCCTGCCTAATAATACACAGACGTACAATCTGTCTCATCTCAAGCCGTTTAATTGAAGGGGCGGGATTAAACATTACTCATTAATATGCACTAAATATAGAAGCAACTGCCTGTAATCCAACAAATAGTGTGTACAATGACATGGCTTAATCCTGCAGGATCTTCAGAGCATTAACAGGTCATCTTAGAGGGGGAATTTATTTCATCTTGCCTGATATTCCCTGATTCTAATTTACAGTGAATTGTTGTGTTATTGTGTTGGAATGCATGTGGGGGTGCGTGTGTGTGTGTGTGTTGCTCTGAGTGCTGTTACTTGTTGCTTGGGGGATGTTTTCTGACATGTTTCTTGTGCTGTCAAAGCATATTGTGTGTGAGTGATTACCTGTCATCTCATGCCTTGAGCTCTGCTTACTCTCCAATCTCTCTACTGTTGTTGCTTTTCCATTCTCTGCTCCCAGACTTTCACTTTGTCTTTTTGCCTCTCACACCTCCCTCCACCCCCTTCTCTTCATTCTTTTCTTTGCACCTTAGTGTCTTACTCAAAAGGTGCTGGTATCAGGGTTTTGAGGTTGTTTACTTTCTTTGAGTTGTTTATTTACTTTTTCATTTCATTTTTCCGGAAGGCATTCGACCGTAAAACAACTATGTTTGTCTTTGTGAGATTTTTGTCAGGCCTGGCTGCAGTTTCCATTTGTAAGACATGTAACAGTCAGAGGTTCTGAGATGATGATATGCCTGCTGGCAGTGTCTTACTGTATGTACTATCACTTTGGAAAAGAGCCAGTTCTGTGTAAAGTTGCAGCATTTTATTCTCAATATCTTTTTTATTCCCTTCACGGTCTGCACACAGGATGGTGATATCTACAGTGTTGTGAGAAAGTATTTGAAAACCTGAAAGAGTTCCCAGGAGTGGCCAACCTACCAAAATTACTCCAGGACTGACTCATCTTGCAGTCCTCCCTTGCCTCATTTAGGATCAGTGTTCACGATTCAACAATAAGAATGAGACGAGGCAAACTCTCTTAGAACAATCCAAAGAACAGTTCTAAGGTAAAAACTGATCCTGACAAAAATTTCAAAAAGAAAACATTATAAACATATCAGGGTTATAATGGATTCTGCCTGATTTGCTGATTGAGGACCAAGATGAGCTGCCATAACTGATGGAGCCATGAATTGTCCTGCTTCCTACTTAAAAATCTTGAAAGAGAATCTTTGATTATATATATATTTTGTCTTGAGAGAGTGGTGTCCAAAGTCAGTCTTCAAAAGCTTCCCTTCAACAAATCTGAGTCAAATGATGGTTCATTATCAGGCCTCTGCAAAATGTTAACATGCTGAGGAGGTAGTTGGACCATTTGAATCACCTTGATAGAGCAGAGTCACATAGCCAGACACTAAAACAGGACACTGACCTTTGATGACTGACTCTGGACACCCACATCTTAAGTTCAAGTGCTGCACACCAGCAAGTTCACCTTAGTATTGCTGAAGAAATAAAAACAGAAGGACCATTTTCAAGTGGCCTGATTAAAGTTTGGGTTTAGAGCCTGTAGAGATACTGTGTGATGCCTTTGAATGGGTTGTTCAAGATCAGACACCGGACTATGAGGCTAAATTAAAAGTATTAGAAAAGACAATTGTGCACAATTACCCAAGAACCCTGCCAATGTTATCATTGACAGTTATCAGAAACATTGTTGGCAGATGTTGCTGCCTCAGGCTAGCACATCCAATTGTTGATTTCAAGGAGAATTCCTTTTAAACATAGAGTCAGGTTGGTTTGGACAGCTTTTTTTCTTATTGAAAAAATCATTATGTGAAATCAGTATTTTCTATTTTCTCAAGTTATCTGTATCTAATATTAAAACTTGCTTAGTGATCTGAAAAGTTTAAGTGTTGCATAAGAGCAAAACAAACAAAATCTATATATATATTTTTTTTTTTTCTTGGCGCCATAGGAGATGTGAGCATGGATTAAGATTCATTTGATTATTTTTGCTCATACTCTTTACTGGTCCCTCTTCTACCTCTCATGGCACATCTTTGGCTTTGACTGAGCTGCCCAAGCTTCCCATTGAATCTGCATTATGAGAACAAATGACTTCAGCTTTGCATCCCTAATCAGACATAAATATCTCCACCTAATTGGTGGCAATGCAGTGCTTTTGTGTATTGATTGCGATGACATTCCCTGACTACAACAGTGTTCCCACAAATCTCTGCCTAATGGTTGCTTTGACTAAATCTGAATCTCATTACTGTGAGCTAAAGAGTTTCTGCATGTAGTCTCTGTGGTATTATGAGTGTGGAATGGGCAATATAGGAAATGGGAATGTGCAATAGGCACCTTTAAAATAAATGTGATGTGTGTAATGTGCATCTCTATTTGTGCTTTTAAAGTTTATTAGTGCTTTGAGGTTCATCGCTTTGTCAAGGTCAGCACCAGTTGTCTTTACCATAAACTTCATGTTTAAACTTTTTAACTTTTACTGCCTTTAAAGTTTGTTGATGATTGCAGCTTAAAAATCCAAAGAAAACCTAAAATTGTTCTGAACAAAATTGGATTGAAAGCATCAACAATGCCAATTAGTTTGCAACTGGCAAAGTCCCTTAATGTTGTTGAGAAGTAAAATTTTCTGCGGAATCAGTGCTGCTGAATAAAACAAGGGCAAATAAAAGTAGGTTAAAAGGTGAAGAAAAACATTTTTTGGTCCTCTGTTTGCTTTGGGTCAGTGCTGCTCCCGCCTGCCTCCTGTCAGCGTTTGGGTCCTGTTACTTTTAAAACATCATGGAGAAATTAATTAGCACAGAGTTTTTATATCTGGAGGATCTTAATCAAAAACACCTACTGAAACTTCCTCTATCTAAGAAACAACAGAAGCTTTTGCATAAACGTTTTGGGAATATTTCAGACTGTGTGCTTCCTCTTTTTGCAATGTGTGCACCTGAGGAAGTGCAGCTTTTTGATGTAAAGATTTGACGCCACAATATAATTATTATTTGTTGGGTTTGAAGATCCAAGTTATGATACTAACCACCATGCCTACAGATGCATGTTTTGCATGAGGTAGCTACTCACATCGATTAAAGAAATTCATTTAAACTGTGAGCTGTTTTATACACCAAAGAACGACTTAAAATATTAAAAAACAGTGTATCTGCTGTTTACTGTTGCTACTGCATGACTAATATTTTAGGGAGTCTGAGTTTCCATTCAGAACTAATGTGTGTTATCAGTTTTATTAAGCAATTAATTTATAATTTAATTATTTAATAAAAACGTAAACAAAATTAAACAGTGTTTTCCATATTTGTGTCAGATTACTGTGGATAAATCCTTCATTCAAAGCTGTGCATATATGTTACTGTAACATTTTTCCTTGACTAAAGTCAAGAAAAACAATGACAGTGACCATAAACACCTAAACCAAGTCTAACTGTGTTTCTCTTTAGACTACAGAGAGATGAAACACCAAGCTGGTTGTTAGGTGACAGCAGTGGGGTGAGCTCCAGGGAAGTGTCCCTGTTTGATGATACCGCTGCCCAGTGGGAGGACACAGCAGGACAGCTGAGACAGCTTGACTCTGGCACCACTCTTCCTCAGCAGATGCAGAGATGAATACCAATTATCTGATTTCTATGGGCAGCTAGCAAATACCAAATAGATGGAACAAATGAAATTACTGTTGATCCCTCACAGTCAAACAAAGCATTGCAAAAATATTGACTGCAGGAATTTGTAATTGGTTTGAATAAACATTTGGTACTAGACAGACACACACATATACATGCAAAATACTTTGTTGGATTTTTTAAAAAATGGGAGATTAGAGTCTATGCTTTTTCTCCATTCAGACAATAAGAGTGGAATCTGTTTTAAGTCTGTGCAAACATTGGTCACAAGAATTTAAATGGTGGGATAGTATATTAAGGAAACCTGTCTCAACAAATAATATTTAATGATTTCACAATCAAACATTTTATCCTAATAAGTAAGGTACAGAGAGTTAACTGGACTGTGGAGGATTTAATGAAAAAGTGTGTAAAGTTATCACTGAATGTGTGCTATTGAGTGTTTTGCATGACTCTCTAAGACTCCTAATATAACAAAAAACAGAATGGAAACATGTGACTGGTTTTATTCTTCTGACTACTTCTGAACAATATATTTAAGCACAAACACACTGTCCATGTAGGAGTTCACACAATTGCTCACATTTATGTGTTATTTCATAAATAGCAGATATTTAAGAAAGCTAAACAAAAACAATGATACAATGGAAAGTCAAAGTCAATGTTGAAAATTTTAAACAACTGAAAATTGCTAAAACTAAAAAAATCATACTATTTGCTGTATTTTATCCTCTTAATCTAAAAGTGTGACTTTTACTAAAGTTTTGGACATTTACCCAACATGTTTACGTTTCTTGCAGCGTTTATGATGAATTATAGGAAGGTTAGAGAACTCAAAGTTTAAATCTCTACAAATATTCTGTTTTCTTTAAGTTGATCTCAAATGAAATGAGGACAAACAGCTTTCCCAAAAGCAGAAGACTTCATCCAGTCTTTTAAGGGTCCTCCTTTACAGATGACGGTTTGGATCTTGTGTTGTTTGGGGGGTTTTCTGGGCTTTTAGTTCTGATTCTTTGTTGTCTATGTTTATTTCTTTATTTATTTCTTCTTTGATTTGTTTTGATTAGATCATCAACATTTTTTGTTAAATGTTTCTATTCAAAATACTGTACAGTCATTTTGAATAGGTTATATAATATATGCTCCAATGCAGTTTGTTTAATAAATTAAAAGAACCCTCATCCAGCACTTTTTACTCATAATCCCTTTCTGTATTAAACAGGTTTTTATTTGTTTGTAAAAGTCTAGTTTCCATTAGCTGTACACAGAAAATCATCATGAGTAACAGAAATTAAGGATTTTAAACAATCTTTTTATAATTAACAAATATGTTGTTTCTTTTAGTGAACCGAGTCACTGAAATAAATGAACATTTCAAAAATGTTACTATTTATTGAATATGACTGTATATAATGCTATTCCTCCTTTACTTAATGCCATTGTAACCCGTGTGTGACCTCTTTATCTGCTCTTCTGTTTCCTGCTCAAAACAAAGTGGTTGGAGTGTGTTTGAGAGTGTGTGTTTGGCTTTGGGTTTATGCTGTTTTTTGTGTGTCTTCTTTAAACAAATCTGTTAATCCAGACCTCAGTGACTTCTGTTGCCTAATTGTGTGTTGTTTAACTTTTAACCTCTGGGGAACAAATCACAGAAAAACACTTCTGATATTCATAAATACTGTATATTCTTCAGAAGTGCGGCCCCCGTGAGAAGTGTCTGCCAAGATGAGCAGACAGAGCTCTTCTAGCAACAATGTGTGGTGAATAAAGCAAAGGCTAATCCTCTCTTCAAAGCTGTTGACTGGATGGCCATGTATGGATGATTTGGCTGCTGGATTCTTTTTCCTTCTGCTCTGTTAATCTGCAGTTAGCAGAAAAGACTGATGAGATCCTTCACTACGTCCCTGCAAGTACACAAACCAGCACATTCACTGGAAAAGTCAGAGAATAATGCACTTACATGTGTTGGGTCTTCTTTAATTTTTGTGACATACAGTATACCACACATACACATAAATACACTTATGCTTGTACTGAGAAGTAATATCCTCCAGTACGAGACACTGGGTAGACATTAAGCTCTATCTTGATCTTCTCCTTAATAAACAAACACTTCATTTTGACAGATCATTAACTAGACATTATCTTTCATTAGGCCCCTGAGCACTACTTATGCAACACCCTTAAGAATAACATGCACTTTCACAAAAGTCTGCATACACATGAACACTCCCTTCTCTGCGTGGAAAAGCATAACGATAGATTAATTTGGTGCAGAGTGTTGGAAACAGAAATATATTCTGTGTCTTTTGTTAGACGTCTACAGAAAAAAATGGTTCCAATCATTGTGGAAAGTTTCTCCTGCAAATGCATGAAGGTTTGCAAAATGTTTGCAGAATTAAGTTTGAATGTTCATTTTAAAACTAGATGCCCTGTGCATGAGGTAATCACTTTTATTTACAACTGCATTACTGCCATAATTCATCCTTTTAAACAAACTTAAAAAAAACTGTAACGTTTTAAGGACTATCCACTCATGAACTTTACTGTTAATTCTAATAATACTACATAAGTAATAGAAAAAGTGCTTTTTTTGTTTGTTTGTTTTCAGCTCTGCATCTGCAACACTAAAAAACAAGCAAACAAAAAATTTCCCACTCTTCTGGTCTTAATGGATATATTTGCATTTGCAATGATGTTGTGCAATCTGCTTTGTGAATCCAGTGGAAAATTAAACCAAGTGTCAAGTTTGAAATAAACAAATGGAGAAGTTTGAACTGCTTAGTGAATTCCATCCTCTTTATGTTTTGCAAAATGCCATATCTGATTCCGATAACTTCCATTTGGCTCACACATTCCCCACTTGTATCATAACATGCTGATAACTCAGGCACTTTACAGATGGACGGGGTAATTAAATTTACAATGCGTGAATGAGCCGCCGGTGTTTTAAAGGGTCTTTTGATAAAAGGATGGGTGCTCTTCTAAGCGTCACGAGAGGGAAATCATGCCATAGTGGTAGTAATTCAGATGCTTGGTCCCCCCGTTTCTCTCAGTGGTGACAAGAAGAGTGGAGCTGACCTTTAACACCCAGAATGCCTCCCCTTCCACATTTGGCAACACAGCATTTGTTGCAGCATCAATACTGGTGACTTTAATGGGACAACACATCGTGACTAAAGGCCGGGGCAATTTCCAACCTGCCAGGCTCAGTCTGTTTGTTTACCAGGTATTTTTCCTGTTTGCTCTCTCCATCACATCTACACACCAGTTGCTGCTCTCCATTCGTCTCCCTTAGCAGGGAGCAGTTTTTCTTTCTCCCCCTGCTATAAAACTCATGCGCCTTCCTTAGCCAAGCACACCCTAGCGATCTATCAGAAGGTGATTTTATGGGCCTTTCCCCTCGCTGATAGCTATTTAGCAGTCCTCACTCAACCCAGGACGATTTGTTATTGTAAGCCTTTGTCCAAAACATTTAGACTGTTTGCACTGATGGCTCACTGGTGTAAAAAACGAATGTGTTATGGAATGTTATGGCATTTAATTTTGCTAACACATCTTCCAATATGAGACACATGAGGGAAATATTAGATGACAATGAGATTATTGAGACATGGTACTGAGTGACAGTGGAAGCTTGGATATGAGGCGAGACGTTTCTAGATTTGTATTTCTATCTATAGGAAGCCAAATAAGCTTCCTTAAAATGTGGATTGCTGGCTTTTTTAACTTGATGATGATGGCAGTGTAATTGCAGAAAAAAAAATCTGCATCACTTTGAATTTGTCAGTGGCACAAATTGTGTCTTCAGTGTATTTCAGTGTATTTGTTTGAGCTGACATTGATGCAAGATAGGCCCTAAATGCAAATACCTTTACTGAGGATAAAAGTCTTTATAGTCTTGCAGCAGAGTAAAATTTTATGCAAGACTTAAAGTATGAAATACAAATCAGTGTTTCCCAATTAATGTCTTTGGCCATATTTAAAGTCTTGAAGTAATTAAAGGCTTCTGCAGAATTTGATGTTAAGTCACTGATGCAGTTTATTCCGTTGAATGAAATATTAGGACTATTTGGTGCTGAAAACCACAGTTTGAAATAAACTACCAAAAAACTTCTGTTTTCAGTTTTGTTACACAAAGTTAAAATCTTTCATCTACACTTGCCTGCAGCTTACATTTGGCTCCTTCATTCATTTAAGTTTGACAGCAAATACTCAATGGACAAATAAACAATGTTTGAAAAACTTAGAGGACGCCAATTGTGTAAAAACTAAAAACAGAAAAGACAATGACATAAAAGAAACACAAAAGACATTTGAAAATGACAAAAACCAGAAAAATAAGAGATGAACAATATGTTTTGTTAAAAATTACTCAGCATTTTCCAGCAATAACTTGTTATATAGAAGAAAAGAATAGATATACAGTATACCCTGCATAAACATATAAAATCATAAAAAAAATAAACAAATTAGGTCTAAAATTGAGATTAATATCTACATCTTTTGTGTAACTATATGTTCTTCCTTCAGCTGCAACAGAAAGAGGTCTCTCATCATCATTAGAGTAAAACTTGTGAGACTTGCTAGGAAAAGCAAAGCATATGAGCAAAGCGATGGACAAGGCAGGGCCTCCTGATTAAATTGGTTTTATCTAAATTTGGACAGAATTCTCTTCAGCATTGACCTTGAGTCTGACTCTGATGGACTGAGGAATAGGAAAGGGAGAACAGCAGTATAGCAATAAACTTATTGTAGAAAATAAAAATACAATACAGTGAGTAGGAGGATTGAAAAAGAAATTGGAAAGCAAGAAATGAAGGGAGAAAGAGTGCAAAAGGAGGGAGAACTTGAAGTTATGGATGACTGACAGAGCAAAAAGAACACTGGAAAGGCAGGTTGGACTTCTTGATCAATTTTACACGAGATTGGTTTGAATGGCAGCGAGCAAGAGATGAAACACTGATGTTGTATCTATTTGGTTTCAATTTGTATGTAAAATAGTTTTCGTTACTCTCTGTGAAGTCCCCCTAAGCAAAAAAAAGAAAGAAAAGAAAACTGAAGAAATATATTTAAGGTGTCACTGAACAAAGAGGACCAGACAGTAAAAACAAAACAAAAATGTACAAATGCAAAAACCACAAACTTAGATCTATTTTATTTCACCGGTTCTACATCAGTGTCAAGTTTGTGAAACCGGCAGATACTCTCAATCTGTATTTTCTATTTTCATAAAATTGATTAAAAAGTGCTTTGTGAGATGTTAAGAGCTTGGATTATTGTTTTATATTTTGGATCTAGTCTAATGTAGATTTCCCCACAGTGTTCTCCCTGACATGTCTGCTGCGTTCTTTCATTTTCATCTGATGCCATCATGAGATATTAGTATGAATGTTTTCTTATGTTTGTTGACATCAAATCAAAGCTTTTTCTACAACAAACTTGCTCTCAATGACTTTACAAGATTCAAATTCACCTTGTAAAATCTTCAGCCGTCTCTGAAAGTGACAGCAGCATTAAGGACAAAGTTGACCACTCTGCCACACTGTCCCTGCTTTTCTTCCCCAGGGAAACACTGCAAAGCTGAGTTATCTCCCTCCTTATGACAGACGGGCTGTAAAAGAGAAGAGCTACATTCGGCAGAAAAGAGGAAACTATTAAACGTGAACAGAATGAGATTGTGGCTTCAGTTGGAGCAAGGGAACTGAGATAACAGCTGCTTCAAAGACCAGAGTTATGACTGGTCGCCAGCCTGCAAAATAAATTGAGGAATGGCTGTGATTTGTTGTGCCAGGCCAGATTTCTCTGGACAAACACTGTTTCGGTCTGGCTTTGATTTCAGTGGTTGTTTGCTACTCCAGTAAACTGATGCATTACTGGCAAAAGTGACCCAGAGACAAATGGTCGAACAAAGAACAGCAGGTGGTATCTTGTCGATGTTGTGCTAACTGTACAGAATATTAATGAGAAAAAACAGATTAAAAGATTGAAATAAAAATTCAGCAAACAGATTCATAACATCTGTTAATTTAGTGGGGTTCAGATTCAAAATCTATTAGTCTGGACACCTCTAAGACTTGCAACAGTTACAAACATTTTAAATTAAGAACATTATTTATGTTTTAAACAGACATTTTTAGAAAGTTACTGCCTCCTCCATACTTTCTTACAAGTGTCCAACTATAACCAACTTTATCTAACTCCGTTTCACCTAATCTCTCTGCTTTCTTTAGGTGAGCTTTAAGCCCTGCCTACCACGCCGTCAGTCACACACAGACATAAGCAATCTACCAACTCACAATGGGCTGGGGCAAAATAAGGGTTCATTTCCTCGCCGCCATCATCCAGCTAAAATAGCTTGAGAGGTACATGACCGCATGAGAAACCCATTTGCACATGGCATTTACTCACTGTGAACGCCTCTGAATAATGCACAGTCTCTATGTCTGCCCTTTCTTACCTGCTGAGAAGGAGCAGATTTATCAGATTTAACAGCACTGGAATATTCTGATGTTTATCAGGACACACTTTATCTGAGAGGAAGTCATGGACATTATCACACTGATCCAAATGTTGGATGGTCCTCATTAAAAGGTATGACCTCCCCGCCCCCCAAAAAAATCTATTTTTAAGTCAAAGTTGTTTTTTCCAGGTTTTGTTTGGTAACTTTACCAGAAATTGTCCTTACTAATAAAAACTCCGTTCATCCATTCATGGATTACGTGTTTCCCTTGAAGTTGTCACAGATACAATATTTAGAACAAAATAATATTTTAAAATTAAAGCATATGCCATCTGTGCTATTTTTAACATTAATTGTTGATAGCTTAACAAGATTTTTCAGTTGTTGCTTATTTGCAGAATGGTCTTTGTTTATTGGGGCTGTCTCCATAAAACCAAATTTCTTACATTGCAAATTACTTATATAAGGCAAGGCAAGGCAGCTTTATTTATATATAGCACCTTTCAGCCAAAGGCAATTCAAAGTGCAAGCACATAAAGATAAAATCAACACACAATGGAATAAAACCCCTCAAACCATAAAATACAAAGATCTCTCCTAAGATCAAACACTGGGGAGACTGTTGTAGTAACACAGAAAAAGATGTTTTATAGAATAATATGGAGAAATGCACTGGAAAATAAAATAAAGAAAAATGTATAAATAAAACATACACTCATAAAGTGGTCATTTCTTCTGTCTCCCAATAAAGTGTCAGGCTATAAATGGATAGAGTAAAAAGACACTATACTGTTGCTAGATTGTTTTTAATGCCTGTCTTACTGTTTTTAATAAAAATTGAGAACTAAACTGCATAGGGGCTGCACAGTTGTACCGCTGTTAGCACTACTGATTTTCAGCAAGAAGATCCCAGATTCCAATCACAACAATTTCCTTTCTAGTGCATGAATGAATTTTCACTGGGTACTCTGGGTTCCTCCCACAATCCCCCCTGTGGGAATAGATGTACAGCAGTTTTCTTTTCTCTGCTTGCCTCAATTAAATTAAATTACACAAAAACAAGAGTATCAGCATTTTCACAATCTAGGAAAGATTTGACCATTACAATACTCTCAGTAAAGAGCATTTGTGTTCAAAAGGTTTCAACAGCCAAAGCAGATCTTGTGACTCGGCATTAATGATTAGAGGTTGTTGTCTGTAGCTGCACAGAAAGAATCTGTAATTATTGTTTCCAAAGCTAAAATCCCTGTAATGAAACTAAGGCTCAGTAGTACTTATCACATCCTGCACTAATGAGATCAGTTTCATTGTAATTGAAGAGTTTTTACTGGGGTTCATCATGGGATGAACGTCTAAAATTAGGTCTGCAAACATTTGTCCAGTTGAATCGTAAAAAAGCTGATGGAACTGTAGTCTGTGTTATTCAATTTGAAAAGATTTTCAAACTATTTGAAGAAAGATAAATAAACTTAGGTCCTTTAAATACAACATTTCATACAGCCTTAATTGTGTTTTTTTTTTTTGTAATTATTCTTACACACTTTATAAGCATATGAAACAAATCCAGAACAAAAACATTAGAAGACATGACCCTGTTTTCTAATCTTGATGTTTAAAAAACGTCTCAATGAAGCAATGATTGTCCAATTGCAACTATGTTTTGGGGGTTTTTTTCCACATGCCTCAGAAATGTGAACGCACTGTATGTGCCTGCAATGTGGAGCAAGTGGAGGAGCCTTTGAATGAAGGGTTAGATTGGGAGTTTTTAATCAAACAAAACATTTTTAAATGTTTGTCCTGATTTGGATCAGGATTGTAGACAAAACATTAAGATGGTTACAACCATGAAAAAGCAGCTTCTGAACTAACACTGAATAATTCACATCCTGGTGTAGCAACATGTCCAATAGCATTTATTATGTCTGTATCAATGTCACCTCATAGATGTAAAGCATGGGAACTGTTACAGCCCAGCCCACATCCAGGTGTAGCCTTGTTCAGTGCTTACGCAGGATTCTTCTAAAAGTGCACAAACTAATGAGCTGAAGCTATCAAGAAGAGCCTGTCTGAGATCTTACAAAAGAAAGTCACTGGAAATTATTCATGAAAAGGGCCTTTTATAAGAGACCGAATTGCTTGCTTCAATGTTGTTTAAAGTAGTTTCTTCAGGGTTGGCAAAGCTTTTTTTTTTTTTGCTAAATAAGTAATGACAGAGATATGTCATGTATTGTAGTTCACTTCAGGTTATGGTGACCTACTTTAGGTCTGGGTTGTTTAAGTTGTGCACTGTAATAATTATATATATATATAATAATATATACTGTATATACCATATATTTAAATATATACATCCTATATTTAAAAGGGTGTACTTACTTTTATACTTGTAAATCTACATTAATTACGCACAAGGTCATAGCAAAATAGTTAGTGTGTGGGGAAGAACCCAGACATGAAAACAAACAGGCAGTGGCGGTTCTTGGCTGAATGGAGCCCCGGGCGAGCCCCTCTCCTTCGAATGCCAAGCTGGGCAGCTGACTGAGGTGAAGCAATCTGAATTGCAACAAGCTGTAGAGATCTACATCCATCAGAAATGTCATCCAATTAGTGTTTTGATGTTTGCACAGCCTGTGCAGTAGCTTTTTTCTTACCTAACTTTTAATTGTGGGTAAATATTCAAATTTGTGACCCCGCATCACAACATATGAGCATGTTAACCAAATCCAGAATACAACATATCAGCTGGACTGACAACCTCTGTTGCCCTGTTTATTTCCTCAGCTCTTATTTAACATAACGTGAAGACACAAAAAAAGCAACCTCCCACAGTGTCTGCTCTGGACCCTCTGTGAAAGCACATGAAACTTTAAAACATAGTGCTGTTAGTTAAAGCGGAAGAGTACGGGGGCTTCGCCAGCTTAGTTTCTCCAAGAGCATAAAATTATGAAGAGCTGTACTTTCTGTGTTAAGAGCTTTCTGCCTCAGGGTCTGATCCCATTTAACAAGAAAGATAGGAGGGGTGGAGGGAATCATTTTGAAGATGTGTCCTTTTGCTATGCTAATATGGCACAAATGTGATCTCACATATTTTTAGTGCATCTAATAATGCTGCAAAGCGTTCTGATCTTTCTTCATGATGTCCCCTTGCAGAAATTTATCATTTAATCATGAAGGGCTCAAGCTTTTGTGACCTGTCTGCCTTACATCTTATGTATAAACAGAAAGTACGAGTTTCTCAAATCTGGGACATCAAGACAACATTAATCAATTTTCTTCCTAAGTACAAAAACAGAAGGGATTAGATTTAAGGTTGACAGTTAAACTTTATTTTGCTCATGCTGCTTCAGTTTCTCATTAAAAACTGAAGCTGCAGGAAGGAACTACTTTAAGATATGAAGGGCCTTAATGAGAAAAAAAATATAGGAATAAAATAATTAGAGTGTAAGAGAGAGAAGGATGATAGGACAAACCAAAGGACAGAAGCACCTAGAACACTCTCAAAGGTAAGCTGCTAATTAATACACCAGCAGTACTGAAATGCCAACTATCAGACACACCAGAGCAGCATTGCAGATGGAATAGGAGAACATAGATAAAACTCCTATAACAAGAGAATTACAGAATATTATAGGTGGAGGGACACTTTCAGATAAAAGTGCAAACCAGATAATGACTGGAAGAGTTTATTGGATGGTTGTAACATCTAGCAGATTTGGTCGAGTTGAATGGATATTCTACATGTTTTTTTCCCCCTTGGTATTAAAAGCATCATAATGAGCAAGAAGTCCTGTGATAGTCACAAAAATATTCATCTCAATGCCACCATTACGACAGCATACCTGCAACTGAATACAGTCTGTTCCTCAGCAGTCTTACATTTTAAATGACATTGTTTTCTTTGAATCTACATTTGAAAGCCATTTAGACCAGTCTTTCTGTTCCTGTTTCTGCTACACATCCCAACTGTTATGCTTTTACTTCACACTGGTAACTTACACACACCAAAAATGATTTAATAGCATGTATCCCTATGTAGATTTATAGTTTTCTAGATGACTTAACATCTTTGTTTTAATGTATTTATGATACAGGAAATGTTTCCTACATCATGCAGCCAGAGAACTGTCGCTATGTGATTAAAGAGAGAGCTGTATGTAGTAAATTTGTTTGAAGATGCAATAAATGCATCAAATAAGCCATGAATAGAGGGCTGCAACTCTTTTTTATTTTTTTGGACTATTTAAGTCACTTTTTTAAGTAGCAGCGTCATGGTTCAGATACAATTGAAGCAAAAGATGCTAAAAGGAAATTTATATTTGTTATGGATTGCTCATCCATCTATTTTCTGTACACTCTTCTCCCCAATGGGGCCGGGAGGGGTCCTGGTGCCTATCTCCAGTGAAAGTTTTGGACGAGAGGCGGGGTGCACCCTGGACAGGTCGGCAGTCTGTCGCAGAGCAACACAGAGACATACAGGACAAACAACCACACACTCACACCTAGGGAAAATTTAGAGAGAACAATTTACCTGACAGTCATGTTTTTCTACTGTGGGAGGAAGCCACCATGGACAGAGAGAACATGCAAACTCCATGCAGAAAGACCCAGGACCTTCTTGCTGCAAGGCAACAGTGTTACCAACTGTGCAACCCTGGATTTCCCATATGTAAAAAAAAAAAAAAGTTGCGTAGTAGGCCAAAAAAATTATTGGTTCCAAGTTAAACGATGCCCATTTAGAGAGATGATCAAACATGAAACATGGGCAAGTTAAAGAAAGTTTTACTCTAAGAACAGAAATAAATTATCTGATCACTTGCAGGGCAAAAAAACTCACTAAAGATGCCTTTTTGATAATTCACTGTATGTCTGTATTAACCGCAGGTATAAAACTTGTCCAAACAGAACTAGACATGAGTAAATAGAAAGCAAGAAGTACCAATGTATAAATAAAGGATAATATATGCTTCTCTGTCCAGTTTAGCTCTCTGAACCAAACCCACAGTTAGATGCGTGTCCCACTATGACATCTGAACACACTCATGGTTAAAGGACATGCAAGGAGCTAAAATGAGGAAAGCACGCAACAAAGAACAAAGAATAGAAAAATCAGTCTCTCTTTGTAAATCTATTTACTCTATCTTTATTAACTGGATTATTAAATATCATATATAATCAAGTTTATTTGTATAGCACATTTCAGCAAGAAGGCACTTCAAATCGCTTTACATTATAAAAAATCACACACACACTAAAGTACAAGGTTATTGAATAGATAGTCAACGATTGTCAAGTGTCATTGTTACATCGTTAATATTGATCATTTTTGTAATTATAGAAAAACATAAGTTGTCCTTTTTGTAACATTTCCAGCTCTGAACACGTTTTATTTAGCTAGTCTGAGGGTGAAACGGCTGTTTGGATTATAAAGGTTGCCGACCACCCGCAGTTTGACTAATCATTATATCATTATAGTGATATAATGATAAGGTCTGCAAACCTTATAATGATGCAAATCTGAATATTGATGAAGAGCAACAAGGCTGAATATATATGAAGGCTCATAGTATTTTATAAGTATTTGTCACAGTTTTCTCTCATTTAGTATGCCACCTTTACATTAAAAAGAAAACTAAGAAAATCCCGTTTATACCCTACACTGCGAAGCTAATAAATAGCAAAAACCTCATAGTGACAGCTGAGAGCAATTACTGTTAATTGCGCAGAGGCAGCTGGCTTACAAAGCAAACTATCATGCATTTAAAAATAACACAGAAAACTCTCCATACCTACTCCCTAAAACACTTCAGACAGATAAGAGCAGATGCATGGTGTTATGGATTCTTATTCAGATTTAGAGTCGATATCTCTACTCCACCAGATTTTATTGGCCCTCTGAAAAGGGACCACACTTGGATAGACTTTGTCTGAGTGACATTTCTAGGCCATTAACACCCTGTGCCAAAGATAAATTTTATACAAGTCAATCTAACAATGTGACATTTAAGCCATCCGGTTAATGGAGGCGCCTGCAGCCCTGTCCTTGCATTAAGAGCTCATGTAAAAAACAATGGAACATGAGGCAGAGTTTCATCATGTAGAGGTTTGAAAAAGGTTTATAACATCTTTGCCTGTTAAAACTAATAAAGTTTCTGAGAGGTGTAAATTATTTATTTATTTATTTATTCTTTAGAATAAGAATCTGATTTATTATTGCTGAGATTTATTTTTTACTTAATTATTTTTAAAAATCGGGTGTTTTTCACATTACAACAAACACGTAAAAGCAAAACAAATCCAAATATTATAAGCAATTGCCACTTGCATTGGATGTACATTAAAAGAATTTTAATATCTTGTGTCCAGCAGTGGAGCAGACAAAAATGCTTTGTTGATTTGAGGTGAGGTGATTCTGTGTGCATGGTAACACACTACTGCACACGCCTACAGCAAATAAGTGGATCTTTTTATGGAGCAACAGGATATGGCATACAGTGCATTGACATGGGTTCATTTGACAGCTTACTGTAAATCAACGTGACATTAAGCATAAACATACTGTTTAATACGGAGCTAAAGATGGCTTCCGATTCGGCAGATGGCTAAAGGGAGATTCCAAATAATTTTTCACTATCTTTATGTAACTGTGGTTAGGAAACTTCAATGTTCAGACTCATATATAGTCTCCTGTAAAAAGGAAGTAGCCACCACTGGGGTGTGGAGTAGTCTTAATTTTCAGCACAGAAACCTCACTATATAATAGTACCATTTGAAGATAACAACCTTTAATCAGATATTAAATATTTATGTATTATATTTTTTCTTAGATGCTTTGGTGCATTTTTACATGACTATTAACATTTGCACAACAGTATATTTCTCAAAGCAATTAGTACAAATTACAAAACCTACATCAAAGCCCTCCAAAGAGAGTCACTTCCTCAATACAGATAGCCCAGTCCTCAAAAGGCAAGTATTCATGTAATTAAAAACGTCTGTGTCAACAAAAAGTCATTCTCCAGATCTTTCTCACAAGATCTGGTTGTGAGAAAGAGTCCAACTGGTCCTTTTGTACACAGCCACTAATGAAGAACGGCACAACAGGTGTGAAGGTAGGATGGACATCTGGTCCACTCATGAGATGACCAACAGGAGAGAAGAAAGTGAAGAGACCAAGAGAGAAACAAACTTTTCAAAGTACTACATTCTGATGACTAAGACTTGTTTGAATGTAACTTCAGGCTAGCCATGCATTATCCAGTTCATTTACAAACATAATAATCTGAGTTGTCATAGTAATACTGCTGTTAGAGGGCATATAAAGGGGTTTCCCTTCCTCTGGTGTAGCTGCAACCTTTTTGAATCCCCTCGAGTTCAAAGCTCCGTCATATGGACAGCCCGCCCTGTAGCTCTGACACTTTGTATAAAAGAGCTTGACTTGGACTGGAATTTATTTGCAAATCCCAGAACCCAGCAGCACTCTTCGCTGCTCTCTCTATTCCAAGGTTTGGGGGGGGATTTGTATAAAAATTCCCATAACAAAAGAAAGAATTCATTCACCTCTAAAAATAGCAAAAGCCCTCAGGTGTAGCTGCACGTGCGAATCAGAGTGTGCTTGGATGGTGACAATGTTTGTGAAAAACCTATTATGGCTGATGGGCTGGAGTGATGGCTTGTTCACGGCTCTCGGGGCTGATGAGTGCGTGAATTATGTATGGATCACAATTTACAATGTTAGCCTCGGGTAATTAGAAAAATGCTATCTCACCGTTTACTCCACTAGGTGCAATTTGTCAGTGCTTCCCCGGTGATCAAAGCACAAAAACCTTTGCATATAAATGTGCCGCATTAACATGAGTAGGTCTGAATAATTATGTCTAGTTTTTGATGGTACTCCAGATAATCTGTTCCATCATGATTTGATTGTTCCCCCATTTGAATGTTTTATATTATTTTATCAAATTGGGTTATCTTTGAAGGGATGCATGTTGTGTATTGCCGTCTTTCTCACAGTGACAACTCAACAAAGATTATATGGAAACCAGTAAACAACCAAAGATGAATGAAAACATCCATGTGCAAATAATTCAGAAACATAAATGGAAAGTAACCATCTACTTTTGTTTCCTCCAAACATTAAATATCCAAAAAGAACTTTCAAACTAAGACTGAAAATAGGTGAATGTGGATGTAATAATTTTTTCCAGCTTATTCTAACACATATAGAGTACCTTTAAGTAAAATATCTACTAATGGCCAATAATTCATATTTCAAATTTAATATTTTAACTCCACCCTTTGTTATTTATTGAATAAGAGATTAGGATTTCATATTAAGGTAAACACTATTTTTTTATAGTTGAAATGTAAAATAATTACGTAAACTTTATTTATTACAACTTTCATTTAATTTCACTTCAATTTGTTTTACTATTTAATAAATGATTCTCTAATCTTATTTTTAATGAACCCAAATGTTGTTTGCTATTATTTGCTTTTTCCTCATTTATAGTTAATAGACAAGATAACATTTATATTATATTTTCCTCTAATTAGGTCCTCTGACTAATTGAATTCATGTCCTGTACCTCTTTATAATTTTAAATCAGAAAGATTTCACTGTGCAAATGTCACATCAGCATAATGGATTGTACATAAATAAAACAACCAGCAATCACATCCTCACATAGGCATGCACAATTCCACAATATTGCAGATCTGAGTGGTGGAGAGTAATTATTTTTCTTGAAAAAAGACTGTAAAATTGCAGTGGTGTGCAGTGGAAATAAAGACGAAGCACATATTTCTCACCTTTTTGTGTCAGTGATACCAACCTGCCATCTTTGATCACACATATTCCATAAAGAGTCAATCTATCTGTAAAATGTACTGTGTACTGGCTGCAGTAAAACACTCCTTCCATTGATTACCCTTTAGGTGCGTACAGTGAGCACTGATTTGTTCGTCTGCCTTTAGTGTAAATGGGTGTGTGTGTTGGTGTGTGTGTGTGTGTGTGCCACTGTCACATAAATACTTTTTTCCTGCCCATTAAGGTAGATTTACACCCTTTACCTCTCCAACCTCAGGGCATCCTGCTGTCCATTCTCATTCCATACTCTGCCCCCCCCCCCCCCCCCCCCCCCATCATGACCTCTATTTTTCCTCTATGGTGAAATTCTTCGTAACTCTCTTATTGCAAACGTGCATCCTGTTATTTTCCTGCCCGACGTAACAGAAACGAAGGGTGTGAGACACAAATCCGCGTTGCAAGCTTATGCAGAGAAAATATGCTTATCACCTGGGTCCAGTTTGAGTCATGCTGGATTAAGTATGCAAATGATCCGAGTGCTGGATTTGTGGTAACACTAAACAGCTTTTACCTTCGTTTTTTTTTTTTTCTCCCGCTCTTATCTCAGAATTTAACCTCCACCTACAGACTTCAGTCTCTTTTTCTACCTGGCAAGCTCTCACCCACATGCAGGCCCACCCATGTGCTCTCTGCCGTGATTCCAGCAACAACAACCACTTGAAAGCGTCCACAAGGTAGAAGCTGGAGAGATTATTCACTTTTTTTTGTACTTTAAAAATATACATGACATAAAGCAACTAGCGTAGCAGAAGCTGTTTTGGGTCCTCTCTTAAGATTAGCTCAGGCAGTGCTGGTTTCATTTCCAGCAATAAATAAATAAGAAGTAGGTGTGTAGTCATAGCAACATGACACTTTGCTGAGAGAAGATACTTTTCTTTTATCTGGCACCGACATTTCTCTACTGATTGTTTTTCCCTCTTCAGAGTGTTATTGCATTTTTGTTGGTATATTTAGATCAATTCTGTGTCCTTTGTTTTGGATAAGAACTGTAAGCCTGCAGGTGCTGCTTTTACGAAGAGCAAATTGGATGTGCAACAAATAACTTCTCTCAAACTTGGAGAAAAGATCTTCTTCAGTTCAACTACATGTGTAGGTGTGCTTGTTATGAAATGTCACATTCCAGAAATAGAAAGAAGCTGTTATTGATCAGGCCGTTTTGTTGAACACCTGTTCAACGAAAACAAATCAGCCAATCAAATGGCAGCTACTGGCACCTGGATCTGAAGAGAACTTGTTGAACATCCATCCATCCATCCATCCATTGAGGAGGATGTGGAGGGTGCACTCTTGGTGGAACAGGAGATTTTCATCATGGGTCTGCAGCAACTTCTTGATGCTATCAATATGGAGCAAAATCTCTTGGGAAGGTTCTGATTCCTTTTTTTTTTTTTTAAATCTATCCCATGAAGTATTAGGACAGTTCTGAGAGCAAAACGGTTTGGCTGCTGTCTTGCAATGTTATTATTGAAGATTGTGGGTTCAATCCAAATAATCTCTGTCACATGTTGATGTACCCCAGGGCAAGGCACTAAACCCCAAGATACCTACTGATCTGGGTGTTAGTGGGGTTGTGGGAATGTGACTCTAGTATAAAGTGCTTTGAGTGGTCAGTAAGACTAGAAAAGCACTATATAAATGAAGTCCATTTACCATAAATTTCACACCACTGGAAGTACTTTATGGTTTTTTTAAAAGCTATTTGTGTCATTTTATTGCATCAAACAGATTGGATTTAAGCTGAAGTAAAAAGCAGGATGTTGTCTTTTAAAAGGCAGTCTTTTTGCAAATAACTACATCACCATTATCTTGCTTTTAAGATTCATAACTTCCATTATCCCGATTTAATCCGGAAATGTGAAGAATGACCTAAAAGGTGGCTATGAATAAAATCCCATATAAAGAAGAGGTTATGTAATACGAAGTAAAACACAGCATGTATTATGATAACATAATGGTTTGAAATTGTTATGGAGGACATGAAGTTTTTGATGTTGGGATTACTACTGTGCTCACGTCTGCAGAGAGATTTTCATTCCTGAAACTGGAAATATATGAATAAAATACATTAAAGTCAAGCCAGTAAAATGAAATGTGGTTAAAAATTCTTTGTGTGAAACTATGATCAGTAAAATAGCTTTAAAATAGAAAGAAAATTTTACCCTAGTTAAAGGTGCAGTGTGTAACTTTTATAAAGAATATATTCTTTTACATATTTGTTGAAACTGCCACTATGTCATGACAGTAAGGTAGGAGACAGATAACCTGTGAAAACATTGAGCTCCTCTGTCTTTTCCCAGTGATAACTAGAAACAACCAATCAGAGCCAGGAAGTGAGTCTTAACACTTGTCAATCACAATTTATGTGGCGCTACAAAATCAAAATAAATTCAGGTGGTGTTTGAATGATCTTGATCAGAATCTTGTGCTAAAACATTATCCTGATTCATAAAGAAATTAACATTAAAAAAATCTTCCACCAGATCATTTGAAAGTTTGGAGCTTGAGCCTTGAGTCTGAATAAACCTTACAAAACAAAGTCATGCTTAAAGCAAGGAAGAGACACAAATGCCTAAAATACCAATATACTTACTGAACAGCAGAGACAGTTCAAAGGCTGAACAGTTTCTGCTGCCTGTATGAATGCATGCATCACACGCCTAGAGTTAAAATGTTGCATCAGGAAATCTTCAAATTTTGCTCCAACAAAACAGTGTAGATATTTTTATCATCGGCATGAAATAAACTAAGATGACTTTACCCACTTAAACAACGTCTTTCTGTTCAAAGTTCTCAAAAATACGAGGTCCACTCATGAACGTGTTTCTTTGAAGGTACAACATTATCTGTGAATGTTTGTAAATGTTAAATATTTTAAATAGCTCCAAATTAAATGTATTTTTTTTAGATATCTCAGATGGTTTTCATTGGTTATATGGAGAGACGTTGAATGTTTTCATGTGAAACATCTCCAGAACTTCAGCAGTTAGACAATTAAATGAGCAGATGTTTCCCTTTCTGAAACCAAAGGCTTTCCGTGGCTCAGCAGAAGTGAATCACATTGTGTGAGTCATTGATTTTTTTTTTCAAAACAAGGACACATGAGGCATTTGTTCTATTGGCCATCTGCACCTCCATAAAGCTTGATAAGCCCCGACTGATACCCTTTGGCAGGACGGAGACCGGCAGCAGGTGCTGCCTGACGTCCAGCTCTGGTGATCAGTCCATGAAGGTTGGCCTGCAGGGATGTGAGAAATCATGATCAAGCCCCCCATGTCAGGACACTTTGTCTCCTCTGAAGGACCCTCCGGCAGTACAAAGACTCGCCAACAGCTCCACATTTGCTGGAAGAAATGCTGATTTCCCTATAGATAACATAGATAACATACAATCACCTCAAATCCCATTTTACCTCCAAGATAATAATGAGATTCGAGCTTCAGATCATGTTTCAATTCTTTAGTGTGTCTCAGGCTTTTATATATTTTTTGCTGACAGTGTGAAGAGTTTTTTTTTTAATCTGCTCAGTATAGTGAAGAGTTGTAACAAACTGTTTTGAAATTACAAGTGTGAGTTCTGTGTAAAGCAATAGAAACAGCGAAGCAGATCACAGTTTGGGTGAAAAACAAATGGAAGTGTTGTGTAACTTCAAACAGAGAAAAACATTGGAGTCGAACACATATGCTTCACTAGAGATGGAGCTCAGTGAGGCTGAGCACCATATGGGACAAACGCCACTGTATTAGATCAAAGCAAGAGTTATTATGCATGCGTGTGTAAAGGGTGCATATGTGACTTCTGAAACTATCTTTATGAAGGCCAGTTGGAAATTTAAACCATCACAGAGATGTTCACTGCTCTTGTTTGCATAATGATCTTATTTTTTTATTGGTAATTTTGACTGAATTTGCTTGTGTTTAAGGTCATGCTTGTGCACATAATATGGATATAGTAGGTTTCTTCAAACAATATCAGTGTAATATTCCCTAAAAACCAACATTGTGGATACATGTTTTTGTTGGGCTGGGGCATGCTAATTAAATTTGTTTATCTTCTTTTTCCCCTCTTTTTACTAAAATCCAAACAGGATGTTCCTGGATGTTGTAGGTCAGTAATTGGCCAAAACACCTTCTGGTGACCCAAGCCATAGCAGTCAGTGCTAGATGGAGTCAAACACCTTTAGCCAATCAAATTGTGCTCCTTTGATCACATGACATGTTGGGCAGAACCAGAGGTGCATCTCTTAAATGAGCCTCTGGAGACAAGGGTGGCACACTAGTTGATGACAACTAGATGTTCAATACTAGTTCATGACATCAAGTGTCACCAGGTTTGCCTGACCTGATGACACTAGTCAAACAAGTCAAACATTTCACTTAGTGAGTAGATGGAAGAAAAAAAAATAAGTTGTCAAATACCTGGCAATAGAAACAACCTCTCGCTCAGCTTCATTAAGCCGTGCTAACCAGCTCCACCTCTTTGGCTTGAGTCACCAGAAGGTCACCAAATTTGCAGGCAAATCTTTGCAGGTCAGATTTTTGTGGAAAATGTAACATAAATGTATGTAAATATCAATGTGTGGAAAAGTCTGATTATAATTTGACTATATTTTTTTCATAATAGAGTCACTCTACACCACCTCAGTCCTCAGCATGATGCTATAAATTATTTCCAACCTTCTCATTCATCATTGCAAAAACCATCAATGGCATAGCTGTCACATTCTTTTCATTATTGCTGCCCAACTTTGCATTTTTATGCTGTTATTTTGGTGATTTATCTTCGAAGATGAGCACCACGTCTTTGACATTGAAAAAGCCTCCTTGCCATCATCCTGATCTTAAGCTTCAAATTCAAGTCGGGACTCAAATTGGGCCGCTCCAAAACATTATTGCATACAGCCAGAAGTAGTAATTGCGTACGAGAACAGCACTTGCTAATCCGGACTTTTCTGAACATTTTAGCTGACTCAGAAAATCAGAAACTCAGAAACAGCCAGGCATCCTCTGCTACTTAGAACAGTTTTTTTTTTCTTCACATGAGGAACCTTGTTAGGTTGAGCACATGCACAAGATTCTCAAACCTTTAGCCACTCAGCTTTCACCTTTCACAAGGAATGAAGTAGAATAAATGTTGAAAGAGCAATCGCCAAATTGAGCCTCTTCTCTCGATCCGCACATTTCCATGCCTTGGTCACAGGTTCCTCAACCAGCTTCCACACACACCTCCTGCTAACTGTGGAAGCCTGACCACTGATTGCTTCCTGTTTTTTCATCATAATTCAACATCAAACTGTTTTTGTGGTTTTCCAAGAGGTAAAGAAAAACTGTTCCTAAACATCTGAATTTTAACAGGCAGAAGAAACAAATTCTTCTACTTCTGACAAAAAAAGTTTTATTTCCAGCCTAGTTTGTTAATTTTAAGTTTAATCCAGGCAATAAACTACCAGATAAACATGAACTAAAGAATATCAGTTACAAAACATCAGTGGCCTGATATAACCACGCCTTTCAGTCTCTTCCAGTTTCACCTTGTGCATAATTTGACCAATTTAAAAAGCCAACATACAAAGAAAGAAAAAGCTCTGCTCTCAAGGATAAATTGACCATGTTCCAGTCTCAGTTACCCTCAGAGAGAGCAAATCAAACTCATTAATCAAGCTGATCATGTATAAGTGTGCAAGCAGGCGCACCGAGAGTCTGAGAGCACTGCATTGTAAACACACCCAATAATATAAACTCTAAATCCCCGCATCTATCCAGCCACAGTAGTCCTGTTCTCTTGTGAATAAGAAGATTGATCACTAGAGGAGACCCAGGTTGGATTCTAATTTCAAGAGAGATGTGAACAATCGATAAAGATTCGACTGAAGAGAAGAAGGGAGATTAGCAGGATCTCTTAGTGCCATGAAACCACCAGCACCTATTACGGACTCTACTGAGACAAAGCAACACGTTTCTATTTAAGTGGATAAATTGTTTTTGTAAATTCAAGAATGCTCTTCAAAGATAGCTGCTGTGAAAGATGCAGAGGCTTCCATCAGGGGAAAACTCATGTCCGGTTTTATTTCTAAGAGATCATGAGTGACACTTTTGAGATTACCAGTAGATCTCCCCTAACTAAGCTGCAGCTGCAAGATACATCCAACTGTGAACTCTAACCTTATTAGTATTTTACTGTAATCAACACAAATTTGACTATAAAGCTGAAATGCTATGAGTAATTATATCACAATTGACAAATATGAAATGGAAAAAAACAACCTTTGAGATTTGTGTGAGTAAATTAACAAGGCAGTTTGAACCCCTGAAGGCTATTTGGGTGTTTTGCCTCAATGTGGGTAATGTGGCAGATGTGCTGATAAATTTCTTCAACAGCAACATTAAATCCCTGTCCAAAAACACACACAAAAAAATCAGCCTATTAATTAGATTCTTCTTGCTTGTTTTTTCTTTTGTAGTTCTGGTGTTCAGGGATTCCACAGGAAGAAAAAGAAAGAAGTATTTTTCCCCTCATTCAGGGAAAACAATTCAGCACAGTCATTTTCAGGAAATGTCCAATGATCTATAGACAAATTCACATCAATTGTTTGTGGCAATTCAAATAAATAAATTGTCCTTTCATTTATAATTTTAAGGGTCTCGAGGAAAAAAGGTTCCAACTCTTGATAGATTGGTACTGCTGTAATATTGTGGATGTTAAAAAATTTATGAGGCTCTTGTCAGATTCGAAGCAAACATGTGGGCATTTAAAACTACCAGAGGGGGAAATTATCACCCAAAACATTAGTTTCTGCAGACCAGATGAGCCCCTGGCTCCTGTTGCTTGATGCAACCTAAACAAACAAAATATCACTGTCATGAAGTGCGGTGTGAAGTGGTGAGGCAGAACGCGGTGGAACCAGGATGAGATGGAAAAAATGTGGTTTTAATGATGAGAACGAGGTGCAAGCAAATCCAAAACAGTCCAAAATCCTGGCAGCACAGCAGAGCGGAAGGCAGAGGCTCAGCACTGGTAGCAACAGGACATACGAAGGACAAACGACAACACACGACTGCTTAGACACTGACCCGACAAAGACGAAGATACACAGGTGACACTAAATACACAGGAGGTAATCAGGGAATGAGACACACCTGGGAACTAATCAAGGGGAGACCGGACAACACGGAGACTCAGACACAGAGAATTCCAAATAAATGCACAGAAAAACACAGATCACGACAATCACAGTAACCTAGAGTCTCGTAAGAAGATTGATTACTTTACCTTACTTGTAAATATACTGCTAAGGAAGGATGCATAATGCATGTGTATGCTATCATGTGCTTTGCTGCCCTAAAGAAAAGAGAAGTGACAGAAGTCATGTTTTACCTGGTAAATATGCATGTATATATACAGTCATATTTTATGAATGAGAACATTACTGAAATGTTTTTTTTCTATAACTCAATTCATTAATTGAAACACAATTAAAGCTTTTATTCATGTTAATTATGATGATTTTCCACTTGTGGTTAATGAAAACATTAAATGTTGTTTTCATTAACCATAAGTGATAGAAAATCTAAGCTAAGAAGGTTGTACGTGCAATTCAGTCTTAAATTTTAAGACTGAAATACAGTCTGAAATTGCAGCCTGATAGAAAAAAAAATTATATAGAGATGTGGGCTTAATGAGAAGCACACACTTGCTTACAAGTTATTTTCAATAGGTTCATTTTCCTTCCTTCATTCTGACAAAAAAAAAACCTGATTGCATGTTCTAATGTATTGAATATGCAAACGATCAATTGGAAATCACATTAAATTAAGATTTTTAATTAAAATTTTTAAAAAGTCCAAAAGCCATGTCTGTAGACAAAGATATCAGTCCCTTGCAGACTATAGAGAACTGTTGATTTCTTCTACTGGTAAAAAAAAAAACCAAACAAACATAAATCATCAAGTTATCTCATCCTTTCTGTTCACCATGAGATGATTTTAGGAGAGATAGCTTGGTTATAATAATAATTGTTCTTACAGTTCATATTTTAAATGCAGTAATAAAAATAATATTTTCAGAGTATTTTTGTGCTCATGAATATGTATCAAATTTTTGGTATGCATATAAAAGCTTGTTTTGTTTTGTGTTTTTTTTTTCAGAAAAATAAACAGATTTTGTTGACTTACAAATGGTTGTTGGACAGATCCTGAAACTAATATTTGTTTGCTGCTTTCCAACACCGAGTTAGTGAATGTTCTGCTAGTAACATAGGAAAGGCGTGTGAGTTTCACAGATATGCATGGAAATTATTGCTTTCCAAAATATGTTAGTTTAATGAGAATAATTTCACAGTATAAGATGTTTTAAAACACATTTTCCAGTCATACCCTTAGTGGGAAAGTTGTATTAAAAGAACACAACAAAGCTGCAGATAATAAGCATGCAATCTGTGAGGGAAAAAATAAAAAAGGTGTACCTATTTTAGAAAGTGAGAGCGAATCAGCTCTAGCTTCAAGACAGTGCTGCGTAATCCCTGGAACACAAAAGAAGAAAGAGGGGAAGCTCTTCCATAATTAAACACACGCACACGCCTACACACACACACGTCTGTTGCTTCTGCTGACACGTGCATGGCCCTTTGTGAGCTTGTTTGTGTCTGCAACTTACAAACCCACTCCGAAGTCTTGGAAACTCATGGTTTAAGTAGTGGCTTCCTTCCTGCACACATTTTCAATCCCCACACTCGTCTCCTCCACTCATCTCAGCAGGTGGGGAGACACACTGCGTGAACTAACACACACTCTCCACACTTACAAAGGCTTCACAGCACCACCTCTTGGACTTATGACATTTCTTGCATAATTCATGCATCCAAATAAGAGAGCATGAAATAATCATGAACACCAGCCATCTTCACGGAGCTATCTGAAGCCAAAGATGGGCCTAATTGACCAATTTAGAAGCTAATTTTAAAAGCAATGCACTTTTCCCTCCTGATTTTTAAAGCCAATCTCAAAGTCGTTCTTCAAATACTGAAACTAACGGATGAATTTCACAGCAGGGTTGCTTTGGTGAAAGTAAAAGCCATTGTGGAATTTAAAAAAAGAAAAACATTGCCCACTCTTGGGGAGAAATAAACGTCTCCATCCTTCCCGGCGCTCATAAATCAGAAGTAAAAAGGCGACTCACTTCAACAATCAATACATCCAGTGAGCAAATGTTAATGATGAAATTTATTCCTGTTTGATTGTCTGTTTATATTATTAGATGAAAACATTTAACGCTTATTGCTTCTCAACTGCCCAGGGAAACCCTCAGCTAATTAGATACATTTTTGCTGTCACATTTTCAGACAGAGGCTTTGGATGAAATAAAGGGATACTGCCGATTGAAATATTTTTGAAGTGTTATAAAACATTACACTACATTGCTGCGGGGGGTTTTGACAACAAAATTGACAGTCTTTCCATGTATAAGCATAACAAAAATAAGGTTTACCATGTTTCCCAGCCCTACTGAGTTTGCATTGAAACAATGTAACCCAGATATGACCAAGAAAACATGAATAAGTTTAAGAAATAACCCAACCTCCACTATTAATTTACAGCTTTTTCCTTCTGAGGCATTTTATCCCTAGTGCCATTTGTTTATTACAGCTGTTGGGCATGTTTCTCAAATTTTCAATTCATGTAATTTATTAGGGCTCAGTAGTTAACTCTGCAACATGTTCCATTAAATGCATCATTTGCGAACAATCAAGCAGAGCTGTGCTGTTTGGCTGGTGGGCACTCAAATCAAATTCTGCTTAGGGTTTCCTTTCAACACACTCCCAGTAGATGACACACCTGTGTTTTTGTTAAAAATAATTTCTTCAGACTGGATTTTTAGTCACTGAAAACAAAACCTTTTTTTTTTCTTATCTTACAGTGTCAGAATATTTTTCTGCAATAAAAGAACAATTAGAACTATTTTAAACAACTTTACCAGCAGTGGCAGTACTTGTAGACAGCACTGTTTATTCACATTTATTTTGTGACGAAGAACTGCATGTATGGATATATTTGTACTCAAATATATATGTAGTTGCATTCAATCCATTAGAATATTGTTGAAAAGTTTATTTGTTTGGTAACTTGAGTAAATAAAACATTACATGGGCAAATTAAACAAGCTTTTATCCCTGTTAATTCTAATTATTTTCTACCTAGAGCTGATAAAAACATTTAAAGTTATATCAAACTAAAAAAAAAAAAAAAATTTTTTATACAGAAAGATACTTTTGATTTGACAAGTGAGTCTCATAGGAACACATTTTCTAATTTATTGATTACAACTATTGTAAAGTATTATTTAGACAGATTTAACTAATATAACTTATTTAAACATTGAGCTTAGCCATCCTCCAATACCTTCTACTCAAACAATGCAAAATTGTCACTATGCAATCTAAATTCAAATACTGCTCATTTCCACATAATATTCCAGCTATTGATTTTTATTGCCTCAAACTCCTCATCAACAACAAAAATTGTTTTACTCTTCTTTATGAATCCGGCTGCGTGTGCATTCTATTAAACTGAATCTCTGGCTTTATTTCCCCCTGTGAATAAACCACAATATTGCATTTTTCTGCTCCAGCGGTGTTAATCATGGTACATGAAACATCCACAGGGACTTGATTATAGTGAATTATATTCTTAATTACCCCAGACATTTTAATAATGGAACAAATCTACAAATCTTTGAAAGCACATGAGAAGATTACATATGCACTGAGAGGGGGATGCAGAGGATGAATACATGACATGCCCACCATGTGATCGAAGAAATATTTCTTAGTATTCAAAGTAGTATTCAAAACTTGCACATAACTTTCATATGTTTATAAAACCATGTCAAAAATTTAAAAAAAAAGACAAACACAAAGTTAGGTTCAAAATAAAGGAAGGTACAGAAATGCAGGACCATCCAAATAAACTGGAACTTTTATCCCCTCATTATTACAAAGCAAAACATGTATAGATTTGCTACCCAGATGGCAGGGTCCATTAAGCCGTGTTTCTGTTAAGTTTAAAAATTATGCCTTACAGCCAATGAAACCCCAACTTCAGCTTTTCTGAAAATTACAGCATCACTCAAAACCACCTCATGGAGATGCTGATTTGAGTTTCCCCGAGGACCAGCCTCCTCTCCACCCAGGGACAGTGAGGCCATTAAAACTTCTCTTAGTACCAAAAAAAGTTTTTATGACCTTTACTGTGGCTGCTTGGTTGACAAAACTGGATCCTTTCAGAAAACATGAGGTGTTACATGGAGGAAAGGAAGTGACAACATGTTCAGAAATACATAAACTGAAGTAACCACATTAAAAGCATCCTGTGATTCTTTAACACTTCAGCAATGCCACATACTGATCGCCTTCATGCCACAGCACACGGATGCAGTAATTCATGCAAAGGGAGTTCTTATTAGTGAATGCATGCACTGTTTAGTACATGGACATACTTCTCAGTCGATACATTTGGAAAAAATACAAATTTGAAATGCACATCAAAGAGTGATTTCATTATTGATCCCTTATTGGTAATCCTACAAATCTTGTATTGTGCTTTTATTACACAAACTATCACCTACCCACTTTCCCACATGGGCTTCCTCTGCAGCACTTTTACATGGGACTAAGTAGCTCTTCATACATTATTCTGTGTCCATTCTCACTGGAACACTGAACTCTAATAGCAGCCAGACGTTGAGTCAGCGTTCCACGGTGGCAGCCTCCCCTCACAGCCAGCCTGTAGCAGCATGCTAAGTAACCTGCAGGACATGCCAGAAGCAGCGTGACAATACAGACTCAATGAGTTTGTTTGGAAATGATTGCGACATGTGATCAAATTGTTGAAAATTTTATCGACTTTGTAAATTGTCTTTTAAATTACAATATTCCCAAAAGGGTTCTTCTTCTTTACCCTGAGCACTTCAGAGCTTTAATGAGTTGGAAAGTTTCTCTGTAAGTATGTGTGGGAATGTGTTATATTTTATTAATCCGTGAAGGGACTAAAATAAGAGATGCAGTGAGCTGAAGTAGTTTATTACAATTCTCTTTTTGCACACACTGAAAAATGACTCAATTATCTTTTAAAGTTACCACTTGTTTTTCCTCCTTTTTTCATTAGAAACCAAGACAGAAGACAGCTCTGCTCAGAGTAGCAATCTAAACCTAAAGCTGAGATAAGCAATCCCAAGAAAAGACATCTGTTAAATAATTTAAAGTCCCAGGAAACAGGGCCAATCTGAATTTACGGACGCCGTCCGGAATTTTAGCACTTTCCCTAAACTTTCCTGACATTTTGTTTTATTTAAAAGACTTACATTGCCTTTCTCTTGGTAAAGGTTGCATGCTGATGCTTAAAAGTTGCAAATCACGGTAAAATAAGAATTTCCCTGTGAATCACTTTGGAATAAAGATGAGATGTCACAAAACTAAGAAATTTGATGATTTACACCAAATCCACCAACAGCCTTACATAAATAATAATAAAAATAGGAATTTCCTGATCAGTATTTTTGTCCTCAACACTGGTCAGCAGTCCTAGATGTTTGCCGATACAGGTACCCAGTCTGATGCTTCAATATTAAATTAGAAAAGTTAATTCCTTACATGCTTGGAAACTTCTAAACTTTAAGGTCCAGTAAATTAAAGTAGTATTACACTTGCTTACATGTGATGCTCAGGATTCTCCTACTGCCATATTTTTTTTCAGCGCCTGATTTAAAAAATATATATAATTTATCCCATATCCCAGATGGAGTTTCACCAGGATAGCTAGGAGTGAACTTTTATGTGCACTATATAGGTAGTTACTCAGGGCAGCATGAGAAATGAGGGAGACATGAGAACCAGGTAATTAAACATAGCTGAATGCATCAAAGAGGTGGGCAAACCCTGGACCGGTCATCAGCATGACCTTCAGATATTTCAATTATGTGGACAGCCCAGGGCGCTTTGTGAACCCTGCGGCCAACTCGGCATCCTTGAAAACCAGGCGTTTCCTATCAGGAAACGACCATACAATGCAATGTGGGCAAAAGCCAGTGTGTCTGCAGTGCATTAAATTTGAGGTGCAGGATGGCACCAAGCAAAGCAGAGGAGAAGCAATGCATGGTACCTCCCGATGCTCACAAAGCCAATCAGTCCATAATGAAGCCTAAATACCTTAATTTAGCTAACCCTGTCTGAATTAAATGACTGGAATAATCCAAAAAGCCTGAATAAGCAGCTGCACGAGACAAAAGTTTGAGTTCAGCTCTATGTGCGTGCACAGCACAGTTATTTGCCTCTATTTATTTGGAGACAGGCCAAGCTGTGCTGAAAGCTTCCTTCATTAACTGGGAGCGACATTAATTAACGACTGCACTAATAGCTTCTTCTGCAAAAGCCACTTTGACAGTGTACAAGTTTTCAAGGTGAAACATTGACACTAATGTAGTTGTAGCAGGCAGGGTGCACAAAGAGAGCCCCATGATGTCCCAACATTAAGAAAACCTTGTACCTGTCATTTATAATACCACCCTCATCTGCTTAAATAAGCTCTCTACTTGCTTTAACGATCCTTAGCCCCTGCTAAGCGTGACAGGATGAACCTGAACCACAACACAGCCACAGTAATGTCAGGTGGAACAATAGGAAAGCCTCAGGATCCTCATTATACTAAGAGAAGTTTCCAGCTGCCATGAGTTTGGCCCAGTTTATTGGTGTCAAGCAATAGAAAAAGTAAATCTTGAACTACCTTGACAGAACTTTGGAGGATACTTTCTTTTTAATATGAGAAAGAAAATGAAACATGAGCAAAGCAATATAAAGTAGTGACTTTCACCCCTATCCATATAGAAACACAATAGACAGTGTTGTACATTTAGTTATAATTTCTGCAACTGTTGTACATCAACGTAAAACTGCTCCTCTGGTGCTTCATTGACTATAAAAGCAAAGCAAACCATTTATAACTAAACAGATTTTACAATTTTGTAAGAAATTGGGATAAGAAAGGAGTTTCTAATCAATGGACATCCATCAAAAGATTCTAGAGGATGCTGAATCACCTCAGTGGATATTATGAACAGTTCACAAGACTTACATTTTTGTTTCACTTTGAGATGATTAATAAACTTTATTTCTATGCTCTCTGTGGCACTACTGTAACCACTACTTAATTTAATTAGCAATAAATTCAGTAGGAAAGTTACTTTTGTTCTAGGGTCACACAGGAGGATGATAAGCATAAAAGTTTTAACAACTCAAGTTTATTTTTCTTTCCCCACAAAAAATAATAATCCAGGTAACACTAATTACCTTAATAAAATTAAGGTATAAAACTTAAATTGTCCACCCTTATATAAAAATATCAAATTAATATATAGAAAATTGAGGGTATTTTTTTAAACAGTAGCTTTAAAGCTTATTTCAACAAAAGAAATTACATATTCCTGTTAGTCCTTCAATATAACAGTTCAGTCAGTCAGTTCAGTCAATGTGCACTTAAGTTGTCCGTTATGAAAATGTTCATGAACAAATAGTTTGTGGAATAAAAAAAAAATTGGGGGGCCCCCTTTTTGTTCAATAAGCTTATCTGTTGTCCACGCAAAACATCCAGCTCCAGCAGCACCAGTCCCTCCGTCTTTCCAGGCTTCAGTCCAAGTCACAAAGATGGCGGCGGAACCCTCCTGCTTCTGGAACCACTGGCTCGTTCAGGTATCGGTCGTCCAAAAAAAAAAAACCCAACAGAGCGACACTTTATACTCCGGTTGGGTTTTTTTCAGTTCGAAGAACACTGAGCAACGTTAGCTCCAGCTAGGTAGCCATTCTGCGTAAGTAAGCAGCTGAAAATAAAACAACAGACTCACCGGAGAACTCTCAGAACAGAATGTACATTATCCAGTTCAGAATAAACAGATTTCTTTCATATCACAGCAGCACTTATGCGTAGTAACTTCTCTACTTCTGCTGAAATGTGCTTAGTCTGTATACCATTTCTTTCTTCTTCTTCCCTCTTCTTCTTCTTCTTCTTCTTCTTTTTGTTTTATGGCGGTTGGCAAACAACTTTCAGGTGCATTACCGCCACCTTCTGGACTGGAGTATGAACCAGATGCCGAATCCCTATAATCTCCCTATTAGACCTGTTTTCCTAAGAAACCTAAACACGGAATTAAAAACCACATCTCCAGATGATTTTTGTAGCAGATCTCTAACATTTAATTTAACTTTATTCCTATTTAACTCTTCTACTAATTCCTCTCTTTCTAGATTATATTTATTACATTCCATAAAAATATGTATAACTGTTTCCAACTTTCCACAAAAATTACATAACCCCGTACTATGTTTATTTATTATTTTCAAAGTACTATTTAGCCCTACATGTCCAAATCTTAACCTAGATATAATATCTTCCTCTTGTTTATTCCTATTTTCCTTTCTACACTCCCCCACTTTTTTTGAATACTATAATAAAACCTTGCCTTCTTTTCACCCTCCCATTGTTCCTGCCACTTCTTCTTGTAATATATTTTACTTATACTCCTTATCTCGTTTTTACTATACTTAACTTCCAATTCAATTTCACTTCTCTTACTCGCATTCTTTGCAAATGTATCTGCTAATTCATTTCCAACTATTCCGATATGAGCCGGAATCCAAATAAACTTAACAGTAGATCCATTTATTCCCATTTTATGTATTGATTTATTTATATCTATCAGAATGTCTTCTTCTTCCCTCGTCTTCTCGTACCGACCCAGGAGAAATGTGGGTCTAGTGCCCTCTACAGGACATTCTAAGAACTAACAAACACATTAAACATACAGACAGATCAGCATAGTTTATGGGGGTTACACTACCATGATCCACACCTTAAGTTGATCTACTGCTACATCTGTTATATATTCGACTCAGTCAGGTCTAATCTTTTAGCTACTGATGGAACACATTTGCAGTTAAGTGGGAATTATGCATGCCTATGTTTTACAGCTACTGTCAAAAATACTTAAAAAGAAATAAATGTTCATGCAGTTACAAATTATTCTTTAGAGATGAGACTGACTGTGCTAAATGTAGAATTGAAAATATGCCAGTAAATTACAATAACCTGAAGCCAAGAATGATATTCTCTCATTCTTAAGGAAATAGAATTTTCAGAAATGTTAAGATAACATTTACATCAAGATACTGCTGGTAATGATGAATTAAAGGAAATAATACAACTTGGGACATTTAGGCTTAAGGGACTAACACCAAGTCACTACGTTATGCTAAGAAAGAAAAACTATTACTAACCAATATCACTTAAGTTGTTTCACCTTGAACAAAAATGAAAAATATATATACATTGGTGTATTTGTCACTGATGGCCAATGGGAGAACAGCATTCAGAAAAAAATCCGATGTGTGTGGTTCAGAGTGTCATGAAAAGACCAGATACAGATTGCATTAAGAAAGAAAAAAAAATCAGATTTGGATCACTTCAGGCTGCAGTGTGAAAGTAGCCATACTGTCTGCAAACTACTAACATCTTTGTCTGCAGGCTTGGGTTTTAGACTTTTAACTTGAATTCCAAACCTTTATTTAAGGTGTTCCTCAATTTTTTCTTTTGGCATTTAATAAATTTGAATATCCATTCCAATGAGTCTCATTTGAAAGAGCAGTAATAACTGACAATTTTTACTCTTAATTTGTAATCATTGATAATTAATCTGTCTGTCACTTATCCCTGCTGAAAGCTTGCTTAATAAAGATGTATTCAAATTCTAATAAGATTGTGGACAGTCAAATTAATTTAGTCATCTATTATTTTATGGTTCTCCTAATTAGTGTAAAACCTATGAACATGATTCTAGAAATGTGGTAGCTTAAGAAATTCCTTTAGTGTTGGTAAAATAATGATCGTGGGACTTATGCTGAGCCACTAAAAACTTTCTAGTCGGTAACAAGTGCACGTTGTTGATAGAGAGAGAGCTACCGTTAACAAGAGTGGTTATTGAAGTTATGCAGTTGCGAGGGCTACTCAGCTGATTGATCTTAACTGAAAAGGGTCATAGCTCTTGGATTGTTGGTAGTTAAAGTTAGATGAATCTCTCTCAACACCAGTTTAGACAGATTATCTCTCCTAGACCGGCTTCAGGGTAAGAATCGGTGGGTTAGAGATTTTCCGGACCCGATAGACGGAGAGCTGGTCAGTAGTCAGTCCCTGGGAGTTGTGAGGCTTGGGGCAGGGCTGGCTATTGCGCAGTAACAGTTTGCAAGAACCCAAATGTTGAGACAAGCAAAAATGATTTTAATGACAATGAGAAGTTACAGAAAGAATGCAACAGGTAGGCAGGCATTGTAATAGAAAGATCCAGCAATAAAAACCCAGGACCTTAAATACAGAGGAAGGGATGGAGAATGACTGAGGAATCAGACAAACTAATCAGAAGAAAATGAAGAACAGCTGAGGCAGAATGCAGCTGAGGCAGAATGCAGTTTTCTTCCTTCCTCTGGAAGGAGGAAAACTGTCAGACTGAGAAAAAGGTAAATATCAAACACTGGAGAAGAACTAACTTAGGAAAACTACAACTCAAGGAGGAATTGAATAACAATAATCTAAGAGAAAAAAAATGTACAAAACACAAAAACAAAATCCTTTTTTAGAAATAACTTTTAAGCATGTATTAAACATGTTTCATTGAGTTCACATTTCTGCATTGAAATGGTTTTTTAGTGATCTGATTTATTCTAATCTTAAATGTGTGTAATATGTTTTTTAATATATCTATGGCTTTTCTTTTCCGTTAATAAATCAGCTTGTTTGTGTCGGCCGCATATGATTTTCTGTTATTATTATAATAAATTTGCTGAATTTCTAATAGACTAAAGATCACTGAGGTAATTGAAATTCTCACCTCACAGCAGATCTCTTGCTCCAGTCACAACAGTGAGTGGGATTTATTTGACCTTTTCCATACGGAGAGATGGTGACCAATTTGACATACAAAGTGAAGTATTCTTTTGTTATGAACCTTATTTTCACAGTTAGGCCACTGTCAAACTAAGTAGACCAGGTTTTGGACCAGGGTTTCTAATGCAAGATTTGCATGTTTAACTTTTTTTTAACGAGGCATAAAATAAATTTAACCGATCAAGAGGAGGCAGAATCTGCAAATTGCATCAACGTATTGCTTATTTACACACAGCAAGCAAACTTGCATTATTCTTGAAGTAAAAATGTGAATCTCTTTGTTTCTGGTAAGTAGTAACAAACAGCAAGAATTTAGTTTTTGTGTTTGGTAGATGTAATCTTCCTTTTCCTTTTGACACCTGTGCCTACTTTGCAAACAAACACAGTAGAGCAGAACAGAAGCATGGCTTCCATACATCACTCTTCAGACATTTCCATGTATAAGTTTTTATCACATCAGATTAGCAGGATACACCTGTATACGTTCCAGTCATAGACCAGATTTTAGAACAATTTCCTTATTTTGTAATCAGTTTGTCAACAATATTCCAGTAAAACATAAAAAACACATTTCACTGTTATTGAGAGGATTTATTGTTTAGCTAACATAATATCTGATCTGATTTTTTATTTGTATTTTTTTTTGACAAACATTTGTCTCAACAATGCATTCAAATGAAACAAAGCAGATCAGAGGCAGAGTAAATACAGCAACCCCCTGGGCTTTTCCGGTTGTCAGACATATCAGAGGCTGCACAAAGCTCTGATCTGATTACTTTGAAGCTGAACGAGTGAACTATACTTTCAAATATTAAGGCACAATATGTTGACACAAATTAAAAATATGAATTTCATTGTTTCTGATCTACAATCAGCTTTCTTGGGAAAGGTACTTGCAGAAAAACAGTCAAAGGCTAATTGGGTGATGCAATTCCTTTTACATCTAGTACAATAAAAGTTCAACCAAATATACAGTTGATAGTCAGTGACCTGGTCAGTGACCTGCAACTGGTCACTGACCAGAGTTTTTCTGCCAGTGGGATGAGCTCAGAGTTTTCTGGTATTCTCTTTTATTCAAGATCTGGTGAATTACACAAGACTGTGGCTTCCTCCTTAAATAAGTCTTCAATTATTTTAAGCAGGAGTAGCTGGGACCAAATCAACCAGAAACAAACCAAAATGCTCATATCCATGGCAACAACTTGCTCAGATATCAGTCCATTGTATCACCATGAAGCATCTCACTTGAACATGCAGCAGAAAGAGGAAGTTTAGTGTAATTTTTTTATAAAAATAAGGTTTTTACAAGTTTGTTCAAACTGTCACCATGTCATGACAGCATAATATGGGACAGATAATCTGTGGAAAGAGCAATCTCTTTCACCTCTAGCCTGAGCTACTATTGTAGTGTGAAGAAATGCACTGGCCAAAAACGACCAATCAGAACCAGGAGGAAGGGATTGCTGCTGTCAATTAAGCATGTGTGTAATGTACATAAGCACATGCTTTAATGGTAGAGAAACAACTTACAGTTTCAGGAAAACTGTTTATCCACCGTCACCATGCTAAATAACCTGAGCATTCATGGCAAGCTCCCTTGTGTTAAACCAGCTGTAGCGTAGCAGAGAGAAAGGGGGAGCATGTCAGCAGTGTATACAAGAGGGTGATTGACAACACTAAGACCCTTCTCCTGGCTTTTATTATTTGTTTATAACAGCGGCAAGAGGACTATAGGAGACGAGAAAGGGGCTTTATTTTTTCATCTGTCTCATTTTGCACTGCAATTTTGAAGATCTAGTCAGCATTTTGACTGCAGTTAAACAAGGTAAAAAGACAAAATAAAGTTGGAAATCAGGCAACCAGGCATATGCGGTCTTATCAAAGAAAAGACAACTAGTTTTAAGCAATGAGTTTGCAGCAATGGACTCTGTTTCAACAACAAAGTTGCTCTCTCACTGTGAGCTCATCCTCATCCAGAGGAAGTGGTTCAATGAATCCGATTAAATGATTGTAGGTCTAAAATAGCGATCTTCTTCAGTCCAGCAAACTGAGTCAACATTTTTGAACAAACAATTATTACTACCCAACCCAGCAGGGTTTTTTTTAAAATTTAGGTTTGTTGTCTTCAGACAAAATCAACTAAAACGAACTGATTTATTTATCTTTCTTTACAGAAAAAATTCTTGTTCCAGGTTTTTACCTGTGGCTTTTCTCTCCTCTCTGCTTCAGTCCTTCTCTGCGGGGATCTGTTACAGCTGAGTGGCTCTCTAACGATCTCTGGGTGAGAGGCAGAAAGTCATCCATGAGCATTCACACAGTTACACATGTGTACAGTCATGCACACATGCAGGCACACACACTACTCTCAGCATCCTCTGGGATAATTGGAGAAAGGTCTCTTAGCTCACTGAATCCCAGCCTCCTACCACCATTGAAGCCTGGAGCCGAGTGTGTCCAGCTGCATTTAAGGAACTCTGTTTCTTTGGCTGCGTGTAGGGGTGTGTGTGTGAGACGGTGAGCTGAGTTGGACTTGACAGGTGTTTTCAGGGATGAAGTGCTGCAGACAGATTGTCAGAGAGATGACAGGTCAGAACGCAGTGTGTGTGGGCGTGCACGCCAGTGTGTGTTGCATGCGTTGCATGTAAAGTGAAGTGTAAATGCTTGGCAGAGCATGTCGAGGGTCTGTGTATGTGAAATGCTTACAGAGAAAAGAGAGGAGAAAGGATATAGAAGTGGATTTGATCTGGATATTGTTGCTAAGGTGCTTGTTACAGGCCTGCATGTGTAACTAGCTTCACAAAATCTAAAAGATTACTAATCAAATTTTATTCCCCTGCATTTCCTATTTTGCCTTTTTGGCTTGGAGAAAATAAAAATGATTTCAAATGCTCAAAAAGATTGCAAATGTTGACTATTGCTCCCAAAGCAGAAGGTTACACTGGAAAGTAAATCCATTATCTCTTTAAGGTCTGAGGACATCTGGGGGACATCAAAGATTGATCCAGATTTCTGTTCCAGATAATAAAGTTGTTGTTGTTGTTTTAATAAATAGTATTCTGGTGGAGGAGATACTTAAGTTCCAACATTGTATAGGTTCAGAATTTATGTCAACATAAATATGGAAATCCTCCCCACAGAACACTGCATTGTAAAAACACAGTGTAATGTTTTTGTGATTTTCATGTTGCAGCAAAGGTATTTCCTGTTAGGATGACCACTCTTCCAATTCAACTTTCAAAAAGATTAGAAATACTTTAAAAGAGTAAATATTTCAAGTAATGCTTCTTGCACCTTTACATAATTTAGATTGCATTGTATGGTTTACATTTACTTTAGCACACCTCTTTTATTCTCAATCCTAGACATGTGTAAAAAGCCTAAACACAAATTAATCCTTTAATCTCTTTTCTTTATTTGTGCTCTTTGCAAACTTTCTAAAGACTGTCCACAGCCTGTTTTCAGTTTAATGAGTCTGCCAATTTCCAACACATTTCCTGAGACTTTTGAAGAGAAGCAGGGCCACAGCATCACAGATCCTCCTCCGTACCTAACAGTGAGCATGTGGAAATGCCCAGGCTCAGACCCATCTGACCAAACAACACAGTTCTTGGTTAAAGTCTCAGAGATTAGCAAACTCTACGAGTTTCATTTACAATTCTAGGGCAGAAACGGCCAAATAACCAGTTGTAAATCCTTTCTGATGGTTGTTATGGAGACACCATGACCACCAGTATGTCAGTCTTTGCTGTTGTTCTCCCACAGTGAGCTTTAGATATTGCTTTTTATGTCCTGATCGCTGCATGTGGTGGCAAGGAAATATGGGTTCTTATCCAGCATGGCAGCCTGTGGCTAAAGGTAATGGGTCTTTGTGTCATGTTATATTATCACCCTGCAGAAAGTCAAGGATTAATGACTTTGCACTCATTGAAATTTAAATTTTTTAAATTAAATTAAAATTTATGAAATTTATTCGAACATGATACAAATATAAAAATAAAATAGTGCACAGTAACAAGAAGTTCATAGAAAAGAAGAGAAAATACAGATTTTTTGTTTCAGTTAACATATCATGCTCAAAAAGGGGTAGGAAGAAGTGAGAACTTATAAACTCCTACCCCCTAAACACTTGAAACTTTAGAGTCCTACTGTCATTAAAAAAATCAAAATCAAAGTGGCAGTCAGAAGTAACAGTTACTAATATTTACCTATACATTTTCCCATTTTATGCTGGTTTGTCTTTCTAAACCCTTACACCAAGTTGTTATCTGCAATACACACCTTAATGCTTTCTGTCACCCATATGTGTATCTATTGAAAATTACCTCCTTGTACTTTCTTTTGAATTGTGTTAAGCTATTGCTTTGTTTTAAATCTTCATGTAACTTGTTCCATAACTTTACACCTTTAATTGAAATACAGAAGCTTTTTCTTGTTGTTCTAAAATTGCGGATCTTGAAGTTTGAGTGACCCCTTAAGTAATACCCCCCTTCTCTTTCAAAAAACGTGCTCTGTATGTGCTCAGGTAACAACTTTAAAGAGCATAAAAAGTCATGCTCCTTTCTTCTCTTTTTCAAAAGACTTTGACAGGAGTACCGTTAATTTGGCTGCCACTGGAGCTTTGTTAGATGTTTTAACACGGAACATTTTTTTATTGCAGCCAAATAAAAGATTGGTTTCTCAAAATATGAAGCACAAAATTATGCAACTGCAATAAAATATTTTTTTGTGTGTAAATTTTATGTAAAAATGCTCCGATCACATCCATACATCTAGTCATTGTCTCTTCAGGCTTGGAGGGTTGCAGGTACTCATAACATGAAAGCTAAAGTTAAATATTATCTAAAGTCGACTGAGGTGAAAATTTGAAACAAGAGACACGAAGGAGATACGATGTTTTATTTTTACAAGATGAAAGAAATTCGGTCTTGTCTTTCAGGTGTGCACAGTTCGACTCAGCTGAACAACCAGGTGGGAAGAATTGTTGGAAAGAATACAATTTCTCTCCTTCACTAAGGTAAAGGCTGGCAAGCATATAGTGTAAAAAAGAAAATTAACATGTCTTTCACAGATACAGAGGAGGAACTGGGATGTGGTGCTGAGCAGAAGGGTGAGTGTGAATCCTTAGCCAGTGAGCCCAATTAAAACAGATCAGGGCAGAGAGGTGATTACTGAGAATCCTGAAGCAGAGAACAAAGTTACACCAATTTTCTGAAATAACCTCTGACTCAAACTTATTTGTCAATCTGGAGGGAAAAAAAATCATTCATTTGCAAGTTGATGTGAATGTCTGAAAATTCAGAAATCTACAGAGAATTTCAAGTATTCAGTATGATTCAGAAGTTTAAATGACTCCTAATTTCTTTGTGCTTTGCTCCCAAGGAAACCAACCTTTCTTGTGACATTTTAAAGTGGCTTAGATAAGTGCTTCTGCAGGCCTTTCAGAGATTTTTGTGGAGGATTTGCTGCTTTTTCTTTAAATTTCACTCTAGAGTGTGCAGCATGTGGTTGAAAACAGGGTGAAACTAGTGAACAAAAGAAGATGAGTCATGCCTAAAAATGTATCTGCAGCAGATAAGTATCATTTGAAAATCATGTTTTTTAACACTGTCTTTGTGAAAAGGTGGCAAAAACAATGTGTCCAAGGATCTCTGTTCAACTTGTCTGTTTTGTGTCGAGCCAACATTGGATAGTTATTTAAAATAAGATGAAATATTTTATGCTTGCATGACTCTTAGATCTAAGGTGGCCTCATAAATAAGTACATAAAAATGTTTCTTATTAAAATAGGCTAATTTATATCTGAAAATGTCAAAACTTTCCAAAGAAAAGCATGTTTTGTAAACTCCTTAAGGGGTTAAAATATAAAAAAAAAACTTTGGCTTCTTGGAGGCAAAATTTAAAGCAGAATGTTGTGCATAAATAAAAAAAAAATAGTACACCCAGCATTCAAATCAGATTTTAATTAAAGTTTCCAGTCTGCTGCCTACATAACTATTTAGACACAAACACATTCAGCATGCTAAACCACCACACTCTTTGATCCCCATACATAATAATTAGACTGATCTGTGCAAAGCTTTTTGGTGAACCTGCAAAAATACGTTTGCTTTCAGCGCTTACAAAAATTAATATGGCCTCTTTTATCGTAGTTCCACCTTTTATCTCCACTCTCTCTTAATTTATTTGCTCCTTTTGCCAGCAGTAAGATCAGACGTTCAGCCAGTTTCTACCAAAAATGTTCCCTGAGAACAGCTTCCATGCATGACATGCGGGAGATTTAGCTGTAATGAGGAGCGTCATGCATTGAAGATTCTTCGGACTTAGTGGCAAACAGTGACTACTTCTTGCGCTGAACATAATTAACTCAATCTGGGGCCTTTTGAAGGCCATTATTGTGTAAATGTGTCACCGGCTTGAAGCAGATCAACAGTACTTTAATTTGCAACTGCCTCATTCGCTAGTATTAACAGCTCTTTTCATAAAGCATTGAAAATTATCATATTAGTCAGTAAATTAACTGCCAGACCAGACACTGACCCCTGAAGCTGATGGAGGCTAATAGCTCCCATTGATCTAAAGGGATTATGAATGTGTTCAGCTATATGGAGAGCATTTGGGATGGAAATGAAAAAGCTTTTATTTGTCCCTCAATGGGGAAATAAGAGTATCAGCAGCAAAGTGTCAAGGAAAATGAAAGCAGACAGGTACACATAAAATCAGCAATAATAATAAAGATAGCATCAGAACTGTACAGTAATGTTATGCGAGATGAGAAATGTATGCAGTTATGAAGAACGAGCAAATGGAGATTCTACTAAATGTACATGTGTAAAGTAAAGTTTGACACTAAGCATAACATTGTGAGCCTATTTTTGTTGTTGTTGTTGTTTAAAACTCATTAAATTAGTGCATTGAATAATCTTGGATTGAATCATTAAAGCACCTAGATTAATATATTGATGCTGATGATGAGTGTATGTAAACTTTTGACTCAAAGACTATAGTTGCCATCAAACTTCAATAAGATGCACTGAAAAAAAGATTAATAGCCACACCAAAAGCTGAATTTATTAGTTTACACACAAAAAAAGAAAACAGGAAACCGTCAGCTCACATGGTTCTGAAATAATAATATTCTGTCTGTTGGCAGAAGAAGATGAAAGGACAAACACGGACTGTGTGTGTTTGGAAAAAACCCCTCTTCAATTAGTCACGCAGCATTTGAAATCAATCTGGCTGATAACTTGTCATGTCCCCTGAAATTACTGAGTGAGCCATCAAATCCTTCAGTCCCACTTTCAACAGCTGAAGCCGTGATATTAGCCTGCAGACGATGTGTACAGCACTGTGCCAATGGCTGCACTGGCAACGCAGTCAGACACTTTCAGTGAAAATCCCTGCCCCTGTGCCAGGGGGAAACAACAACACCTACTTGTGAAAATCCCCTCAAAGCACCACATTATCTCCATAGAACAGCTCTTGACTGCTTAATCAGAAAATGCTCTTTTTTTATATAAATTTACAGCCAGGACAACATGATAGGTCATTTCTCATACGCTTTAATACACTTACACTTCACAGGATGGATTTGAATAGCTTCTGCAGACAGTTCAATAAGCCGAAGCATTTGAATAGTTAGTCACCATGCACATGCTCACTGTAATCATTAAACTAGCGTGAGTGCTGTAATGATTTAATATGTAAAAAGAGTGAAAAGAGAACGCAAGTAGACAAAAGTAGAAAGCTTCGTGGAGTAAATAGTTTACTACATTGTTTTCATCATTTATGCAAGCCATTACACTGACTCAAATTATTCATTATCTCTTGTTTCATATCTGAAGTCCTGCTCACTTGCTTTTCGATTGTCAATTTCATTCTAACAAAAAAAAATGTTAGAATAAATTCATTTTTGGGTGCAAGCATGTTTGAGCAATATTATTATTATATTGTGCTCCTGTGTGTGTTTACATTATACATTGGCTGCATCTGTTCCCGACACTGCTCTTCGATAAATATCATCAATCATCAAAAGAAGTGAGGTTACAGATTAGAGGAGTTTGCTGTGGGTCATTGAAAAGCCTTTATTATTCTAGTGCAAAATCAGGACTGCATGACGGGAAATGTTTCTTCTCTTGTTGGTAAAAAAAAAAAAGAATCCAATTTATTTCCGATTTTTCTTATTCGAGGAGGTGTATATGACTTAGGCCAATATAATGAGAGTGTCTGTTAGATTGATGTGTCTGCTTAATGTTAGAACATGGCTGATGCTTCGTTTGTCTTTCCAAGCTTTCCTTTTAAGTTTCCTAAGAGACTGGGTGAGTCATGGTTATAGCTTAGTGGAGATTTAGAGAGGGATGGATCAAATGAGGAGGAGGTAAAAACAGTAATCTCAAATCTGTCTAACACCCACTCTGATCCACTCTCCCACGCCCCCTTCCCTGTTGTCACTCCGGCTTCCTGGTGATTTAAGGAGGGAAACTCTGCCTGGATTTTCTTTGCACCATGTCTTCAGAGAGTGTGGAGGAACATACTGCTGGAAACTTTAAATTAGAGACAACATTTGGGCAAGAACATTGCTATAAATAACAACAGCCTCACCGAAATGGCAAAATGAATCACACAACCGGAGGATGGACAGAAAAAGATGTCCTTAAAGGTTTTCTTAAATGTTCTCATGGGATTGAAACCCATGGGAACATTAGCCTTTCTGCAATTTCTTCAACTGTTCTGCACAGAAAACAAGAGGCAAGCCTGTGGTTTACCTGTTTTATGCCATTTTATGTATTTGTGATGCAATACAGACATGAATGACCCCTTTTTACTTGCTGCTAATGCTGCATAAATATATTAGATCTCTCTCTCTCACTCAAATGTGCTGATGCTATTAAACACCATGATACTGAAGAACAAATTTTTCTATTTAGCATTTGCTTTTTGAAAAAAAGCAACCTTTTTTTTCAATGTTAAGAAATGTTACTTGCTTAATAAAGCATTTCTCTCTCAGTAAAAAGTGGATTCAAGTCAGAAATATTTGTGCAAACGAGGGTTTAAACTCTGCAGTAGTTTTGCATTGCCTTTGAGTGTCTCCTGCACTTTCTTGGCATGGAAATTTAATTTTGCACATGGTTGGAGTCCAAATGTGTGCACACCTGTCTGTCTGCTGCTGGCCCTCCACATGGGCACCCCAGTTTATCTGCCGTATGCTGGCAGCTCTTTGGAACAGAGGTGCTGTTATCCATTCATCAGTGGAGCAGCATCAGTGACTGCCAGTTTCCCTGATCTATAGTCTAATTTACACCTCCAGCACCAGCCCTTCTCCCCCTTAGACTCCTGTTGACACAAAGCAGGGTTCGCAATTATAAATCTACGAGTGCTGCACCTTTGCTGAATCCCATTTGTCAGTATGCTTTGGCTTTGAAAGGCAACAGTTTTGAATCAATGTACTAAGCCATTGAAATCCAGACAGATAAAAGGGGTTTGTTACCTGTGACTCAATAACCTATCTGACAACCTAGAAGTTTTAGCTTTTAGCAATAACTTTTATCCAAAAGTTTAAATCAATGAGCAGAAGTGGCAGAGGGAGAGAAAACAAAGACGAAGGACTTTCACAAACAGCAACTACAATAAGGAGCACCACTACAAGTCTTCTCTTTCTTCTCCTTACACTTTCATTATCTCCCTTTCTCATTTCCTACATTGCTTTTCTAGTGGCAGCTGTGGGCCTCAGGGTATCGATTGTATGCTGAGGACTAATGGGCATGACAAAGGCAGTGTGGGGAGGCGTGCAAGAAGAGGAGGAGAAATTATCAGGGAAAGTGACTGAAGGAACGGGGTGGACAATGAAGAACCCAAGAGACGACATCGCAGAATTCACAGGGGATTCTTTGTAGCATATTTCATGTTACCGACATGCGTATTACATCAATATTGTTGTTTCTATATAACGTTCAAACTTTTTCTGCCTGTCAGATTTTCAAATGTAAACATAAATAAATAAACACAATCATATCGGCCCCGCTGAAAGAATTTGTTATGTTAGCAGGTCTTGCTCTGGAAAGTAAACCTTGTCTGCTTGTGCTGCTCAATAAAGCAAAAAAAAAAAATTAAGAAACTAATTTGAGATTTAGGAAAACTCCAGGATTCACAAAAAAGTAGAACAGAGTGAGAACAAGGTGCTTTGCTGATATAATGTGGGACAATAAAGTGTTTAATCCTTCTCTGAGCTTTATCCTTTTATTGCTTTTATTGTAAGAAGAACAATGTTAAATTTGATGCTGGATCCAACAGAAAGAAACACAAATTTTGTAGAACTGTGATCTAATCTGGTGAGTATCATTATATTATCCAGATGCTCCTGTTCAATTTGTTTGTAAACAGCTTCGTTATAAAGCAGTGAAAATGAACTTGCCACAGAAATAAAGTTACCTTCATGTGAAACCTCAGTATCCTGAAACTCTGTAATAAAAAATAGACAGCTAGAATGTCCCTGTTTATTTATTTCATTTTTGTTTTGTTTTGTTTTTGTACTGTCTTTATGTTTTATGTTCACATCAAAAAGAGGACAAATTTGTATTGTTGATGTCTCAATTTTCATGTCTGATTCCTCAATAAAACTGTTTGACCACAAAAATAGACAGCTTCTTTGGTTATCATCAGGTGCAGTTGAACTTTTCTTCAGTAGTTCATTAGTGAGAATTGTAACTTCAACAGAAAGAGGAAGCACAGGAAAGGAATTGGACATTGATTAACTGAGCTCTGCTATTCTGCGATCTTTCTTTCTCTCTGAGCAGGCAGTCTACACGAATGGGTTTCAACGTAGTTGTTGTCCTCTGTTCCTTCTGACCTCCTCCTTTCCTCTTTTTCTGACCACTACCCAACGAAGCCCTCCCTCTTTATCTCTGCAGCCCACAGGAAATCATTACTCAATGCAACTTCTTCACTAACCTCCTCTGTCCCTTGAGTTCCAAGTTGTTGTTTTTTTCCCCCAATTAAAAGATGTCTCTCATCTCTAGCAAGACCCCTGGACCAAAAGGCAATTAAAGCTACACTATCTGTATACATCATCCCAATCATATGACAGGAATATGAACTTTGGTAGGTAGCAATGTTACAGTGTTCAATTTTAATAGGTATAGAGGTGCTTGTGCCTCCTAATGCTTCTGATAATGACCTGGTAATATGTGGTTGTATAGCTCTTCTCTTCCCAAATGGATCGTGGTTAACTCATAATGAATTTGGGGTGTAAAGTTGGATGTCCACCCAGGGACCTAATTTATAAAGCAATGGGCTAACAGTGTCAAAGTCATTTTCCTCTGAGATGCAGCCGCACAGCAAATGACTCGGTGTGCTCCACGTACCGACACATTCACATTCCCTCTGTGGGAGCAGCATGCCCAGGTACACTCACAATGATTCAAGAGACTCATATCACTGTAAAATAAAAGTGTTTCTCAATTTATAGCGAGTATCTTTTATGATTCCCTGCAGTAATGGTTCTGGTGCTCTGCTGTGTCCAAATGAGTCTATAAATGTGTGTTTTTTGAGGTCACATAAAAAATTAACTTCTATAGTCACCTTTGTTTTATATGAGCAAACTTTTGGTTAATTATGATACTTAGAAACCTTTTCTTACTGCAGTTGTGCTTTAAGCTTTAGTGCCTACAAATCTTAGGCGCCTACCAACGCCAGTACTGTTAAAGAGGATAAACTTTGGGAAAAAAAGAGCTCTCTGTTCCACTTTAGGTGGGAAACTCATGGTTGAAAATAAAGTTGGCTGTTTTTACTTTGCATTATCACCGAAGGATCTAAGAGATATACGATTATTGCAATAATACGACATTATTTATGGATCGCTGTTTGCAAAGTTACATATTCAAAAATTAAAAGCTCATAATAATGTAAAAAAATTATGTTGCACTTTTACCACAATAACTGAATAAAATTACATTTTTACATTTAAAAACTTTCATTATAAATCTTAATAATAACGTAATAAATTCAGTTTCAAAATCAAGTATAATAGTAATATACAGGTGTCATATGCAGATGAGTTTTGGTTCTTTGGTAATCTTTGATGCCTGGTATATTCCTCTGTATTTATAAACAGAGCTGGTACTCACAACTCTGTAAAGTATGCAAAAAACAAAAAAGAAAAGAAAAAATAACTGAACCACATTGCAGTTCAGGTATCACTGAATTATCAATACACAGCCAGTAATGGGACAATCTATCTTGTATGCAGCATATCAAGGAACACCTTAATTTAAAGGCTTTTTAAATAATCTTAGAAAACAAGGCAAAGCACATCTTTTATATCAAAGACATTGAGACACATGAGATATATTTTGCAACCAAAACTATGTAACCTATTTAAATGTTACATTAGCGTCTGAAACGTAATTTACAATACATAAAACAACAAAAACTATGGAGAAATATTTTTTCCTCCATGTGTCTTTTCTTTAAAAGCTGAGAATGATAAATATGAGTGAGGAAAAACTCTTGCCCAGCTGTGGTTTAATACAACGATTCCCTGAGTCCACATCAGCCCAACAGTCTTTCCTCCCGGAGCCAAATTCAAAAACGGACTATACACCAGATGTTGGAGAAGTCAGATGAAGTGACCAGAATGACAAAAACATCCCCTCCAGCGAGATGATATGAAATAATGCCAGAAGGACCACGTCCTGCCTCCTGCTGGTCAAATAGAAAACTGGGGGCCAATCGCTTGGAGAATCCCAGCTGTGTTTTGACAAAGGCATGGCAACCTTTTAGAAGGCTGTATGGTAAGAAGGGAGTTTGGGGGTAAACACTTAGAAATAGTGTGACTTTAACCCCAGGACTGCTGCATTGAAACTGGTAATGTTCAAGAGGACTTTGTCAGAAGAGCTTAAAGCCTGGTTACACTCCTTAATAAAATTACATAAGATAGGTTAATTGTAGCTCCCATGTGCTGGTACATAAAATATAGCTACAATGACTGAAAGGACTGGCTGACTAAGGATGTGTAAAACATACAGCTCAGTTATGCAGATCAGCAGCAGAAGACAGAGGTGAAGAGGAGTAATCTCCATGTGTGTAAATAGGGAAAAGAAAACAGATGTTGTTGCTAATACCTCTTTAGTAGAGCCATTATAACCACCTATAAAAGGCACAAAGAGGCAATTGATGAGAGCAGACACTGACAATTTAAAAAGCCAAGACATTATAATGTCACAGCTCATCAACCAAGGCCCGTCGTGGACAGCTTTATCGCAGCACAGTTTAGTAGAAACCGTCCTCCTCAGCAAATACACACATTTCACATACAAACACGTGAGTAGTACAAATCCTCATTCGGCTCTTGTGTTTTAGACGGGTTTGATCACGTTGACACCCTGCCAGATTCATGTCAGGATGCAGCCCAGGTGAAGGTGTTTCAAGTTAGATCATGAAGGTTTTATGGCTGCTAAATTAGGCCTGTGCTAGTGAAGGGAGGCTCGCTGTGATCAAAGGCTGGGATGATTCTGATTTGAGTCTTTGCATGTAGCAGAAGGAATGAAAATGTTTTCTGAGACAAAAAAGAACAAGAATCAGCAGGAGAGGATTTACAGAACCTTCCAAAAGTGTTTAAAGCCGCTGCAGTTTTTTTTACATTTTTCTATGTAACAACTAGAAACTTATATGTATTTTATTTGAATTTAATTTGATAGAAAAATACAAAGTGGGGCATAATTGAAGGGAAGAGAAAGTGACATGGCTTTAGAAAGCATTTTATAACTAAAAGTTTGAATGCTCTGCACATGCGTTTTTATTAAATGCCTTGAGTCAAAACTTTGCAGAACCAGTTTTCACTATATCTCAGTTACAAGTAATTCAGAGTATGTCCCTCCCAGGTTTACAAGAAGTGTAGGAAGACACGAGTCGGCATACGGAGATGAGATTTGTGCACTCTACAAAGGGTGCAACAATCTGGCCTTTAAGGGGCGATGTTTTGTATTTTCCAGACATGCTGTGTCATTTTATAGCACAGTCAAGTAACACAGTTACTTGATTGTAACAACCGTGTTACTTGTTACAATCAAGTAACTTGATTGAAACAAGTAACACGGTTGTTACACGGCAACACTTTTTTTGTTGTTACAAAAAAAAACAGACTTTGCAATTTGACAAATTGAAATGGGACCTGTCTCCTGAAGAAGCTCCTGCTCTTTCCAACACTCATCACAACAATGTTTCTCATTATGCCACTTCCCACTGTTCTTGGAAGTGTTGGCCTGAGATGTAGTTCATATGATAAGCTCACCAGACTCCACAAAGTGTTTGATAGTTGCTACTGCCACTAGTCTCGAGGAGCTGAGTGGGGAAGGCGCGGGGGAGGATGAGACAGCAACTCTCAAGAGGAGCATTTGTGGAAATAGGAGGTTCTTTGAGCAAAGGTTTGGGCACCACCGCTGGGCAAAAGACTGAAAAATGCTTTTTATTTATATGTGTCTGTAAATAGCACATATTTATTACCAATGCATTTATGGTTTTTACTGGTCACAGTGTAAGGGGAACTTGTTTTGTTTTTTTTTAATTTTGTGACTACAACATATCTGTTCTCAGATGTTCTTTAGACATGAAGGAGGAAGTAGAAAGATAGACATGATGAAGGGGAGATCTAAAGCAATAGAAAGGGCAGAGATGGAGGAAGACAGAATACTCATTTCTGGATCATTAACAAAGAGGCAGAAGGGTAAACTGAACAAGGAAACAAAGAAGGAGGCTATAGATGAAAAGATGTTCTTTAGACTTAGTGCACAATCAATTGACAGTGAAAGAGAATATTTGTTGCAGGAGTGGATTCACTCTACTTACAAAGTGAAACACTTCAATTTCCAAATATGAGTAAAATCAGCAAGAACACGACCTTTTCTCATCCTCCTCTGATCAACCAAACCCAATACACGCTGCCCATATGTGGTCACAGAGAGTACTACATTCAGCAGTTCAAAACTGAGAATCACATCGTGCATCCTGTGGGAACAGGACAGATTAAGAAGAGGAAGAAGAAAAGCAAGATGGGAGAGGGGGTGTTGAAAACATGAAGCAAGTCCCACAAAAAGCCATGGGCCATAAATCGGATTAATAGTGTGATGGAGGAGATCACACTATTATTGCTGCTCAGAGTTGGGGTATGGATCATTGAGATTAGAGCTGGGGCTAAATGTGGAGGGACAGCCAGCTGTAAATGCTATCTTCCCTACCAATGAGGCAGACATATCCATTATAAGTGATAACATTGAGAATATGGGACCTCTATTTGCTTATCATGAAGCTCATTTGGAAGAATATTGAAAGTTTCACCCCACTGCCTTTACACGAAACAATTTTCCTTATTATGCTGAGATCATTGCTAATGACATCTCCAGAGTGGCTCTTATTTTCACATCCAGCTTGTTATTTTGGGGGTCATGTGAGTTAAAAATATTTCCCATCATATCTCATTTATGTACAGCTCTGCTGACTTTTTTTTCCTCAAGTCTGATCCTTTCCTTGAGTACGGTAAATGACTGCCTCTGTGGATGTAACAGAGGCAGTCTGTTAGTCTTCAGAGGCAGTCTGAAGACTATTGCACAATAGTCTGCAGTAGGGACTATTGCAATCCCTACTGAAGACTTGAACCTCAAGATCAAATGTAATGAACATCTGTGCGAGGCTTTAACTTTATGCCTTCAGAATCCAAATATTTATTTAATATTTGTGTAATTCTTTTATTTTTTGTCACAGACACTTATACCTGTGGGAAAAGAGCTGGAAACCGCCATCCAACATCAGTAGGCTGTCTCTCAGGTGAAAACGCCAAAGCAAGCAAGAGAGAGAGTATACTGTAGTTTCAATATGACAAAAAGCTCCAGATGTGGAACATAACTCAATGGTAGACATAGAGAAAGGGAAGCTGCCATCTTTTATCACAAAGAGCAAACTAGTAATACCTGTCGGTACAGGATATATAAGGCTGATCAGCAGTTGTAATGTTTTTTGGGACACAGATATCATAAAAATGACGTATCCTCTTAGTAAAGCCCAAACACTCAGAGAATTACCAATTCTTATGATTTTAAATCATGCTCAAATAAGAAAGGCGTCTATCCTAAGGGGATGCAAAGCCGACAACCAACCCATCTTCTCCACCCTAAGAAGCAGCATTTCTTTCAGCCATTAGTTTCCCTTTCTGTGCCTTATAACTCAAGAAGAAAATCTCCCCCACATTCAATCCCCTCCAGTCTCCAGACAAGCACTTTATCTTCCTGTCTACAGGCACAGCGGCCTAAACACATTCTCTAATAGACGCTGTTTTCTATCCAAGGCAAACCTGTCCATGAGCAAAGAAGCCTGAATCTACTGCAACTGTATACTTTTATCTGCATGCACACTATTCTGAATAACCAAACAACGTCTTCTAAAAGCGGCTTGGGGTGATATAATAGAAACTGCCTGTTTGTGTGTCGGAGCTGAAAGAAAAAGAACCTTCTCTTCCAAGTTAAACTTTACCCAGTTTTGTAGAGAAAACTTTCAGAAAAATACAGTTTTACCCATTTTTCTCCTACTTTGAGATTTCTGTCTTTAAGTAAGAAACAAAAAAAGAAAAGCAATTTGAAGCTGTGAAAATAAGTAGGCGGTGAAAGCAAGTAGTTTCAAAAGATCCTTTGACTTTTAAAGGGTCCTTGTTGTCTCCAACACAGGAGGAGAACAGCTGCTACACTGGTGCATTGAATTAAAACAGAAACAATGACAGTCATAAAATCCACAGCATGGATCTACTTAACAGAAACTGAAAGAACATGTCAGCTTTTTAATCCAAGATTGAAGTGAATAAAATTACTTCCTTGTATTAAAATAAAAATAAATAATGTCAAGTTAAAATGATACAAAGGCGCTTGCTATTAGAATAAAAACAAATAAAACAAATTTAAATTAGAGTAGTAACAGTATAAACAACTTAAATTAAAATTAAACTGATAAAAAAAAGTATATGCTTTAGAGCATAGTTTTGTCAAACTCAATATTATTTTTGGCAATATTAATATCATGAATGTTCTCAAAGGGCCAGTTGTGCCAATATGAATTGATAAACAAACTGTTGAAGTATTAATAAATGCTTCCCCTGCATTCATTAAGTACTATTTAAAATTAAATAATAATGAGCATTTTTAACATTGACGTTTTATTATTTTGTTATTGTTATCATATGTACAAATAAGGAATACTTTTAGTCTTCTCTGTAATCATACTGTATGTGTTGTACATTTATTATTTTGAGCACAAGGGCTTGAATCCCTGCCACACAGTGAGGCTCAATCCTGCCTCCTTCTGGATGTTGCTTGACATTAACGATATTATATAATTGAGCCTGAAATCCTCAGTATTTTAAAAACATTTCTTGTCATTAATAAAAACAAAAGAATCCCATGGATAATTTGAAGAGACATGGAGCTAAACTTTCTCCATGATTTGATTACGTTGATGGGATCACAAGCTTTGAATTAATCCCTTTCTCCTGTCTCAGATTCTGAGCAGATCTTCTCTCAGCTTCATGTGACCTGATTTGATCACAAGTAGTAGAATCGAGAACGGAAGACAAATCAAGAGAAACAGCGCAAAATCTATTTGAATTAAAGAAAATGTGATCCGTGTTCTCTCAGATTAGTTTCAGTTTTAAGTGTTGCAAACTACCTTCATAAATTAAATTAAAATATTCCTACTACTGCCAACTACTTGTTTGTGGTCTCTCTATAGAGGTTTCTAAATATCTATTTATAAATCAGCAACACTGTCCTTAAGCAGTTAATGCCACTGTGTGGGCTGTGGTGAAAGTTGCCAGAAAAGTTTGGTAAAGCAATACATGCTTCATTGCAGGGATCTGCTTGCTTAGACTGTGAGTCACCAATGAGCCTTCAACTCTCACTGTAATAAATGTTAGATATTATCAAAACAATGCATTTTTCATCCAGGTATGCCGTTTTTTTTTTTTGTTCCAACTATGCCCGTATCCTCAAAAAGGCCTCTCAATTCATAATAAATCTAGGACTGCTGAGTTAATAAATCTCGCTTCAGTAAGAAATTTGAGTAAACAAGGACGACAGAGCAGAAAAAACAAACCTACACAAGCCAGTGGCTAAATTTTAAACCTTCTCACCAAAAACCAGAAAGAATTAGGATGGTTTTTCAGTTAAGATAAAATGTAAACACCTGATCAGTAAAACAACTGGTTCAGCAACAAAAAAACAGCTTTCAAAAGTAGAAACAGAAATTCACATAGTTCCTCTTTTTATTCTTTACTGAATGTTCCTCTTAAATTGTTTCCAGCCTAATAACACCTGCATCATCTGAAATATTTTCAGCACTGCTTCACATAAACACATGCAGCAGGAAGAAGAATAGCCAATTCTCAAAATGCTAATGTGTTATCTTGTCAGAATACACTAACATTTCCTTTACTGCTAGGAGATCTGATGCCAGATTCAGCAAAGGTTTTGAGGTATTAAAATATATAAAGTTCTGTATTCATTAACTTGTGTTATTATGCCTGGGAAGAATAACATTGAGGCACATAAACACAACAAAACTGCAATGTGAAAATATGACTGAAAAGGGAAATGTGACATGGTGGCTACAAATGCTTCTCTAAAAGTTGTTAGCTTTGATCAAATTGACTAAACTACCATGCGTTTAAAAACCTGCAATTAAGCTGGATTTAATCATGGCTTATGGATAGGAAACTGCCAACCTAAATTGGTGTAATATAAAATGTTCATGAATACCTCCCATGTTTGGGTAGCAAGAACTATAACCAGATATTTAATTTTTGTCTTATTAGAAATGATCTTTAATCATGTGTGCCATGAATGCATGAAAGCAAAGTCAAGTTCCTTGTCTGTGTAAACAATCTTGACAAATAAAGCTGATTGTTCTGAATGTCTGTCTTTGGAAGATCTCTGGTCACGCTCAGAGTGGATGGAAGATTGACTGATTACATAAAACATGTACTAGTCTGAATAAAGTCAAAGAAATTAACAATATTCACACTTTTACATAGAAATCCTTCACATTTGAAAAGGGCTTGGTCTACATCCTGCTTCACCAATATTCTGATGGAAAATAACCTAATAAAAATCTCATACCAAGTTACTACAGCTCCATCTTGCCGTGAAAATCGCCACTAAGCTAATAATTTTTCTCATCTCGTCACATAACAACCACAATCTTTATGGTACTTCATTGTGACTTTATACAATAGACCAAGACAACAACAAAAATCATAGTTGTATAAAAAGATACGTTAAACTAAACTTTTACATTTCAGCCCTTTTTACTGTGATACACCTAAATGAAAGTCAGCACTGACAACTGTCTTAGTCACCTAATTAGTAAATAGAGTCCAATTCTGTAATTCTGTTTTCTACCTAGTCCTCAAGAGCTACTCCTGCAGCTTTTAGATTTAATTAGTTTTATCAATATATCCTGGCGCAACCGGCCCTTTAAGAACATTCAGATTTTTGATATGTCCCAAAATGAAAATGAGTTTGACACCCTTGATCTAACTAGATCGAGTTTTTGCTATTTTGTAAAAGAGAATAGATCACAATTGCAGCTAGTTGTAAGAAAAGATAAATGGTTCTATATATGAATTGTACTCCACACTTTTCAAAATGTATTTGAAAATGAAAATAAAAGATGAAACGGCATCATTTTCCTTCCACTTTACAATTATGTGCTACTTCGTATTAATCTGTCAGATTAATGAAATACTTACTTTTTTGGTTACATAGAGACAAAATGTGCAAAAAGGTCAAGGGATATGAACACACTTGCAAGTCACTATCGTCACACAATTAAAAACACTTAATTATTATAATCTAATGAACGGTGTTGAGATATCAAATTCTTATTTAATATGAAAAACCTCGAGAGAAAAAATATATCAGCAGAGTGATTCCTCCTTTTCCTTTGCAAAATCTTTGTAGTCCAACGGTCGGCGTTCTGCTCCTCCTCTTTATGCAGAGCAGTCTCGGTATCCGGAAATTAATAGTCCCGTGATATTAGAGGAGGGCTAGCATAGCACCGGAATGACTGCAGTGCCTTTTCTCAGACTGCTTTTCCAAACCTTTACACTGTCAGCTAACAGTTTAGCTCCGCTCTGGTCTATAAAACATGAAATTACAGCAGCGTAATGCTGTCGGATTTGTGTATCCCTCCGCCTCGGCTGTTAAAGAGATGACTCCCTCCACCGGACTTAAAGCATCCGCTCTGCTAGCTTCGCTGGAGCCAGGGGTCGGATTTATGAGCCGTCAAAGCTAACGGGTTATTGATAAGGGCTGCGGTAAAGGAAGTTACTCTGAACTCCTCGAAACAGAACCGTGAATATGTCGCGGTTTGTCTTGGAAGAGCTGTCGGATTTCAGGGACTACGCTGGAAGCCAGAAGCTGAGTGACTTACTAACTTTTTCTAAAGACGAGCCCAGCAGGATCAAACTGTCAGACGTTCGTGTGAGTCCAGATGGACGTCACATCCATGTCCTCCTCCGCCAGCCTAAGGTCGGTCTCATGACTTTTGACAAGCATGAAAGACCCCAGCTGGCTCTCAACCCGAAGAAGCTGGACGTGTGGTTCAAAGGGGGCGTCTCCATAGTGGATGTATTCTACTTGGATCTCCTTCATAACAAAGGCAAGGGGACAGGAGTTGTTGCGGTGGTTGTTTATGAGAATGGGAAAGCCGAGTTTTGGAAATTCCTGGACTACAAAACCGGCTGGTATCTCCTGCAGACCTCTGATCTGTGCAACAGCCCCCGGGCCAGAGTGTTGTCAGTGTGTGTGTGCTCCAGCCTCCTGGTGTGGTGTGAGGAGCGTCCAGCCTCAGAGAACTCCTCTGCCCTCAGCTCCACCAGGAACAAACTGAGATACTGCATCTGCAGGAGGGACTGTGAGATGGAGGATGGAGCTGTGAACCTGGGAGGACTGAAAATCATTCTTCACAATAATCCTAAATTCACCGTCATCAGCTCAGGCGACTATGTGCATCTGCTGCCTGACCTGAAAGCCAAGTTGCAACTGTGCATCTCCAAATTCTTCCTGACGTGGTCCCCTCACCACGACTCCTTCACCATCAGCACCACGTGCAAAAATACCCCCATAAAGAAGCTTTCAGCCAAGGAGTCCGACTTCAGGCGGCTGATTGCAGACTGTTTGGGATATCTGTCAGCTCTCGAGCCGCCTGAAATCTGCAGCTTTTCTCCCACAGGCTGCGGAGGCCTGCTGCTGCTCCTCAACACGGGCTGGCTGTACCTCCTGCAGGAGGACGGGATGCTGCGGCGGGTGTACAAGCTGGCGGACAACTTCACGCCTCAAGCAGACACTCACACCAGCCTGTGCTTTTACGTGAACATCGTGGCGCTAATGGTCGGGAAAACCCTGCATCTGATAGAGGTGAACTGTGGCAGAGAGCTGCAAAAGATTGCGTTGAAAAGAGAGGGGTTGTTATACGCAAACCAGGCTGACAGACGAACTCCCTTTCTGCTCTCGGAAACTGGACTTTTCATGCTTGCGGAGAAGGATTCTACGGGGAAAGCTCTGGGCCTCAGTCCGGCTGAGAGTAATCAGTCTGGAGCCGTCCTGGTTGAAGCCGTCTTCGAGGAGGCGTGCAAGTACTACCAGCAAAGGAGCCTCAGCAGCACGCAGCTCACCGTGGAGTCCCTGAAGAAGGGAGGACGGTTCCAGGCTCCCATCTCTCTGGCCTCCATTCTCAGGAACTACCTCAACTCAGGCTTGAGGAGAACGGAGACAGAGTCGCTGCAAAATGGAGGAGGTGACTATATTGCAGGGCAGGATAAGTTAATGTGCTCTCTGGAGGGGGAGCTGAGGGCTCTGGTGGCTCTGGAGGAGCTGAAGGGGAGTTTAGTGAGGGGGGGTGTGAAAGAGGTAGAGGCAGTGGGTGGGACGTTGGTGGAGAAAGAAGTGGTGAGGTTGCTGTCGTCCTCCGAACTGGACGGCGAAACGTTGCTCTACCTGAATTCCATCTTCAGCATGTTCCCCGGCCAGGCGTGGAGCGCTGCTCAGGCTGCGCTTCAACTGCACCACAACGTGGAGGGCTCCCTGTCCAGCAGGGCCACCCCAGATGTGTGGAAAATGGTCCTCACTCCTTGCCCAAACTCCCTTCCCGCCATGAACGGGCAGTCGAAGCACAGCCCCAGCCTGAAAGGGGATAATAACTGTAAGGTCACGACCTCCCCAGCTGCCCTGCCTGTGTTTGAGCTTCTCTGCCAGTCAGTTGTTCGTTTTCAGCCCGGCTGGCTGCCAAGGTTCCTGCAGCTCTCCCAGCAGCAGCAGGGCTCCGCGGCGCTGGGACTCAGCCTGGCTTCGTCCTCTTGGGGTTTCCCCAGTGGGAGAGGCGGGGAAAGCGGGGAGAACAACGTTCCCCTCTACAGGCGGGCACTGTGGGTCCTGTCCAGCCTGGACACGGACACAGAGCAGCGGCAGGACCTGGAGGTGGAGCTGCTGCTCGTCAGCGGGCGGCCCAACGCTATCCTGCAGGCGCTGCGTATCCTCATGGTGAAGCGCCACTGGGAGCGGGTCACCCAGGTGGCCCAGCAGTTCTGCAAACAGAGCCCCCTGCTCAACAAGGAGATCTTCAACTCCCTGCTGTGCGAGGTGTCTCAGCACCGGGAGCTGGACCCCTACCTGGACCTGCTGTGGGCACTGTGCCCCGAGGACTACACCGTCACCACCATCCTCAACCTGGTGCTCAAAAACATTTCCTGCAGCCCTCCGTCCCCCGCTCCATTTGCAGACCCCCCCAGCAGCCAGCTGGCCATGGGGCAGCTGAAGCCGCTGCTGAGAAAAGTTCTGCAGAGGGAGACAAAGCCCAGCCAGCGGTACGCCGACATCCTCCAGTCGCCATTGTACCCGCCGCCGGCTCTTCCCCGCCAGCCCACCGTTCGGCCGAGCTCCGTGTCTGACGCAGACACTCCGTCTCCTCACACAGAGACACAGGAACTGAAATCATCTCCGAACACAAACGCTCTACCTGCAGACCCAGGTGGATTTTCATAAACCCAAACGAACTTAACGGAGAACAAAACATGTCCAAACTGAATGTCAGCATTCTTACTTTAGCACAAAGATGCAAATAAGTTAAATGCTCATCTGTAGAGTAATTTACTGACACTAGTGAGGTGGCTTTTAGCAGGGTGTCAGAACAAATCTGACAACTGGAAACTCTGAACTGACTACTGAAGACTCAACAAGTGTACGTAATGCAGTGAAAGTTGACCTTTTAGTGTAAATACAGAATCTACAGGGTTATTTATCGCTTAAACTTTAACTGCATGAGAATGAAACGGTACTCGCACCAGCGTATTTAATATCAGCCTTATTAAAATACAATGGTGACATATAGGTTACTGTAATAAGACAGTACAACTAATTGCTTGATAAGTAACAAAGCCACTAATTCAGACTTGAGGGGATAGTCTGGATTATTTTTAAAGCTACTTTCCTTCCCTGCTGTGTTATCTCCAAAGCCTTTACAGGATCTACTTGAGTAACTTTAACCTGTGTCAGAAGCTATGCAGTATTTAAAGAGCGGTCCAAAAAATATCTCGACTACGTCTGGGGTTTATTGTATTGTCTTTAGTCCTTTTAACTTGAGTTGCATACTTCCATGCAGCTGGTAATCAACAGAGAGAGCCGCCTTTCTGTTCTTGTTTGCTCAAAGTGAGGTAAGACAGGCGGGGTCAAGGTTCTACTGCTGACTTTTAGTTTCACATTTGACAAATTAAAAAGGCTTAAACATTAACTCCACTTTGATTGGTTTGCCTTGACATGATAACCAAAACATTCAGCAGTCTGTTTCTCCCTTCGGTGTCGTCCATTTTCCCTTCCAGGCTCCATCTTGTTCCCTCTAAACCCAACTCACGGGACATTCCAGACTACATTCCCAGTAAAAGTGACTCACATTTTGGACTTTAAATTAAATTTTCAGCACTAATCTTATTGAGATTCAAGTGTTTGTGTGTGCGTGTGTGTGGGTGTGTGTGAGGGACATGTTTGGACCAAACCAGTCTCTGTGTTGCTTGCGTAAGATATGTTGTCCTTCTTGGAACCACTGTGGAAAATGTTATTAGATTGATAGGCCTTCTGTATTCTTGGCTCTGCACTTTTATATCACACCAGTCATGTTGACTGTTCTGAGCTCTGAATGTTTCTGTTGAGATTGAGCTTTTCTGATTTAGGATGGATGAAAAGAGTGTTTTAGTGGGTTTTTTTTAAAAAAAGGATTGTATTTTGTACTAAAATATGGAAACATCCATAATATTCTTATTTATTTTGAACCAAACTTTTGAAGACTACTAAGCTCTGTGTGGGTGTGGCTGAGCGAAACTCAGACGTCTCTAATACTTGACAATCAGACTTCAAAAAGCTGCGGGACAGTCGGTGCCTTTAAGCTGACAGAGCGGTGTCACATTTCTGCCGCATCTCTGCAGCTCTCTCGTATTCCTGAGGGGGAACTCCCAGCATCCGACCTCTGTGTGCTTTCCTTTCCTCCTCGGTTTTTAAATTCACTCAGAAAGTCTCGGGATTCTCCACTCCAATCCGTCGCTCTGGTGTCTTAATTTATGACAGAACCGACGGGCTGATTTCAGATCAGTGTTCTGAACATGAACTGAGACTCTCTGGGAACTCCCTGACTTCCCCCACACAGGCCGCTCATACTGCCTGCTTGGATGTTCAATGTTCATTTGCCTTCAACTCTGCCTGTTTATTGCTGCAGTTTATGTTCATTTCTTCTTCATATCCACATTGTAACTTTGATTTTTTTTTTTTTTTTTTTTGCCAATGTTTTCTGGAGGAGTTTAAAAAGTTAAACAAGTTAAAAGTATTTATCAGCATATGTTTCTATGCTATTAAAAGTAAAAATGAGATTTCCATCTGAACTAAGTGATTTGTTTGTCCAGTCTGTCTAAAGTGGAACGCAAGGTGTTTTTGTTGGCAATGAAAACCATTTTAGCATCTTGAAAAGATTAATTTTCCGTTGTCGGTTTTATTGTTTTCTGCAGGATTTTCTCTGAACATGAAACTTTACAGTATTTTTGCAGGATGTAAAAATTATTTTTGTTTTTCCTTCTGACAATTAAAAATAGTAAAGATTTGAATGAGAGCATTTTTATTAAGTCATTTAAAATGCTATTCTTGTCAAAACAGGAAAAAAGAGTTAAACAGGGCAGCATCCAGGCGTGGTGTGATGACTAAGCAGATTACCACAATATGTGAAATACAGATACTTTAACAAATTCAAAATATCAAGTAGTTTATTAGTTTCTAAAGTAAAAATTGGATGTTGTATTTGATAATAAATTATACACAGTCATATATGTGCAGTATTATTTTTTAATAAATGTGGAGGTTTTGCTTAAAGCTACTGTAAGTCAAAAAATAACATTTTTGCATACTGCCAAAATGAAAAATATACATTCAATTAAACTTTATGTCATGGCCTATTATAATCATGATGACTCAGATCAAGCCTGATAACGATACACATTTGAATTATTTCTGGTTTGTTCACTTTTGTTTACATTCTGTCTGACAGACCAAAGCAGAATTTGTTCACTAAAAACAATAAATAAAGACATTAAGCTCCAGAGTATTGAATTACTAACTTGAAGCCTGACCATACACTTAAAACGGTGACAGAGGTTCTGCCAAATCCACTTACAGCTGCAGTGTTTCCATGTTCAGGGTTTATTTTAGTTACACTTTCAGACTCATGATTGTAAGTGGAGCAAATGTGGGACACTAGGTGCTTCTGCGTGGCTCTCACAGCTAAATGTCAGCTTCCACATGAAGGAGTGAAGATGTAATCACAGCAGCAGAGGTAGAAAGTATGTGACTAGTTCCTCTTCTCCATTCTCAGAACACAAGAAAGGAGGTTCAGTTATAATAGGCAAGAAAAGAAAAGGTTGGGTGCAAAAAGCTGCAGAATTGATATTGCCTCATTGTTTCTTTCTCTTCCACTTGATCTAACATTTGTTCCCCCTCATTGATTTTTCCCAGCATCCTGCGTCTCTTATTACACGGTTTCGGGTCACGCTTGTGCTGTAATGTCATTGATTCACTTGTTCTAATTATAGCTTGCTTTAAACAGTAGTGCATCTCAACAAGGCTCTGGTTCTCTGCTCCCTGGTGCTGCGTCCTCTATCTGTCTTCGAGCTTCTGGATCACCCTACAGAGCAGCACAAATTGATGCACCGTGAGAGGGATGACTGCGTTACAACACATTTTCATCACATGTCGAGTCAATGTGCAACAAAGATCCATCAACCTTGAAACTAAAATATTTCAGGGGAGGGGAGTGATGATGAATTTTAAGCAACTTAGCTGATTCAGACCACAGATTTGATAGACACGATTCCGCTCCTGCTTTGTTTTTTACCATCATGGATCATTGGCTCCAAATTGAGTTTGAGCTCTTCCTCCGAAGGTCGTTATTGCATTTCCACGTTGATTGGCAGAGCATTACTTATGCAAACAAGTTTTGGACAGCGATGACAAATGTGTTGTTGAAAACAGATTGCTTTAGAGGGCGACAGCTCTATTAAAGGGCAACGTTATGTGCATACTGCTGCAACTTTGGAAACTGTTTTGGTTTGACAACAATTAGTAAAGACAATGCTGAGAGTTCAAACTGGCAAGGTTAAAATTGAAGTTTTTTACAGTGACTTTGGTGTTAATTCCTCTAAATTTAAGGACTAAAACATTTATTTACATAAATATCAAATCCTTTTTGTTATGAATCAAGCAAATAACTTCAGGTTTATCCTTTTTTTTAATCACAGAGATTGTGAATGTGGATTAAACATGGCAGAGGTTCACCCATTTTCAAGAAATAAACCTGTCTAGTTAAAATCTAGACAAGAAAATCTACATAGAACTGCATATATTTGGGGGTTTTTTACACCTTGTCACTTTACATTTACAGACTTCAATGAAATCCTAGGAAAGTAATCTATTAACAATAGAAAAAGCAAATATAAATGTGCATCTATTATTCTGTTTCCAATAACTTTGCACATCTTTAAACTGATTTTGTCAATTTTTCTTTGTAATTTGGATCAGGCTCAGTAAGACTCATTAGAGGGCGTCCGTAACTATCAATTTTTAGGTCTTATCAATTTACATCTGGACTTTGGCTAGGCCATTCTGGTATGTAAATATGCTTTGACCTAAACCCTTCTGTTGCGGTTCTGGTTGTATGTTCAGGGTCATTTTGCAAACAGTGTTTGGAAAGTTTCATTTTAGCCTCAGTTCTCCAGAACACCTTCTTCTATGTTTGTAGGAGTAACTTAGGGTAAAGGCATTTTTTTCTTTCTTAGCTTTTAACACAAAAACAAAATCCCCAGCAACACTAAAGAAAACAGTGCTATCAGAATGCTAAAGGTGACCTGAAGCTGTGAGTCTATAGCCCTGATTTTGAAGTCATGGCTTCTGATTTTCTGAGTGCCACTTTTCTAAATTACAGCAGCAACCAGCAGCTTCATTATGGGCCATTTCCTTGTCATATTGGTGCATGATGTGTAAATACGGTTGATTGTGAAACATAAAACAAAAAGTTTAGAACAGAAAGGAAACAACATATTGAGCTTCTTGCATGGCTGTTCTAATAAGAGAGCTGTGCATGGTAGATGTCACAGTGTACAGGCAGAACATCTGTTTTCTGTAACAAGTCATGTTTAATCAAAATGAAAGAATATTTGTCAGATTTTTGTTGTTGTAGCACACTAATGCAAAGATTATTCTCTCTTCTCAATATACAAGTGGGATAAAAGTTTATGTGCCTTGCAGAAATGACCTCTAGCCATTTGCGCCATGAAAAAACTTTTCTGCTTTTTGATCAAGATAGAAACCACCATAATAAAATTGCACAGAATATGATGCACAAAAGACTCACTGAACTCTTGATTAGTGTTTTTTATTTGTTCACTGTATGGAAAACAGCTGACAGAAATGTTTCAACCCTTTGTAAAAATCACAAACAATCAAATGGTGTAAAGTGCTGCATAACAAAAGAACAGAATCAACTCTGCAGAAAAAAGTAGAACAAAAATCAACACCAATCAAACATAACATTATTCAAAAGAAATGACTACTCAAGATTAAAAAAAGGTAATGGCATTGTAAAGTAAGCAAATAGCAGCAATGATATGGTTAAAACTATTTGCAAGTCAATTAAGTACATCGAACCCAGAAAACATTTGTTCCCAACATTAGTGCAAATGAAAATAGAAATTCAGTCAAAAATAAAATGTGTTCCCCATTGTCAACAAGCTGCTAAACCACAAATAATGTCAAAACACTGAACTGTGCATCAACATATATACATATGTAATCAACTAGAAACAAGAAATATGCCTGATGAGGCTAAGTTCAGCCAAGAAATGTTAAAAATCCTTTGAGATTCTCGTATATCATCAGAATCCCTCTAGATGGGTTTAAAAGGGAAACATGGGCTGTATGAAATGTACCAGTCACACTGTGGTCAAGTTTCCCTCTCCACTCTATAGTAAAAACCAAAATTTACAAAATATTCAAGTAGGTATGTTAGTTTTAACTGTATTTTTTTTCAGTTGTTTTACCTAAGTGACAATGTGCCACATCTGTGCTGTGGTGTCCCATGTGCTTTGATTTTCTCAAACACAACATTTGTGCCTGCAGACCTTTAAATCTGCCCCACGCACACGCCGTCCCATGTCAGGTGACTTTCATCTGAGCCCGAGGGATGTGGTTCATAACGATGTGATTTCTGAAGACAGAGAAATGAACAGCAAAGTCAGCCGTATTCAGTCACATGAATCACCTACACATTTTTCGCTACTTACTCAAAAACATCAGAGTAGCTCATCCTCCTGTAGTACTTTGCTAGCTTCATGGAAAATATAATGCTGGGAATGAAGAACATCAGGCACCAGCCCAGACTAAACCAGAACGCATTCTAAAAAAAAAAAAAACATTTAAGAAACTAGAAAATAACAAGTAGTCTCAAGAATAAAAAATAAATTAGGAAGAAGTTTGTTCTCCTCACCAAAGACTCCACTATGTTAACACAAAGGACAGTCTCAAAGGAGTCTACGACCCTGGCAACAGGCCTGCAGCGGCCGACCTGCTGGGTGATCTGCGGGAAATTGAACGCGGCTCAAAAAACACTTGACAAACACAATGCATTCATTTCTAAGATTGCAGATAAAAGATTTGAAGTGTTTCTTTTACCGTAGTCTTGGCCCAGTCAGCATAAGCAGTGAAGTAATCCAGCTGGCAGTTTAAAAACCTCCTACTTTCCTAGGATTCGGGGGGGAAAAAATTGGTTAGACTCCATAAAATTTAGCTGTCCAAAATACGGAAATAACATAAATTCTAATAAAAATCTGTGAGATGGCCCATTTTTTTCAGCGACAGCACTGATTTGACTTTTGTTAAGAAATGAAAAGTATCTTTGGCATTAAATATGACAAATTCAACATGAAGCTCTTCATTTAAAAGTTGCAAAAAATATATTTTAGTAGTAATTTGAAGCGCTACACAAATGCTGTTTAATGGGTGGATCATTAACAATAAACAAAAGGCAAAGGTTTCAATAAATGTTAATCTGTTCTTAGATTGATCCAGATTTAGTTCCACTTTAGGTCTGAGATTGATTTGAACTATATTACACTTCTGGACATTTATACCACCATCATATATGATGGCATATTAATTACACAGCATTTAGTAAATAACTGTGTTTCTGTGCATAACATATGCAATTTGATCTCCAGCTTAGCCAGTCAAATGCAGTTTTAGACACGTTGAAAGATTCTGAGGCATGATTATGTCCAAAAATGTAAACATGTATAAATAATTGTTGCAGTGATGACTCCATAATGATGTCACTCACCACAGAATGCTAGTAGAGTCTATGCCAGACCAGGTGGACCCATTTTCTCATTAATTTATCAAAAAGGTATTTGACCACTTGAGGTCACTAACAGACTGTATTTTGAGCATTTAACTTTCAGCCTGAGATGGTCAGTCAATCATTAGGTGTGGTAAAAGAAAAAAGAAGATGGTCACTTGAAAGCAAAAAGTATCTCATCCATCCTGATTTTACTGTAACTATGCAAAAGACGCTTCTAAATTCTGAAGTGCTCAAATTTATACTGATAGGAATAAAATCTACATAAATAGTTCTTTGCTACAACATAAGTGGATAACTCAAGATGAATTCAGCAGCACACCAAATGGTCTGTGGATATGGAACCAACAAACACACTGTTTCCACTACACACACCCATAATAAGTAATCCATGGCCCTCCCACCCTCCTCTTCCACACTCACTAAATGACCTCAGGCATTAACAGACCACATGGAGCACATTTCTTCAAACTCATGCGTCTCGTGGCTCTACTCACGGTCTTTACAATCTGTGTCGTATTTGTGTTGAGAAAGTCTTGTGCTGCTTGAGATTTCCTCAGCATCTCCCCCACTGTTCCCTGAAAGGGCCGGAGAGAACCGAATGAAACCAAGAATGAAGCGCAGAGGAGAATTAATGAATGATTTCTGCTTTCTGCAGCTCAAGGTGTTGGTCAATGCACTCACGTTAATTTTTCCTGAAGTGGACTGAAGATTCCTGATGGATGATTTCAGGTTTATCTGTGGCGCAGAAAGCAGTGGTCGTCTCGTTAATGCAAACAAAATGCCCATGAGTGGGTGCCGGAATGCAAACAGGTATCATCAGAGACGAACCCCAGCACTCACCACTTGAGGAAAGATGGTCGTCTCTATGTTGGCTTGAATTAGCCTCAGTTTCAAAGCTTCACTTTGAAGTTCAGTTTTAATGGCGGGCGGCTAGAAATGGACAGAAAGTTAGAATAAACATTAAAAACGCAAGAAACAAAATTGTTCTTTTTCAATATAAATTAGCCTTAATGTGACGAGACTCACTTGTAGATCACTCAAGTTAAAAACTTTTTCTGCTGTTTTATTCAAATTGAGGTTTAAAATGTTATCCATCTGTAAGAGAAAGTAAAGGATCACCGGTTACACAGAAATAAATATAATAGCAATAACTCTACATGGGAATAAGCTGTACCTGCTGTGTGATAGCTGTACTGTTGAAATTAGCTTTGGAAGAGGTGTTTACAAGTTTCTTTATCAATTCAGGGCTCAGGATATTGACTGAAGACAGAGTGATATTTGTATTCTCAAACTCCTTGTTGATCTGGGCTGTGTACTGTGAGCATGAGATCATTAGAGAAGATATTTAATACACGCAATTAAAAGGGCAAAAAATATATGCTTAAAACGAGATAGCGTCAACAAAACTCACTTTAGACACATTGAGTACGTTTCCAAGATTTATAAGTTCATACAAGTGAAGCGTCGTCCACAAAGGATCGTTTTTCTTACAGTCTCTGGAAAGGCAGACATCAAGTATAAGTTTCTCACATACATATCGTCTTGACAAATTAAAGGCCAATCCCTGATACAACAGCTTTAGTCACTCATGCCAAACAAGTAGATACAAATTTATTCCTGTGATCAGTAGTGGTTAATCTGATCTTATTCTAATACCAAAATGCAAATAAAGCTTTTAGAAATCACAAATTTTACTTTGAAGTTATTTTACATTTTGAGACAGTCAAATGGTGTTTAGGTTATTTAAAGAACAGTGAAATAGCCCTTTAATTCAGCACCAAATAGCAATCTATGAATCAGACACCTGCCTTCTGCATCATCGGCCAGCTGTATCACATTGACTATTCACACTATTATTATTAAACACTGATACATAAACCGTGCATGAATGGTTTATGCAGCAGTGTTTGCGTTAGAGTTGAATTATTATTAAACACTGATACATAAACCGTGCATGAATGGTTTATGTAACAGTGTTTGCATTAGAGTTGAAGTGGTGATGCATACCTGTAGACATGGGAGAGGTTGATTTTGCTCTTGAGTCCCAAAGCCGAGCCTAATTCGAAGTTCGGGATTAAACCTGGAGTATCAATGAACTGTAAGCAGGAAAGACAGTGACTCAGGAATCTTTTAATTACGGTGGACCACGTTTAAACAATATTCCTAAAAAGAATTGATGTACTTTACAATTATAGACAAAAAATTATTTACCCCAACAGATAAAATATTGCGAGAATTTATTATATAATGCCTAGCTGATCTCAGTCTGGCCATCAGGAATTAATTTAATGCATCTCTGATATTTCTTAAAAGCCTGCATAAATGGTTTCAAACATAAATTTGAAATTATTTGGTTGTAATTTTTTGGAATAGTGTTATGTAAAGAAACTGTATTCCTACAAATCATTTCAAATGTATAGTATAATAGGATATAGCAATAGAAATGTAGTTTGGACCACTTTGCTATCACAGTGTTTTGTGGGCATATGAAAAAAAGAAAAAAAAATCTAGAATCATAAAAATGATCCAATAAGAGATGCAGCTATTCAAGGAGATTCACAACTGGGACCCAACCTTTTGATGTAGACTACTTTGAGTTGGTCTTTCACAAGAAATTCCAGGAAAATACACTGGCAATGGTTCTAACATGAAAAAAACGTGAAAAAGCCTAAGGGGCATGGATACTTTGCAAAGCACAAGATAAAACATTTATATCTAGAGCTACTGTACATAAAAGATTTTGTGTCATCAATAGTTATGTTTTTGTTTTGCATTCAGATTTGATCTTTAGGGATTGTAAAGCATTTCAAATGTATATATTTGTGTATATCTCTACCTGCAGCAGCTGGCCATCGTTCCATGGTCGACAAATCAGTGTGTACATGTTTCCACCCACTAAGAAGAGCACCAGCACCAATATCATGAACAGCCAGGAAAACAGAAAGCTGAACCCTGCGCTCCTGTAATTAAATCCAGGTTTAATTCTTTAAAAACACTCCCAGGGGGTTAGACAGTGGGGTGGTTTCCAGCTAGCGCAAGCGTCACTCACATCATGAGAAAGATGCCTCCACAGTTTGAGGCGCTAGAGCGGTTGGTGGGGTCTACGTTAGGAGAGAGACCCAGAGGGCCTACAATCAGACCCAGGATGTTACAGGCCACTACCAGGAAGATCACACAGCACAGGGCCAGACCCACACTCCATCTAACCAAAGAAATGTTACAGTAATTAGGAAAGTTTTGCTTTGTTTTGTTTTTTAATTTATTGCATACATTTGCACTTCCATAGTTTATACCTTATATCCTCTGCTTGTCTCGCTCCAGTTGAGTACATGTCAATGTCACTCTGGAGCTGGTTTAGAGTCTTGGACGCATTATCCAAAGCTGAAAGGTGGAGATCCTGGGAAATCTGCAAAACCTGTTTTTTTATGCTGCTCAGCTGCTCTTTGCTGCCTAAAAATACAAAGGCAAAAAAAAAAAATCTGTAGTAATTACGCAGCTTATATTTGTGGAGACAATTGTAGTATTCACTCACTTTTAACTAAATCCTTAGTTTCACTGGTCACCTTCTCAGGAATGGTGTGGAAAAACTTCTCCGCCTGTAAAATTATAAAAAGTTTTCTACAAATAGCTCTGATGCGTCTACGACAGAAGACAGTATCTGTGTCATTTTCTTTTACTGGAAAAGGAAATGATACTGACTGTTGTATAATAATAATACTGTTTACACTGACAATTAAACATATTTACACCAAAAAAAAGAAAGCAAAACAAACCAGCTCTTTGTGGCACAGAAAGCATGTATAAAAACATCATAATTTTTTTCAGAATTGTTTTCAGACTCAGACATTTTTTTCAGCATTGTTTTCAGACCATTAATGCTTTTATTTGATTACAGTTCCCACTGACCTCACTTATTTCAGACTGGATATCAGCTTTAATGACTTCAGCCACTGCAGATTGAAACTCATGCAGGCTGGGAGCCTGTGAAAAACACAAACACAAGCAAGTTCTGCTGAAGAGTTTCCAACATGTTGTAACTTAAAGCAACAGAGGAGGGCAGTAGAGTGCAAAAAAACCCCATCTAACTGAAGTTACCAAGAAACGGCCAGGTCAATCAACGAATGATTTTCAAAGTGTACTATCAATTTTGTACGTGTTCATTTTCTTCTCAAAATAAAATATATCTTAAACTTAAATAAATCAACCTAACACTTATGATTAAAGATGACATAAATTGAGTATTTTAGGAGGTGGGGAAAGAGTGGAGGAGGAGAAATTCATCATTCAGACAAATCCAAAGAAAGATTTGTCATTCTGGTCAGAGTCTCAGCCTGCGTCAAACATAGTGTGACTGCAGAAATCATTTCTCCTGTTTATTCATGACAATATGCTTAGGGACAGAATCGGAGTATTATGTAAACTGATTGCTCAGTTTACATAATGCTCCGACTCATCTCTTCCATAAAACACTTCAGCTAACAGAACTGGATGTTCAGCACCTTATGTGTCCTTGTCATGCAGGCAGGCATTCTGGGAACCCAGAACTCATCCATTCAACAGGAAAATAAATAAATCAAATAAGAATGATTCATGTTATATTTTAGACTACAGAAAACCAGCACTTACAGAAATGGTGATGTTTAGCGTTAGTTTGTCCATGTCTGCTGTTAGGGTGTGACATTCTTTGCATTCTGGCTTGGACAGCGTCTGTTTAATCTGATCTCTGACAACGCTGATGTTGGCCTGAGTACGGTCTATGCTGGACTGCAGTTGGGCTAATGATGAGTTCAACTGGTCAAGTTGGTTGCTGGTGTTCAAACTTTCTGCTCATTCAAACAAACAAACAAAAAAACACACAAAAATAAGCCACTAATCAGTGATCATTTGAAACACTCATTACAGACATTTGTGTTTTTAACAGGTTTTGATCTAGAAACTAATTTTCACTAATAGTAGTAACTTCTATTAAGGGTTTTCTACATAAGGTGTCATAGTGGAAAACAAATAACTACAAAACACTTCACAGTTAGGTGGCACTCTTGGTAAAGACTTGTAAAAGCAATAAAATACATGAGCTCTGGAGATTGTTTTTAACTCCCTCGGCTTTTGTTGTATATACTTCTTCAGCAGCAATTCCCATTCCCATATTGTAGCCATACATTACTATTTAGTCCCTTCCTACATCTACTTTTTACCCATTTACTTACACCATTGGGTGTCCCTTTTTTCTTGTTTGTGGGCATTTTTATGAATTATGAGGATAAATAGCCGCAAAATGTTCAAGTTTCATGTATAATTTACTGTAATACTGCATTATTTTCTGAAGACTTGGTGTTTGAATATTTTGTTCATTTTGGTTTTGATCCATGTTTGGGTCAGCTGACCGGCCGCTGATCAAACTGTACTCTTAGCAGGTATGAAGTGATGTACGGTAGGCAAGGGACATCCTGTTGTCATCCTGAAAAAAGCTGCATAGAAAAAAACTGAAACTGCAAAAGTACAAAACGGTGAAGAGGAAAAATGACCAGCACCACTTCCAACACATCTTCCTTAATGTGTGTGGAAACTTTCTCTATTTTTGTTCCCAATGTAGATATGGGCAAGTTTAGGCACTTGTAGTCACTTCAAAACTTATTATGACCAGCTTGCATCTGCCCTTGGTAATGGTATGTTCTCTTGTTTTTCCTACGTTGAAAAGTCGCTTTTTCTTTTTTGGTTTCATGGGCATTTAATGTTATATTTATGCTTAAGGGAACCACGGAGTAAAGAAATACTAAAGTAATTCTCTTAGGTATACAGATTAACTTAAAACATTAAATCTAAGTTGGAAAAAAAAGACATTTTCTTTCCCACGGTCAATAAATGTACTCAAACTATAAGTTGGATTTTTTGGGTGTGTGAGATTAAGCTTCTGCAACAAAAATGAATTTACCCTCAGCCTTCATGCACATTTACCAGAGCTGTCAATAAAGAGCATCAAGTACATTTTGTTTGGAAAGGCATTTTTAAGCTTATTGTAGAAAAGTGACAAACTTTCCAATGAGTTGTGTAAATGGCTTAAACTTGTAAATAACCTGTACTTGCAGAGTGTGAAGGAAAAATTTAGTAACAATGTTTAAATAAATTTGAATGTACACTTTATGATGTTTTTATTAAAGGTTTGCATTCAGTTGCAGGTCAACAGGATGCTCTTCTGACCCTCCTCAAATAAGTGAAGAACAGGGTGTTTAGCAGTTAGAAATGTGAGACATGCCTAAGGTGATAAGCCTAGTTTGTAGAAGTTCAGTTACTAGTATCTGTTTAGCCATCAGCAGAGAGGCCTTTTTGGAGAAAAGCCTAAAGTTGAGCTGTGAATGTGTATCCAACCCTGCTCGACTGAAACTTACAGATAAGTAACGTATAGATTTTTACCTGACACTTGAGCCAGGGAGTGTGACTAAGTAATGTGTGATGTATCCTATGTAAATGAGGGGACGTTCAGCCCCAAGTCAGAACTCATCCGATTCTCACTGAGATGTGAGCTTTGTACGTTTTCTCCATTTGCAAATGTTAATTAAAGCTGTGTTTGTTCTCTTTTATAGCTGAAGTATGGTCTCGAATTTTGTGCAACTTAACAAGAGTGCTTTATCAAGTGTAATAATAACTACAATAACAATTTCTGTGAGAACTTCTACAATTACATTTTACAGTTTTACACCTGAGGATAAAATCTGATAAAAAAAAAATGCCTACACAAAGGAATGCTTGCATATCAGGTTTCTATTTCTTATAAATTGTAAAGCAGACTAAGTCACTAAGGAGGTAGAAGAGTGGACGCCTTAGCTTCCAGCCATAGAAGATGCAAATATGCAATATTACTTCCACTTTAATGTGTAAAGACACATTAATGTGTAACCATTTTACACATTAAAGTGGTAAAGTGGTTACACTCAAAGTCCTTCCCAAAGTCCTCATTGGGAAGCTCTTCTTCCCAAGGAGCCCAAACATTCAATGTTTAAGGAATCAGAAGCAGTACAATGAGATCAAGTATACTCTGCACTGAAATCGGCCCTTTGTCGAACTAAAACAAAACAACTACTCTAAACAAAGGCTCAGTCAGGAGCCTTCTTAACTACTCGGTTTATAGGTCAGTGGGAGCAGCTGACTTGTCTGTACTTGGCTCTGTATTATGTAACTTTTTATTCCTAAAACTAGCGATTAAAACATCTAATCAAAAAAGTAAAATGCACAGCATGTACAAAGAACATGTTAACTCCATTCGGAGCAGGAAGCAGAGATGTTCATTTGCAAATATGAGCGAACGCATTTCCATGCTCTCATGGCCCAGACCTGGTCAGGCGTGGAAATCATACCATTGTGTAGACGTTTGACCGACTGCAGAGCTGGGTCAAGAGTTCCTCTAAAGCGATGCTGGATTTTCTCCCCCAACTGACGTCCAATGTCTGCAACACCCAAACAACTCAGTTTGTGACAGGTGACGCACAGTGGTTCCTCTATTTTAGAAGTTTTACTTCCCTGTTCTTACCATCTAAGTTCCTGGTAACCTCCTGCACAGTTCTGTAGCTTTCATTCACCACATTTTCCACTTGCTGAAGTCAAACAATGGAAAATTAAACAGATGAAGTGGGTACTTATGGGTTAAACAATAATATTATATTAATATAATTTAAATCACATGAAGTTATAGTATCTCTAAGCCAGGTACCACCCCATTCTCTTTACATGACCATACTGACACTGCAAAATAAAGAACTGGATCTAAGTCAGTTGACAGATGTAAGATTTTTTTTTATTTAATCTACATTGCCTTGCAGTTGATCAATCGTGCTATTCAATCTATTTCAGTGGGATTTCATGTGGTAGAGGCATAATTTTGAAGTGAAAGAAATACAATACAAAAAATTTTAGAATTTCTTTCAGATTAAAAATCTGAAAAGTGTGGTGTGCATATTAATGGTAGAACTTCCCTTTGGGAATTTTTTTGACTAAGCAAAAACTATATTTTTCATGGTTTAAAAGCAGTTTGAATAAAAAAAGATAAGATGATAACGACTGCCAAACTGCCAGTTATCAACACTGTGACCTGTGTATATTTTCACTTACTTGTGGCACAGACACCAGGAAGGTGTGCATGTCACCTATTGCATTGTTGAGCTCCGACGGACTCTGGTTCACACTCTTTTTAAGATCGTCGTTGCTTCTGAACAGGCAAATGTTACCAGCACTGCAATAAGAAACAGAGAAAGAACAAAAGCAGATAAATTTGCTTAATGAATAGACAGTTTACCCAAGAGATGCAGACATGCAGTGAGCTGCAAACATTTGAATGAACTTCTCATTATATCTCTTGAAAACACACACACACACACACACGTGCATACTCACAAGATAATGATTGTAATTGCAAATAGGCTGAAGTAGAGAGTTCTTCTGAGACTGTTGATGGAGGATGTCTGCTTCTGGTACATCTTCCCCCCACAGTTGCCACAGCAGCGACAGCAAGCCACGGAGAAACCAATTATGGGCATCAGGACGATGTACAAGATGCCAATGGCGATACACACTAGGAAACCCACTTCATACGTGAGGATCTGAATGCAAAAGCACACGTGATAATTAGATCCTTGTGGCCTCATATGATGTCAGATCCCAGTGAGACATCAACAAACAAGTTCTCTCTTTAATGTTTTGACATATTACAACCATGAGAATGGCAGTCTTAGCAGTTTTCAGAACATTCAGGCTTTTTTCCAATGTTCAACAGTCACAGATTCTTAGCTCAACAATCCAATAAACATTGAACACATGAAGAAAGAAACTGGAAAAGACATAAAATCTAAGGAACTAGCTGAAATCTGTCAGTAATTAGAAAATAATCCTTACCCCATTCAGAACAAATTAAAGTTAGATGGCTTGGTTCTAACTGATGGCCTAGAAACAGTGATATTTCATGTCCAATGCATTTTACTAGAAGTGTGTGGTAGTGAATAAAAGCAGTTAACTTTTGCAACATTTCATGATGCAAAACATACTGACTGTATTGCTTATGAAAGTCTTTTGAAATGTCCAACTGCTTTAGTAAGCAATGTTGAGGCCATAATCTGGAAGTGGAAATAATTTAATGCAACTCTTGTAACCAGTCATGGCCAGGTTCTCCTCACTAGTTTTCTAACATAAACTACAGAGCCAACGACTCCTAACAGAGAGCTCAGAAAGATCTGGAATTAGCAGGTTAAATTTTTTCACGTCAACAGCAAGTTAGGCACTCAATTACTATCTGCCATCGACTGTGTAAAAACCCACTGCTTTAGACTCAACTGCTGAAGAAAAAGCAGAATTGAAGTCTGCTTTATTGAAAAGCTCTGCAGGAATTACATGCTTTGTTAGAGAACATAATCTGATCAAATTAGACCAAAATTGAACTCTCTGTATCAATGCAGACTCCATGTTCGGACCAGGAATGTTTTTGCACATCACTCTAAAACCACCATGCCGAAAACAGGGAAGTCTGGAGCCCAGAACACTGTGGTGTGAAAATTTCATTTCCATAGTGGATTTTTCACCAAGACAATCCTAGATACACAGAAAATGAAACCCTGGAGAAGAAGTTCTGGAATGCCCTAGTCAATCACCTCACTTGAATACAATTGAAAATCTATGAAAAGAGCTAAAGTTCAGAGGGCATAGCAGAAACTCCTGGAACCTTCAAGATTTCAAGACATTTGGAGCAAAAGCGGGGGTCTAAGTTCCACTTAAACAGCTTAGCTCACGAGTTCACAAAAAAGGCTTTTTTACTTACTACTTATTACTACTAGAGTTTTCAATACATATTCCCTGTGCCAGTCTACTTCATAACTTAGTTAATGGACTTGTTTTGATTTCAACACACGTGGGCATTATTTGGGTCTTTACCAGCAACTGCTGTGAATTTCATGCCAATAGCCTCATTGGCATAAAATGAGGTTATGGAAATCTATTTCTCATTTGAAATATATTTCATTAGAAAAAGGTTGATGCGTTAGATACTTATTTTCCCAATTGTGTATATTTCAGATTCAAGCACACTTACTTCAGTCATCAGCCCTTTGTTTGACTGCACCTGCTGAGGATCCTTGATTATTTCCAGAAATAAGCCTGGGAAGAAATGTGAGACAAAGTTGCTACGTGTTTCTGAAATTTAAGAATAAATGTGAGGCATTTTCAAAGAAAGCTGATTTGATGTGTCATGCTTCCTGCCTCTCTACTCTGGTCAGCTCTGTATAAAAATCCTGGCCACAGGGACAGTATGTCCTGTCCTTTACAAAACATCTTAAAATTTTCACATTGTACGGTGGAAATCTGACACCGACATCTAGTGGTTACTAGGATACGGGTCGGCCTTCAGTGGGAGATAACACAATACAAAGCCAGTCATTAATGTTACCGCTAAACCCTGGTATTGTGGATTTAGTTCACAACAAAAGCCGGTGCTGGTAACTGAGAAGAAACGCTCAGGTACTGATCAAACGAGCTTTTATGTTTCATTTACCATCTGTGTGACATCAGAAAGCAGCATGCTATAAATATAATCCCCTATTCTTCTACTTACACGCATTTATACATTTCTAGCCTGCGGTGCAGGGGATTGTGATCAAAGTGAGGCATATACGAACTTGAAAAAGTCAGGAAATAATTAGCTTTTTGTTACAGACAGATGAAAGGCAGTGTTCGGTTACGCATTTGTTTAACTGGTATGGTTTTGGGTTTTCTAAACATCAAGTGGCTTTTTCTTAAATCGCACTCGATACATCAATAGCAATTGGGTCAACTATGAGCTTGTATTGTCAGACTGGTTTTTGACTCTTATCTGAAATCAATATAAAGTTGGAAGGATAAGTGGAACAGAGACTGCTTTATAGGGCAACTTCAATAAATGTTAAGGGCCTGCAAGGATCAAGGAAACAAAAGAACTAAAGCTAAGACTAAACACAAAAGTTAATGATTGACTGGCCAAATTTCGAGAAGTCCCATTTACTCACTCGTTAACTACCTCTGTGATGTTTATTTGTGGAGATTGATGCGTTGTCCCAGCTCCTCACCCCATAGGTAAAGTTTGCCCAAGCAAGTGGAAACCACATTATTTTATTGTGGCTAGTCTATAAGCTAGCAACAGGACATCAATATGTCTCCTAAGTAAACTGTTAGATGGAGGAACAAGAAGACAACACTTACGTTCAGGAAAAGGGTGAGGCTGAACTGTGTAAAGAAAGGACTGGACAAATGGCACCAAAGACACCGCATCCACTTTGGTGTTTAATATGCTGTTGTACTTAGGTTGGGTGATGTTCTGAGTGACTTCGGCCTCTTGACAGCTGAGCTGTGCAAAAACGTCCTGGGCCGAGCTGCTCCCCAGCAGCAGCAGCAGCAAGATCGTTCCTACTGCCCCGCTGTATGGCCATCTCCACATATTCTCACATACGTGCATTTTCACAGGTTAAACCAGACTGAAAATGTTTATCGGAAGAAAAAGTCACAGTTTCAGAGTGATTAACTCATGGTGCGAGCACTACCTGAATGCACCTGGAAAAAAGAAGTACAGACTGAATACAACGCTGAACTCAGAGAAGAAAATAGCTCCATTTATTAGAGATTTAAAGAAATCACTGAAACCCACAGAGTGAGTCACACAAACACAAAGAGATGATAAAACAATTTTCCTATAGTGACTGGGAAAATAAACAATGTTGTCTTTTACAACAAGAACCACAACAATGACATTTTGGAAACAGGAAGTAAATGTCTATTTAACTTCTAAAACAATGAAGTGTGGAAGATGTCGGCTTTTAAATGTTCCAAGAAATGTCAAGAAAATGACTGTAACCTAACAGACTTGTGTTCAAAGGGTAAACAGGGAGATAAGCTGCAGTTACCTGCATTAGTTTTGTTTATCCCAAACCATGCTTGTTCTACAAAGTTCTGAAGATTGTCAGAGCTTTTTAATAAAGCACACAATTGTATGTGTGCTCTATTAACTCTTCAAACCCTGACACAGGGAATAATACGCAGAGATTTACATTTTTTTTCTAAATCTGAACAAAACAAAACCTATTTTTGTCTAACATTTGACACATAAGGTCCTATGGCTTCTCAAAAGATATATTCAAAACAACAAAAAGACTTTCAGTACAGCCCAATTTTTAAGACAGTGATAACTTTGTTAATGATGTAGTGGTGGCTGAAAAACATGAATCAGAAAGGAAACTTTTATCATTTAGCAGTTAACTAAATACGCCAACAGTGAACAAAAAAAAAAATTAAGAGCTGCGATGAAAACAAAAAATTAAATGTTCTTACCTGGTCACTGGGTACAAGTCATTAAGGCATGGCCACTACAGAAAACAAGTAAGATCAAAGTGGTAAATAGGATAGATTTGAAGACAAGATACTGTGAGGAGAAGCAATAGTTAAATTTTGTAATTTCCTTTCACCCAACTCACCTTCCTTAGTCAAACAGCAAAATTGTACTTATGTTCACCTGATCCAGAGCTATTCAGAGGGAGGAGTGGGAGAATTTCAGTGCATTAGAGGAAATCTGATACGGTCTGCTCTTGTTGGGAAGTTGTCTCTGTGCTGGAGTGCACAGCTCTGACACAGAGGAGGGAGGGGACAGAACAGGGATTGGAGCAGAGAGAGAAAGGGAGGGTCCTAAAAACCAACACACAGAGAAAGAGAGGCAGGAATGGAAGAAGGAACATGTGGGGGACAGAGATGAAGAACATAATAGGCAAACTTTCCGAAATGGTTTCCTGGATCCTGGATTAAGCGTGTGTGAAAAGTTCTTTAAGATGACAAATATGTAAACACTGACTACACCTGATTCCAAACAAGGCCACTTATTTGTGTCCAGAGTTAATAAAATCCCATATGGTCACGTGATCATGCAAAGTAAGTCAAATGTGCAAGGGAAAAGCGTCCAAATAACACGGCACACAACTTGATATGTGTGGAGAAAGATATCTGAGGAAGATACACTTGGGATTGGGAGTTTTCTGAGATACACAATATCCAAAGCATGTCAAGGAATCCTGCAAGAACATTTCAGGGAATATTGGGGGTTATTGGAAACAGCTGAGAAATGTTATCAGAAGTATCCAAATGGAAGCTTTTCAGCGCCACTTTTCAGTGAAGCATGTCAAAACAAGAACAAAGATGCCGGTCTGTCTGAACAACACCCCAGATTAAATAGTTTCAGGAGAGGAACTGATGGGACAGAACCTGCAGAGGCATACCTTTATACTGATTATGCCTAATGTTAACAACTGTTGGCGTGGAGGTAGAGTTGGGCCTAGTAAACATTAAAAGGGGCAGCAAAAGTCTGCATAACTTTAAAGCAGTGGATGAATTGTCTGTCCGTTTCTGTTTTCTTTGATCAGGTGCACACCGGCTAATCACCTATAACTGGTTAACCTCAACCCAGTGTCGTCAATTACAAGCTGATCCTTTAATCTGTTCATCTAGAAGCTTTAGCACGTGAACACCACCACAACCAAAGAGTGCATTAAACAATCCAGTGTCTTCTGAAATAGCATCTCAGAGTCGGGCACATTTCACCGTTACAGTCGCAGTGAAATTTGTTGGCACATTGTGTAAAAAGAAAATAAAAATATGAGTACATTTATTCAGTGGAGGAAAAACATATGCAAGTCCTCCCTTTAAACATTAATGCTAATTTTCTCCTAAAGCCACATCCATTGCCGTAGTGCTCTGTAGATATGTTGCTCAAAATGCAGAGATGACAGAATTAGGCTGGTTAGAAAAGGTGTTTGATTCACATTATTTTTAGAGGTGGGTAGAGTACCCAAAAATTTTACTTGGGTAAGAGTAATACTACTTCAACATATTTTTACTCAAGTAAAAAAAAAAACGTAGCCATCCAAGGAATTAATCACGTTAGAGTAAAAAGTATTTTTAAAAATAGCATCTTATTATTTAAAAATTATCTAATGAGACAAAGATAAAGTTTAATGCAAATTCTGGTATTTTAGACTTAAATGAAAAAAGGAATAACATTATGGCCTGCTTTAGACAAGGTCCAACAGGGGCTAGAAGCCCTGTAGAAATGGCCCTGACCCACTTACTGTAGAGACAATACTAATATTTTTTATGATGATGTGCTCTTTCAAAGAAACCATAACTAATTGATTCCTTGGACCAATTTTATGTTTTGCCTTTGCAGTTAAACTTTAACAATGATTTATTTTATACAAGGAAATAGTGCCAGTTTTGTTTCATGCTTTTATTGTGGCCCCACCCAACAGCTTCCCGTTGTGTGGATAGTTATGCTAATATGATGTAGCTGTACTAGTAAGCGTGAGGTCACGAGCTAGAATCCATTGGATTTCATTTTTGTTTTTTTATGCTAGTCAGTCTCGAGTCAACTAGCGTCGAGTCGACGTTTTCTACGCCCTTAATCGTTGATTATGTCAAATATATACATAGATTTAAATATAGAATTTATGCGTCGTTTTGATGCAGTTTCTTAAGAAAAACAAAAAAAGGGCTCAGTGGGTAAAAGTTGCTATTTCACATAGCCTACTCATAATTTGTTTCAGGTAAACCTACCTGGAATGCTGGTGGTGTCTTAATTATTTCTGACCATAACTTATGGTTCCAGCCAGGGGCGCCGTACCACCTGGGAGGTTTACTGTGGAAACGATTTTGGGTCTTACTTCCGGCGTCCACCGGAAGTAGCAGTATTTCATTGTAATTTGTAGGGGTTTTTTTTGCCAATCTATAATCATGATAGGAGTTACATCGTTATTGTACAATATTTAGTACAACTTGTTTACGGACATGCTGTCTGCTTTCAGAGAGCTGTTCAGTACAGAGGATCGTAATTGTGAGTTTAATCACAGGGAGCGACCGGAACACAGCGATAAGTTCTGTAAATGTGAGTTAGCATCGCTGATAGCAGCTCATTTCCCTGAAGAGCTGACAGTAATAAAGAAGAGAAAAGCAGAGAAGCTGGGCCAGCAATGCATTTCTATTAGGCAAAATAAAATATCTGGGTTTATTTAGTCCATCAGAACCAGAACCTCGAGGTTCTCCGTTGCTGAGTGTCGCTGCAAATCAGCGGAGAAATGACCGCAGCTACTGCGCTCCAGACTGTAATACGGAGAATCTTCCCACTGGACTAGAACCGAACCGATTCACACATTAACCTGTTATAGAGAGAAACTTGCCACTGGAAAGTGTCGTAAGATGCTCTTGTGGAGCTCGGGTAAATGTGCTGCTGTTCGTGGCTGTACTCTAACAATGAGACCAAGTTTAATTAGTGGCAGTAACAAGTATAGGGGGGGAAAGTTAGGACAATTCCAATGACCCCTGACCGACAGCCCCTATCTATGTGGATTTTTCCTGTCTCTCTACTCTTTTTACAGTTACACAACAAATACAATGTATTTCTTACTCACAAAAATTCAAACAATCGTAATAAAATATTCCATTAGCACACTTAAGAGTGAGTGAAAGAGGTTGACTGACAGCACTAAGGCCCTCCTCCTGGTTCTGATTGGTTGTTTTTCAGAAGATGTATTTCTTTAGACAGCAATAGGAGTTAAGGGAAGAGGGGGATGAGATTAATCTTTTCACAGATTATCTGTTTCATGGCAAACTGTCACGACATGGTGACAGCTTTAACAACTGTGGAAAAAAATTGTTTTGTTAAAGTTAGATTCTGTCGCTTGAACAAAATACAGCAACATAGCATTTTTTGAGGAGTCACTGCTTATTAATTAATTAATTAATTAAGAGCTGACTTTAAATAATATTCAGTGTTAGATTTTCTGTATGCAAAGAGAGGTAATTCTTTATTATGCAATGGTGTAAAATCCTTCACTGACAGTCTAAAAACAATTAATAAAAGTGTAATCCTGGATTTGTAATTTCCTAGACTCAGTAACTGTGACTTTCTTTTAACTTCACCCACAGTGCCCAGCTTTAGTCAATAAGAATACTTGAGCAAATGCTGTAACCACCACTTCAGCCACTTGACCCAGATCAGAAAATAACTCTGGAGGAGCTCCAGCAATCCACAGCTCAGTTGGAAGAAGCTTTAAATATGTGTCAACTATTAATTACACTCTCCACAAATCTGGGATTCAGGAGAGTGTGGAAAGAGAAAAGCCACAAGGAGCCTCATTTACAGGTAGCCACAATTCATTCTCAGGTTCTGTATATGTTTTGGGGGTTTTAACTGGCTCTACACATCTGGTTGCAATAAATGGGTAATTAACAGACTTCTGCAGCACTGCGTGGCAGCTGAGGAAGTAATGCAATGCAATTCAGAGCGTCCCAAGGACCAGGATTGAAAACCAGTGATTTAGCGAATCCAGCAAACGTAGCAAAATGCACTCTGCTCAGGTGATAATAAAACATTTTGGCTGACATGTAGAAAATTTTGTATAGCGCTACAAACTCCACATCACCCTACAGTACACATTTCTCTTCCAATTTACAGCTTTGTGTTGCTCTGTCACAGGACTCTTTACTATCCAAACAGCTAAGTAAAACGAGTATAGACCCACAAATACTAAATAACCTTTTGAAAAAAAAATCTTGCTTGGATAAATGTCTACTATCCATTAAAAATTATCTGGTGAAATTTTTAATGAGCAACTGTTTTATTACTGTTTTCAATAAATATAATTATAGCCAGTGTTGGGTAAGTTACTTTAAAAATGTAATCCGTTACAGTTACAAGTTACCTTGTTTAAAATGTAATTGTAGTGTAACTTTTTCGATTACTTTTAAAAAGTAATGTAACTAATTACTTTAGATTACTTTTGGATTACTTTGAGGTTTTAATGAGTATTGACCCATGTTCAACATTTAATTTTTGAGAACTGAGTGGGAACCTTAAAAGAGCACTAAGCTGAGAGGGAATTGCTGACAGGCAATCACAGGAGGTCCACAAGAAGAGATGCCAGCACCAGGCATGTAAGATTTTCTCAGACTCCTCTCATCGGGCCATACTCTTTCCTGCTCCTCCCCCAGGCTCTACCATTTACGCAGTTTGCAGACTAACACAAGCAGGTTCAGAAACCACTTCTTTCCTACAGCGGTCACCTTATTGAACTCTTCCCAAAGACCAGTCTTTCCTTCCCCTCTATCCATACCTTACTGTACCATCCCAACATTTGTACAGTGTTCCTCTTCAATTCGCACCTGTATAGCCCTATCTACAGTGGCTCTGCACATACATGCATTTCCCTAGGGGTAATTTATTTATTCTGCTGCACATATCTATCAACCATCTTTCCTTACCCTAGCTGTGAATAACTGCATTTTATCTCTAAATACTGCATGCTGTACAATCTGCACACGTTGCACTTGATTAGATGCCAAACTGCATTTCATTACTTCATACATGTGCAATGACAATGAAGTGCTCTAGTTTAGTAATAAATAAGCAAAGTAAGACTTTTACATCACATTTTATTTTTCGTGATTTTTTCTTTGCACACCCTTGCTTGTAAAATTAAACACGGCACAATACAGTGCATCAAGAATTAAGATGGACGATGGGTCCCGAGTATCAGATGGACTAAACGTGCCTTTCAGAAGAACGCCTGGATGCTTCCTCTGAAAAGAGAGAGAGAAAAAAAGATAGAAGAAAAATATACTATAATTAATAATTATATGTTCAAAGTAGCATTAATTGGGGCCTGCCCATAGCAATGCATAAGGAGAGTAGTGACTGACTGACTTGCGAAGCAAGTTATAAAATTCCACAAGCTAATGACTACTATTTAGCTAAGCTTAGCATTGATGCTAATTTTTAGCATCAGAACGCTGGGTCCAAACCGACGGGCACACTTTGGCAGGCCCCAGTTAAATTTCTTCAGGAATTTTCTAGTTTACTTTATGTTCATCATGAAAACCATAACACTAGCACATTGCATACAATGTCTCATGGGAAAGAATAGATTCCAACGTTTGTCAGGCATCAACACCAAACAGTCAAATATTCGTAAAACAATACGCTTCGTCTATCAGTGAGTTGCACTTACCTCTAAATGTTTCCTCAGGTTTGACATAGATTGCTTCGACGTGGACAAGTTCTTGATAGCCGGCAAACACTTCTTGCACTGCACGGTTAAATTTGAGCCATTTTCACATATGTAAATGAAATGCTCCTTATATTTCCAGAGCTGGAAGGCTGTCATTTTTGATGCGCTGCTTGAGCTGAAATGGAACCGTCCGCTCGCTTGCTGTTCCTCCAGGAGGCTCCGCCAGCACAGGACGGAACATCAGAGTGGCATTGCGGCTGGCAAATATGATAGAGACAAGGAGCCGTAGCGGGAAACGGCGATATAGGGCGCAAAGCAATAAAAATATCATTACATATTTCGCAAAGGTTTTAGTTCATTTTTTTTTTAAAATGTAACTAAATTTGTAATTCTTAATATTTTCGGAAGTAACTGTAACTGAATTACATATTTTCTCATTGTAACTGTAACGAATTACAGTTACTCTTTTTTTGTAATTAAATTACGTAACGTCGTTACATGTAATCCGTTACTACCCAACACTGATTATAGCTAACTTTTTTTGTATGGGTTGTAGATATTTGCACAGTTTCCAACCATATAAGAAAAACAGATCTATGTAAAGATGACTGATGGTGTCATTCTATTGTAAAAATTAAATGGAAGACGTATGAAAAATCTCAAAATATGGCTAACCTCTTCATCTGCTAATATATCTACTTTCAAAAGTTGAGGTGTTTCTTCCATCAATTTAGTCAAAGCTCATCCCACAACTTTCTCCGCCACTCCTCTGTGGGCTTTTATGGCTTCTTAGTACAGTATGTGACAAGATTGGTTTACTCACTATACTGTATAAGCAGTGGTGTCATAAATAACTTATTCTATTTCAAACGCTACGTTTCTTTAATCCTCTAAATTGTTTGTATTCTGTTAACTAAAACTTCCTTGGAAAACCAAAAAATAATAATTTCAGGAGTAGTACTTTTTTTTTTCTTTTTTCAAATGAGTACAACCGATATTCAGTGAAAATTCATCTTTATTGATAACATACAATAATTATTACTGACAGAAACCTGGCAAAGAAATATATAAAACCACCCCTGTGATGAGGTGCTACAAGAGCCAGCTACAGGTGCATTGCCATTTCTCTGCCTCACACACTTATATTTCCCATATTATGTCAACCTGTAAAGAGCACAGGGTGCTGGTAAGTCGACCCTGCGTTTGATTTTCATGTCCGCCTTCTGAACTGATACACCACAAATAAAAAGTAGCCTAGGAGGCACTGGGAGACAGTTGGAAAAAGGGTTTAAAACACGACAGCTTGTTGGGGATTTTGTACACGATGGTGGAGGAAACTCTTGTCCAGCTGCTCAGTCTGGTGCTTAGGGGGACCCCTGGTGGACGAATCGGAGTTTCACCGTTTCACTATGTGTGTACCTGCACACTGACCGCAACTTGAACTGCATCGATTTACCAACTACATAGGTGAATTTACCCCAAATGATTGATGTAGGTACAGGATTTAATAATAATAAAAATGTGTAAAAAGTTTTCGATAAACTTAAGTCTTATTGAAAGCTGCACCACTGTGGCACAGAAAAACAGAAATATCTGTATTTATTTATAAGGATGTGACTTTCAGAGAGCAGAAACTTATGGCACGGCTATGACGTGTTTTTACAGAGAAAGCAACTGCCTGACTCACTGGATTTATGTCAAACACTGCATCACTGTGATAAGCATTCTGACTCAGCAGCAGCACAAATTCCTCCGGATATAATCATGAGTATTGTACAGATGGGTTAAACCTGAACAGAACATCAGTACATAGAAAAATAAATAGTTTGCTAAAATGAAGGTAAAGTTATTTCATCAGTGATTGTACCATTAAAAATCATGTTTTTTAAAACAACTTACAGGGCTTTTTTTTTCCATCTCTTTACATTAGATTGAGTTTCTCATAGTTCAAAGGAATACATAGAACTTTTACAGAAAGTACTACCTAAAAATATACAAGCACAGACACAAACATGAGGAGGAAAGCCAACAAAAATATTCAAAATAAAAACAGCGCAGTGTGTAAGAGTCTTTACATGGAGCTCCTTGGTCTGCAGCTTTCTTTGTTGTAATTTAAAAACATTGCTGGGAAGCTTAATACAAAAGTTTTCCTATTTTACAATCCAGTTAAAACTTGATTTTTAAAATATTCTGAGTAGCAAATTCGAGTTTTCTGTTACTATATTTTTCTGAAGAACCCCGCTCCCTTACCCTCCCGAAGAATAAGAGATTTAAGGACAAAATAGACAGTTTTGCAAGGATGGGACATTAGATGGAGATTTAGTGGGGAAACAAGTAACCGCAGTTCTGCTTTGGATTCGCATCAGATTAGCTGTAGAGCAGTAGTACAAACAATAAACTGTTTATTACTGAGGTCAGATAGCAGAGGTGGGAGAAAGTCATTATTCTGCCAGTCCCAAGTCAAGTCTAAAGCCAAGATGTTCAAGTTTCAGGTCAGATCTAAAATCTTAAACTTAGAACTTTCTTTAAGCCAGGAATCTGCTCAAATATTTAACTTAAAAAAGTAATCCTAATTTCTAAAGTGTGTTAGTATAATTTAACAGCTGTGTTTTCTTGTCACAACAAGCAGTTGAACATGAACTTACTAACCTTCCCCCCAAAAAATGTCCTCTAGGTGTTTTCACAGTAAATATTAACATTATTTGATTCAAGAAATGGCAAAAGAAATATGTTGAAAAACATACTTTTTGTATGAAACAAAAGTTCAACCATTTTCAAGTTAAAAAAGCTTAAATCCAAATGAAGTCACAAGTCAATGGCGGTAAAGTCCAAATTGAGATTCTACTCTTGTGATTTCCTTAAGTCGTGTCTAAAGTAATTAAATGTTTGACTCAGGTCCACACCTCTGCCAGATGATGGATGACAAAAGCTTACAGAGTTATCATCACCACATTAAAAATGATCTAACAGCAATAATTATACATTAATATACTGAAAGTCTCAAATGTCTTACATTTCTTACATAAGCAGTAATAGAAAAAAAAAAAAATACACGTCAATTTCATAAGAAAAATAGACTGCCGTTAATAGTGGAAAACAGTGCAAAGAAAATCCTGGGGTGTTACTGTTTGCTTGCCGTTTTTTTTTCAAATACTTTACATAAAAAAACAGATCTAAAATATAGAAAATAAAAACAACTTTGTGGAGTCTGGTGCTCTGGTCCAGACATGCTGCGTACCACCTCTCTCCAGTACCTCACTGTTTGGGGTCACAGATGTAGGCGAAAGTGTTTGTTGTTGCGTGGACTGGTCTGTCTGTCTGTGTGGGTGTGTGTGTGCGTGGATGTGGGGGTGTGTGGGTGAATGTGTGAGTGTGTGTTAAGAGATTTTGCGTAGTGGTTCTCAACTCCGGTCCTCAAGCTCCGGCACTGTACAGGTTTTTGTTCCAACCAGGTCCTACAAAAACAAATAATTGAGTTTTTAAAAACTGAACGTTGAATTTTGACACTTTAAGTGCACATAGTTGGATGTTTACAGCCTGCAAAAAGGTCAGGTTAAGGTAAAAATTAAGGCTAAGCATTTTTCTTTCAGTGACAGTGAGATCAACAGAAACAATGAGGTGCGTCTTCAAGGGGAGGGGGAAAAAAAACGCACAGCTGAGAGACCCGAGGTTGGAACAAAAACCCACCGACGTGACCGCAGCGGTGAGTACTCTGATGGGACACGTCAAAATTGGCTCAGCTTTGTGGTGAGAGTGGAAGCGCAGGCAAACAACACCGTTACCACTCCTTTAAGAGGACTGACAACAGCCAAAGCGACGGAGGGTACGAGGCTGAGCACCACTAATTATGTGCAACAATCTGCAGGAGATTCAGTTTTGCTTCAAGCGTCGGTCCACCAGCTTTAATTTCTCTCACTGACTCTGCTTTCCCAGCAATGGTACAGTTTTAAACATCAACTCAATAGAAGTGCTCGGTGCAGCCCTCCCTCATCCATCCTGCTATTGTCATGGCTGAGGCAAGGTTCCAGTAGTTTTTAAACTTAAAATTTTTACATCTGGCTTAGACCTCAGCAGTCTACTGGGATGACTGGGAGTTGTCATTCTTGCCCTCCTGACTGGGGGCTTTGCTGTTCCAGGGCGAGTGAGCCCCTAGTGCAGGCGAGCTGTTGAAACTGTCCTCATCGTCCAGGCCATTCGCCCCATCGTACTGCGTGTTCTCCAGTCGTGTGATCAGACGCTCGTCTTCGTCACCAAACTCCCCTCCCATCAGTGTGGGCTCTCCCACCATCATCACATCCTAAAGGGGACAGCAAGGGCCGGTACACATTATCCCCATAATACTGGGGGGGAGGGTACTCGCGCAATGAATGGCTGTACGACGACTTAATGGGAGTATTTTTCCCCATGTGGTCCAGGTGCAAACCAACTGGGTTAAATTTTTAGTCATTCAAACTGATTTTAATGAATGAAACGCATTATATATGCTACACATGCCACATTTTACGGAAAAACAAAAACCTCTAAATTTTGAGCGATTAACCCATTACAGTTAAACTTAGCAGGGCAAGGTTTTGTTGGGGCATCTGTCTGGACTATTCCAAGAACCAGAGTTGACCCAGCTGGGCATCCCTGATCCTTGAGTGCTGCATCACAGGGGGGGGGGTTCATTCCACCTCGGGTCTCATTTGCTCAATCAAGCAACCATGAAGGCAAAGACAGCTGTTATGTGTGAATCAGGCACTTTGATGAGCTTGGTTGTAGCCAACACCAAACCCAACTGTTCCAATGAAAAAAAATAAATAAATAAAAAAATCACAGCAAGGTTATTCAGCTACACGCCCCAAAAATACATTCTGCACTAATCATAAAGTGAGATCTCATGTGCATCCTCGATATGAACTCTGCCACCAGAGGACCAGGGACTGCCCATTACTGGTACACATGAGAAGTCTAGCATGTCACTAATTAGGTTTAAGTTTGGGAAGAGTAAACTTATCCCTGAACCCCGTCTGAAACCAAACCACATTTAGACCGTCCTCACCTGCTGTTTGGTTTACGACACATCAAATTACTTTATAACCTCACTGCTCTTCTGCTTGTCACAGTCAACTGTAGGTCAGTCAGGAAGTAGTAATGCTTACAGGTACCTGGCTGGAGAGTGAGAAACTGTTGGCCGGACTCTTCTTTTTGCTGTTGCTGTTGTTATTGCCGCCTCCGCCGGAGCTCACGTTGCTTCCGCCGGACACTTTCCTTTTTCGCCGCTTGTTTGGAGCTTGTCTTGCTGGCTCAGCTGCACACAGATTAGAGACGGTGCATTTAGTGGAATGGTTTTCATATCTGCACCTCTGAAACTACAGTACCCAGCTAAAGTATTCACACCCCCTTAATGGTACAACTACAAACTTCAGCTAACTTTATTGGGATTTTTTGCAACACATGATTGAAGTGGATATAAAAGATTAACTGGATGGAGGAAATCTGAATGTCAATTTCAAGTCTTGCCACAGATTCTCAAGAGCCATACGTATTTGACCTGCCAACGGGTTGTTTATGAAGATGGACATTTGAGAACAAACGTCAGACAAATCTTTTTAAATAGAAGAGCATTACGCTGCTACCACCAAATTTGGATCAAGCTTAAATACGGTTTCATCATCTCTCTTCCACATCACAATTATGTACTGTGTTGTGCTAGTGTGCCACACAAAATAGAAAATATACATTTAGGCTTGTGATTGCATTCTGAGAAAATATGGAGTATAATAAGTTTTCAGAACATTGCATCATGGTATTGGTTGATGAATACAGTATAGTTTAGGATGAACTGAGCCAAAGATGCACTCAGGGGTTACCTGGAGGCGCTACCATCCTTTGCCATTTCTGGAAAAGACAGGTTTTCAGACAGTCTCTTGGACTCAAACTGTAAGTCTTGTGTCTGGACATCAACTCCTGCATCGGCTCCAATATCACACATAACTTCAGGGAAATAAAAAGGCAACATATTTAAAATTTTACCTTAACACTCAAAGTGAGGAAAAAAAAGAAAAAGAATAGAAGGTTTAAAAGAAAGCTTTCTTACACGGAGGTAGTTGAGCGTCGAGTTGGACAGCCCACACCTGGTGATGTTTTTAGCTAGCTGATCGAGCATCTGAGGATCCTTAGCGGTTAAGATACAAAAAGTGAATAAATAAAATAAAATATGGAATGAAAACATTTTTAATGCATGCAAATTTCCATTAGTGTAATTTTATTTCACACTCACATGCATAGCCAAAATGCTCCTTGGCAAAACCTCTCTGTGTTGCCTGATGCTGAAGTGCCATGTCTTGATTCTCATCATGTCATCAAACATAAATTCTAGATACAGGCGACCCTCAACACACACCTAATCCACAGGAGAGACGGTCAGAGGAACTGGAGAAAATTAGCTTTTTATTAACCAAGTAGGAGAATAGAACCAAAACATTTACCTGTGTAAACATGGGTTTGCCATTTTGAGTCACCATGGTGCATTGGTCACAGTCAAGAGACACAAAGTTACTGTGAAAAGACTCCTTTGGGTGCTTCAAAACATAGAACAGCTCTGTTGCACCTCCCTCAAAAATACTTCTGAAGTATCGAGGAATCAAAGTCCTGCCGATCGCTGTGAACAAATCGAGGGAAAAAAGAAAAAAACAACATAAGAAAACACAGCAGAGAAACAAAAGAGACAGAATGTCAAAGAAACAAAAAGTCCACATAACCAGCAGTAAAGTATCTCTCACTATATCGTTTGGGGCCATCTTCCAGACAAAAAGTGACTGTGAGCATGGCGTCATCCTCAAAAAACTCTGTAGTGAAGGCATCCCACCAGAGATTGTCACAGTCCTGAAAGCAGAGGTAGATTAAACTTTAATCAATCTATCAGAAGTGGTTGGAGAAGGGAAAATGTACATTGTCTACAGAGAAAAGGAATACAGGAGAATGTGTCTAAAACTAATTAAATTCACCAAAATCTTAAAAAGAACTTGAAACTCTTACAATGTGTCTTTGTTGTGCAACGTCCAAAAAACAAGCTTAGGAAAACACTTTAAACAAAGCATGCTTAAGTATATTAGACACTGATGGGCATTAAACTGTGGCTAAAATTCCAACAATGCTCAGTGGTCAGCTTAGATGAGCTTGTTGTCTCATCTACGTTGAAAACATAAATGGTAAAGCAACTTCAAAAATTATGAAACAGACTACTGGTGCAAAGAATTAAAAATATCCAGTAATGTTTTTACTACCATGTACAGCATCTGATTGTGTAGGACTTTAGGAGCTCACCTTAGGTGAGGCAAAAAATGTCAATAAAAGAGTCAATTTTGATCTGAGCTAGAAACAGGACTCACCTCTGTCCAATTCTGTAATCTTTTGTTTAGCTCATATATCCGGTAATCTGTCTGGTTCCCATACGGTGTGGGTCTCCTGAAACAATAAGATGAGTCAAATGTCAAATGAGTAATTAATTAAAATAATTAACGAGCAATCATTTGTGGCACAGAACAGAAACTGTTTAAAACCCTAAAATATTACTCTGAATGGAGGAGTTGATATCTAAACATAGGAATGTTTTGTATTTGCAAACAGTTAAATTAAATGTTGTAATCATAGTGCTCACATTTAGGTAAAGAGCAGCAAAGCTTAGGTGAAATATTAATTAAAGCATAAATTTCTGGGAGAAGGCAGGGAGAAGAAACCCTATAATCAAAATCATTTTTACTAATGAGATAAAGTGTTTATTTTCAGAGATACATATTTAAATTCATATTTATGCTCCAGGATTGTGTCTCATCAGCCAGTGTGAATTTAAATGGAAGCTGTCATGCAGCCGTTGACTTGCTCCATCGGGAGATATCTCACATGCTTTTATTAAAAGTGATTTTAATTCTTTTGAGCGAGAAAGTGAGTGCAAGTGTTGTGAAATGTTCACGACTTCTTGCTGTACAAAGCCTAGTTGTAAATTGAAACTTAACTCCGTCTCTTTCCCTTTACTGCACTAAAGTGTTTCAACTTCATTCAGTTTAGTGCAGTTATTCGTTTACCAAACATTCGGAGTGAACTGACAAATTTTAAAGAGTAAAACTAAAGCTGTGACAAAAATGTGATTAGAGTTTAACAGCTTTTTATTTTTACAAAACTAACTTTTTCCCCTCACTTTCGTGCATCCATGTGGGAATTGAGATCAGCACAGTTAATTAAAAATCAAACAGTCAGGCATTTTAACGTCTGTAGCAACATGCCTTGCTTCTGAAACATAACTTCTATGAAACAATGTGATGTTACTGCTGCAGAGTTCTGATTTCACTGACAGCTCATTCTAGAATCTGAAGCAGCAACACTCCAGCATCAGGAGACATTCTCGGATTCAGCCTGGGCAGCATATTAGCAACATAACTAATGATATCAATGAACACTGTGGTGCTATCAGATTTAAATAACCCTCATTTTTACTCACTCAGAATATCCCTACCATGGTGACTTTTAGAATCTCAGTCACTAAGAATCAGCATCAGCCGTGGGGATCAACATTAGGGAGAGCATAAAACTTGAAATATAACACGTCAAGAATTGCTTCCAAGCCAAAAACGGATTATTTGAAATAATTATATTTCGAAAAATTGTGACAAACTATGACTTCTCATTTCATGTGTGTTCCATGACAGCATCAATAGATACAGATATACTTCGAACTATTATAACACATGCAGTTTAATCTGCTTGGTGTATGCAAAAACAAAAATTATGCATTGGGTTTATCTTAAGGAGAATCCTTTGTGTTTGTCTCTATGCAATGTTATACATTTATAGCCCTGCAATCTATTGCAAAGGACAAAAAAATTAACTGATCTTTTTTTTTTTTTAAATACTTCCTATTATCGCAAAAATGACAAAGTATTATTATTATTCCATTAGTAAAAGTTACAATATTTTTTGTTTCAGTGCTTTGTTTAATGCCTAAATGTGCATTTAGACCAACTAGATGACCGTATGTTCCAAGCTGAGCATGCTCACCCCATTCCAGGCTCCATGTATGACGGTGGGTACATAGGTGTAGGCCTAAGAATGTAGAAAAAAAATTCTTACAAATGCAGATCATTACAAAAAACTTAACTCTTTAAAAGTAAATGTTGTTAATCATATTTAAATTTTTAAGATGCAAGGATAGAAAACATATTACTTATCGATTTGTATCTGTAAATAATTCAAACCATGATAGTAGAGAGTAAGACTAAATAAAAAAACTGAACAGGACACAAATGTACACTTATATAGATCAAGATAACCAATTAGTGAATCAAATTAAGCAAAACAAAAAGCAATAAAACCAGTGTATTGTTGTGAGTTGTTCAAGTTTTAGAACCCTCTCCTTCAACGCTGAAACTGACACCTACCCCACATCTCTGTCCAGCATAGCGCCTGGGTGGAAGGGGGGAAAGCTGCCACCGTTGGGGGGTTCCTTAGGAGAGTACAGTTTGAATGATTTTGACGAACAGCCTTCACAGAAAAAAAAAGAAGGGGTGGGGGGAGGGAGCAGAGAATTAAAAAGGAGATTTAGATTACTTTGGATTTACTGCATTCAAATCACAGCATCAACTAAGTAATCTAATGTTGGATGATTTGGTTGCGATTTGCTCAAATGAAAGCATGCTGCAAAAACAATTTCCTGCCGCATTCATTACCTAATGCATCTTCAATCTACTAAATGGACAAGAAAACAAATCATCATGAGGGCATTTATTAGCCTTCGCACATCTGAGGCAAATAATCAGTCAAGTAGGCAGATGAAAGCAAAGGTGGCCAGGTTTGTTGTCATTTTTTGTACCTTTTCATGCAGCCATCTGCATTAGATGTGTGATCCCAGAAGAAAACAATCTTTTTACTCTTTGTGTATGTGCGTGTGCATGACTCCCCCCTTAAGTTGCACAGAGTACCCATCCCCCTACTTCATATGCTGGCTGCTGTTAACCCTTTTCTTCCCAGACAAACCAGCAATGTTCAAACAATGTTTTAAAAAAAAAAATCTATTCTGCAGCTCTGCTTGAGATGCATATGCACAAACGGCATGATCCAAAACTTCATCTAATCATGTTCAAACAAGAATATTTCATAAATAATCACAGTACTGAACTGAAAAAGCAAGAGAGTATAAGCCCTGGAAATTTGACCCAGATTTGGTAGACATAGCTCTTTTTTCAGCTTTGTTTTTCCACAAATGCAAACAATATTTCTAATGCATAATGAATTTCATGTATGTGGTCCGGATTCTTTGCAGTCATAGACGTAACACTCCTAAAAGCTTGGTAAACGTGCGCTTTCTCTGTTAAAAATGTTGACACGTTACACTTTTCAGATCAAATATTCTCAGACAAGACACCTGAGGGCAGCACAATGTTCCTGTAATTCAATCTCTATACACAACAGTCTGTCACTGTCAGTTTGGCAAAAGAAAACAGGATCATACCTAATTAAAAACAGCAGGGGACACACACACACACACACAAACAACGCCAAAGAAAGGATCAAATATTACAGGAATTTCATTTCAATATTTTCTCATCAGTTTTTGTGCAGTTATAAAAGGGACCTGTAGGGAGACTACTCCCCCAAAAGGTGATTGCAATACGCACATTAACGTGGGTAAAAAGGGAAGCCAATCCCTTGAACAAATAGGATCCCTCCTTCATTTGCTTTCAACCTCTTCCTCCTTTCTTCAGCAAATCCGAGAGTCAAGGCAGGTCATTCTCCACTCCCTATTATGATAAGGGCTAAACCTGCAGTGGGAAACTCAACAATGGCATTATATGGTTTACATATGACCTTTTCACCTGCTCCCCAAGAATCCTGTCCATTAGTCCCAGACTGCATTGAGTCCTACATTTAAACTCTTTGTTTCAACAAAGTAAATTTATGTATATCATAAAAGCACAGCAGTTGGTAAAAAAAAAAACTGTCATCTTTTGAAATCTTTAAAGTAAACATTATAGATGATCATATACATATGCTTTGATGCATACATTCAAATGACCTTGTTGCTAATTTTTCTATTCAAAACTTACTTTCCCAATCATATAACTTGCAGAACATCCATCTGTTTTGCTTTGTGTGATAAAAAAAAAGACTAAATTAGTCAGAATATGAACTGGAAGGTCAGACCAAATAAAAGAAAAGAAAAAGAAATAAAAATAAGTAGGAAAGGCTAATGGGTGCACCTTTCGTAAGCATGGAATTTAATAGCTTACAAAAATAAAAACAAATCACTTTACTAAAACCTAAAAAATATATATCATATAAATAGGCAAAAACCACAAATGTTTTATTAAAGAGGCAGGTCCAAATAACCAGCTAATGTTAAAGTAATAAGAGTTGAAGGTAAATAACTGCAGCCTTTAAACAGCTTTCATCGTATGGGAGCTGTAAAGGTATCTCAGGCAGTAATTTAGTCCACCTAAACTACTTTACTGTAAACAACACTAGCTTTAAATCACCTATCCACCCCCAAAAAACATTAAATCTAAAAAACGATCCATTTACAGCTATTCAATGCATCAAAAGACAAATGTTCACAGATTTCATCAGAAGTCATCTCTAACGCAATTAAAGCAAGAAAAAAAAACAATAAGTCGTAGTAACCAGGTTGTTAGTGTTATATATATGTATAATATATATAACTCCTTCAAACATATGAGAAGTGCTGAGGCGCTCCAGATCTCACAGAGGTTAACTCCACATAAAAAGACCTTGGTGTAATTTAGTCCGCCCAAACTCCTTCACTGCAAACAATAGAGCTGCATCCAGGATGGCCCTCAGCCAATAAAACATCAATGTGCAAACACTCTTCAGCATACTTCCACAGCAGGTCAGAGGAGTCGTGTTATACCTCTGTGAGTAATAATGCACCGTATGCATTTAAGAGTGTGGCAGCATCCAGTTTACCTGTCGGGACCAGGCGTGAACTAACTCCTGGGCCGTCCTCATTAACGGTAACCGTTTAAAGACGGATGCCATTGCTAAGCTATTAACCTACTAGCTAAATGACCACCATAACCACCGTCCGCCTTTAAGTTCTTATTTCCAACCAGCGTCCTGTTTCAGTGTTTCTTTGCTACACAGGCTTGCAACTGAATATGTATAGCTAAAAGTTTTTAGCTACCTGCAGAGAAAGGTTCAGAAAAAGTCGGCGTCGTTCAACGCCTCGGCTCGGTGTTTCTTGCCAGCTAGCCTCGCTGCTAGCCGGAGCGGCAGGATGGAGAAAGCTCCAGCGTTTACCGTGGATAATTTACTCTCAAGGTCCAAAAGGCGGCGGCCATGTGACAGAAAAAAAGCCTCCCGCTACTTCCACCGATTTCAACCGACCTGCAATAATAGAATACCTACGTTTTAGCAGACATTAGCTAGGAGGACCGTGATACCTATGCTTGTATTACTACAGGACCCCTTTGTTCCTGCAGCCGAGACGCGAACAAACGAAGACCCCGCCTCCAGGCTCCTCCGCCCATCCCGACTCACAGAGCCGGACAAAAACAGGCCTCCCTCCCTCACTCCCTCACTGGGCCCCCAATTTGTTTTGTCTGGAACTCATCAGTGCACCAATGGCCTCCAGCATGGAACAAGGTGGGTGCCCATTGAGAGGAACAATCATTTTCCCACAACGCAATTTATCTTTTATTAAAGAAGGAAAATGTTAAGAAATATGCTCTCTTATGCTGTGTATACTGTGGCTCTCAAAAGACTATTCACACCGCTTTTAAAATGCCAATGATGCTATAATAAATCATCAATTTGTTCCATATGTAATGTGACATTCATCCATTACAATTCAAATTGAGTTTTTAAAAATCTGAAAAAAGTTAGATGAATAGAATAGAATAGAATAGAATTCAACTTTATTGTCATTGCACTGTCACAAGTACAAGAATAATCACTTCTTTAAGTGCATAATTAATTGAATAACCTTTTGCTTCAATTTTAGCATTCACTATTCTTTCATTGCACCTTCACATTATAATATTTGTCCAGTCAACTTTGTAAAATTCTCCAAATTTATTGTGAGTACATCTCTTATCCTCACCCTTCTTCATCTGCCAGATTTTCTGTTGAATTTCATTCTGGGCTTTGACTCGGCCAACCCAAAATGTTTCTAAAGTCATAATTTTTGTTAAATTGGATGTACTTTTTGACTCACTGGGATAATGGGAATTCAAAATTCCTCTTCTGTATACTCGTTTGTTTTCTTCCTCTCCAGTTAGGAGAAAAAAATCATTGTCTTTGTAACAATGAACTTGATAATAAAACTAGTTTTTAAGTAATCTTCAGCTGACAACAAATTTTATGGCTCAAAATTCATAATTCAATCCACTTCAGTTAGAAACATTCGTTTCATTCCATTTGAAGAAAAGTAACCCCAGATCATGATGCTACCACCACCATGCTTTGCTATGGGCACTGTGCTCCGTGTAATAAGATTATAGATGATTGTTGTTGCATGTAGAATCAAATGGTAGCTTTGGAGGGCTGATTATACAGGATTTATGCACATTTGAAGGTAGAAATAGTTATGAACTGATTTATCAAATTTACATTCATTTACATCATAAAAACCTTGCATTTTAACAGGAGTATGTACACTTTGAGAGCCACTGTAATTTTTAGATATTATATAGTAAGCAGGTAAGCAGATGAATGTGTTTCACAGTCTTTCCTTGTCCAAAGAGCTACACATTTCATCTTATTCATTTTACAAATAGAATGAACAATGTAAACTAATTAAGTAAGGCAAAAAAGGACAAATAATGATTAAAATATTTTTTTTAAATCTGCTTTAACAGTAACTGAAAAGGCTCTGTCTCATTTGGGATTTAAATCATGATCTAAGGACATTTAGGACAAACGTGTCTGTTGATCTGAGATTTCTCAGGGTTAGATAGATATGAACATGAAATGAAATGAAATGTATGATTCATTTAGTGCCTTTAAATATATTCTGGAATGGGAAGCCAATACAAAAGGGTTAAGACTGGTTGGCTTAATGTGGATATGATCATTTAAAATCAGAAATTGCATTTTATTCAAAACTTTATACCTAAAATTGTGTGCCTGTTAGCTTAGGTTTTTTTAAGTTTTAATCTAATATTATCTTATTAGCTTGGTTATAATAGTTCTCCATAAAATAATGTGAACAATAAACAAACACAAGATCTATAGGCTTTTTTTCCATCAAATTTGCCAAGTTTAGCATTTACCACAAACAAATAGTTGTTTGAATTTTGTCCTACAGAGCTGTATGAGATAATATCTTAATCACAAAAAGTCTCTCTGGTCTAAACTTCATAATGAGTAAAAAAGATTTTTCATAAGTTCAGAATCTCTCTCAAAGTCATTTAGGTTGATTAAAATGTTCCATTCAGAAAATCTGTGTAATTCCAGCCAACTTTTCAAATGCTTTCTTATTTGGACTGCAGCTCTAAGCCTGTCTTAGCCTTAAAGTTATGTGATCTGCAGCCTCACTTTCAGTCAACATCCACTCTTGTGTTTACAAGCAATATATCTGAAGGATAGAAAACCTTTTGTGGTCTCAGGGTGCATTTAAAGCTCATTTGTTGAGGCTTTCACTTTAGCTGCCACTCAGTTTGTGGAACTCAATAAGCCTGGAATGCAGCAGAGTGAAGAAGTGCATTTGACCTACAGCTATTCTCACTGTATAAATCTCACACCAGGCACAGAACAAAAACATAAAATTAAAGTGTGAATTTAGATTTAATATTCCATCAAACAGAAAAGCACAAGTACAATGTCTTAGACAATTATTCATACCGCTGCAACTTTCTCAATTTCTATTCTGTTATGACGGTAAGTTTTATTTTATTATATTGGGTTTGTAGTGCTAAGACAAAGCATTGTGTGGGTCTAAAGTTAGCATACTTTTTAGTGAACACTCAAAAGTTACGTTCGTACATGGTTAAGTATGTATGAAATTTGTATTTCTGCTAATAGAAATTAAAGTAGGAAGTGTGTGTTTATATATGTATTAATCCCTCTTTACTCTGATACCTTTAAGTGCAATCCAGTGCAAGGAAAATGGCTTAAACCATCATAAAAGGTCTAATTAGAGGTCAGCTGTGTGTAATTTAATCTCAGTATAAATGCAGCTTTTTTGTTATGATCTCAGAGGTTTGTTAGAGAACATTATAAAGCAGACAGCATCATGAATACCAATACTGCAGACAGGTCAGGGATAAAGTCTGGAAACTTTTTAAGCAGGATTACATTGTTAAATATTCTACGCACAACTTGTGGAGCCCTTTTCAATTATCTGAAAATGGAAAGAGTGCAGCACAACCAAAAAGCTACAATTGTCCACTTACAGTCAGAGATATGGCGACCATTACTCAGAGAAGCAGCCAAAAAGCTGGTGACTCTGGAGGAGCTGCAGTGATCCACAGCTCAGATGGAACAATTTGTCAACTGAAAAACTGTCAGCAGCAAGCATGTGATGGACACAGCAAGAAAGAAAAAGGCGCTCTGGTCAGATGAGACAAAAATTGACCTTTTTGACCAACATTATATATCTGAAGGAAGCTAACACTGGACCTCCCCCTGAACACATACTAATGCTTTTCTTCAGGTAGGTTGCTTAGTGCTGATGGGAAGATGGATTGAGGTAACATAATTTGGAAGAAAACCTGTAGCAGCCTGAAAAAAACGGGACTGGAACTGTGGTTCACTTTCCAGCAAGACAACTCCAAACAATAAGAGCTTCCGCTGAATGGTTTGAATGAAAGCATGTTCATGCAGCTAAATGCCATATCTGCATCGTGTTCTAAATCCGATGCATCACCTCAAAAGTGAATCAACTTAAAGTACAAAATGTTCAGGAATAGAGCACTAAATCATTGATAAGTGTTTGCTTCCCTGGCCTGCTGATGAACTGAGATAATGTACTTACTGCAGTAAAAGAAAACCGAAAAAGCCCAAAGAACAAGTCACCAATAATAATAAATAAATAAAAGAACATTTTCAAGAGGCACACGAAATTGTCTCCAAATACTATATTTGCTGCAATATTGTTCAAATTAAGGAATAATGACATGACTACTCTGAACCACTGGTTCTATAACAAGTACCTGTATTACATGTAGTTAGTGATAATCTTAATTGCCGTCAATATGCAGCTGTTTTTCTTTTTTATTCAGAAAAGGTTGAATCTGTCAATTATAATAGTCATACATTAAACATAAATTAATATTAAAAACACAAGTGCATTTAGCTAGCCCCAACTGTTAAGTTTTTTGAACATAGTACAATTTTAGGTCTGCACAGAATCATAATACTTAAATGATGTAATGAGTCTACTGGAGAATGGCGAAGTAAGGGGTAGAAAATAGATGAATGGATAGATGGATGGATGGATGACATATTTTCTCATTTGTTTCCTCAGGTTTAACTGGCTGGTTTTTGTGTAGAGAGCGGTGAAAGTGCAGCATCTCCCTCTGCTGGCCAGTGCTGAGAATGTTTCAGTGTGTCTTCAGAGCAGAATCTGTCTACAATACCTTTTGCCTGGATGGTTATTACATTTCCTTGTGTTTGGTCTTACATTTTAGTTGTGGGCTTAAATATTTACAATTGAAATAAGGCCTCCTGAATTACACAATTACAGAGGAGCAAATCTCTACCAAATTAAGAAGTTAAATGAGCAGTGAAATGGACTAATTAATTTTAGATCCAAGAAGATGTTTGAAATAAAATCAAAAATAATTTAAAAACAATCAGAGTCACCTTTATTATATATATATAGATTTCCTGATAAGACTAGGTCTGGGAAAAAGAGCTGACTGCCTATTTTAGGCTTTGGAAACTGGTCTGGTACCACACAAGGTCTTATGTATCCTCCTGTATTTATAGAATATAGACTCAAAAAAAAAAACATGGCCATATAATTTTATGTAGAGCTGAGTTGCATTTCATTCAGGCCTACTTACAACATGTTTCTTATGCAAAGCAATAACTGTCTTAAATAATAATGTATAAAATAACTCATTTATTATTAGGTTTATCAATGAATCTCTAGCCTAATTTGAAAATTGTTCAACTGGATTAACACATCTATCATATACACTACCGTGGATTCAACCTGCCTTGAAAACCAAAATACTCAGGCAAGTCCTTCCTTTCACAAATTCACGGAGCAATAGTGAAGCTTTTTGTGCTGAACAGGATGTTCAAAATCCTGTTGCTGCTGTTTTAGACACCACAGCATAGGCACAAATCTGACAGGGAAACTGTTGTGACAACTGACTGGTAGTGATAGCAACAAGGCAGCACTAACGCAGCACTGCGCTCCGAGGATGCAACTGTGGGCTGACAGAAAGAAGCTCAGCAGCCTGAAAGCAGGATAAATCGAAGCATGATAAATAAAAATGTGGTAAATTGAATGTTCTTTTATAGTGCTTCAGATGACCCCAAATATGAGTAAAGATAAGATGTGAAGGTTTTTGTAAATAAGGATCTCAGGTGTACAACGATGTTATATTTGAATAGTTTTTTTCAGTCACTCAGTTTTAAATGGGAAAATCATATATTTTAAAAATTAATTTGCAGTGTTTATGTCTGTCTTATTATCATGACTTGATAATTAAAGAAAAATATAATATTGCTTTTGCTTAGCGAAAGATTATATTCATCGATACAAAAATGTTATATTATGACCTACATAATCATTGCCCCCTATGTGTTCACTGCTGGTGAACTCTGCAGATTTCACTGTTGTCCGGTACACTGTCCATTAGTTTCCCTGAACAGAAAGCAGAGTGGAAGGAAAAACTATGGTTACAAAAAAAATGTGCTGAAGTTCAGATAAGTCCGCAAAACAATGTCCATTCCATAATTTTGACAAAGTCTAGACTGTTGCTGTGTGCTTCTCAGTCCTCTTTACCGATGGAAGGAAAGTTTGTATTTTGTTTGGAAACCAGTGTCCCAGAGTGGAGACACATATCATCCAAAGAAATTTAAGATAATTTTTCTCTGCTGGCAAGATTTATGGAGGTGCTATTTTAAGTTTTTATGTGAACTTGGCATGCTAATTAAACTTAAATTTAATAACCATGATAGCACGACTGAACTGACCAGCGAAAGGGACTGACCAAACTCCATGAAGAATATATTGAGTATTGTCGAGAAGAAGAAGATGGAGACATGAGAGCCAGTTGTGCAGAAAAGCTGAAAGCAGCAATTAAACTAAGCCGGGCTTCTTAACACCTCTGCAGAGGAGCCAAAGGCTCATCGCCTCCATGCTGCACTATGTTGATGCAGCAATTCATTATTTTCAGTGGCCAAACATTTTTGTATAAAATATATCTTTTTCTTTGGTCTTAAGAACCATTACATTTAAAAATAATTAATATGGGTTTTTGTAAGATGAGCAGAAATAAATGCTTGAATTGAATATGGATGTAATTTGTAACATAAATTAATGAACTTTTCTATTCTGATGTATATTGATGTTTATAGATATCAGTGTTGGAATGTTGACAACATCATAAGACAATATAATTATGCATTTTCTTTGCAACTTGATTCCTACTTTTAAACTGAGTAACAAAGAAGCAGATTTTTGTGATTGTATCCTGTGGCTCTAGATGTAAATGCTCTTCATTGCTTAAATAATAACAAAGGATAATTTATTGTCCAAATGCTTCAGATGTAATCTATTTTATGTTTGTAGGAGCATTCTCTGATCTTATTGTCACACAGCAACAGGTTTCATATAAACCTTCATTATTTCAAAGTAACAATATCATCAACAAGTGTACAGTGTGCCATTTGCTATGAGCATAGTTTATTTTTTATATTTTTGGCTGCTTATTGCTTTGTGTACTTGTGCTTTGAGCCCACTCTCTTGCAACCACAGAGACACAAGTGTCTCTTTTTGTTTTCAGTCTCAGCAGCATCATCCTCTGTAGTCTGGTTCCAAACATGCCGTCATGTTTTCACCGCTCTGCAGATCTCTTACAGAATACACTTTGTGCTTTGATCCAAATCTCTCCTTCTCAGGCATTTATTTTTCTCCCCTTCCTCTCAGCTGCTGAGGCCCATGGCAGCTTTCTTTTGCCATCCTGTCAGCCCAAAGCAGATGTGACATCACCGTAGCTCGGCACCACTCCGCAACCCCCCCTCTCTGATTCCCCAGCATCTCTTTCTCCCACGCATTCCTTCTTTCTCTCTGCCTCTGCACACACAGCCATTTTGATCTAACAAACAAAATCTGTGGGTTCGGAGAAAAGGCCACGGAGGGAATGGGAAAAAGTGAGAACAGCAGAGGGAACGGCCGAGAGACTCAAGCGTTTTAGTGCAACAAAGATAAGGCTGAGGCTGTGGTGGAGTTGTTGTTGTGTAACAGTAATAAAAAAAAGAGAGAGAAAAGTGCTTGCTGTTTGACTGCCATCTTGCTTTAAGTCACTTTTTTTCCAATTGGGGACACTGTGACTTTCTGCATGAGGTAACACTGCTGTTCCTGCAGAAAGGCAACAAGGGAAGCAAGAGTCAAAGACGACGAGATGAGAGAGAGAGAGAGGGGGGGGGGGGGGGGGTCAGAGAGGGAAAAAGAGGGAAAGAGAGAGTGGTGAGCAGAGGGGAACGCATGCTTGAGTCAGGCTGTTGTGAGGTGGGGGTATCTTCAGCTTGGAGGCAATCTATTTTTACCATTTAGCCAGAACAAAGGATGTGATTGGCTCCTCTGTGTTAGGACGAATCTTCTTCATGCATGGAGCAAAGCCCGAAAAGGGCTGATTCACAGCTAAATCCCAGCAACAGCAGAATGCCACGGGGTTGCAGAAGAACAAGACAGACGGGAGCAGCCTGTTATTTATTAGAACATGTGCAAAACTCCTCTGTTGCATCATGTGAAATCCTCACCCAATAAGCGAAGAAGGATGACTTCATGAAATAGAAAGTTTAGCTTTAACTTGAATTTGTTTGTGCCATAAAAGTACTCTAGAAGCATTTCGGGAGCTCTTCCATCTACTCTGCCATGAAAATGCAAAGTATGCAAACATGATGATTTGCAGCTCGTGCCAAAGAAGGAAGAGGGAGACTGAAGCATGCGAGCTTATCTATGAGATCTACCAGCCTAAACTTGTCCTAGCAGGCTGCTCACAGAAGTGTGTGTCTGTGTGTGAGACTGCAGGCACATGCTTATTTGCATGGAAGGATTTGTAGCTTGCAAGTCTTTGAATGATGGCAGGTCTTTCTGCTGCACTTTGTTCTTTTATATACATCCCTCAAAAACACATGGATGTGATTAAAAGTTGCTGCTCCACAGTAAAGTCTGGCAGTGAAAGAAGACTGAGATACTAGGAAAACTACAGAAGGCAGCGAGAAAACTGGATGGGAGGGAGGAAAGGAAACAAGTCAAGCAAAGACCTAATACACTGCCTGATGGGCTATTGTTAATGAATCGAGGCAGCCACATTCAAATTATTCTGAAGCTCTAATTCAATCTGCCTTCTCTGATTTTCCCAGGAGCAGATGCTATAGTTTAATTTCTGTCTAATACTCACTCCCTCGTGCCACAAAGTCCGTCCCCTGCTCCCACTTTTTCCACAAACAAAGCAGTGATCTCCCACAAAGTAGAAGACAAATTGAGAGCAAGGAAAAAAATAATAGAAAACATTTATGCATACTATGCCATTTGCTTTTTAAAATAGGCCAAAACTATTTGTTTGCCAAATAGAAACATCCAGAAGGAAACAGTGTAGAGAGTTTCCTTCTGTATGTGATGCAAACCGAGTGTGGGAACTCCATCCAAGCAAGATTTAGAGTAATTTTTGCAAATATCAATTTTTAATCTCAGATGTCAACATTAATTACTGTAGAGAAACATTAAACACACAGAAAGGTAAAGTGCAAAGTCACACTCAAAAATAAGTAGCTTAGCTTAAAGCAAATTCAGCTCTTTTTTAATCTTAAGCACCCTCATTAATTGTTAAAACTCGCCAAGGGAGAGCGGCTTAATGTATTTCACAGCCCCTGAGTTAGTAGAGTCTCATTCAGGTGTAACCAGGCATTGGTAGGTTAGACCGATAAGATTTATCAAGCTGTTAAAAGGATATGATTTTAAAACGGCAAAAGCAAACAGGAAAATGTCATACTGTCTATACAGATTAAAGTCCTTTTAATGAGATGATGGAGAAGGTGCAAGTTGTCTTTAGTTGTATGCAGCATATTTTTCGATCATTGGACATTCATGTACATCTTCTTTTATCCCTGTTGAAGGTTGACCAGTCCTTAGCTTTATTTATCCAATAAAATACATTGAAAAGGTCCCATCCAATTTTTGCCAAAATAGAGATATTAAAGGTCAGCCTTGGTATTTTAGTTTCTTCTGCCCAACCAACATTCAACCATAATTAGACATTGATCGACATCTTTGTGAAGATATATTTTCACCTTTCTCTTTTATTCTCATGTTGTTTAGAAGGAAGGGAAGAACAACTTTTCTTCTATTCATCTAGTCAACTAATTTTGCTCCATTGTCTTGAAAGTAGGAGATTGGATCTGGAAAGGATGTTACACCCGGGTTTAGCACAAGCTATTGCAAGTCAAAACGCCAGTGGGATTTCCTAATTCTAATCCACCATTACCTGATAAGATTGTATTCTGTTCTACTTTATGCATTCAAATATTAAAAATAAAGTTGGAGCTTGATGAACAGCTTTGGGTTCAGAGTTCAAAATGGCTGCTGCTCATATAAAATAGGATTGCTATGTGCTTCGGAGCCAGCTGTAAGCCGATAACATCTGTTTCTATCTTTTCTGCATTCAAACACTAAGGCAACATGTCTATACCTATGTATTACTTCCTCCCAATCCCCAAAAAGTCTTGCTTCAGAGGCATTTTGTTGTATTCTATACCAGGAAATTTGACTTCACACACACACAAGTGATGTAGCCCTTCCCCACCAGTTGCTGTGAATTGTCAGTCATTAAGCTGAAAGAATTTAACTATTTCCCCCTAGAGAAATTTGACTATCTAAATTTCTCATTGTCATACAGACAGTATTTGTCTGTATGAAAAACTATTACCTGACAGTAATGGTGAAAAAACTGATGTAGCATCACCCTGCTCTCTTATAAAAACTCCTGTAAGCGGCATATCTGTAAAGCGGCAGGCTGCAGGCTAGTTTCCTGAGCAGATTGTAAGACTGATATACCTGCTAAATCAACTATAAGACTCAAAGTGACTCTATAAAGAGCAAAAAAATGAGAATTTTAAAATATTATAGAGAGCATTATTAGGACTTTAATAATATAACAAACAGTTGGAGAGCAATGACTATTCTTCAGCCTCTACCACTTTGAAATAACTAAGAATCAGGCCTGCAGGCTTTATCTTTCCAGGCCTGCACTGGAAAGATAAAGCTGCAAAAATGAGTAAAAACTGCCAGCAAATGAAGTACCTATCGATATTTCAGTTTCTCTGTCTGTGGTAAAACTCTGAGCCATTGATCTGCTGCACAGCAAGCCAGCGTGACTGAGAGGCTCTGCTGAACAACTCAATCCCACAGTGTGGCAGCGTCAGTTTTTAACCTTGTGTTAAAAAGTCTGGCATTGGTTTCACCGACACACACACACACACAAACACCCAGAAGTCACACAGCTTGGTGCTGGCTCCAGGGGGCTTTGCAGCACTTTTTGCATAAGTCTTTTTTTTTTCTGACAGCACTGCTGAGCGCAGAGACAGAGGAGGAAGGAAAGAGTGAGCACTCACCGGGACAAGCACAGCCTCCAACAGACATCTTCTCACATGTTGGGCTCCTCTCTGAACGAAACAGCTGCACTCAGTCCACACGCCGCTCGCATGGGCTAACTCTGAGGAAAACAGCACAGACATAGAGGGGAGGAGAGATAAGAGGGAGTGGTGAAAAAGCAGGCCATGTACAACACAACCACACTCCTCTCTCTCTGTCAGAGGCAGGAAGTTGGCAGCAGTGCTCAAGCTGCATCATTAATAGACATATTGCAACATGAGTGGGAGGGAAAACCAGAGAGCAGTGAAACAGGAAGAAAGAGTCTAGGCAGTGTGTGAGACTAGAGGAGGGAATGTGGATCAGAGTGAGGGCGAATGCACGTTTGAAATGGAGAATGCAGGAGGGAGGCAATTAGGGCAAAAGAGACGAAAGAGGGAAAAATGCAAAAGGCGTGAGTGCATGTGTGGCAGTGATGCATCATCTATTTTTGCCCTGTGCTGCTGTGGGAGATAAACATACTCAGTAGGAGCCCAGAGGCAGAGGGTAATTACTGCCAAACAAACACACACATGAACGCGCCCGCATACACACTCTGTGCCTCATGTATGACAGATTCTCATCTCTCTTTCCGAATCCCGCTCCATCTTTTTGTTTTTCTGCTGCAGAGAGAACGCTGGTGTTAATCACTACAGACAGGATCGATTAAAAATGCAAAGGCCTCCTAGAGCGCAGGGACACTGGAGACCCATGGGAGGCATGGAGGACGTGTACATGCAGCATGCACGTGTGCAGGCCCAACAAAACTGCAGGCACGCAGCCTGGCTTGGCTTCAGATGTCACCCCAATTATTTTGATTATTATTTTTTTGTACTTTTATTTCTCTTTGTTAAATCTCTCTACTTTGTTGCTTAATCTCTGCAGGCTTTATTTTGTTCACGTTGTTCACCTCTCTGGTTTTGCTTGTGTCCGCCCCATAAATTCTATTCACAAAGCCCATATTTTTACAGTTTCGCACACACAAGCACACCCTCACAACTTACTTCCAGAAGTTTAATACCTTTGTTGTTGTCGTGATCTCGACAGATGACTACAGACAGTTTCATTAACTAATATATCACAGTGTCACTATGTTCTAAACCTAAAAACACCTGAAACTTTACCCATTTCTCAAACTTCAGAGTATTTATGTTATTGGCCAACACAAAGTAGAGCCTAACTATAAAGTTCAAGAGTCTGGAAAGTATTACATGCATTTGTGTTCAACCCTCCTGAGTCAGTATTTTGTAAATCCACCTCTAGCAGTAATCACAGCTGTAAGTCTTTTGGGTTACGTCCCCAATAGCTTGGCACACTACAGATTAGGATTTTGGACCACTCTCTGCAAAACAGCGAAGGCTCTGTTAGACTCGATGGAGAGAGTTTCTAAGCAAAAACTTTCAAGTCATGGCTCAAACTGGTTGGTTGTAGCGTATAAAACCTAATGACTCAGAGAAAGAAACGTCAACCATCCGAATTTTTCCATTGGATGAGTCTCAAATTCTGGGGTCTTCAAGTTTAGCTGTTTTTTTCTTTATTGCTCCAGTCTTTCTTGAGTAGTTTTCTTAAGTATCCACCCTGGCACACTCAATCTTAATGTTCTAACAAAACATTGGATTGGAGCGAAGGCCAGAATCAATTGCACTTCACTTTTTTCCATTTTTTCCTGCATGAAGTCACTGGTCTTTACAAATACGACAAGGCCTTTCAGCTCAGACATAATGAAAAACTCCTGATAGTTAAATGTCTCTTCACCACGTTCGATCTGTGCTGTGTGTAGTTGTGCAATGCACAACAGACATCAGTAAACATTCAGATTCAGATTCAGATTGGATTTAGTTTTGGTAAATTTGCAACATTACAAAGACAAAGGAAACAAAATGAAACACCATTTTACAAACCAACAATTTATCAAAAAAGGAATTTCCTGAAGCCAGGGCTTACACTTTCCTACCACAACATAAACAATGGAGTCAGAGCTGCTCTGGTGGTCAGTGTATGCAATAACAATTTCTGCTGCAATGTACGTCCATTAAAAAAAATATTTTGTAACAATATATCAACATTTCTGAAAAATATTATAGTAGATATAGTGTTCTGGTACTCTATGTCAAGCACCGTGGCAAAAAGTGAAAGGAAAACACTGTGTGGAAATGACATAAAATAAATATTTTCACCTTGTACAAAGGAAAATGTTAAAGATTTTTACGTATAATTACATAACGTTTATGCACTCTAGGTAACAGCTCATGTTATTTGTGTAATCTACCCATTTTTAACTGAATTACAGCAAATGTCTAAGACCACAGTATGGTGAAGAAGTATTTATACCCCTAAACATTTTCACTTTTTGCCACTTCTTGACCCACAAACCTCAGAATATGTCCGAGTATATTATATGATAGGCAAACACAAAGTAAACATTAATTTTCAAGTAGGTTTGTGCTTTAGCTAGGCCATTCCAACACTTAAGCATGCTCTGATTTAAACCCGTCTGTGGTGGTCAACGCTACTTATTGTAGGGCTGGAAGGTGATACTTTGGCACCGCCTTGAGTCTTATGCAGCCTATGATATGGTTTTCCCATTCCATTGAATAGCAGCAACTTCCCTGTCTTCCCTCCCACAAGACAATGCTGGCACCACCATGTTGCCAAATCTCAGCAAAAACACCCCGCCTCACCTCGACTGACCCCCACGCACTCTCCTGGTAGAAGCTCAGTTTCACAAACTTAAGATCCTTGTTTTCTGTCTGCCATCTAATTCACTTACAGAAGACAAATAAACGTGTCTCTGTCAAAATCAAAGCTGACAGGCACATTCCCCATACTCCGTTGCACTGACAGAGACATCACAGTTAAATGTCATACACCATGTCAGACACTTCTGTCAGGACCAAGATACAATGAGCAACCCTCCGGGCCCCCCTTTTTTCTCCTGTTTTTATATCCCCTTCGCAGACAGCGATCTTGTTGTCCCTTTGGTCTTTCTCGCTCTCTCCCTCTCTGTGTGTGCTCATCTCTCTCATATGTTTTGTTTTCCTGTGATGCTTGTAAAGCTGCCACGACTGTAGTTTAACATTAACAGATCTCGCTACTGCAAACTCTGAACAGTAGAATAAATAAAAGGCGAGGAGAAAAGGGGACATTTCCACTGCTGCCTGTTAAAGAAATAAAAGATGTAGTGTGTGGGAAGTAATGGTAAAGGGGTATTATGACCCATTTCAAGAGATTTGAGTTGAGGACTAAACTGCCCTGTTAGACACACTCTTTCTAAGCTCTCTACAAGGTGCAGAGATTGCCACTCTGTCTACACGTCCTCACATTGCTCGGAAAGCTCTCAGAGAAAATAATCAAGCCTGCCCCCCCATCCCTCCTTCCCTGCATTCGAATCCCTCTCGCTGCCGTGGGAACACGTAATAGCAGCAGCTCAATAACAATATGTGACACACTGCAAAGTGCTTGCACACAAGCTCACTGACTGAGGCACACATCTGCTCCCACCACGTTGTTTTACATCAAACACTTGTTTTTGTGCACCAACGGTCTACAATTTTTTGATAAATCCCACCAAAATACCCAAAACACTCCTGGTGCTTCTTGATATCTCTGCCACAGATGGTTTCTCCTCATGCTTTTTTTTTTTTTTACATGTCCTACACCTCTTTGCTTTCTCTCTTTCTTTCTTTCTTTCTTTCTTTCTTTCTTTCTTTCTTTCTTTCTTTCTTTCTTTCTTTCTTTCTTACCCCCCACGCTCTCTCTTTCAGACACAAACACACTTAAATATCCTTCCTGTCAGTGCTTACCTTTGTCTTCTCCTCTCTTCTCCTCTCCCTCACTTGCTTGATGAAAGTCCTCTCAGGTCACCAACGCAGCAGGTCCAGTCGAGAGAGACGGAGTGCTGTGATAACCAGGTGCAGATAGCAAACACAAATGGAGAGACGCTGGTGGTGGTGGTTGAGGGGGATCTGGCAGTGTGCAAAGTGGATGATGAGAAGGAAAGGAAGAAGGAAAGGAAGAAAGAGGAGGAGGTGGATGTGTGTGTTGGTGAGGTGGAGGGGGTCAGGGGAGGCTTTCAGCTGCACTGGTATGAATATGACGCAGAGGCAGCAGCCAGATCCACTTCTCCTCTCCTCTCATCTCCCTGTACCCAGCGAGAAAGACGACCGTGAGGTGGGAGGGGAGGCTTGTAACCATGACAACGGCAGAGCACCGGTAGGTAGGTAGCAGTTTGGGAGAGTGCTGGGGCACATCGGCGCTCCTCTTCCTTTCTTTCTATTTTCCTTTCTTTCTCTCTCTGACTGACTCACAGACAGACAACCTCACATAAGTACAGCAATGTGCGTAAGCAGGCATGAGCGACATCAGAGGCAAAATGTCTGGGTTTGTTATGACGGCAGAAAGTTGGAGAGCATGCTGGAAGCAATCACAGATGTGCTGCACTTTGAATCCAAAACAGCAACAGCTGGTAATGAGAGTAGTGGAGAAAATAGTGTGCTGTTAAAAAACAACCAACCAGTATGAGTTTCCCAGCATGATAAAACACTACTGGATCAACAGATTTACACAAACATTTAAAATGTTAATGGTGAATGTGATTTTTTTCAAACAGGAAAGAAACAATTATCCCTACTGCTGCTGCTAAAAACAATAAAAGAAACTGATTACTACTGGTATTATTAGTTAGGGGCCAAAAGTGCCACATTCCAAAAAAATAAAGAATATTTATAAAGTTGAAATTGGTAATATTTAAGTACAATGTATAATAAAATGCAGAAGTTTTATATATGTCTGTACTTGTGACAGTGCAATGACAATAAAGTTGAATTCTATTCTATTCTATATATATATATATATATATATATATATATATATATATATATATATATATATATATATTGATTGAAAATATTTCAATCAATATATATATATATATACCTTAAATCAAACTAAACTTTTCCTGTTAGGATTACCAAAATGATCTCTACTTTCTAAATTCCAGAATAATCAAAGAGAGAATATTTTAAAGCTTCCACTATTACTCTTGGTAAATTTGTTCACATACACAGAGATCAGTATTTCCGTAAACTGTTGATGATGACAGATGATAATGTCATAGCTTAATAAGCATCCGTGTTAGTTGACAAAATTGTAGAACTCATGAATATTTAAATCAACATTGAAAACACTGGCTCTTATTGTGACAACGCAAGACAATCAAAAATATCAGGCAGATGTTAATCAAGATACAAGGGAGAGAATCATGGACTTCCACATGTCTAGTTAAATCCTGGGTGCAAATTGCAGATGCCTGAAGTTGCCACATCAATCTGTTAAAACAACCAAATGCAAATATAAACTGCATGAGAAGATCTAACCATCACAGGTTTGAGAAAGGAGAGAGATTGTGGGTTCTAGAGATGAATGTGTTTCAATGTGAAATGTGCACATCAATCTCAGAACAAAAGCAAAAGACCTTGTGAAGCTGCCGATTGAAGCTGCTAAGAGTATTTCTATCCACAGCAAAATGAGTCCTGTACCAAGGTACTCTAAAAGCAAGATGAAAAGGCAGATTTGCCGTTTGCAAATGCACTCAGTGAAAAAGCTCTTAACTTTCAATTCATGTTCCGTGGTTTTATGAAACTAAAATTGAAATATTTAGCCATTACGCACTGCATTACATTTGCAGGGGAAGAGTGGGGGGAAGATGCTTCAAAGTCTGCATAATGTTGTGTGTATGCACAAGTAACCAATGTACTTCAAAATATTATGTGGAAATGCTGGATCAACGTTTCAAGAAATCAGCCAGCGAAAGAGAGCTTTGGTGCTAATGGGTCTAACAGCAAACAGCTAAATTTGCCACAAAGTGGTGTAAGGACAACAATGTTAATGTTTTGAACTGGTCATCACAAAGCCCTGACCTTAGTCTAGCAGAAAATGTGTGGGTGGAACTGAAATATGTGTGAGCAAGGTGACCCACAAACCTGGAGGAATGGGATGATAATCCAGCAAGCTAGTATGAAAATCATGTGGAAGGCCATACAGCCATTTTAAACATGTGGTTTAAAATGTATTTCTAATTAACACTAAAATGTATGTAAATCTCTAAACTTAGACACTAAATGAATTGTTTTATCTGATTTATTCTCAGACTGAGAGGACACAGGTTCAGTGTGTATAAGATCTAGATTAAACTTTACATGTGATGCATCTAAAAGAGAATTGTGACACACACATTCATAAAATATTTGTCCATAGAATAAATGTACCATTAATGCATTCCTAAAAAACACAATAAGATTAGAAAATATTTCAATCAATAATCAAAAGTTTGATTTATTATATTTAATGTTTTATGTATAAGTTATATTATAACTTCTGTGCTATTATCTGTCGTGAAGCATTTTAAAGTGTTATTATGGTTGCACAGTTAGACATTAACATGTAATTGGTTAGCCTGCACATCAGTTTAACTGCAGACTTATTATCTTGCCCATAACAGCATTATCCCTGCTGACAGACTTTGGCAGGTAATCTCGACAAATAAAATGAATTCACAACACTCTGCAACAAGAAACTATGAAATAATTACAGAAATAGTGAAATTATTATGCTGTGTGTGCTTTCTATATATAATAAATGTAACGTTTTATCAGGACTTTTTTTTTTTTACTGAATTGTTTAATCATGTATAACAAATTACTTAAACATTTCATTATTCCTTCATTTATTTCATGTATGCATTTTCCCAAGATAATGATAATCTATAACATTTATTTACCTGATAATGAACATCTGAAAAAACTGCTACCATTAGAAAATGGTATGTATCAGAAACATTTGGCTTAGGAAAATAAGAAATTGGTTCTCAAAGACAACACAATCATGGATATAATTTTAACCACTGTGTTTTTATACAGTTGCTCCTAAATGGCAGATTTTACGTCCATTAATCTTCAAACATCCTTGAAGGATGATGATGGCTAGTCTGAATGAAAGCTCGGACATAAACAGACTTTATTGTCATTCAGCTGCATATTCAGAGTGTACTAAACTCCAATAGAAATAAATCAAGAATGTTGAATCTACACTGAATTTGTACTTCTTTGTGTTTTCTTCTTCTTAGGCTTGTTCAGAAAAAAACCTAAAATGATCACGGTTATTTGTGACTAAATAATTAACAATGATAGTGAATATGTTGTACTAAAACACTTCCGGCTGAACATAGCGGTGTTTTTGTGCCGTTAAAACTGTGTTAACTGAGAGAATATCTTCATATCATTTATTACCCCTTTGTTTCCAAGAGTGATCCTGGAATCTCTACTTTTTAGAGCAACAAGGGCTCTAAATTAACTTTAATCTTCTCAGCAGAAACTATTTGGACACTCTATTATTCTGAAATGTTTGAAATGGGATTCAGCCTAACAGGCAAATGACCTGTTAGGCATCCCCTGTTTTCCACTGCTCTGTTTGAAGACACCTTCAAAGGTCAGCATCACATGTATCTTGGACCAAATGATGAGAACACTGTTGGAGAATGTGGAAAGAGTTATTAAATACTGCAAGAGGCTAGAAAGATTATTGTGATGGCAAGAGGCCTTAGAAACTCAAAGACTTCACCTGAGAGAAATCCTTAAAATACCAGAGGAGACTTGCAAAAAGCTGCTTAGAGCAGTAAAATGTAAAATGAGCTTGGTTGATGCTAATTAATTATTGACTGATTATTGAGAAAGTTATTATTACATTTCAACATACCAGTTATTATTACAAGCAATTATTATTACAATGCGCTTCACCAAACTGATTTTTCGTTACATTGGTTTATCATCTGAGAGACACCTCTCTCATTATCAGATTCTTCTTGGTTGACTGAAAATATTTTCACCCTAAATCTCCCAGGACAATAAATATTTAGGGGCCTGTAGATGAGTACTGTCCTCCACAGGATTTTGTCTTTAATTTACAATTTTGAATTCAGGTTTGAATGGGGCAGAAAATGAATCATTGCTATTTTCAGTGAAAGCCAAGTATGAATTTAATCCTGAGAGTAAATAATTTATCTCTGATATCATGTAAACTCCATCAGAATGTGCATGATGTTCTATGGAAATCCACAATCTCAGAGTATTATTATTTTAAAGTAAAACCACAATGTAAAAAAAAATATCTCATGATAATGACAGAATTTCTACATTTTTGTATTATTTTTTCCCTTTTGTTGAATTCCCTAAAAGTGCAATTATTTTTTTATTTTCCACCGCTCTGTCAATCCTGTTGTGTTCTCTCAAATCTTAATTTGAGATTTTCTTTTTCCAAGGTGACATCTTTTTTTATTCCTGCTTGATGTTTGGTCAATAGCAATTTTGTTTTTGCATGATTCTCCGTTTCCCAGCGGGTAGTCATAATAAACTATAGGGAAAAAAATGTATTTTAGTATTTAGTAATATGTTGGTTGCTCAGGAAGCCGCACAATCAGGTCTGTAGGCGAACCAGGAAAGAGAACTACAAACAAACAGAAAACGTCATCACGCGACATTTGACCCTCGGCGTCATTCTGCGTCATTTTGCCGGGATTGCTGAACCACGTGTCTCCTACCGGCTTACAGCTTGTTCCTCCTCTGATTCACTACGTTTTCATTCTCAAACCAGGCCCCGGCAGGGAGTGGGCATGCAAGATGGCGGCGCGGTGGGGAACAGGCGAGGAGGCTTTATTAGCGTGCAATTTGGATTTATTCCCATTGGAAACACTAGGCGAGGTGAGGAACAACTTGTACTCCTTTTTTCCCACCGGCTGATATCTGTGATTGGAGTTTTCTGTGTCTTTGTAGAGCTGGCTTGTTGCGTTGACTGTATGAGCTGGCGTGGGAAAGTGACACGTGGATGAATGAGTAGTATTTCTACACCAAACAATATTTTTACGTGTTTTTTAATAGCAGAGCGATACAAATGTGTTGTATTTTTTATTGCAGAATTAGACCAGAATGAACTTTTTGCTGTTCTGGTTTCTGTCTGAACGAGAAAGCGTTACTGGGCTGCTCTGCTAGTGATAGCCGGGTTCTTAACTCATAATAATAATAACAACATCTAAATGATACATCGTGACAGCGGTGTGATATTATTAAATGCTCGCTTTGGATGATTACACATGGTTTAGTTGCTGTGAGATGTTTATTATGAAGCTTATTGAACGCATTTTCTCTCCATGTCCAAGCTAATTCTCACGTGGTGATGATTTAAAAAAGGCAGTCCAGCTCAGCTCACGTTTTCATCATAATGTAAGCTTTAAAGTGGTTCTAAGTTGAATTTGTTTACTGAATCCAATTACTATCCTGAGTGATTTAGACAGCAGCGCATTGCAGCAATGTGGAATAAGTCCGTTTACTTTATGACTGTAACCAGTACAGTCGCAAATCGTTACCAGCACTGGGACTGCAGCAGCCATACCGGTTTTCATTCAAACACGCTTGTGGACATAAAGCCACATGTGTTTATTCACACATGCGCAGGAGGGAGGGTTATCTTTGCATTCTGTTCTCCACGCACATTGTCTAGGAGTATAAATTAAGCGTAATGACACCTTGTGGAGTAACTCTTCTATGAATAAGGGGTTATAATTACACACTTTGCTTTACAGATTTAAAAGGATAATAATGGCGAGATGGAGGGCCCTGCTATGGTTTGTTGTAGTGCAACACGTGGGTAGTGCAGCCTTCCTGTGGACGGAAAGTGGGAAGGCTCAAACATGTCTGCGCTGTAGATAGAAACACGTGGGTCAGTCAGTGTAGGGGGCTAATGGCTTAAAATGAAAGGGTGTTTTTTTCCCAGATATGCCAAAGAAAAAATGATCAACATCATGTACTTTTTGTGCATTTTAAAGAGTAGTAATTAACTTGCTGCAATGGAGAAGTAAAATGACACTGATACCTGTTTAAGACAATTTAGTAAGCCATGTAATTAAAGGAATGTGATAAGTCTTGTAGCATTTTAATTTGAGATTGTCTTGCAGCAAGTAGTTCTGTTTAAAACATTTTTATTGCTTTTTTATTTAAATCAGAAGAAGCAAAAAAAAAATTCCTGGTTAACAGACAAAACACTCTATGCCGTTTTGCTAGTTAGCAGTTAACAGAGTATTAGGTCTAACAAGCTGATTTTAGCTGGTTTATTAGCTGAATAATAAACTGCTCAACAGTTTTAAAATCAGTCTCCTGGGTGGGGCTCCTTTGGTTTAACAGCTCCACAGTTCAGTCTTTTCACCGCACCTGAATTTGTCTGTCCTGGTAAAAATGTAACAGTCTTTTTTTTCTCCAGCCCACTCACCTGCAGTGTGCAGCAACAGGTGGGGGGAGAGAAAACTCCCCTGCTACACTAATCACTCTGGGACTTTTTCTGGTATCTCATTAAAGGGTCTTTAAATCTCAAAAACAAATACGGTTGTTACAGATGACTTGATGTATATTTGTAAGCTAATGACATGATTTGCCATTTCGTTGTTTGCCACCATAAAAACTGGAGCGCTTATCCTTTTGTCTCTGTCCAGCCTGCAGGGCTCAGCTCCGGGGAAAGCCTCCAAAGCTGCGTCGACCCCTCCATCCTTTCCATCTTCGAGGACATGCCGACGTTAGAGGCAAGACAGATTTTACCTTTGCATCTTAAAAAAAAAAACCAAAACATTTGAGGCTTTTATTTTTAAAGCTCTGAATAAACAGATTAAATAACTTTAACCCAGGCTAAAGATCTCGATGAAGAGAGTGAGGCCACGCTGCTGACAGCTTTGACTGAGATACTCGACAACGTAGACGATGAGAACCTGTCACCGTTCGACACGCTGCCTGACTCAGACATGCTGTCCAAGGGCCGGGAACACTCTCCGGTCAGTACTTTCATCTTGTTCAAAATCTCTCAAAATCACTTTTGTCTTTGAACATGAAACACAGAGTGAAAGGGAAATTAGAATTGTACATACATACCTCTCTCTCTCTCTCTCTAGAGGCAGAATACGGTAAACATGTTTAGAGTATAGTATTCCTAAATCTTCTGTTTTGTCCTGGTTGACAGTTGAGTGTGTTTCCACTCAGGGGTACAGCTAATATTTATTGAAACTAAGGGATGGGGGAAGAAAAGTCTTCCATCACTTGAGAATTCATTTCCAGCTGTACAACAGGAATGCTTGGCATTGCATGCAAACACAACGTTCAAACTAGTTCAGTACTTCAGCTTTAGTGGTCTGCAGAGAGGAATTGTTACCCAGAACAAAATATTCAGTGTGTAATATATATATATATATATATATATATATATATATATATATAACAAAACCCCATATAAAATCAGACTAATTGTTTCATAGTAGCTGCAGTTTAAAATCTAAGCAAAGTCACTCTAGATTATTGGAAATGTGTTACTGTAACACATCAGTTATGAAAATGAAAAGCAGTAATTTTCAGCACAAAAACTAAACCCAATTGACTTTGTCACACAGATTTCACATAATAACTTATGTAATTCAAATCAAAACTCCATAAAAACATGTGGAAAACTGTAATAAACAAAGGTGTTTTGTCCATGCAGACCTTTTTGTGAACATGATTAAAAGGAAAAGGAGACAGCTCTGGTCAGGATTACAACCTAGTCGTCTGCAAACATAATTTGCTAATTTCATGCTGGTTACACTGCAACAGAACTGCAATCCCTCCAAAGTTGGAAGAGGTTTGCCTCATTAACAGATTTGTTATACTTGCAGCTTGCGAGATGTTACAAAATATGTATTATATGAAACATAAGCATTTATAGATGATTGTTTTCTATCCATTGAAAGATTTGCTAGAGTAAGAGCAAATCTGAAAATTTGCTCTTACTCTACTGCTGAAAATTTTAAGTTTATGTTGTTCATTAAGTGATACTTCCATTCTTGACTGATTTGTTTCACTAACATTGATCATAACCATTGTAAAACAAGGATATTAAATGTGGGTGGTGGGGTTTAAATGTTAAAGTAAAAATACCAAATACTCCTGTTGTGAAATTTAAAGTTAACTGAAATATAAACTTTGAAGAAGTCTAAACTGGGAAATGAAATGAACAAAAAAAGGCAGAACATTATTTTTGATCAGTTACACATTACAAACCTCAATCTGTGTTTCAGAGTAGACATGTGGTAGAGTTCCCTCCTGTTGATTTAATTTGATTCTACTTCCTGTTGTAAAAAAAACGAACCTAGCCAACTGCCATGTTTCTTGGAAATGTTCTAGTAGTGGGAGCAAAAGTGTGAGTCCAAACGTAAATATCATTATGCTCTGTCTCCAGCTCAGGAGAATGCTCTGCCTGTCTCATTCACCTCAGAAAGACTCGCTCTGTAGCACCAGACCGTTATCAGGAGGAAAGGTAAAGTATTCACTCATAAAAACCCTTTATAAAGTACTCCAGCAGACGGATGGAGAGGTTTGACTGGATGATTTCCTTCTTGGTGCCCAGAGCCTGTCCAGGATGCAAGGGGGCTGTGTCCAGAGAAGTGATGGGGAGGAAGAGGAGGACGGCTCCTTCACTCAGAGCCCAGACAGGCTAGAGTCTTCTCCAGACCCTCCAGGTTGGGAAGGTCTGCCGTTGCCGCTCCCTATCCTCTTGGAGCAGGAGGGTCAAGATGGTCTCTCAGTTAGCCTGGGAGATTTGGTCCGGCACATGCACACATACTGCATGTCCATATCTGTAGAGAATGAAGAAGGAGAGCAGATGTTGCCTGAAGGGGGAATAGTGCTTGAGGTTGTGGATCAAAGTGAAAACGGAGAACCTATCTTTACCATCCCGAAAATGGATCTGTCTTATCCTCTTCATCAGCCGCTCCCAGAAAACGAGATCAAACCAGAAACAGCAGAAGACGAGCTGGCCGACGGTTCAGAGCATATAGTAGTCGACGATGAAGATGATGTCCCTGTTAGGAAAACCTTTGAAATCGCTCCTGCCGATACGCCAATAGTACGTCTAGACGTGAGCAATGAAGTTAAGAGGAAAAAGGAGAGAAAAACAACAAGCCCAGCAAGAAGGAAAAAGAAAGGTAATGAGAAGCAGCAGTCTGAACTTGTAGAAGGAAGGGTCCTCAGGAGTGGCACAGTCAGAAGGGTGATAACGGATCCCCCCAAAAAACCTCAGAAAGGGTCCGGTAAAGAAAAAGTGCACAAAAGCCAAAAGGTTTCTTCTGCCTCTTCCCCACCTGAGTCGCTTCTAAAACCTGAAGGAATAAAACAAATCAAAACGGAGAAGGAAAACACCACTGTAGCTCAGGCTCCTGAAACAAACAAGAAACTCGTCTCACCTCTGCTGCCCAAATGGAGCGCAGCCCTTGCTCCAGAGGAAAGTCGGCTGACGTGTTCAGCTGCAGCTGTGAGCTCCCAGCAGCCCAGCAAAACACCAAAACAGTCAGCCACTCCCCCAGAAGAAAAAGAAAGTTCATCATCTGCTTCCTCCATTTCCCTCCCTCTGGTATCTTCAGAGGCCCCTGCAGCTGCTGCAGTTCCCGAGATCTCCCCTCCTGTCAGCATTACCCCCACAGTCCCAGAGGCCAAACCCAAGCCGCTCAGCCTGGAGGAGTACAGGCGACTCCGGCAGCAAAAAAAGCCGGCTCCGGTGGAGAAACAGGACAAGAGCGTCACCAGGTGGCCCAGCCTTCCAGAGCTTCCCAAGGAGCTACCCCCTTTGCCCCACCTTCCTGACCCCAACCCCAGGGATCCCAGACGTGCAAACCCTCTGGCAGCAAGGAAAGAAGTGGAGGAGGTCAAACCTGCCTGGCGGCCGAAGGGACCCTGTGCACCCCCCACCCCAGAGGCTCTGCTGCAGCCTCCAGCCTACATGATTTCTTCATCCACCAAAGCCTCACCCGCTGTTCCTGTTTCTAAGCCCCAGCAAACACAGGAGCCTTCCAAACTGCTCCAAAATCACCAAGTTCCCCCTGATTCAGCAAAAACTCCAGCTGCACCTGCCAAGCCTACAGAGCCTCATGTGCCTCAGAGCTTTGCTCCTCCTGCTTCTTTAAAGCCTTTAGTCCAAGTTGTGTCTTCAGCAGATGGGAGGTGTTCCCCTTCTGATTCAGGAAGAAAAGGTGAAACCGAGTCCATTAATCCAAAGTCTGTACAGGACACTAAGGTCTGCCCAGAAATCACTACAGATGTACACAAACCCACAGATGCTTCCCAGGATATGCCTGGGATCACCGTTTCTACCTCATTAGGTGGCCCACTCACATTCGACAGAAAGTCGTCCAAACCCACAACCAAAGAACAAAGTGTCCAACTCTGTGCTGCCGTCTCTGTGAATCCCCATTATCACAAAAACCATTCTGCTCTGGTTGAATCTAAACAAGGATCTACTACAGCCGTGAAACCACAAAGAGCTAAGAGCAACACGCAAGAGCTGATTGAATCATTCACTAGTGAAATAGGTGAGTTTGGATGCTTCATAGAGAACATTCCAGAATATTTTATTAGTGATGCACCAATAAACATTTTAGCTATCTGACTTGCCAACAGCAAAATTTGGAATCATACAGCTTTAAAAATATTTTTTCTCTGTTCTTCCTGCCATTGATTATTTATATTAACAGAAGGAAAAATTTATTAACATTTTAAACATGTTGAAACTGTGTTTCATTAGTGATTAGCACAGCTAGCAATACAAAATAATCAATATTTGTGTATTTCCTGTGGAAGATTTCTACAACGGATAATTCCAGAGTATCTGCACATCCTTAAAAAAGTTTAAATTCATGTATCTAAAATTAAGGTCTGAAAATGTCTTAAATTAAAGTAAATTAACCTTTACTACCTCATTCCCAAAGGGCTTAAACTTTGTTTTGAGAGGACTATTTAATCTCTTATATTTCTGTATTTTTAATTTTTTTAAATGAGTTTTCTGTCAGGAAAGTTTGGTTTGTATTAAGACATCTTCATTGCCTTATGTAATTTGATATGGTTGAGGCTACTGATAAACCATCTGCTAATGCGTCCTTACTAGCTAGCTAGCTTTATTGCGTCTATCATAGGTAAGTACGAATTTATCGCCAGTTGGCTGGAGGAAGTTTGTACATTTCTGTGGAGATGTAGGTGTTTAATTCTTTTCATAAAGGTCTTAACACGGTCTTAAAAAGTCTCATTTGAATCAGTGAAACCTGCAGAAACTCACAAAGATTTTTTGCGTCTCCAGTCAGCATGTTAAGCTAAAAATCAGCCAGTTCCATTTTACAGCCAGCTTTTTGGTGCATCGGTAGGCTTCTCTTTTCTCTATTATAACTGTGAGCCATGCATGTATGTTTGAAAGTTCAGTCAATGTTGCTCTGGTACACACATTGTAGTTATGAGTGTAACTTTTGTGTCTTTAAAGGCATTGAAGCTGCTGATCTGACGAGCTTACTAGAGCAGTTTGAGGAGACTCAAGGTAACCACTTTTGATTTGCTACCATCTGCACCCACTCTTTCTTTTTTCACCTTTTAAAGTTCTACTTACCATGCATTAAATCTTCTGTGAGGTTGTGATGTTCAGTACCACAGTGGGTCACGCAGCTCTACTTTAGTACCAAGCTAAAAGCAGCCAGAGGATCATTTTTCATAGTTTCATAATGGTGACGAGTAACGGCAGCACTATGTTCGGTTGGCAGGAGTTGAACACGTACAGGAGTCATTTCATGTTAGATGGGAGTTTACTTATATTTTGACCAACAGAAGGCAGTCCGACACATTGGACTTGTGACAGGGTTTAGCTTTACAGGAGGATTTGTATGTAAGAGAGATTGGTTCTGCAGGGGGCTCCTGTGTTCTCTGCTGCTGGAATTCTGCCTTGTCTGCAGATCCATTTAACTGTCGCCCTGCTGTCTTTGTGTGGGCGGATGCACAAGAGGCAGCAGATTAGAAACAACTGGTCAGGCTACGCAGTGCGTGGAGCAAGTCTAGTCAGAGCTAGACAGGGCCGGTATGAGATTCCCACGGTGTCGACGTAGCTTCCTATACCAACACAGATGATGCAACATTTCAGTGGTCTTTACATCACAACTTTTAAAATTCTTAGTAACCTTTAATAATGGTTGCCAGGACATGCCTAGTCAGTTCTAGTTAAATAATGAAATCTGAAATCATCTAAATCCATTTTACACCGTTTCAAGTGCATGATATTTCTGTCTCTTTCTGGCATTTTCTTTCCCAATAATGTCCATCTGCTGACACATTCATATCCCTGTTCCCTATTCTTTTAGCAAAAGAGGAGAAATGTGTGCCGGAGGTCTCTGGTAGAGCAGCAGCTGTAGGAAACTCGAGGTGAGTTACCCTACAGCCCTTTACGCTGCTCTGAATTATTTACTCAGTTCTAGTGTGTGGAGGTGACCTAAATTCACCTTTTGCCAAGACCTACCGCAAAAACTCCCATTTGTCGGTCCTCATGTCTAACTTAGGCCTGAAGACCATCGGAGCACTGCTAACCGAAGTGCTAACACACTGTTTGCTTTGCAGAGCTGCATCGATTCCAGAGAAAGCTGTTAAGTGTGAAAGAACTAATGACCTCTCCAATCCTGCAGGTAATTTAGTCAAAACACAATTAAGTCTGTGTTCAACTTTTGCTTTAAATGAAAATATAACTTTGCTTCGATTCGTTGCTTTCACATTTAATGTCCGAGCTAAAGCAGTCAAAGCACTGAGCTTATTGGTAAACATTGGGTGCTCACCCTTTCTATTTTTTTCTTCAGCTTTGGCTCCCAAGACCGCTTCTCCCAACCAGATGTGGAAACCTCTGGCCCCTGCGGCTCTACTGGGAAAGCCCAATAGCTCGGAAGCTCCCAAGTCCAACCCCTCCAAGGTGATCCAGATAGAAGCCCAGCCTCTGCACCCAGTTAGGGTCCGTAGTAAAGCCACTCCCGCTGCTGCCCCCGTGGCCCCGGATCTGGCATGCATGGATCATGACTATTGCCTCTCCAACAAAAGTGTTTCACCTGGCGAGTCAGGCAAGCGCTGGAACATTAAACAGCAATCTGTCTTCACCATTAAGCCCCTCAGGCAACACCCTTCAAGCCCACCGCCAACACTTCCACCAGTATTGGCAGCATCTCCACAGGAAGTCACAAATTCTGTGATTTCACCCAGAACTCAAGATTGTCCACAAACCTTTCAAGCCCAGAAGAACAAAGATGCATCGGAGCAATGCTCCATCATGGAGACTTCTGATTTTTCTCCATCCCAGCAGGAACGTGTCACAAGTCCCAGAATGAGGCCATCAGGGAGGTCCTACCGCCGATACGTTGCTTCTCGGACCCCTAGTCCCAGCTGTAGTCCCAAAGAAAGAACTCGTGGGCGGTCAAAAAAAAGATTTTACCACTCCCCCAGCCCAACGTCCAGCTGCTCAGACGCCTACACCTCTAGATCCCGGTCTACGTCCAAATCTCCAGCAAAGAAAAGGTTTGTTTTTTGGTTTGTTGATCCATCGTTATTTTTAACAAGTTCTTTCAATTTTTCTTACACCATTTCTTACTTTTTGTTCTGTAGGTATCGACACCGCAACTCAGACAGCAGTCTGAGCTCCTCATCCCGATCCTCCTCTCGTTCTTCTCCCTCTTTGTCCCGGTCCCCTCCACGGAGGAGGAGATACTCGTATTCCTCCTCTCGCTCTGGGTCCTGGAGCCGCTCTACGTCACGATCCCCTTCCCCTCAAAGACAAGCTCAATGGAGTAGAAGCAGGGGGTTGCACAGGTACTTGAGTCTTGCTTTTCTGGGTACTAACCATTATTTTTGTAGACATGTAACTTTTTCGATGCTGCAGTAACTTTAAAATAACTTATCTTCTCTTTCAGCCCCTCATACAGGTCTAGATACGGTACTGGTATGAAGACAAATGTGGAAGAGACTAAGAGGCGCAAGGAGAAAGCCATTGTAAGTTCAGAGTAAAATGGCAGATTTTATGTCCAAAGTTAAAATATTTAACTTGTTTCTAATCTAATTGGGTCTGCTTTTATTTATTTTTTCCCAGGAGGAGAGGCGGGTTGTTTATGTCGGCAAAATTCGGGGAAGCATGACCCAAAGAGAGCTCAGGGAGCGTTTCACTTTATTTGGAGAAATTGAGGAATGTACCCTGCACTTTAGAGAACATGGGTGAGTAAATCTGTTTAATATTAATCGATCGCACTGTCTTTGAACCTGGTGGGTCTTGCTTGTGACCTCCTTGGCCAAGCTACAGTGCAACAGCAAATCCAAGCTTGTTCATAACTGGGGCCTCCTGGCAACATCCCCAGGTCGCCTTTTTAAAAGCAAGCTACATTCAGCAACAGAGGTCTTCTACAACTTTATGTGGACACTTTTGTGTTAAAACTGAAAAATAAATTGCTGAAATGTTGTCATCTCTCCCAGGGATAACTATGGGTTTGTAACTTACTACAACACCAAGGATGCATTTACAGCCATTGAAAATGGCAGTAAGCTGCGTAAACCTGATGAGCTCCCCTTTGACCTCTGTTTTGGTGGAAGGAGACAGTTCTGTCAGTCCAACTATGCTGATTTAGGTGAGCATGCCAGAGGTTCTGCTGTTCCCCCACATGATTACGGTGGTGTTATGAAAAATTTCTGTCATGGATTGCAGAATATTTAACATGGTTTGTATAGTTTAGTGTTAATGCAGCTGTCGGCTCTCATTAAATTAGAATTAGTAAATTGGAACACTCTGGCCATTTTATTTATACCTCATTGGCCCTGATTACTCTTCTTACATTATCTCTGGTTCAGCATTGGCTGAAGATGAACAGTGTGACAGTTGTATCTTATATCCTGGACATGTTTGTATCTGATGGGTCTTTAAGCAGCGACTTCAGCTGCAGTTAAAACCCTGTGAGTCTCCTGTAAACTCTTGAAGAAATTTTAATTTTCTCTCTCACTTTTTTCTTCCACTGAACTTTCCATTAATTGCTTGAATACAGACCAGTGAGCAGACAACTTCTTCAGCAAGGACCTTTTGTGACTTGAGCTGTTCCTAAATAATAATCCGATTTTCTAAGGAACTTAATTTTGGGTTTAGTTTAGCTGTAAGCTATAATCATCTAAAGGAACAGAAATAGACACTTGTAGCTCAACGGCCTGTGTTACGAATCTGCAGAAGTTTCACTTTTTGAAATATGTAGTTAATTTATTGAGATGCTCCTGTGAATCATTCAATTTAAAATTGTACATGAATACATGAAAACTGAATAATTTTGCTGTCTTTGTAATATATTTCCCTTTTTCTTTTTAGATTCAAACAGAGAGTATGACCCATTTCCTACAAAAGGCAAATATCATGCACTAGACTTCGACACTTTACTGAAGCAGGCTCAGCAGAATCTGAAGAGGTAACAGGAGGTCTGCACCAGGAAACTGCTGACAATTACCTCAGTCGACTGATGTCTCTGCATCTGCAACACTGTTTTTACATTTTGGTTGCTGAATCATGATTATTTTTGTGTTCGTTTCTCCAAGCTAACACCTTCTATTGAAGTGAAAATTTATAATGAAACTTTAAAAGAAGTTTTAAAAAAAATGGAATAAATGGGGAAAAAATGTTTCTTTTTATTTAAATGTACAATTGAAATCAAATTGTATGGAGGGAAAAATTTTAAAAGTAAAAAAGGAATTGAGCTTCCTTGTTTTTGGCAGAGTATGTAATGCATTTAAATGAACTACACATTTGAATAAAAAAAGCCAAACTAAGGTTTTGGTGTTGTTTTTGATTTTATATTAGTTGCTGTTGTTTTGAGTTAACCACTGATTTAAAAGAAAAAACAATCTGGACACACTGCAGGATTACAAGTCAATCTCCAACCTTTCATTCATCAAAAAGTTATTGAAAAAGCTGTTTTCAACAATTAAACAGCTTCTTGATGTCTTTCAATCTGGTCTCCATGCTCACTACAGTGCTGAGGCTGCCCTTGTCAGTCTTCAAAGACATCCACATAGATACAGACTGTGGAAGAACCACAGGGCTGATCCTGTAGGACCTCAGTGCAGAGTTCAACATTGTTGAGACCTGGGTTGAACTCTGGTACAGTACTAAATTGGTTTGAGTCCTCCCTGAAGAAGAGGAACTTTTATGTGTCAATAGGTAACTTTTCATTGGAGTGGACAGAAGTGACAAGCAGATGCCACAGAGTTTAATCGTGGGGCCCCTCTTATTTAATATTTACATTATCCTGTTGTCTCAGATTATAAGGAAAAAAGATTAGTTACAACTATGCAGATGATGCACAGCTCTGCATTATGACTATGAACCCATTTAAACATAGAGCAAATGCACAGAATAAATCAATGTGTGGATGTGCCATAACTTGTTTCAACTGAACAGAAACAAAACTGAAGTTATTTTCAACCTAAAGAGAAATGATCAAGAGTCAGCATGCACCTTTAGCTATTATAACTGAAAACCTCTATTTAGGCCTGAAATCTGTGTTTAGTGATGGACCCAGATCTGATCCTTCAGAAACACACACGGACAAAAAGTCAGCCATCTATTACCTGAAGTACATTTGCAGGATTAAAAAACAAATATCCCAGAAGATCTAGAGAAACTTACTCAAGTTTTTGAGCACATCACCCCAGTTCTAAAGTCCTTAACAATGCCTACTGGTAGCACAGAGTATAGACTTTAAAATACTTGTGTTAGTTTTTAAATTGCTGAAAGACATGGCATCAGAATACATTAGAGATCTGTTATCATATTAACCTTACAGACCACTCAGTTCTATTGGTTCAAGTCTACTCTGCATCCCCAGAATCAGAAACAAACATGGAGAAGCTGCATTGAATTTTTACATTCCACTATTTTGGAATAAACTTCCAGAAAACTGAAAAAATGCTAAAACACTTAGTTCCTTTAAATCAAGGCTAAAACCTTGTATATATATATATATATATATATATATATATATATATATATATATATATATTTAGATTACAACTTTTCATTCTCTTTTTCTGCCATAGTAATGTTTTTTTTGTTCAATTACGTTTTATCATGTAAAGCGCTTTGAACTGCTTTGTAGCTGTAATGTGCTACACAAATAAGCTTAAGCTACTAGCCTGTAAGACCAGTCAAACTCAACTTGTTTTTACTATATGTTAGCAACTCAGTCCATGTGGCATTAGGTAACGTTGACTCCACAAAAGTACCAACAGAATATTGGGAATTGGTGTTAAATGTTTATTTTATACACTAGCACCTATGTTTATTTGTGTATTTGTGTTGGACCATATAGAGGCTTTTCTAAAATCATAAGGCAGGTGAAAAAAGCATAGTTGCTTTTTCCACCTGCCCAAGAGTATAAATCTGCAATTATTTTATTACCATAGTATAATGTATTTAAAACGTGAATGTAAGGGGTTTCTGTAAAAAGCTGCGGAGATAATTTACACAGTCACTGAACATATGGACAACCTAAAACATGATGGCATATTGAAAATTTTTTAGTAACCCTAGTCTTTTATTCAGCTTAGCTTTAGTTTTTGATTAATACAATTAATATTTTTTTTCTATCAACATATGATTTACTTATTGCAAAAATATAACAAATTATATAAATTTTTTTTATATGTATATCTAATGTATATATCGTTTTTTTTATCTTTTTTTTTAAATCTAAATACGTAAATATGTAAAAAGAAATGTGGGTCTTCAGTTGCAATGGCGTCTGCAGAGAAGGTGCTCTCTCTACACCTAAAAGCTTTGCTCTGTTTTGTCACCTAGATCCGGTTCTGACTGGTTTGAGCTAGTCTCATGAGCATGCGCACTCGGTGTAAACAGGAAGAACCAAGGAAAAGTAGGTTAAATTTATCATAAAGCGAAGAGGATAGTCGGATACAGACGGACGAGGGTTTTTCTTACTTTATAAATTTGACCACATTCTTTGTGGTCTAAAATTGCTAACAATTTTAGAAACATTTTGCAAAAGCAAGTTTTGAATTTTAGTGAAGAATATTGTCGCTAACACCGTGAGCTTTACCGACGTTACGCGGAGAGTGACGCGGTGCATTTCCTTTGGGGTGCCTGTTTGTGCTAAAAAACCTGCATTTGGTTTGCCGCCTGTTTTTTTTTTCTCTCCGGATTTTGTGATTGTGTCAAGGAAACCCTTGTACGATGGTTCAAAAAGACCAGACTTTAGACACTCCTCCGTTAGATGTTGAACCCAGCCCCAGCCCAGTCTCTGGAGAGGCTTGTGTGGAGGCCCCGGGCCCAGTGGCGGACTCCAGCATCGTAGTGGAAACGACGGGCCACAGAAAATTCATTAGTGGTGTAGTCGAAGGTAATGATGACTAAATATAAAAATGCTACCTATATTAAATTGTTTGTTTTTTTATTATCTGTAAACAGTGAGGGATTGAACATAGAAATGCTGGAGTGATAAGATGCTCTTTGTAATTTATCATTATAACAATGATGAGTTCCCGGAGGCAGGTAGATTAAATTTTAATGAGACTGTGAATGTGACATTAACATACACTGTGTTGAATGTTTGTTTTTTTTTCTTTGCTTGCACCAAATTCATGCTCACCATCCAGAGTTTCGGCTCAGTCTGGAAAGCTCTGGAATCTAAATTGATCGCTTATTGAAAAAAAATGCAGTAAAAAGATAGATATTCCAAATTTAATCATTTATCGTCTACAAGATAAAATCGTGATTCATGGAAAATGGAAGATATTGTAGGTCGAGTTACATTCAGGTTTATTCCATTGTCTTTCATTCTGCCCATGAAAGCTTACCCCCCTCCCCAACTCATGGAAGACCTATAAAATGGGGGCATTTGGACAACATTTTGGCCTTTAGATTATCATAGATCATGCTTTTGGACCTTTTTTTTGCCTCTACATTAATTTAGGTAGTCCAATCCAGACTTATCATTTCAAGATATTATAGATTTGAGAATACCAATAGGCTGTAAAATAGTCTAGTAAAATACGATCAAATGAGAAGCCAGAATTAGCATGTGTGCATGCAGCTTTAATGTCCTTTCCAGCTATAATTCATATCTGAGGGGTAAGTTGTTTAATATGGCAGCCTTGGGGGTCAAAATATGCTGCTAATGTGACTTGAAATGGAAAGAAGACTGCATTGAAACTCATTATATGTTTTCTCTATGTAGGCTTTTACGGGCGTCCATGGACTATGGAACAGAGAAAAGAGCTGTTCAGAAGGTAATGTGCATTCTTCTAATTAAAGGTGTTAATAAAATAATAGGTTATTTTGGATTATGGCACTGATTGTTCTACATTACCAAATTACACAGGCAACAGAAGTGGGGGCTGAACACATATCTTTATGCACCTAAAGATGACTACAAGCACAGAATGTTCTGGAGAGAACTGTATTCAGTGGAAGAAGCAGGTGAATATTTTTGACTAAATTTCTCCATAAATTTCTCTTTATGTCCATAACATAAAGATGTTGTGCTTAAGAAACATGAATCATAGTTGTTAACTGTGTGTATTTGTTTTTTCTAAATTTTTTTATCTCATCTGTTTTGCAGAACAACTCATGACTTTAGTTAGTGCCGCCAAGGAGCATGGAATAGAGTTTATATATGCCATTTCCCCTGGATTAGACATAACATTCTCTAATCAGAAAGAGGTTTCTGCACTTAAAAGAAAACTTGATCAGGTATTGAAATATTTTAACACTGGAATAAAATCTTAATTATGGGCACATCCCTAATGTACTACAAGTTAATTTCTTTGTTTTTAATGCCTGCCATCTTTTCTTTCCCTCCCTCAGGTTACTCATTTTGGCTGCAAATCCTTTGCCTTACTTTTTGACGATATTGACCACAACATGTGCCCTGCTGACAAAGAAGTATTCAGCTCTTTTGCTCATGCTCAGGTTTCTCTAACTAATGAAATCTACCAGTACCTTGGAGAGCCTGAAACCTTCTTGTTTTGCCCCACAGGTACTCCATCTTTCTTTGCAATTTTATACAATTCTCAATGCCTCTATTATCATTTATTTAATTATTTTCTCCTTTGCTGAAATACAGAGTACTGTGGAACATTCTGCTACCCAAGTGTCTCGCAATCCCCCTACCTCCGCACAGTTGGAGAGAAACTCCTGCCTAGCATTGATGTGCTGTGGACAGGTGAGTGTAAAAGTGTCCTTTCATATGAGCATCATTCCATTAGTTCAGCTAAATCTCATTGGTATTATAGTTGTGGAATAAAATTGACTATTTTAATGTCCTATACTATCTGTAGGTCCCAAAGTGGTTTCTAAAGACATCCCAGTGGAGTCCATTGAAGAGGTGTCAAAGATCCTGAGAAGAGCCCCTGTTATTTGGGACAATATTCATGCCAATGATTACGACCAAAAGAGGCTCTTTTTAGGTCCGTACAAGGGCCGTTCCACTGAGCTCATCCCCCGGCTGAAGGGAGTCCTCACCAACCCCAACTGCGAGTTTGAATCCAATTTTGTCCCAATTCACACTTTGGCCACCTGGTACAAGTCTAACATGAACGGGGTTCGCAAAGATGTGGTCATGAGTAAGTATGAGCCAAAGCAGCAATCTCAGCATGAAAAATATTACACTGAGAGTTGCTATGCAGCTTTGAAAAGTTACATTTCTCTCAATTTTACAAGTTTGGATAAGGATACAAATACTTAGAATTATTCTGAAGTCTGCAGAACAGGATTAGATAATCCTATTAAATGTGCACTCATGCCAAAGAAAACAGTTGCTATTAAACAGGTTTGGTTTAGATCCTAAAAATGATTTATACTCAAGGTATTTTGGAATTAGAAGAAATTTGCTTTAAATAATCTGAAGTTTGTTTAGGGTCTCCCATCCACCCACTTTTATTATCTCTGACAGGTCCACAGTGGTAGATTTGAAAAATAATTTTGTCCTTTCCTTACACATAGGAATGTTTTGAAGTTAAATTAAACTTCTGTGTGAACTCTTTACCAATATGAAATTGTGATGATGTAGCATAATGCTTGTAAGTTATTAATTTGTGTCTCTCTCTGGCCCAGCTGACGGTGAGGACAGCACTGTGTCCATCCAGATCAAGCTTGAGAATGAAGGCAGTGACGAGGAGCTGGAGACAGACATGCTCTACAGCCCACAGCTCGCTTTAAAGCTCGCTCTGACAGAGTGGCTTTCAGAATTCAGTGTGCCTCTCCAATACAACAGTAAGAGCAATCCCAGTAAATATTTTAGGTGCCATGTTTTTTAAGTGAAAACCCAGTGGATTAACCCTGTGCTCCTTCAGGCCGACAGGTGCCTCAGAGTGGTGCCAAAAGCACGGCCATTGATGTATCTTCCATGACAGCTCCGTCCCTTTGCTCCTCCACGTCAGTCACTACTGTGTTCCAGCAGCCCATTATGTCTCCTGCAATGCCCCCTCTCCTCCTCGATCCCCTCCCACACTCCTTTTCAAAAACAGTTGAAGAGGTAGAAGAGGTGAGATTTAAATAGTTGTATAGTTAATTCTAACAATTATTCATGCTTAACAATGAACAAAGTTGTGTTATCATGAAATAATACTTTATCATTTCTCATCCCTGCACCCGTCTCATTAAACTGTTGTTTTCAGGTGCTTTTCGAAAAAATATATTATATGATTTACTGTGTCTATGCAGGTGGATGTGGAAAAGAAGGATTCAGATGAGGAACCAATGGAGATGGTGGTAGAGAAGCTGGATGAGCCAGAGGCAGAAGCCGATCCAGAAGAGAAAGACGTCGCTCCCATCTTAACTGACAAAATGGCAGAGGATCTGAAGCCCATGGATACAGACAAGGAGAGTCTGGCTGAATCCAAGTCCCCAGAAGAGTCAATCCAGGAGGATTCTGGGAGTGATATTGCTCCTATGCAGACAGATGATCAACTCAAACAGGTACTAAGATTCCTTATATTTGAAGTTTAGGATAAAAGTATTGCAGAATATACCTCTAAATTCAATTTTTTCTTTTTTCTTCTTTTTTTTTTAATCGTCAGGATCCGTATATGCCCAGCCCCGACGAGAAGCCTCTGTTCACACCAGAACCTCCAACACTCGAGGACCTGTGTCTCCTGGCTGAGCTCTTTTACCTGCCTTACGAACATGGACCCAAGGCCACACAGATGTTAAAGGAGTTCAACTGGTTGAGAGCCAACAGCAGCGTCGTCAGCGTCAACTGTAAGAGAAAAGAAAGTGAAAAGGTGAGATTATTCTCTAAGTTGGACTTTTCTGAAGAGAGAGACATCTGTGTGAGAACTGAGGTGCATTATTAACTGAACCAGCTGGTAATGGAGTTGAAAACAAAATGGTGGATGTGTACTACCCTCAGTGTCCATTGGGTGGTGTTGGTATGATGGTAAACTGGATGCTTGCACAGTGTTGAGCCATTCTTGTTTGTTTAAACAGCTCCCCTCATATTAAGTCACCTGTTATTTTTGTGTAATGACATTTTAGCTCGTTACAGTGAAAAAACACAGGTATAAACAACAGAAAGATCAACCCTTTAATTATTTAAGCTATATTTGATGAAAAAATTCACTGTCACATATTAAACCAAAATTAAATTATTTCTGTGAAAAAGTCAAAACAAGAAATCTTAAGATTTATGCTGTAGTTTTCACAAAATGAATTCAGTACAGTTGAGTTCAAACACAAATAACAACAAAGACAAGCCGATTTAATTATACTCCAGATCAGATCAAACCAACACAAAGCAGATTGATTCTGTTTATAAAGCCTATTGGTATTAAACAGTTACCTAAGGAAGACAGGCCAATTAATTGAGCTGCGATTTCACAACCCAAATCGAGCATCAATGAACCCCTTATGATTAACAATGAGTATTTATTATCTTTCTGGATCTTTACATTCAGGTGGCTGAATGGCAGCTGCGGGCGGAGAAGTTTCAAGACATGTGCTGCTCCGTTATCCACATGTTCACACGGCTGTCCAACACAGCCAACCGCACCATCCTGTTCGACCTCTACCCTTACATCTGGGACATCAAGAGCATCATGTCTATGGTCAAGTCTTTTGTCCTGTGGCTCGGTACGTATTGAGGAGCTTTGGGGCCTCTTCGTCTTGGCAAAAAAAAAAAAAAAAATGTAGCTTAGCGTCTAATATGTATACACAAACACGTATTTGTTAAAAGAAACTTTCAGAAAATTAGATTTAATGGAGCAAACACTTAGATCAGTTATTGATTAGGAGCGTAGATTTAATAAGTGAGGTTTATTTAAATTTTTAAATTTTAGCATATTCACAAAACATTTGTACATGACAATAATCTGAAGTTAGTTCTATAAGCAATCGAAGATCCTGTTAGATCAGTTTGGACAGATTAAGCAGAATGCATCAAAGAATTCCTCCTTTTGAACACATGTTGATTGTTTTCTGTAATTTACATGTTTTTACATCAGACTGAATGCCGCTTGCACTGCTAGCAGCCTCCCTGTTTATCCAACAAAAAGTTCAACATTTACGATATACAGTATAGATAATACCACTACAGGGTTACTGCTGCTTGCTGTGTGTCCAGTCACTGCTACATTCCCACTCAGGCACACTTGCCTCCATTTCTGTCTGTGGGGACGGGCATAGGGGAAATCCCTATCCCCCCTGTTTCATGCCCTGGCGCGCACGCGAGCTTGGAGAGCAAGTTGACTGACTCATTGTTGAAGGCCATTCTGGTGCATAGAGAAAAATAAACTCAAACATATCTGAAGTGTTTTAGCTGAAAGTATTTGAGATATTACTGAAAATATTTTGCAAAATTGCCTCAGAGACGAGGCTGCTAGTTGGATGATGATTATCACCTGATTTGTTACCGCAGTCTGTATTAGGCATGGGCTGGTATGAGATGCTCACAGTAAAAATACTGAAACTTGCATAAAAATATAGAAAATCAATAATCAATCCTACTACTAAAAAAATGTAACCTATTGTTATAATATCTATAAAATCAGAACACCAGCTAAAAGTAGTATAACTTAGATGTTTCCTAACCTGAAATGTATATTTTATTTATTTATTTATTTTTTTAATTTGTGGAATAGCACAAGTATAACACAAATTAGCTATATAATTAATAATCTGCTTAGGTAGAGAAGAAATGCTGCTTATAGCTTGCCAAATGTAGTTCTTAAGCAGTGGTATTTAATGAGAGAGATGTGGTCCTCCTTTAGTTAAACACAATCACTGTCCACGCTTTTTTTAATTAGAAATATTTCCAAGCAGATGATTTTGTCTTTCCTGTAAATGAGGGAGAGGTTTTTTAATTCCATAGCCAGCTGGTGATATCAGGATTAGGTGGGGGAGGGTCAGCACTGCATTTCTCTGGGGGAAATCTGAGTATACAAGCTATAATTTTTCACAGCAATGATAAGCCGTCGTAGCAACAACCGGCTCATGCCTGATTTTTATCGTCAACCTTTAAAGAAAGGAGGTGGTCTCCTGCCGTGGCAGCAGACGTGCCTCTCCGCACTTGTGTGCGGTTAAACACTGGATACAGTTTGAGTGGCATCCGATGTCTCATTCTTTCAGAGTTGCATTGATTACCCCGAAGCACCAGCATGGCCTGTAGGTTACTTCCTGTAACCCAGTTTCATTCACAGGTTTCTTCCCTGTTCAGCTACTTTGTAAAGCTGGGATCCTAGCCAACAGAACACAGCAGGCAGCAAAACCTGCTCTGGAAAAAGGCTTCACTTCACACATTACACGTCTGACTTTACCTAAAATGGACATACTTTTCTATAAGCCAGAGACACTGAGAAAATCGGTCTCCATATTTATTTAATTAGATTTTTATCTGCTGCCGTGTTGCGCAGTTTCTTAACGCTATGTTTGTTTGTTACCATACACGAGTTGTCTCATCAGTTGACATGAATTTCCCTTGATAGAAGCCTTGCAGCCGGCACTTAGTCACAATCTCCCTAAATGTTATACTAAGAACACCTACTAATAACTATTTTCTACTGTTTTCTCCCTTCACTATGTACAGATGGAAGAATCCACAGTACAAGTTTCTACTGCTATTGGATCGACAGTGGCCGATGTATGCACAATGCAGGCGTTGTCTCTTTCCTTTGTTCATGTTTGAATTTGAGCGTAAATTTTTTTTTTTCTCAAACCAAATTTGTTTATGTAAAACGATTGAATTGGAGGAAAGGAAACAACCCTCCGGATGAAGTCACATCCTGCGCAGCGATTTTTAAGCTTGAATTCCAGTGGTTAACTCCAAAAATTTCTCTCTTTAGCGGCATCTTCCTAACTTGTTTTTTGTTTCTGTCAGTAGGCCTAAATAAACTCTCAGACCAGCCTGATGCACCTGCCCAGAGGAACTTGAGTTTTGGCCTCAACATTAAATTTATACTTTTCTAAATGGAGGAAGTAAGCTCACATCCACAGTATCTGGATTCAAAACAAGCAGTCACTCCTGCTTCTTGTTTACATTCTGCTGATCCAGGTGATTCTGGTGGAGGTAAATCCACAGAGATTGAGCTTTTTTTGTCTTTTTTTCTTAAAAATAAGTGAGTTATGTTCAGTTCAGGGTTCCTTCATGCGGGTGCATCTGCGTGCTGTGCTGTCAGCTCTTCCCAGGACATTGTTTTGATCAGTATGAGGTTCATGTGTAAAGCAGGGTTAGGCATCCTGCACGCGCGCTGCATTTGACTGGTCACATGACAGGGCTTCTTGTCAACCAGGTTCAGACTTCGTTAGCAGCTGTTTTATTCAATCTGTTAAAGGATCATGCGTGCTTTAGATATACGCTTTCTCTGCTGTGTTTTGACCCCATAGTTATCTTTTATTTTTATTGTCTTCTTTTTTTTTTCCACTTTGAGTTGTTTTATCTGTGGCTTTTAATATAAAACTGAGAGGCCCTTTAACTCTGGGAGTGTGCTGAGTTCCTCTCGTTCAGTCTTCCTGGTTTTTAATGACTCGTGCTCCCCCCGTCATGTGACAAGGCAGATAAAATGAGAATGTGACTTCACACGGGGTGCTAAGATCAGTGGGGTGATGGCAGCTAAAGCTTTCTGTTGTGAGCCATAGACAGAATAGTTTATCCCACTGTTGGTCAGTATGTTCCATTGGCAGGAGGAGTATTACCTTTCTTTACACACAAAGGTTGGAGGAGATTAAGAAAATGAGCAGATAACCTGCAGACTGAGATTTTTAGCTGGTTAATTTAATTCCTAAACACATACTCTTGCTTTTGAGTTTCACCATAATTCCACAAACATGAGATTTAGATGCCTGAACCCCATCACATCATTAAAATATTTTTATGCACCACTAATTTATTCCATTTTATGTTTTAATGATAAAAAAAAAAAAAAAATATATTACATATTGCCCCCTTCATTCCCCACTCCTTTCATCTGTATCAGAGCCCCATCCTGTGGTAACAATGTCCGCTTGGCTCTGCTCCTAACAGGGTGTCGTAGTCAGTCATCAGCACAATTCCCTAAAGGAGAACAAGAGTCCTGGGCCTTTAGGGGAGGTCTAGCAGGAGAGTTCCAGGTATCTAATGCACCGAAATAATGGCAATAAAAAAAAAAACCGTGCTGTGGAAGACGATGGTAAATGTGCGCAGGTATGATGAGGTTTGGTCTGTCAAAGGTGAGCTGAACGTAACAAACTAATCTTGTAACATCCAGGTTTTTAACTTTGGAGAGTTATCAGACTCTATGGGTGGAATGGCAATTTTCCCTCATTTCATAAAAGATCCTAAAGCCGTTGAATTTCTTTTTGGCGTGGCATTTTCTGGTTGACGTCTTCTAGTTTCTTTCAGCAGCTGCCAAAGGAGATGCTGTTTTTCCCTGGCGCACGCGGCGCAAGCGAGCATGGCTAGGTTTTATTTTCATGACATGTTGTTTCTTTGCAGGAAAGCACAGCGCAAAAAAATTATAAATAAAAAAGACCCCTGTGTTTGCGAGCGCACGCGCAAAAAGCATCGCAGCGCAAGCGAGTACGCAAGCGTTTGTTCAAAGGGAGAACTCCCAAGATTAAACACACCAGCCTCCTCTCTAAAACACCACTTCCATTTGGTATGCTGTTGAGCAAAAGGACTCTTATTTGATTTCCACCCCTCTGGTTTTTTTTTCTTGGAGTTCTCCATATTTCTGCGCCAGCATCATTATTTTTCTCAACAGGAGGGTCCTGCGCAAGCGTAATATTGCGATGCCTTACCAATGGGAAAGGAGCATCTCCTTCAGCCAGTAAAGCCTTAGTCAGACCAAAACGAAACCCTCACTTCACTGTGTTTGCAAACACTTGTGTTTTTCTCTGCTCCAAGGAAAAAGTTAGAAAAAAATGTGGTGTTTGCTCTAGTTGTCCACTGTCAGACCAACAAGGAACTCTGGGTCATTGATTAATCTTAACTTTCAAAGTCCTTTGTTGTCTTTTGCGGTTCGTTTTGGGTTGACAGTGGCACGACTTGGCAAATGCACAGTTAGGCAGTCAGCCGAAGCAACAGACTGCCTGTTCTCTGTTAGACTGAACCTCTTTGTTTTGATACCCACAGAGATTGTTGCCAATAGATGGGGCAAACGATCTTTTCTACCAGCCTCCACCTTCTTTGCCAACCTCCAAAATCTATACCATAAGGCCATACTATCCCAAAGATGAGGTAATGTCCCTTTGATTGTAGCCGTACTTTGGTGTGCCACATTTCTGTAGCAATTTGCTCAGCAATCTGTAAGATACTGTTGTACTGGTGAAATAGGAACGATTGGTCAAAGCTAATCAATTGTTGAAAAAATATTTAACAGATAACTTCAGGGTGCCAAACAGTTTGGATAACGATGGAATTTGATTTCCTTATTTTTACAGCTAATTGATTATTGAAATAATAACTAATTTAGTAATCAAGTAATTATTAACTGGAGCATTCAGAGTCTAAAACATGCCATTGACTGGAAGAACAACACCCTCAGAGCAGTAATTAAGACAAAGTTACATACCTTTCACAAAATTACATACCTTTCACATTTCCGATAAAATTCTTCTTTGTCTGTAGATTTGTTCTACCTAGAACTCCTCAGGTGACAGAGTTTTAGCTTTACCTGTTTCAAATTCTATATCAAATACTATTTAGCACCAATTATCTATCCAATTATTAATCGAAATAGTTGTCAATAGATTGACCCTGCCCTATATTGACTCGTGGAAATATTTACCTGCAAATGCATCCTTTGCTACAAATGATCAATCATTTTTGAAAGAAATGCTATGTTGCTTTGCGTTAGACAATAAAATGTTTATTTAATGTTTGTTTAAAAAGCAAATTGTTTAAATGCATTTTCGCATTCATTTCTAATATTGCATAAAATAAACTTAAGTGGTCAAATGAAAAAACTGCAGAATGTGCCAATTTCAGATGACTAATCGAGCTAATTACTCGATTAGTCATCGGAATAATAGCTTGAATAGAGATGACTGAAATAATCGTTAGCTCTAGTAGCAATTAGCCGGCTTCCTCTGAGAAGCTTAAGTGATCGTTGTGTCTGCTTCTCTCTCAGGCTTCAGTTTATAAAATCTGTAAGGAAATGTACTGCGAAGGGATGGAAGATGAGCCATTCACTGAGGGGGAACCTGACCTCATTGGGGACAGGTAAAACATCAATATGAAAGTTGTCATCAACCTTTGACTGAAACCTACAAGTAGTTGTAAGTAACCAAGCATCTGATTGCAGGCTAGTTGGAGGACTGCTGACAGTGAGCTCAGACTATGGGTTCGTACTGGAAGATGACCAGGGGATCTGTGGTTACGCTCTCGGCACTGTAGATGTGAAACCTTTCATCAAGAAGTGCAAGTTGAGCTGGATTCCCTTCATGCAGGAGAAATACCACAAACCAGACTGTGAAAAGGATCTGTCTGAGGCCGAGGTACGATCTCACTTCATCTGGATTGGCATCCTGCAGCACAGTGTCTCCTGTTATTGACTATATTGCATGGTCTACGTTTCATTTCTGTAGAAGATGATTCTGAGTTTTCATGAGGAGGAGGAGGGTCTACCGGAGTCTTTCCTGTCCAATTTCCCATCTCTCATCAAGGTGGACATTCACGCCAAAGTCACTGACCCCAGTGTGGCCAAAAGCATGATGGGATGTTTGTTATCTTCTCTTAAGGCCAATGGTAAGTAGCAGCTAGATTAATGCAGATTAATGAAGATTGGCCTGCCTGTATGTTTTTCAGTGTAGTGTAAGAATTCACAGGGTCAAAATGTGTGTGTTTTGAGTTATGTTTGTAATTGTAAAACTTCATTTTAGGCCAAATAGCTCAAGTTCAGCCACTCAGTCTGACTCAGTTTCAGGCTCTTGGTGGGCAAAGTTGGTAGAGATGTTCCCCAAAATCACTTTCCACAGGTGGTTCTACAAAATACTGACTCAGAGTGACTGAATACAAATCCATGCCACACTTTTAATATTTTTTGAAAACCATAATTTCTTCCACGCCACTTACACATCTTTGATCTGTTTAAATACATTTCTATCAGAATACATCAAAATCTGTGGTTGTCACATGATTAGTCTTTTTTTTTTCGTTCCTCTTAGGTTCCCATGGTGCTTTCTGTAAAGTTCGTCAGACTGATAAACGGATGTTGGAGTTCTACAGTAAACTGGGATGTTTTGAAGTGGCCAAAATGGACGGCTTTCCCAAAGATGTCATCATTATGGGACGCAGCCTTTGAAGAAACACACAGCGACAGAGCAAGCTCGAGTCAACACACCTTAAGCATTTTTGGTACCTTCATGTGGATAAAACTTTGGTTATTTTTATACTGCCATTAAATTCGGGCTCGCCCCAGGATGTGCTGTGATGTTTGGATTTTGTGTAAACAAGCACAAGAATCGCACAGAAACCATAATCCACCCTTAATGGGTGTAGCTCAGTTGGATTTGGCAGTTCAAGAGCAGAAACATCCAATAAGAGGTCTCTAGCCACTCCCACGTAGTAACATCAAATGTGGCCCCTAGGACTGTTCTAGTAGGACTCCAAGACTTGCCACTACATCCATCCCTCCATTCGTCATCCCTCTGAAAAAGAAGATGATCGTAAACAGCTGCAGCTATGAGAAAAAAGGTGGCTCCTAACTTGGGCTGTCATACAACTTTCAGCCTTCTGTTTTCAGCCTATTTTGTAATTACACAATAAAGATGTTGACGGGAGTTAGACGTCAAACAGGAAAAGAGGTGCTAAAAGAATGCCTTGTGTTAATTTTTTTTCTACATGTCTACTGGGAGATGAAAACCTGAACATCTAAGAAAGTGTTGATGAAAATTAGCCAAGGGGTTCTTTGAATTTTTGCTCAAGTAGCTGCTAACATTTGCTAAGCAATAGAAAAGCTTCTACATGTTTACAGTTTGCTACTCATTTTTTGTTGTTTTTCTTTGCTTCACTCCCCTCCAGCAATTACTCATTAGATCTTCATGTTTGATTATTCATTTAATTTAAAAATCTGTAGCATTTTCTGGGGCTTGCTTTCCATTATTTTTCTCACGTTTTTTTTTTTTTTGTACGTTTAGTTTGCTTATGCTTTTCTAGAGATTGTTAAGATATGTGCATTGAGTTTTTTCCTAATTGCAGTGGAATATCTACTAGATTCCCCCCTGTTGTGATTTTTATTTTAGTTTTTAGTTTTTTGAAAGAAATTAAAATGTATCATTGGGACCAAAATATTTTAAGTTTCAGTAGCCTTTGGGTTTAGGTGCATTGGTTAAAAATACTTCACTTCTACTGTAGTTAAACTGTCTGCTGTACACTTTAAGTTATTTAATCACTGCTTTACATTAACCTCTGAAATCTCATACTTTCATTCAAATGAATGTAATCTCAGACGAGCCTCTGTTGGTGGTTCCATGTGTTTCAGCTGCACCTTTAAAACTGTAGCTAAATTACTGTTGGCCTTTTTCTACCCGTATGTCGATTGTTTCCTGTTCCGACTCATTTCCATTTGTTTCTGCAAATGTATAGCTTTTCTTTTTAGTGAGACATTTTGTTTAATAACAGGCGAGTTTTGTTGGTTAAATGAAGATCAGCGGTTGCTGTCCCATAGCTGCCTGTCAATGTGACGTTTCCAACCTTGTACAGTCGTAACGTGCATGAGGTGTGTTGGATTTGCTGTGGCTGACGTTGGTTACAGTTGCCTCTGATGTTACATAAAAGAGGAAGCATGCCACTTTGAACTACATGCATAAAAGTGTTGTGCTTAGATGGTTTGTAAATATCATTTGTGAAGTATAAAAAGGTTTTGTATATTATTTTTGAAAATTGCTTCCATTCTGTTTTAGTGGAAAGAAAGCAGAATGTTAACCCCTTGTTGGACAGAGCTGTCCCACTGGTCAACAAGGAATGAAACTAGCTAACAGACCTGCTCTTCTGCAAATGAAGTTGGTTTTTAGTTTCTTGACTCTTCCAAGAGGATATTTTACAGTTTGATGCTTGTGATTTTTTTTTTTTTTTTTTTGCCAGCTGCAGAAATTCCTCAGACCATACAGTTCAGGTTTGGGGATGGGATGGGAGTCATTAAAGTGACTGTTTGTTTATTTCTGTACAAATTTCTATGTAAGATAACATTAAACTAATAAATCATATAAAGATCCTGGTTTGTGTCTTTATTTCACTATTTTTTTAAATTATCAATCTATAATGTCAAAACTGAAAGGGTGATCAGAGATGCTTAGTTTTACATACCTAAATATTTCTGTGGCTACATTTTGTCAGTTTGTTTAGTGTGTGTGTGTGTGTGTGTTATGTGTGATTTGTGGTTAAAGATCACATGTTGATATTCTGAAAATATTGCAACAAAATAGAATTTAAGTAAAAAATTTTATGAAAGTTTTTTTTTTTTTTTTAAATCTAAAGTTTATCTTAAAAGATTGAAGTAATCAGTGTTTTGGGGGGGTTTTTTTCTATTTTTTTTAACTAAATTGTGATGAAAATCCTAATCTGAACAGAAATGTGACAACCAAATTATATTTTAAAGGTTTAAATTCCCAATTTTACAACCCCAAAACTTAGGTTTGTGTTGTAAAGAATTACAATATTTAATACCGCCTTGGATAGTTGCATGTTTTATTTTTATATTGATAATTTTGATTAGAAAAAAAGAAACTTTTTTCAGATATTCTCTTTTTTAGTTGTTCTTTTTCAAAAGGTTGAGAAACTATTTTTGTTTGAATGCATTATTTTCTGACTTAGATGTTAGGGTCTTGGGTACTGATATTTGAAAATGCAGCAATGAAACCTTATTGTGGTGTGCCCTCAATAAGAGATTAGTATATCTACTTCGAGTGTACAAATCATATTTTTTGGAATTTGCATTTGCTTTTTTTAAATTTGTTTTCCAAATATTGCGAGGGAATTGCTATTTAAATGTACGTTTATTCTGATTAAAATGAAGAATCAGATTTCGGCGCTTGGCACCAATCTTACTTAACGATACGTTACTAATTTCAGAAAAGTGGCAACAAAATTGATTTCTGGGAATTTTAAGCACTGTCCTGAACATTAGTATTATTCTTATTATTATTTATAACACTTTATACCCCCAGTAATTTCCGCTATTTTGTTTTCCAAAGAGCTATTGCTGTTTTAAGGTGTTCATACATAATTCACTTTCGAAAATAAATCAAAAAGAAAGGCGGAATAAATATACATCAGAAAGAAAATGCACTGGCGAGTGATTTTATTTCCTTGACGGTGATTGGTCAAGAGGACCAAAACAAAAACCAGATCAGCTGGCGCATAAATATGACGTACCTCTTTCGCCCTTGCTTTGCGACGCTCTCCTTTTCGCAGAGCGTTGGTTTATCTTAAAAATTTAGGATTTAAGCCAACTTTTGACGCTTCTACAAAAATGTCTTTCACTGATGAGGAATCCTCGGTCCTTCAACATACCACTCAGCCAAAGATGGAGAGCTTCTTGTTCAGTAAGAATAGTTTTAATCAGTTTCAAATGTTGCTCTGACGGCGCACACGTGGATTTTTGAATGCTGTGATGTCTCGTGTTGTGCTGCCGTATATAAATTTCATGGTTTTATTTTAATTCCAGCCTGCGAGCTGTCTTCTAAAGTACCCTTCTACACTTTCCAAGGAGATGAAGAAGAGGATCTCGAGCACTTTCTGGAACTTAGAACCGTATGTTCCGTTTTTACTGTGATCTTTTATGCGCACGTTACGTCTGTCGAGGTCTTTGGCCTCGATGTTGCAACTTTACAAACCCATTAGCAGATTTTATTTTTTTTCCCCCTTGGATTTGTGTTGCAGAAATGCATGTAGATAACAATTATTTCCTCAGATTTGCCTTGGTGTGGGAGCCAAGGAGGAGAGTAATGTGGTGGAGGTAATGGCCATTAATCACCTGGGAAAGAAAATCTCAGTACCCATAGCCAACCTTCACATCAAGTGTCTACCTATGGTAAGTTAATCACATAGTCAAACATTATAAAGATGAAGCTGTCCTGAAGTTAACTTACTTTTTTGTTTCTTCCTTTTTTTTTTAGGTGAGTCTGGGAGAGTTTGAGCTAAAAGCTCCAGTGACTCTACGACTCAAAGCTGGAACAGGACCAGTTTCTGTCAGTGGCCTGCACCTTATCGGTAACTTTTACTCTGATACAGGCTGCTTACAAACCGTTCACACACTTTGGAGACTTTCACATTTTGTTAAGTTACACAAATACGAATGTGCTGAATTGGGATTTTATATGCTGTATGGACAAATGCAAAGAAAGACATAATTTTAAAGTTCACACGGTTTTAAGTCTTTTCTTTCTTTTTATTCTAAAGAGTGACATTTTCCCACGTTCTTCCTCAGTTTGATTTAGTTCCAGGCTTTGACTAGGCCATTTGAACACTTCTAAGCCATTCCATTTCAACTTTGACTTTATCCTACTGAAAGGTGAAACTTCACCCAGGTCCCAAGTCTTTCACAGCCTCTTAATAGTTTTAGTTTTCCAGAACTGACCTTTTTTTCCCCCCCATCAACTCTCACCAGTTAAAAAATTTCCCACCACCGATGGCGTTTGAGTGATTTGCAGTGTTTTAGTTTTCAAGCAATAACCTTATGTAGGGTTATAGCTTGGCAGGACAGCCATCAAGATCCGCTGTCCTGCCATGTTTGGACGCATCTCTGCTCTGAACACTTTGATCAAAAGGCTGAATTATCTACTTGGCATGTCAACAAGTTTTGCAGGCTTGGTCATTCACTTAATTCTAGTGTGTTGGAGTAGGGATGCATCCAAAAGCTGCAGAACAGGGGCACTCAAGGACTGGAGCTGCAGACCCCTGATGTAGTTTGAGCTGATGGTCCCAGTGACTGGAACTGGACCAGTTTCTCCAAGTCCAGACTAGTTGACTACTTTAACTATCTATTTGAAATTTACTCAAACATACAGAGAGCCAATGGAGCTGCATTGTAAATGGAGCTGCTTGAGAAAATGATAATAATATTGGTCCATTATTAAATTCTGATCCCGTCTCTACCTTCCTTTTTCAGTTTCACAGAATGAAGACTCCGATCTGTCTGAGGAGGAAGAAGAAGAAGAGGAGGAAGAAGAGGATGTTGAGGAAGAAGAGCTTCCTGCTGTCAAACCAGCAAAGAAGAAGAAGAAGAACCAGTAGACAAAGAGGACACTTAAATGGATGTGAGAAGTGATCAGGTTTTTTTTTGTACCAGATGGACAGATTTTACACCCTCTTCCACACAGCTGCGTGAAAGCTCAGCGCGGTGGCAGCTAAACACGCCGTTAAAATGATTGGATAAGACAGTTATTTGAATAAGAAGTGTTTTTGATATCAAAATATTCACTCTTTTTTTTTACTGTATATATAGTGACATTCCCGTTGTAGTAATTTCACTGCACCATCACTGGTGGGAGGAAAAAAAAAACCACGCCTGTTGCCACCAGCCAATGCTAATATCATTTATAACATTGTGTTTGTCCTGTTCAAGGAAAACATGTTCTGAATGAAATAGATTTATATACAGTTCAATAAATGTTTGACAATAATCCTCAATGTTGAAAATAAGTTTTGTTCAGAATTTTGCATACACTCAGGAATGCATCATTTCTGTGCTTTTTGTGATTTATCCAAGTAGTTCTCGTTTCAGGCTGGTTTATTATGCAACTTCAATGGATTTCACAGCTTATTTTACTGTGCATTTTCTTAAATCATACAGATGCATCTCAGATTAGGATATTATTGAAAAGTTCATTATTTTAGTATATTACACTGTTTTCAAGCCTTTATTTCTGTTATGATTTTCTGCTTGCAGATAATGAAAACATTTAATATTAGAATATAACACTGGTCCAATAAACATTTTCAATATAGATGTGGGCTTATTGAAAAATATGTTGGGTACCTGTTTAAAACTTATTTCACATCAGATTTTGTGACCCACGGAGGGAAGTATTTTGGTGCAAAAGTAAAATACTGGCTGAACCTGATGAGTCATTTACAGGAACATGAATCCTGTACAAACACAGACTGGGAAACCCAATCAGAGATGAAGAAACTATTGCAAATGTAAAATAAGAAAGGTTATATCTCATAATGCATCAAGACCTTCATTTGTGATGTGATAAAACTAAAATTGACCATAATGACCTTTGTTGAATATAAAGAAAAAAAAAAAAGGTAAATGGTGTCTAGGCTCAAGGATACAATTTCAACTGAGAAGTTGCATTATAACGTCACTACTGGATGGAGTCCAGTTTTAATGGGCTTGTTTATACTATAAGGTCCCTTTTATTCTCTGTAATCCAGGGGTGTCTAAACTTTTGTCATTTTATCACATTTTTTTAACCCTAATTAAAAACAAAATATTTCCGTCTACACCAACCATGACACCCCTTCTATAATGTTTCTGCTAACTCTGACTTTATTTAAAGTTAAATGAACAAATGTCAAGACAATTCAACTATGGATACGTATGTAACATGTACACATACATTTTACATTATATGTAGTAGAAGTAGTTTCTTAGTCTACTATGTTTACATCACAACTGGTCATTTTAATGGGTGTCTGCACATTTGTGATCCACTGTAGCTTTTTTTCATTACACATTTGATGTTATAACAGGCCAACCCTCATCAACGGGCATAATTTTGGTCTTATAGTAGAATTTACCGAAGGATCAATATGAATTTCACATTTTAAAGAGACCTATGATGTAGCCATTTGTTCAGATTTCTCACAATTATAAGCACAAAAGTGTATTTAAAATACCTGAAAAGCAGCCGAAGCAGAGCTGAGGAGCAGAGAGATGCGTAAGCTCAGAAATGTCCTCTAAACCTGACTGCAGGCTGACTGTAAACCACCACCAACAATGAATAACTCAGAAGCAATGTCCGTTAAAGCTTTATGGAGGCAGATGGTGGTTATATCCAGTTACAGTGAATCATCTACATACATATTCTCAACTGTACAAACAGCCTTGCAGGAAGACATGGCCTGTGATGGGAAGCTAGGCTGTGTTGTTTAATGAGCTCACCTGCAGATAGAAGCAGCTGTTCTGGTTTGTCTCAGCGGGTTTTGTTGAAGGGATCTTCTGTGTGCTTGAAATACAAAGAGAACTGAGTTTCTTTGTTCCACATCCTGATCTGTTCAAACTGTTTAAGACATTACAGCTGCTTAATGAGGGTTTTTTTTTTCTTCCAGGATTTGATTTTAAATTGTCAGTCAATGGAAGTTACATGTAACTCACATGATCTTCCATGACGCCCACGCATCTCAGGAGGAACATTCATTTACTTCACAAATTCAATTAACTGAAACTCCTATGCAGTAGAATAGAGACTATTACACACAGGAAGCATTTATTAATGTTTGATGATCGCAGCATACAGCTAATGAAAACCCAAAGTTCAGAATATGAGAATATAACATAAGAGCAATAAAAAAAAAGCATTGCTTCTACAGAAATATAAAGTTATTGCATACACAAGCATGGGGAAGACTGCTAACCTGACTGCTAACGGCAGACCCTCACTGACACACACCACAAGGAAGGTAAGCCATAAAAGGTCCTAACTAAAGCAGCTAGCTGTGCAGAGTGTTGTATCAAAGCATATTATTAGAAAGTTGAACATGCTGCACATAATTCAAGTTGCCTGAGGTCCATTATGAAGGTTCCCCAAACAGAGTCATGTCATATTCTGGTGACAGTCCACTGTCCAGCATCAGAGCAGCCACCTACCAGGAAACATAAGAGCCCTTCATGGTTCCCTCTGCTGACAAGCATTACGGAGATGTTACATTTAGTTTTGCAGCAGGGTTTGGTGGCTCCCCACTCGGACTAAATTAGCAATATCTGCTTTGATGACTGCAGTGTCGTTTCTGGTTTAACCAGCAATAAACTCAGCTGACTTGAACCCCACAGAGAACCTGTGAAATACGGATAAGAGGACAATAAGAGACTCCCAAGTCCACAATTCAAAAAACAAATGTGCAGCACATGCAGAGGCTTTTTAGTGGGATAACTTTTCTCTGATACAAGTCACCCTTTTATTGCTCTTATGTAATATTCTCATTTCTGAATAACTGGATCAGCTTTAGGCCACAATCATCGAATTTAACTGAAATAAACACTTAAATACAGCATGAGCTGCCCTTTCTGACTCGAAATCCTGAACTTTCACTGGTATTTTTTATTTTTATTTTTATTTTTTTGTATTTTAAAGAATCACCTAGAGTTCAATTGTGAATGTTGACGGTCAGGACGCAGCAGTGGGAACATGTATCCTGACTCAATCCTGCTTCCGGTGCGGCCATGGTGGGTGATGCCCCTTAATGACAACCGTCTGTAAACGACACCGCTCCTGTCAGCCAATCACAGGGCACCAACGTCATGCGACAGGTGGGAAATCAATGTATTACAATCTTCCAGTTAATGTCACCTTCACAGAGAGCAGGTGCTGCTGCTTCTTATTTTCTGATTCATAAAGCACACCGGGCCGCTACACAGAAGGCTGAGGGAGTGTTTTGGGAACATTTGCACCAATTTTATTGGGCATAAGGATTTTATGGTCCATTGCTGCGCCCCCACTTTCGTAGGTTACCCTGTCCAGAGGAGTGTTTGACACAGAGTGCTTAATAAAATAGTAGAAACAAAAAAAAAAAAATGTTATTCCATATGAGTGTTCTGGCAAATTTTTGTGTGAAATTTATTATAAATGGGTCAAAGAAAGTGATTTTTTTTTTTTCAAATCCTGAGGGTGTTTTGTTTTCAACTGTCGGTATTTTGATAATTTTCCTAGATCTTGTTTTTCTAGTTCCATCACAACTACATATTAATTTTGCTTTGCTCTTACTTTGTATTCCTTGCTGTGCATGCCTCCTCATTTTATTTTTCACTGTAACTACGGTTGAGAAAATCTCTGCGCCTATAGGACCTATAGGTCCGCAACGTGACAGCTCTCCTTTCTATACAAACTCTTAAATTAAAAACGTGAATGGTCGTTGTTTAATAATTATTGAACAACAATTATTATTATTAATACTATGTTTTTTGCTGTTTAAAGCAATGATAAGACATATACCATTGTCATTTGTTTTTTTTCTGTTATTGTTGCTTTGCAGATATCAACAAAACAGTAGAAACAGTAGAAACCTGAATGGAAGTAAAAACACATGCGGAGACTGAAGTTTGCCTTGAAAGCCCCCTTTAATCTTCACAAATAGAGACTTATTTATTCCAGTTCAATGAGAGGAGGTTAAAACTAAGTCATTTAGGGAAATAAAACTCCCTGATTATTTGTAATTTAATTTTAAGTCTTTCTGGTAACCATCCATGTCTGCGTGTCTGAACACTGGAAAGTCCTACAAAGCAGAATAATACAAAAATTAAAACTTTTTTCCCTGCCTGAAGTTGCTCTTTCAATTCCTTAAATATAACTTTAAAATATAAAATCTGCATGACTCCTTGTTAATTTATTCAGTGGGTTTAAACAAGTGAAACCAAGGACTGTATGATAAAAGAAACAAGTAAGAGTAATCATATTTTCTATTACTGACATGCACATAGTGGGGTGTTGTCATTTTAAAATTCAATTCAATTCATTTTGTGGATTGTAACTATGCCACCGTAATATTTAAACTCTCTGGTTGCTCTTCGTCATTTGTTGGATTCTTCTGTGGCCTGACTTTTAGAGTTGACACTCAGTAAGGTTCTAATTTTAACCCTTATTTTTCTCCACCATCCACCTGGAAATGTCTTATATCCACAGCAAAAACAGAAGAAATACGGTCAAATTCACTGCTTGTGCCTTTTTACACATGTAGAAGTAAAAACAAGCTTCTCTTATTGTTCTTTTGACACTGAAAATAATTCAAGTACAATCTATCTATCTATCTATCTATCTATCTATCTATCTATCTATCTATCTATCTATCTATCTATCTATCTATCTATCTATCTATCTATCTATCTATCTATCTATCTATCTATCTATCTATCTATCTATCTATCTATCTATCTATCTATCTATCTATCTATCTATCCATCCATCCATCCATCCATCCATCCATCCATACTTTTAGCGTTTCCACTTCCGACACTTCACGGCGACACTCTAGTGTATCCTAAAGTTACCATGGTAACAGATAACACTGCTCTGTGCTCTGATTCAAAAACAGCTGTTGAGCACAGGAGAGCTCTAAAGTGTCTACTATATTCATAATTCATGCGATGTGAACGTATTATCATGGCTTCATTTGAAGCGGTGTTTGCCTGTTTCTCCCCAGCTGAAATTTGAAACACACGACACTGGACTGGTTCATGTTACCAACGATTTCCACCAGCAAAAATAGACCTCTGGATCAATAAATGTTGGCTATGGATCTTTGTGTTTGATGTGGGCTCGCTCTGTGGGCATCTCTTGGTTTTCTGAGTTGGCGTTTTGGCACAGATTTCAAAGCAGATGAGGGTTAGAATCCTAAATGGTTGATGAATGGCCGCTCTGTTTGCATTATGCTGTTTAAGTCCTTGGCCTTGCCAGTGCTACTGTGTGCAGACCAATACCACGAACACAGCACACTGCTCCATAGTAGCAGAATTTATATTCATTTGCCTTTCATGTGGCCCTCATCCCAAAAAAGGTCCACACATACCGCCAATGTTGGCTCCCTCTGTCATCCACTGCAATACTTTATAGGCATTCAGTAAATGCATTTTTTCCCCCATATTTGTAAAGTTAGCCTGAATTCAACGTCACAAAAGAAAAACGTAACATTTGAAATGCAGCATTAAACATTTTTGCCCTCATGTAAAACACACTATGAGGAGTAAATCTCTGAAACAGGGCAAAACTGGGAAAAAAATATTAGATGCTGCAACAGACTGGAGAACGGCGTCATTTTACATTCTAGCATGACAACAACCTTAAACCTACAAAACATACATCCAGAGCAACGAAACAACGTTTTAGATCAGTGCTTCTCAATGACGTAGTCAAAGCCCAGATTTAAGTCCAACTGAGAATCTGTGATTTGACTAGAATACGTTTCCACGTATTCTAGTGGCAGAATACGTGGAAACTTATCTGAGCGGTAGATCCAATCCAGTCAGATTGGATCCTTGCCATCCAATCTGACTGAGCTTGGACAGGTGGTTCTATAAAGCATTGACTGATAATAAAGGCACACAAAACCTTTCAGATTTTTATTTGTAAAATATTTTCAGAACTATTCATCCTTGTCCATCCAGTTCATAACTAAGCACTGCTCTGAGTTTTTAACCCCCAGTGAAATCCAGTGAACAATGCAGTTGTAACATGACATCAGGGACGACCGCTTGTATGCATTGTGTGTTATTTTTTTTTTTTACTTTCCTTAAGATGCATTGGCAGCTCAGTGAAGTTTACCTGTGGCAAACTGGGGCTACAAAGGCAACACACCTGTGTACACAATGCTCCACAGTTCACGGTGCCTGAAAATGGAAAAATGAACATGTCAAAAGCTTTGAGGGGCCCCAGATGAAAAAGTGACATTGGTACTGGAATTATTAGACTCTTCCAAGAAGTATTCATCCTTCCAACACTGTTTCTCTGAATCCACCACCCTGCCACTCCCTCAAACATTCACCCTTTCCCCCCCTTTAACTCACACTCATCCCACTCATTCTTTTTATATGTATCAATCCTTCCTTTTTCTCCTCCTCGTCTCCTTGTTTTTCTGGTATTAATCATGAAGATTTCCCATCTGAGCCAAATCAGAGCACCTTCACATTTATCTGGACTCCCCCTCCCTCCATACTTCAGCATGCCTCATTAGATGAGTAAACTCCCACTGCTGCAGAGCGGTCCATGCTATAGCGCATTACTCATTTAAATACATCATTAAGAAATTGCCTACTTGGAACCAACAAGGTCCTTATTTCTTCTATCTGTCTTATGTAAGAATTTATTTATATTTGCTGCATTTAGAAGTTTTAAAGTGAGCTGAAGCTTGCTTTACTATTCTTATTATTCAGAGATAAGTATTGATGCTGATAAGTATTGGGTTTTTAATATAAAACGGGATCATAGGATCCAGGATCTTTTCACCTGACAAGTATTCTTCGACGTACCAGAAGGTTAATTTTACTATTTACAATAAATTATGATATACGTCCTGCAATATAAGTGATTAAATGTACATTTAATCGCTTGTCAGATTAAATGCACATTTTTAAAATAACAACCTTTAAGCCTACTTGTGGGTATTAAACATACTTTTCATTAAATTCATATTTTTGTTATTAAAAATAGTCATTTTTATTGGTCTGACGTAATATTCTTATTTAAAATGTAATTTTTTATTACGTCTAAGCAGAAAATCATCATAAATAACAGAAATAAAGTCTTCCAGACATGCGCAATCAATCTATATAAAGTCTTTCATCTTATCTTTTGGAATGCTCAGAGTTTTTTTCCTCCAAACCAGAGCCGGTCCAAGACAAATCCAACCAAGGAGTTGATTAAAACTTTCAGTTTTTTGAGCTCCACCAAAAAAACCTAAATTTTAACAGACCATAGATTTAGAATTGTTTCCCTTTCTTTATGGAGAATAAGAATACTACTAAATTTGATTTTAACAGTTTCAGAAAGGACAATTTAAAAATATATATTTAAGATTTAAATTTAAGATTTAAAGGAATTGGCAAGTTCGCTTTGTAAATATGCAGAGAACATTCTTCATAATTTGATTGTTGTGCTGCCATAGCTACAATCTGATGCTGTGGGTTTAATCTTGTTTAAACCCAGTTTGTTCACAAAAACATCTTAGCAAACACTATTTAAAGTGTTTTTGTTATTCCATGCATTTCTTTGGTTGGAAAAGTGAGATTCTAAAGGTTTGGTTTCAATTTTTGGAAATTGAGTTTTCAAAAAAAAAAAAAGAAAAAGAAAAAAATTTGGGGAAAAGTTTATTCCCCAAAGAAATTTAACTAGAAAAATAAATGGGGGAAGAGGGACTCATTGATCTGATGAGTATGTCAACAAAAAGAGAAGACAATGCATTAGGGAAGATCTTAGAGAGGTGACAGCTGCCATCCATCAATCTGCAAACTGTAATGAGTCCATCTCTAAACACTGAATCCATCATTCTACTCTGGGATCATTTGCAAGTCAAGACCGTTACCAGTCCTCAGAGGACCGGACAAGTAAGCAAGCCTGCGAGAAATCTTAATGAAAGTAATTGCAAATAATTGGACGCTTAAGTTATTGTTTATCTCCATTCATTGACTTTTAATTGCTGGATGTAATTCTAGATTAATTTGTTTACACTTGAATCTACAGCTGTATTTATAATCGCACATACATTAGCAATAGCATGTGGGACTCGCCTATAATGACATACAGGGGGAAAGAGGGGAAAAATACAGAAAACCAGCACCCATTTCACTTTCTGACCAATTGACAAAAGAAAAAACACACAAAGAACAGCTGCGAAGCTTTCTACACGCAGGTACGGCCGCAGGCCGGGCCGTGTTGTACTCCTGCATATACAGCTCAAACACACCTGCTACAACGGAGCGCAGCTGCCGGTGCATCACCTATTTACCCCAAATACAGAATAAACACTGTGACTGTGTTCTGACACCTGAGCACACACCTAACTATAAACACAACTGTAAAAGCGGCCAAGTTTGAGTTAGCATTAATGACAGGTAACATGGTAAAGTTAATTTGAAATCAACTCTTTAATAATTCAGAGGGATTAGATGTGACCTCCTTTAGAATAGCGGCTGTTCAGTAGCACACGTACACAGAGAAGGAAAAGCAGTGAATAATGACGATGCTATTTGGGCTCCAAACACAGATAAGACTGTAGTTCTGTAATTAAGTCTCCTCTCTTTTCTTTGCTGCTTAAGGAAGGTGGGGGGAAAATATAGAAATGTTTGACGTACAAATCAGACAGGGCTCATAAAACGAGGAAACAAAACAAGGGAGGAAGATTTTACAGCCAATAAATAAGTGATAAGCTTCACTCCCCTCACAACCGAGCCCTTTCTCTTCCTTTTCCTCTCAACCCTGACTTTGCCCCCCAGCTCTCTTATTATCTCACTGTGGGGGAGGTGCACTGTTTAAAAAAAAAAAAAAAGAGCATGAGTGACAGATACATAGAAGATGACGATATTCCATCCAGCCCCTCATTAAAACCCTGCGCTTATGTCATCCGCTGCTCAGACCCTCCCTCTCCTCTTCAACCACTGTCCTGCCGCTGCAAATCAAAACCCGGCAGAGGAGTGGAGGAGGAGGTGCTGCTCATCAGTTATTCCACTTCTCTGACCTAACTTGACAAGCGGCTCCCATAATGAGACAAAGAGGGATGAGACAGAGATTTTGCCAGAGACCAGGATGTTGACGAGGAAGTGAACTGTCCTAAATTGGCAGATAATGGGCCTGCTGAGGGCCACGCTGGAACAAATCACTGTTCAAACCTCCTCCACCGTGTTCTCTCTGTCTCAGCTGGATGAGCTACAGTCAGGGCTCTTTGTTTGTTTTAAATTAAACTCTTGCATTTTTCCAAAAACGTGCTTTGTAGAGGAGTATTTGTTTTTCTTTGTGTTCCTTTGTGATTTTTTAATCAATTGCATTGGGATGGTTTCTATATCTTCTGTATGTAGAAACTAGCCCAGTCCCTTGTTCACATGTGATTTTGATCCTTTTTTTATTCCACACAAAATGTCTTCAAACCTTGATGGTTCCTGGAGAGTCTTCTTTGCTGTCTGAGCTTCAGACTTTCAGTCAGCTATTCTGTCAGGTTAGTTTTCTTTTTCTGAAACCAGTTGAGAGTTTTCTTTTGTGTTGCGGATCATTTTCTCGCTGAAAAACTCACCCTTGTTTCACAAAGTTCTTATCAAGACTATGCCTGTACTATTCTACAATGATTGTTCCTTCAATGTGATGTCTGCCAGAAACAAACGCTGGAAACAAGCCAAATCCAAAACAGTTTTGTTCTGTTTGCATTTATTTTTTGACACTCCAGTACTTTTAGTAATCAATTTATTTTAATAGCAGACAAAGAAAACCTCAGTAAATATTAAAAGTAGCTTAGAAAATGATGATTACACTTATTCAGTGAAAAACCAACCAACCTTGCGCCATATGAAAAAGTAATTGCCCCATAAATCAATAACCAGTTGCCTTACTGGCAACAACTACATGAGTTGTTTGTGATAACTGGGAATGAGATTTACATCACTGTGGGGGAATTCTGTTCATCTCCTATTTGCAGTATTGTTTTAAGACAAAGCAAGCTACGTTTTCACACCTGCACTGCATGCTTAAGTTCATCCTGCAGCTTCTCAATCAGATTTAAACCTGGATTTTGACTAGGCCTCTCCAAAAGCTAAATGCTTTTAGCGATTTTCTTACAGTTGAACTTGCAGGTGTGCTCCAGATAACATTTCTGAATTTATGGATCCATCATATAAGGAAAATCATCAATGTTTAAACGAAGCAAAACAGTCCAAGGTCACCACACTACCATGCTTGTTAATTTTACAAAAAGAAGGTATTTAGTGAACTAATGCAGTAATAAAACAAATACAAAACCAAAAAATGTAGCCAATACGAATAATTCATAGATAACTCGGTGGAGTTACTTTTTTCACATAGAACCAGGTTCCTTTAGATGGATTTTTTTTTTCTTAACGAATTAAATCATAATTTTGTGTCAACTATTTAAAGGTTATCATTGTCTGATGTTAAAATTTATCTGATGATCTGAAATATCTAGTGTGGCAAAAAAGCAAAACATAAACGAAAGCAGGCAAATACTTTTTCAAGCACTGTATTCCCCCCACTTTAAACCACAGCAGGACGCAATGTTTGAGACGGCAATGTTTAATGCAAAAACAATGAGACTGGAAAAAACCTTAAAGATTCCTTTAGAGGGTTTTGATCTGCTTATTTATTCAACATCTTTCACATACTTTGGTTTATTCATATTCTTCTATAAAAAATACATGAAAAAACTGAAGCATTTGGAGTCCAGTGTTTTGTTTTGTTTTTCCTCAAGCCACATTGACATCCGTCTGCATGGAGACGTTTCCCTGCTCACTTTCAGATGCAAGCAGGAAATAATCAAGAGCTAAGGAGCCGCAAGTACATTAAGAGTGGAGTTAACAGTCTTTTTTAGGCACTGACGTCCCACAGCAGGACTCGTGATGAAGAACATGTCACTTCCTCATTTGCTGCTTGGATGGAGTTTAAGACTAAAAAAATTAACATCAGCACTTACAGTGAAGTTGAAAAAGAAACTAGCTGCAAACTTACAACGGGTTCAGGAGTTACTAGTGTTACTGGGATAAACGGGCTACAATAATTTGCAGAAGTGTTGTCGAACAAATATTAAAATTATATCCTAAAAGGGGTTCTGATACAGTAACAGAACCAAAAGCTGATTCTGATTTATTTGGTCCCATAATGCTTGGTTGAAGATTGGCCGTACAGACCGTAGAAGTCAGGGTGCCTGGAGGTTTGAGACGCATCCATCAGGCCCCTGACGGGAAAATGCTGCAAGGGCTGACTCGCAGGAAGTGGGGCGTGTGGGGGGAACCCCTGAGAGGGGAAGGTATCCGCCGCCGGGTACGGAGGCTGGGCGCGGGAAGCTGGCGCTCTGGAGCAGCAACAGTTATTCAGGGTGCACATCAGCACTTTCCTGCTCTCGTACATGGATTGTTGCGACGCTCCTCCACTGGGGAAGTGGGACGATGGGAAAAGGTTTCCTGAGTGGTGGCTAGAGCTTGACCCCAGACCCACCATGTGATGCGCCGCCGAGTCAAGGAAGCGACCGGAGGTATGGGAAGCCTGGGGGAGGACCTCGGAGGAATACACAGAGGAGGAACGGTGGCTTTGCTCCGTCAGGAAGGGCTTTTTGCTGCTGTAGATTAAATGCGAAGGATCCTGGGAAGAGGAGTTTTCTGAGTTACTCTCCAGGAAGGCCATGCTGTATTTCCTCTTCTGCAGGCCTGAACTCATTCCCAGCTGAGAACCAGCATGGCTGCTGTGAGACTGGATGATCTCAAGAATGGACGCTTCATTAAACGGCTCTGAAAAAGTTAAACAGGCAAACTTATAATAGGTTACACTCGTCTATTCATTAGCTACTTGATGCTTCTCCTGCCTACCTTCGAGCATTTTTCGCAGGTTCTTCTCTCTCGTCGAGAGGTCGGATAAAAAATGATGAGAGTTGAGCTGGCCTACTCTCAGGGCAGGGATGGCCCCACTTAGATGTGAGTCTAACCTGGAAGAAAAACACCCAAATAAAAACCACGACTGACAACAATGTGGATAAACCTGCAGGAATTCCTAGTTGGGACACACTTCAACTATTATCCACATACAAAGTGTTCCATTTAGGATCATTTAGGTAAGTAAATGGTTAACTCCACAAGATTAAAGGTGATGTAATTCATTAACACTCTGTACCTTTACCTCTATGAGGCCAGCATTAGCAGTACAGAGTCCCACACAGAACAGAATAACCAATGCAAAGTGGATGAGCCAGATTTAATAAAGAGCTGGTTCCTCTGCATCTACACCACAGGTGTCAAACTCAAGGCCAGGGGGCCAAATCTGACCTGCCGAAGCTTTTTATGTGGCCCTCTAGACTACAAATTATATCAATAAGTCCTTCCAGTTTTTCAGAAATCTGCAAAACTTACACAAAATCAACAAATCTCCACATTTTGTTCAGATTTTACTGCAAATTTTCTCAAAATTGGTCAAAAACATGGAATCTGTAATTGATACGGCGAGTGAAAAAAAGTCACATAAATATCATAATTAGCGCAAATATTGTAAAAATTTCCTACAAACATTTCTAAATTAGCACCTCAAAATCTGTAATTTTGATTGCAAAAAACACTAAAACAATCACAAAATTCTGAAGGAACAGCTATTTATTGATATTATGACCGTTTAATTGGTTTTATTGATATATTCTGGTACAACCGGCACTTTAAGAACATCCAGATTTTTGATATGACCCAAAATGAAAATGAGTCTGACACCCCTGACCTACACAGTCATTAAAACAATGAACAATTGTTCATATACTATCAAATTCACCTGCACTATTGCATAAGGAGTTACATCTGGTAACACAGAGCAAGTAAAACACAATCTGATCATTTTTATTTTATTTTTTAAATGAGACTTTAAGCTGCTTCCATTCACTTCTGCGCATGGTAATTTGGGCAGAATTTGCACAGAAGTGAAGAGGTAAACCAGGCTTGCCATGGAGTATTATTAAATTCCTGGGTGGGTTGCTGGGGTTTTAGGTGGCCAAGTTGCTGCTTTCAGATATGTTTTCTGACTACTTCTTTTGTGTACATGTCGGCATATGACTTTTCACCATATGAGCTGAAGCTGGAGTTCAGAAGGATAATCTGATGCCATCACTAATTTAGCCATGTGGTGCAATGGCTGCTTTGGCTGTGTTTCTTCCACACGCTATATTTCTCCATTTGGACAGGGATTTTACTATAACTATTGAGAGCTACAAGTCCAAACACAAAACTAGAAAATTTCGGAAGAAATTTAGCCGGGGCCTGCCAAGGCGCGCCCGTCGGGCTCGGGCCCGGCGTCGTCGCGCCACAAATTGGCGTCGACGCTAAAGAACGCCGCGACGTAATCAGTGGCACGCGGAGAACCGCAAGAACGTTAAGCGAGGCGGACGTGCACAATTCGGTACGATTTAAAATGTTGTCAAGGCTTTTATTTTGGAAGTTTTGTTAAACTTCATTTCAAAGGGCCAAACTAATCCCATGCGTAATAGTCCTTGGGTTAAAATAGTTATATAATGCTGAAAACACAAGTAGCTGATGTAAAAATATTCAAGGCTTTTATTTTGAAATTTTCAGTATGCTTCATTTTAAAGTTCTGAACTAATACCACGTGTAAGAGTGCTTTGGATGAAAAAGTCAAATAAAGGCAAAACAGAGCAATTACGTCATGTAAAAATATTCAAGGCTTTTATTTTGAAATTATTATTATGCTCCATTTGAAAGTTCCGAAGTAATCCCATGTGTAACAGTGCTTTGGATGAAAAAGTCATATAAAGCCAAAAAGAGCAATTACGTCATGTAAAAATATTCAAGGCTTTTATTTTGAAATTTTCACTATGCTTCATTTCAAAGGGCCAAACTAATACCATGTGTAACAGTGCTTTGGATGAAAAAGTCAAATAAAGCCAAAAAGAGCAATTACATGATGTAAAAATATTCAAGGCTTTTATTTTGAAATTTTTGTTAAGCTTCATTTCAAAGGGCCAAACTAATCCCATGTGTAACAGTTACTGAGTTAAATCAGTTATATACAGCCCATAGCAGCAATTAGTTCTAAAGGCCAGTTCAGTCCTGATCTGTTTCAACTGAGCGTTCCACTATAAATAGAACTACAATGATGCGTATTTGTAGTCCAAACCAGCAGCCAATAGCCTCTTGAGTTCCGTTGCTATGGTAAATAAGTTTCACACCAAGGTGTGAAGTGTTAGTGACAGAGCCTGAGAGCCTCAGAAAATCCTGCCGCATGACTTTGCTCCGAAGCACCGTGACAGAAAACCGTACGGTCTAGATAAATTTTGAAAACATTTTACCGGAGCAGACAGGCGTATCAATGTCAGGACCGATTTTGATACTAATCGTGCGATATTTGTGGGCGTGATGGCGATTTCAAAAATGATTTGGGCTGAAAAAGTTGTCTTCATCTCTCACTCTAAGCAGCCAGAGACGCACTCTAACTTTAGGAAAAATGAGAAACTTTGGGTCGCTTAGAGGCAAATTGTGGACAAACCGTAACTGGTATCGACGAGCCGTCTTCACTTTCGAAGAGATCACAGACGTATCTACAAAATGAAATTTGAATGGCATTTCTAGGTGAATTTGTGACGACACAGAAAATCCTCAAAAATAGGGTATTTCTAGGATTTTTCCCATTGACTTATAATGGGGGTTTTTTCGTAGTTTTTTGCGAATTATGTCGCCACGTTAAGCCCAAATCCCACCAAAAATAATAGCTCCAATGGCGTGAATTTTCTGCACGTTTTGATACCTCATTTGTAGGTGTGCACCCAGCGGTATGAGCCGCATTAACGGTGACGGAAGAAAAATAAAGAAGAAGAATATTAAAGAGACGCTTCTCTCCGACAATAGTAATAGGTTCCTGCCATGCTAGGTTCCTGCCATTGCTTTGCATGGCAGGCCCCAACAAGTGTAAAGATCATAATATATGCTTTTCAAAGTAATCCAAGAAAAAATGTACCTACTGGCAACTTGTAACAATTTTTAATGCTTCCTACATTCAGAATGATCTTATTTCTGCTTTGCAGCACACTGAACACTACTCTGTTGTTGCAGACCTTTCTCTGTATGCAGCTGTTTAAAGCCCCTCAGCTTGGATGCAAGCAATGATTTTTATATCTAAAGTTCACTGCCAAAGGAAGAAGTCAATAGTTGGCTCAGCTGAAGTAACATACTAAATATAGTGCTGCTTTTCAATTACTCAATGAATCACATATAACTGTCAAAGGCTCCCTCTTACTTTACAGTTACCAAGATACAAACATTTTCTTATGTTTTATCACATTTTAGATTGGAAGTATACAAAAAAAAACTGGTTTCCTACCTATCCATCAGCAGCTGGTAAGGTTTGGTGTTCTGAAAAAAACAAAATAAATAAATAAAAAAAATTACAAAGGTCATTAAAGCCCAAAACATGTTAAAATATCAACAATATAAAAAAAACGAAGGAGAAGTTTTGATTTGTACCTTCATGAAGTTTAAACTCTCTGTTCTTTGACAGAAGGACTGAACCGAGCTCAGGAGCTTCTCTGACTCCTGCCGCTTCTCGTTGAGCTGCAGGACCTGCTGCGAGTTCTTCCTCACATACATGGTGTAAGTCCTCTCCAGCATCTGCACAGTCTCCGCTTGGTTTGCCTCCAGCAGCGCATACATCCTCTGATACTGAGCTCGGACACGCTCCTTCAGCTCGCACACAGCCTCCTGTGAGGAAAGGCATTTGTAAACAAGCGCACATGCTAACAAAGCCCAGCATTTACTTTGTCGATGGGCATTTTACCAAATAAACGCAAACAACTTCTGGAACTTTTGGAAAGTTTTTTTTTTTTTGAAGAAACAGTAAAGAAAAAAAAGGAACTCAGCTGCTACAAGCTTCCTGTATTCTCAGAAGTGAATTAGGCAAATGTTTTACAAAATATATTTTCCTTCATGCAGAAGCTATTGTAGATGTGCATTTATTTGTAGCATGAATCAACTTTTATTTTTATGTTTTAGCATCAAACACCTTTTGCTCCCTTTATTACTTAGACAAAATTAGCAAAATGCAAATTCTGGCATCCCAAGATGAAGTTGAGTCATTCTGTTTAATATTTTATTGAAATAGTCAATAAGTCATCATAAGGTGCAACAGTGAATGTTTGTTATATGAGGCAGTTCTTTTGTCCAGTGAAATGAATAAGGTGTTTAAAAGACCTTAAAAGCATCAATTGGCTTTAGCTGAGATAAATGTTGAGGGTAAAAGTCTAACGTCTGTCAATTTATCAGACATCATAGAATAAAGTTTCCCTTTAGCACACTAGCTGCATCGCATTACATCACTTTGTTGTCTATAAATCAACTCCCTATTGGCTGCATAACCAGTGTGTGAAGTAGAAATATGACTTGTAGATAGCAACTGTCTCTCTTCATTGCTGTAGTTTAGGTCTTTAATAGTTAATAGTTGTTACCCAGTATTATTCTACAATATCTGTTCATTTTTGAATAAATAATAATCCTCAAAATTAATACAAATCCACTCTTTTTTTTTAAAGGCTTTATTGGCTCTAGTGGCCTTTATTTGATAGCAAATTGACAGGAAAGTGGGTAATGAGAGAAGAGGGAAGACATGCGGCAAAGGTCAACAGGCCAGGAATCGAACCTGTGACGGCCGCGTCGAGGACTAAGGCCTCCATATGTGGGTTGTGGTTAACCCCTGCGCCATCACAGCATCTGAAATCCATACACTAATACTAATACTAACCGATACACTATCTGACTGATTTGACTTTAACAACTGGAGCTGTTTGAGATATGGACATTTTGAAGCAGAAGCAAAAGGTAAAGTTGCTTTAACAAAGCACACAAAATTTGACCCCAAAGCCATCGATCTGATTTTAGCCCAGTCTAAGTTTCTGTGCGGTGCGTGCTGTACTTCACCTTCAGAAGGGTTTTATCTGAGTCCAGCTTGCTGAGCTGCTCATCGATGTTCTGAACACGACAATCCAGTCTGTCTTGCTGCCTCATTAGCATGGCCTGTGGAGAGAGAGAGAGACACGGATCAGAGTCAAAGCACAACAGGATGCACTAGAAACACAAAGACAATGATATATAGAGACTCTGCGCCCTGACCTCAGCAAACCTCAGATAACCATGACTTCCTCCACAACCCCGATTAGTCAGGGGAAGCAGCTGCCCGCGGTCGGCACGTGCAATTACCCATTAGGAGAGAAGCAGCAAAGGCAAACACGACTGCACAAATCTATTTCTGATTGCTCCAAGGTTTGTGAGGGACCCTGTAACGATAAATGTAGCCCATTGTTGCAATCAGTCGACCTCCTTTCTCTTCAGGGCAAAATCAAAAAGAGCTACAGGAGCCAAAGGCCAGTGAGAGAGCTAGTAAACATAATCCTCCTCTATTTACAGCAGGAGATAGAAATCAATCTGCAGACACCAGCCGACATCAGAGCAAGAGCAGAGGGCAGGTATGCTTTTTAATGAACCGTTTCTGCATGGCAAAAGGCACCGTGAAACCCTCGCTGTCAAGGCAACAAAGCCTTGCCTATGTATTTATATGTCAGAGATATTTCATACGCAGGGGAGCAAAAGCAGCACCACCTCTATGCTGTTTTATGTTGCTTTATGCACATTGCTTCCTACAGTTAACACTGGCTTCTGTGTGTGTATGCATATCAGGGTTCAACTAAAGAGAGGGTGCAAAAGTGCACAATGCAAAATATGACTTTGAGAATGACGCGTGTAAGACTGAGACTGAAAGCGAGCAAAGAAGGAAAAGGAGAACGAGGACATTCCTTTGACCTCTTGAGGGAGTTTCATGGTTGTTACATTAAGGTATCTGAGCAACAGGACTCTTCAGCTGCTGACAACACTCATACTGAAAGCAGGAGCTGATACTTTAACACCACATTACACAGACCAGAGCCAACAGACTTAACTGGTTTTAAACAGCTATTAGAAAAAGACCTATATAGTGTGCTTGTTTACTAAACTATTTGTAAAAAGAAAAACTGGTTTTTGTATAATTTTGAACCGAGAAACTAATCAAAAACACACAAAAATCAAGAAAACAGAAATAAATTAGCTCGCTCTGCTCTGTTTTGATATTATTATTATTTGGATTATTTCCAGCTTACTGCTTTAGATTGTTTAATAGAAAAGAAATTTATTTAAAATGTTACCCCAGATTCATTTTAGCTCCATCCCTTCCAAAATGTTAAACCATTATAGTACAATACAATGCAGCAACCTCCAGTTCTTTCTTCTTCTCTATAGTTTCTTGTTTGACTTTCAGGTTGTCCATGATCTTCTGGTGGTCAGAGAAGGAAAACAGTGTAATATCATCACAAAATGATGCTACACTAATGTATGTTATCTGTGCGCTTTTGGATCAACATTTCCTATTGTGAAAGTTTTTTCCACCTTCTGTAATCAACATACGACAGCAACAGAGTTGCCTGCTATGATGCAGCCACCTCTGTGTACCACAGTTAAAGAGGGATATTCTTTGAGGCATTCATGTTCCCTTTTTTTCCCCCCAAACTTGGTTCTACCTTCTGATGACTTGTTCATGAGGGACATATTTGTACAGGTGTGGCTTCATGCTAAAGCGGCACAGCACCGTTATAAAGTCTCACTGTTTCATTCGCAGTCTACAGAAAAGAGGTTTTGGATGAACTTTTCAAGCAACTCTGACATTTTCTTTCAGTCTTGTATTTGCCAGTCACCGTAAAAATGATTCAAAAGTCACATATTTCTGTCATCTGAACGTAAAAGTCTCGACTATGTGCAGTAGGAGAACTGTACCTTCATCTTCATTAACTGAGATGCTAGAAATCTTTTCTTCTGATAGAAACTGAAGTTGGGTGAAGATTTGCTTTGATTTCTCTCTTATTAACGACCCCTCTAACATTACATTCAGTCAATCATTGGAGCTATTTTTTAATGACCAACGTAGGTCTATTTTCAAATACTTTGAGTATCAATCGATGCAGTGTTGACTAATTTTTTGAAACCGATACCACACACAGGAATAGAAAATAATCCTGCATGCAGGACCAGGTCACGTTATTTAAAAGAGATGGTGATAAAGCTGAGCAGAACCTATTAAAGTTCTATGAAATATACAGCATAGAGTCCAGCTTATGCTGAAAACTGCATCATATGTTTGTTTCAGTGGAACATAAATGAGAAATAATGGGATGACAATAATTGCCTCTGAAAATATGACAATTTCAGAAAGTTAACTTCAGGGTAGATTAAGTTAACTCTGCAACAACTTTGGTTTATAACTAAGCATTTATTATTGTTAGTGACGCACCAACCGATCAGCCAGTATGTCTATAAATCACTTTGGGCTGCACTGAAAGACACGATGTGGATAAAAGTTGAGCAAACTTAATCAAGCAATTTTCCTTTGATCTGCAGGTCAAATACTGGAAAATAAGGTTCTTGATCGGTTCATCAAATTAATTAGAAATCAAAACTTTCAACTCGTTGGTCTGTAATAAACAACATGCTCTCTGATGAACTTTGTTGCTTCATTGCTCTACATCAACAAGTTCCAATGTACCTTGTAAAGAAGTGCACAAAAAATGCCTTTTTCTGACTCTTAACAAAACAACTAATCTTAAACTACTTGGATTGTATTGGAGACAAAAAAAAATCTTTATTGGAACATCCCTTGTCAGAAAACAAAACAAGACGTACACAATCTCAACTTTGCTTCTTGCTTACTCAACATGCAGTTTTCGCCAAAAAAAAACAAAAAAACCCCTCTTTTTTGCAAATCATTGAATAAAGGCTCCTACAATTTTCTTTTTTCTTATGTAAGACAAATGTAACCAGCTGCTTTTGTCCTGGTCAATTCCAGATTCACAGGGACTAATATAGAATCGTCTCCTTTTTGTATGTATTTTGTATGTCTTCGCTGCTGTCTGCCTAACAAATTGCCCCTTAGGGATGATAAAGTTTACTTGACTTGATATGATGGTCCTGGACCAATATATATTGCATAATTATGAACCAAGTTGACCCCTCAGGTCATCAGAAACCCACTCACTCAGTTTGCCCAGGACCAGATCTAAACCAGGAGAAGCAGCATTTAGTTTATATGCTCTTCAGCTCTGAAACAAACTCCCTGAAAACCTGAAATATGCAGCAGCTTTCAACTTTTTCAAATCAAGCCCAAACATATTTTTGTTCCTGCAGCTTTTGACCAAAGAATCCCACTAACAAACTGTTTCACTAATCACAAATGAGTGACTGAAACATGAGAGCGAAGATGACAATCTTTGCTCTTGGAGTCTAATAACTCCTGGCAGTGATTCTTTTTCTCTAGCAACTCATTTGTTTTAAATTTGCATTTTGACATGTTTCCTTTTATGCAATGCTTTTCAGTGTTTGCCGTGTAAAAGCAAAGCTGAAATATTTTTCCCATTTCATTGTGTTTTTTTGAGTTCTCGTTGCACTCTTTGGAAGTGTATATCTGGAGCTATGCTAATATACTTGCCTTGCCCTGTTTGGAGAAATTTTATATAACTTAAAGGTGTAGTTGTTTCTTTCAAAATGGATGAGATCGTATTACATTTTTTTGTTTTGCATTTTTGCACAAGTAGCGTGAAACCGCAGCATTTCTAATCAAGGTGATCGTACAGAGAGAGACTCGTATCCATATCAGATGACTTGGCCATGAAGGCTCACATGGCACCTTGTCTCTTCCAGTTTTAAGTCACATATTTTACACAGAATGCTTCAGTGGCTCGGCCTATGCGTCGTATTTTCTAAACAGCAGAAAAACTTTGGAACAAATTATTGCTGTACATCACAATCGCTGCTTTTTCTCATTTTTGCCCCTCAGTCATATTTTCAAACCTTTGTCATTTTCCATCCCATTCCCATTTTTAGCTTGAAATGCAACATGGAGGCCGAGGCTACGCAGCAGCATGAAAGCCCACCTTTATCAACCTTAAATCTGCCAATGATCACTTTCCACGCTGTCTTATTTAAGCTTCCCGACACCAGTGGGCTACCAGGAAGCTCATGTTTAAATGAGGAGCCTCGGGCTCAATGAACAGAGAGCCTCTTTCACAATCAACAGACAAATATTCCCCACTTCTGATGTCAGTGCACTGCCCTCAGCATTCTGGGGAACTGACTCACTCCAGCTATGATAGGAGAAAATGCAAACAGCAGAGCCTCCATGAGGGACGGTTTCCTGCTGAGGTGCCTGAGAAAAGCCAAGGTGAGGTTGTGTGGGAGGGGTCCTCCTCCGCTTGTCCCGGGGATAACATTGCTATTATATTACTCTTCCTTTCTCATCTCAAAATTACCAACGAGCATGCGGAAAGTTACTCTTTTTTTAAAGAAATCTCTTTAGAGAAGCAAAGATAACCAAAGATATGAAGACACTGTTGCTACTTTGGGGTTTTTTTTTTTCCCTCCTCCGTTTGTCCCAAAAGCAACAAGAGTGCTGCCAGGGGAATTTAAAGTGCTTTCACCAAAATAGACCACAGCTCCATCAAGGAGAAAGACCTCTCAGTAAATACTGATGAGAAGCCACTCCGGGCCTCAAATTACTTTAACAAACGCGCAGCGCAGAAGAAGCCCAACGTTTTGGTTGCTGGAGGAATCAAAGAGGGTGTGAGGGTCTAAGCATGGACAGCGTTAATCTGAGAGAAGCCAGGATGTCTTTTTTTTTCCTCCCTGGGAATATAAGGTTGTGAAAGAACAAAAAAAAGAAAAAAAAGATGGGTGGGTGTGTGCATGCAAGTGTGCAGAAAGGGAGAAAAGGGAGAGAGAAAGAGCAGCTGTGGAAAGGGCTGAACAGACAGCTTTTGTCCCAATAATAGCTCAGAACCGGGGAAACATTTTGCACAAGGGACTTGGAATAATTTGGGACTTTTTGATTTACTTTGGAGAAAAAAATAAATTGCTGTAACTTTCCCATTTGGAAATATTTCAGTTACTAAAAGCATCAATGACAAGGCAACGCGGCAGATGTTAAAACATATTTGCTTCTTACTATCTTTCCCTTGCTGGAAAAGTGTATGTGGGTGGTGGTTTATGACACCTTTCAACATCAGAATTTTTAAATCCGAGCAAGCTGCTATAAGACAGTACTTATACTCCTTCAACAGTTTCAAGCATCTTAGTGGGGTTTTGTTTGCTAGAGCATCACAAAGTAACACAATTGTAAAATAGAAAGAAAAAATATATGGTCTTAAAGTTGCCAAATAAAAATTTGAAGTGTCACTTTAACTAGGCCATTCTAACACGTAAACCATGACATTGTAGTTTTAGCTGACGAGCTTCAGGTGTAGTTTCAAGTCTTTTGCAGCTTCTAACAGGTTTTCTCCAGCTAGTGTTCTGTATTCAGCTGCATCCATATTTCCTGCTGAAGAAAAACATATGCACAGCATGATGCTGCCATCACTGTGTTTCAGAGGGAGGATGGTGCTCTCAGAGTGATGTGCAATTTCAGTTTGCTACCACATGTAGCATTCTGAATATTTAAGCACTTAGGAATGCATTAATATTAAAAATTGGGCCGATATCGATAGCCAACATTAATACTGCCACTGTGGCCGATAACAGGTCTATGTTTTCCTCCACTTTAGACACCATGTAAAAGTGACCACACCGCCTGCTTCTCTGCTCCAGTTAAACACCCCATAATCAGTTTTGCATCACTAGCTCCATCACATGACCGAATAAATACCACATGACCCAACCTTCAGCCCATCCTAAAACACACACACAAATGGCAACAAAGGCCAGGGCTCTCTTGAAAAACAGATTTTCAATCTCGATAAAACATACCTGGTTGCATAAAAGAAACAAACAAATGACAACAAGATGAAAATAAACATCGGTTTTTAATATCGAAACGGTTTTACTTATCGGACTAATACCGATACGATAAGAAATGACTAACATCGACGATACCAGTGTTGATGCATACTTATCATACAAACCTAATAAAAGCATGCAGCACTTTTCAGGTTGCATTTATAAAAAAAAAAAACTTTTTTTTTTTTTTACTTCTACTTCACAACTTTGCACTGATTTGTGTTGGTCTACCGCTCAACATAAATGTTTTTGTCTTGTAACCAGACAAAACGTGGAAAAATTCAAGGGGTTGTAAATACTTTTCCAACACACTGTATCCCGGCTGCGACTGGCTGGTTTATGTGAGAAACATTCCTCCATGCACCTCCCATCCTAAGGTCAACCCTGCCAAGACAAATCATAACTCATTTGTTAACAGTTTGCTGCCAGATGATCGCTTTCTGCAGCATCTGTTTCCCACCTTTCTGTGTCTCTCCTTTCAAAAACGTCTCGCCTGGGTTCAGCTGAGACCCCATGAGGGGAGATGAAACGCCAAATTATCGGAAGCGTTATTCGTATTAAGTCACTTTAAATCAAGGCGGCTGGTATTAACCAACACACGAGGATCTGCCCCCCGCTGCACAGGGGTCGTCACTTCCGGTGGGTGCCGACTACATCACAGCACTTACCCGAGGGCGCAGTGCTGCTAATGCAAAGGCGTGAACCTCCTCGATGGGCGGTGTGATCAAGGTTAAAAGCTGTGAGTATGCATTGGTGTGTGTGTGTGTGTGTGTGTGTGTGAGTACTTTTATCTGCTTAGAGGCACACTTTTTCCCCCCTTTCAAATCAGATTAAAAGACGACATAAAGAGAAAATATACGTTTGCCAGTAAAACTAGAAGAAATATTTCCTGCACCGACCTGTTTTCTGCATCTTAGAGTGTACCACTGTAAGTAGGTGCAACTTATACCTGCATTTGTACGCGTTGTGTGTCCACATCGCACACTGTGTGTCTTTGGTTCGTGCAGTGGGAGATGTAGCAGAAGGGGCACAGAGCCACCTGCTCTTCCTCACAGTGGAGCAGCCTGTATTCCTCATGAGTGGGACACGTCCAGGCGCTCAGCTCTTCGATGTCTACTAACAGGTGTCCCGGCGCCGGGCACGGCTGCTGCAGGTGCGTCTGGACGTGGGTCTGGCAGCAAGGCTCCTTGCAACGCAGGCACACTTTCCTCACGGGCAGCGGGGGGCCTCGTCTGCAGAGGACACAGTGCAGCACAGCGGGGGCTTTCTCTGCATTCAGAGCGTTAAACCGCTTAACTATGTTGGCGAGCTTAAAGTTCTTCTCCAGCGCTGGCTTCTGGTCATAGTCGTGGTTGCACTCAGGACAGCGGACCGCCGCGCTTTCCTTGGCCCAGGCCTCAGAGATGCAACCTTTGCAGAAGTTGTGCTTGCATGGCAACTGGATTGGCTCATCAAAGACATTCAGACATATAGGGCAGAGAAGCTCCTCCTCGAAGCAGTTTTTCCAGCTTGCATCCATAGCTTCGGTGGAGAGCCAAACTGATGGTGCACAGCTGGGAGGGGGAAAAAAAAAAAAAAGAGTAGCAGAATGATTTAATTTCCAGAAGATCACATGGAAAGATAAGAAAAACTTATTAATTGTCAGGTAGCATCTAGTAGCATCGAGTGTTACGATAGTAAAACAACAGCGAAGGGCCATAAGAAGCGGTAAACACCAATGACCACATGACTTTAAAATAGGACAGCAAGTCTGAGTTTATTAAAACTTTTATTCATTCTTAAAAAATGTTGTGTCCTTTTTAGCATTACACTTGTAATCATCTCTACAAGCTCTACTGTTCACAGAGTACCGTTTCCAAACATATTAGTAGAAAGTTCAGTGGAAGAAAAAAAACTAGCAGAAAACGCAACACTATCTTCTAAGCCACTATCTTCAGAAGAACCCAATCAAGACACTGGGTGTGTGTGTGTGTGTGGGGGGGGGGTGTTACAAAGTATGAACAGCACAGCCATCTACAACAAAATTTTAAAGCATTTCATATTTTATCATGGTTATCAGCCTTTTGGAAATGCAGATTTCATTTTCCAGCTGGACTTGGCACCTGTCTATACTGCTAAATCCAACAAGACCTGATTTAATGATGACAATAGCAATACTCCTGAACTGCCAGTTAACTTAATTGAACTACATACAACAGATAGATCTATGAATTATCAGGGAGAATGTGAGAGATACCCACTAAACCATGCAGGCAAGCTAAAAACCCCACAGTTCCTTAACACTTTAGCAGAGACACAGGCTGATCGCCTACATTCAACGCTGCAGTGATGCTGTAATTCATGCAAAAGAAAACCCAACCAAGTGTTAAATGCAGACACACTAATGCATTGACATAATTTTCAGTAGGCTGAAATTTCTGTATTAAAATACCTTCTTAAATGGCTCTGAAGAAAAATTCTAATTTTCTAAAAAAAATGATCATTTTGCATTTGCTGTAAGCCACACTCATCTAAACTGACAAGAATAAACACATAAAAAATGTATTGCTCTGTTAAGAGTTCCAATTTTTCACTGAATTACAAGAATAAATTTACGTTTTGCTGTGATGCACCTGTACACGACAGAAAAGCATAATAAAACTCCTAAAACTCTGTTCTTGCGTTCGGATTTGGTGGACCACCCCAAAATTATTAAAGGCCCCCATCTGGCCAGTCCGACTGAAAACTTTCTGGAGGCGCCCCTGGGCACAACAAGAGCAAACAGGTACACAGATCTCATGTTTTGAAGCACAGGAAGAGAAACAACATGATTTTAGAGTGAACTTCATAAACCCTACATATGAATCTGAGTGCGATCTGATCTTTTCACCAACAGGGCCACACACGCTGTGGCGTTTAAAAGCGAGTGACAACTTGCTGCTGAGAATTTGACTCCTCTCCGGTTGTTACACTAAGCTACGCTGACATTTTAATTACACGCTGTAATTTGCCACTAAATGGGCTTTAAAGCAGAATATATAATGAGTATATTTCTACGGAAGAGAACGACGTTACCAACTATTTATTGTCCATGTCGTCGGCAGACTCCGGTGCTCCTAGAATAAAGCCGAGGAGCTTGTCATCCAGCCCGCGATGAAACCCAGCTCTCTCCGGTTAGATTACAGCCGTCTGTCCGACGCAGCAGCCCCGACGCCGGGCTTTTAGGACATTCCCAGCTGCTTCTGTCGACTGTTTCGCTTTCCCGTCAACTCTCTGAGTAAGGTTTTACTGTAAGCAGAGGCAGACGGTGACTGGTCGGAAGAGAGCACGGTGCTTTCACACCGACTCCAACCCCCAGCTCCGACACACCGTGACCCGTCACAGAGTTGACACACAGACGGGGAGGAGCCGAGAGAGGAGGAAGGGAAGGCGAGGCGAGCAAAGGAGCGGACACAGCAAACTCTACCGGACACACTGCAGAAGACCGGTGTGACCCGCCCGGGAACATGCTTTACATCCGAACCAGGAGAGGGCTCAGCGGAGGCCCTCAGGGGCCCATGCGAGGGTCCGTAAGCAGGGAGGAAATGGGGGGGAACAAAAACAAAAAACTGTGAAAACCCTTCTTTTCTTTGAAAGTTTGTCAGGTACATTTTCACAATAAACTGGAGTTCTTGTAAATATATTTGCATTTTAAAACTACTTTAGGTTTTTAGGTGCAGTTGTGATTTCTGCATGAAATATTATCCTGGACTAGTTCTTCTACCCCCATCCTCTATACTCTACAATAATAATAAAAATAAATACCTTTTTGCGGTGTAACTTATTTTTTATTCTTTTTCAGCCATGCTCAAAATTATTCTTACCCCTGGTTGATTTATGTTTAAAGTAATCTTTTCCTGTTAGCAATATGTTTCATTCACTCGAAGTAATAACTTTTCTGAACTGCTCAGCCAACAGACAAAGATTAGGGTGATGACATTTTCAACTTTAAAGACTTGGAAGTTCATCGCCAAAGATAAATAATCCTTCAATTACTGAGAAAGGTATAAATAAACAATTTTTGATATGTCATCTCTGCAGAAAAACATCAATGATCCCCCCCCTCAGAACTACTTCTCCTTTTAGATATATTTATCTTTTTTTGAGACGTGCCTATTTCAGTTCCTATCAGAAACAACCTTCTTGAGTCAATGAAAATCATTTTAAAACCAAGTCTAACTGAGGTATGAGTAAGTGTGAGTCTAACCGTCACCAAAATTCTTAATTATATGAGTAAAAATATTTTTAATCTCTGTGTATAGTATCATAATCAATTTGTGGTTTGACTAGTCTATGTATTTGTGAACTAGAGACGATCAAGTGCTAGTTTCAGCTTTACGAGACACTCACAATACACGGCAGCTTGTTCTGTACAGTATATAGGAGTGACCAGCCATGGACACAATAGGAAACAATAGGAAGTTGACTGATAACCTCTTTTCCCAATTAGGTCCAGTGTTTGGTACAGTATTTGCCTAACACTGATGTGTGACAAAAAAGCAAAAGCAGAAGACACTTGAAAGGGAACAAGTACTTTTTCAAAGAACTTCATCAAATAAGTTTAACAGAGCAGAAACATCTTCGTACATTATTAGGATTTATTGATCCAGCCCATTAGCTTGCTCTTGTCTGTAGTTGGAACTTCCACCCACAGTCTCAATCTCTCTGTTGGCTCTAACAGCTTTTCTTCCTGAATTACCCTGTTTTTAGCTCCGTCCATCTTCCCATCAACTCTGACCAGCTTCTCTGTCCGTCCAAACAAAAAGCCCTCCCACAGCATCCTGCTGCCATCACCATGCGTGGCAGCAGATGTGTTCCTGGCCATAGAGGTAAGCTGCAAACAGGTCTTATTGTGATTTTTTTTTTAAACCAGTCACTCTTCCATTAAGTCAATAGTTATGATAATAACAGTTGCTCTGTCACCAGACTCAACCCTTACTGTGGGCCTCCTGATTGCCAAGCCTGTAGGTTCATGGGTAGATTTAGTGGTAACATTCACTCTGTAAGATAATACATTCATAAGTGCTGAATGAGATGCTCAGAGCTTGGAATATTATTTGATTTTCTAACACTGTTTTGTAACTTTTCCACAACTTTAATCTTGCTGTTTTCCTTGTTCATCATGATGCTGCTTGTTTCCTATTATTCTCTTTAGATGACTCTTTAAGTCGACTGGTTGCATTGCTTTATTTTTAACTTGGGGGTATAAAGGGTGGGTGAAGAAAAGTGCACACCACTCTTTTCCAGCTTTCAAGACCATGAATTGTTTTAATTCCAGGCTTCCACATCGTTTTCTGTTGGTTCACCACATAAAATCCCAGTAAAACACATTGGAAAAATTGCATTTCTTTAAATAACTTTAAGAGAGTTAATTCTGTCTTAAAAGTTTTCTTTCAAACAATGAAAACAAGAATGAGATCAATGTACGTATTTAAAATCCATTTACAGAAGCTAGTTCCTTGTTTCACTTGGTGTCTGGCAATCCCCTGCAGTCAGTCTGAACCTGAAACTTAATTAAAACTAAATACACAAGTTCATACAGCAGAGCTTAATAAAAAGTGCAAACTAATTTGCACTCATTAATATTCTCCACATCTTCTGCCACTACTAATCCTTCATAATTAAATTACTACCAACACACTTTTGCGTTTTTTAAACATTTTCTTGCATACTTAGGATTGTTATTCATAAACTGTTGAAGGCAGTGACAACACTGTGTCCAGCATGAGCCTTCAGACACATCCAACCACTCACAAGTACCGAGATTCACAACGCTTTTCAATCAGATGTATGTTTTTGATTTATTTGTGTAATAGCTACACTCTTTAATGCACTTAGGATTACAGCCAGCCGGTTCACTCATAAAAAATAATAAAAAAAAGAAATTCAGCATCTAAACTTTTCTTTCATTATGAATGATAAAAAACATAAATATGCCATCACATGCTGCATGAGAGTACGTGTACAGTTAAGACAACACCAAAATATGCTGATTTTACATTTCGTGTTGATGGGGAATGAAATATGATGGTTGGCAGCTTAACCAGGTTTTTTTTTTCTTTTAATTATGAAATAATGTGTTTTTTAAACAATCCGGTGCGGTACGTAAACGGAAAATAGCTTGTAGCTCAAGGCACTGAGGAGGTCCCGTGTTAGGTTATGGAAGACTGATATCTTTTCTTTGACATTTCCTGAAAACCTAATGCATTTCAACTTTTAAAACACACCTGCTTTGCATGGGGAAAATAAATGTTACATGTAACACTCTGTGGGGTAAGGCTCTTGGCAAAGAGGGAGCTACAACAGCAGAGTGGGTAACCAAAGCTCTGTGGCTTGCTAAGGCAATGGTATTGAAAGATTTGAGACACAGACAGTACTGGCAGCCAAAAACTTTGGTGTGAACACAAACACATAAAAGAAAAATGTCCAGCATTTGTAAATACTATACAAAAAAAAGGAGTAACTGAAAACAAGACCAATAAACTGGTTTGCCATTTTAAGTCCCTTTTCTAAGGCCACTTGAATAAATAGTAGTGTTTCATAAAATGTAGCCCAGTTATTGCTTCAGACAGTCTCTGATGATCAAGGATGCCGTGTCAGTGATGTATATTTTAGTTTTTTTTGTTGTTGTTGTTTTGTTTGAGCAATACAAGCATCCCGTTTGCCTCGCAGCAAAGTTCTCACAGAACAACCATCTGAACAAGCTGGTTTGAGGCTGGGTTGATAACCTCAAGGTACTAGCGCCTCAGAGAGAAGTGGTAAACAATGGGCCTAGTCTGAGAACACAGTAACAGTCAGAAATGTGTGGCTGATCCCCAGGATCGTCCTCCGGAGCAAAGCAGTCCTCTGTGGATGACAGTATATTTCTACTTTTTTTTTTTCCTGCTCGATTTGCAGCACGTTCTGGGAGCGATGCTCTTGGAAAACATTTGTCTGCATTTTCTCTGCCTCATTGCAATGGGTTATCAAACACAGAGTCTGGCAGGATGGAAATCTTCAGCTTCTTCTCTGGCCAGCTGTATTCCTTGGGTAATTTTGACTGAACAAAAGGAAAAGGACACTAGAGGTGAGACAGCTAAGCAAACTGAAAGTAAAACCTAAAGCATAAGGTTTTTTTTATTTACCTCATCACGAGAGCCGAGCTCGTGTAAATCCCCCAGCATCTGCTCAACAAATTCTTCAGTCAGCAATATCTATGCAGGCAAAGGACAAACACCAGTTAAATGCTTTGAGTGAAAAGAAATCGCACAAAACAACTCAGCCCGTCTATGTGCATACCTGAAGCCAGGGCCCATGTGCCGCGTAGGGATGCTCTTCAGTGGCAAAAGCTCCTTCGACTCCAGTAGAGACAAACGTGATGGCCGTGTCTCCGTTGATGCTTTTATACGTGAAGTGTCTCCCGTGGAGTAACCTGCCCCTGCACACGATCAAATACAACACAGCATGAATTCTTTAGTTCATCCAATTACACACAGCTTCATCTGACCCGGACAAGTAGCAGGGTTTCTGCAAGTTCTGACATTATCATTATTTCAGTTTCAGGTCTTCAAGATTAAAGAAATAAGTGAAATACAACCTTTTCATTATTTTCCTCTCTTCCTCTGACTGCAGTATTTTTACATGCAGACTGCTGAATATAGCAACCTTCATAACAGTTACTGTTGCCAGCTTTTAGTGATCACTATTTTATTCTGTTTTCAAGTCATATCTCATAAAAGAAATACTATGGAAGTGAAAAACAATTATTTTGCTTTTGCTTCCTGAATCATTTATAGTGAGACAACGTCAAAAGCAGAAGTTTAAGACCATACCAAGCATGGCAAATGTTGATGTGTTTATTACTAAAATTGAGATAATTCATTTTTTTTTGGAATAGAATAGCAAATTGAAACCATTTTGAGTGGTAAAAAGCTCTAGCAAGCTTCCATTTGACCTGAGTTTGAACCTAAACGTAGAGCGAATACATCACTGGAAGTGTGTGACGAGATGCTGAAGAAAGGAAAGGTGGAAAGATGAGAGCAGCACCAAGTCAACAGTCTGTTTACCGGCTGCATTTCAGGAGAACTCTACCTTGTGTGTTCAGCTGTTCCAGCTGAATAGACGGCCACAAAGCTGAAGGGAACAGTTGCTTTGACTCAGACTGGTTAGTACAAACACGTCACAGTAAAGAGTCAAAATATCACATCGTTCCACAGAGAGGCTGTTCTTTTTTATTTAATTTTTAAGTGGAGCTACATAGCAGTTATCATCGCAATATCAATACTGGAACTGCAAAAAACCTGCTTTGTTGCCTTAGTGTCAGGCTAATAAACTGTAATTTGAGGACTATAAGCCTGTACTGTTATTATATGTGGATTTTTACCACTGAGTTTCAAAGGGCTGGACTTCTGCGTGATGAAGAGGATGGCACGAGATCAAAAGTGAATTTGCCTTGAGACCAAATTGACATTGAGAGTGACAACAAAAGAGAGGCTGAGGAAGTGTGTGTGATGCTGTTCAATTGTGACTGAAAAAGACGACTGGTGGTTTTAGTGTGCAGGAGGAAGATGAAGACGCCGATCGATTGCTTTTTTTTTTAAGCAGCTTTGCTACATGTAGTGTTTGGAAAAAGTATTCATGGTACACATTTATTTAAAAGTAAAAAAAAAATAATATTATAATGATAATTTCCAGTTTTTCGCTGAGAGCATTGCTCTGCCACATAGTAGCATTATAAAGGAAAACCCTGGCCTGATGTATGTTTTTGTAAACCACCATCCCAAAACTATTTTAAGTGGAATTAAGATGATGTGACCTTAGATGATCTAAGGGACAGTATGTAATCTGCTGGGTTTCCTTAGACAGAAAACTTTTAAAGCTAATTTTAAAAGTGGGAACTTCTCATGCCAGTAAAGCTGAAAGCCATCGGGACCATTCGCATCAGTTTTTATCCACATGTAAACGTCTCATATTTGGTGCTCTGTTGGGCGATGGTGCCTCAAGCATTTGGAAATGTGGCCTTTTAAGACATTTTTTGTTCTTTGAGGTCTGCGCCCTTCTTAGATGCAGTCTTATGTTTATTGGCCTTCAGTAGGCATCAGTGGGAGCCACAGTGTTTTGGCTCAACCAGTTTTTGTTCCTGAAGCCACAGGATCTTTTAAAAACATTTAAAATGACTGCCTGACTGTGCTCAAAGACTGCAGAGAAGTCACTCTGTGAGAGCTGCTTGTGCAGCTCAACAATCCTGCCATGTTCAAAGACAGAAAGCCTTTTTACTTTTAGCCATGATGCCCGACCTTAAATGACAGGAACTGATTGATTTTTGATTGTTTAAGCCGTTGTCATAAAATGTTGATCAGCTGAAGCTCCTAAGATTAAGATTAAAAGTTAAAAGTCACTAACTCTTTCACCAGGAGTTTATGAATTATTAGTAACTTACTAGAAGGTGTTTGAACAAATATTTTGAGGTCATCTGCACTGCAGATTACATTTAAAATATGTGCAAAAGCTGTACATAAACACAATGCTGAAGTTGATTATGTGCTTTGAAGCTTCCAATTAAAAGGCTCAACTAAAGGGTGATTTCACAGCTTTTAAGGAGTCTGGACGGAGTTCAAGTCCCTCTAGTCGCAATTTTTAAAGTGTCTAATCAGTTTTCAATGATCCTGTCCAAATGTAAGTTTGTGATTTGTGCTGGAAATCTTGTCTCGGCTCATGGATGACATATTAATTGTGTGTCTAGCCAGTGACATATAACTTTAATTTAGGAAGTTGTTTTAAAAAGACAGCAGTGTTTTTGTATTGGCACACTTCAAACTGGCTGCTCTCTCTAAAACTAGTCTCTGGTTTCCCACTAGTATTAAGAAAGAGTCCTACATAAGCCTGTCACGATAACAAATTTTGCTAAGCGATTAATTGTCTCAAAAATTATTACGATAAACGATAATATTGTTTGAAGACCTTTTTACACCCATTTAATGGAAATGACGTAATAATTCATGCAATTTCCTTTCAAATATAGACACACTTTATTTTCAAAAGAGCACTTAACACTTGAGCTGATAAACAAAATGAACAAAACAACCAAAAACAACATGTGGTGTCTCAGGATTGAAGTCTGCATCTGAAGTGGTTAAATGTCTTTAATCCAAACATGTTTAGAAATTTTTATGGTTATAGATTGTAGTAAAGCATTGATTAATGCCTGATTTTACAATTAGTTAACTGGACTTGGAGCCGTTATTTTGTGCCCATTGTTGGACACCACACGGCAGGAACGAACCTGATCGAACCGTTATTTCTAGGATTTCTGTCAGCTAATGTGTGGTCTCTCAGGTTTTGAAAATGGGTCGACAATCGGCCGGCAACTCAGATCGTGTCGTGTGCGCTGGGCATTACACTAAGGAAATGAGGAAGGGAGAGGTCAGGGAGAGCACTGGAGTTTTTTCATCAACAGAAAGAGAAATAGGCCAAAAGAAACGATAAAGCTGATAATTAAAATGAGGATGGTTTTAATTTATCGTGCAATTAATTGATTTATTGTTTATCGTGACAGGCCTAGTCCTACAAAGAGAAAAAAATAGTTTATGAACACTCTTTCCAATACATCTCTAACAATTCGTCAACAAAAAATATATATTTTGATTTAAAAAAAAGAAAAAATAAAGAAAACTATGCAACTAGGCACAACTGCACCTTTGCTCAATTTAAACTGATGTTATCTATTATCTTCTCAAAAATATTTCCTTATCCTAAAATGAACCTTTGATCCATTTTTTCTACATTTTAAAAACAGTGAATTAAGTGTGTGAGTGGTGGCGTTTCAGCCGTACCGCAGACAGAGGGGTAGCAGCGTGCCGGACTCCTGGTTGAATTTCAGATGGACGCTCTCCAGCTGGCGAGTTCGGACCAACTCATGAGGAACGATGGCTGCTGAGCTTTCACTCTCCAAACTGTCCTTCCGACTTCTGAAAAAAAAACCCCCCAAAAAACAAGATAAATTGTAAGTGGGGGTCCCTAAAGTGACAAATTTCCTGATGAAACTGTGGAAAAACTGTAGGGCGGGGGGGGGGGGGGGGGGGGGGGGGGTGTAGGATATGGCAGGGCTTTGTCAGCACACAGGAATGTAGACAGATTGCTTCACAATTCCTGTCATGGAACCCACTGTGCAGGAGAAACCCAGTTCTAGAGAAAGGAGGAAATGAACAGAGACAAGCCAACGTAATATGCTGGTATCTTGGAAACAATGGTGATATCAGCTCAGATGTCAGCGGGGTTCTGAGTCACTGCGCATGAAGGAGGCATCTCTCTCTCTGGGGCCCACTGAGCTGAGCAGAGCCCATGTAAGTGTGTTGGTGTGTGGGAGGAGAACTCACTGAGCTCTGTCGTGGTTCTGTTTCTGGCTGCTGATGGGTGGCAAGGCCGCCTTGCTGTTAAACTCCAGTCCTTTTCTCAGGGTCTCTCTGATCTGTTCTGTGTCTGTTGAGTGGAATAAGAAAAGAAGAGCTATGAGCTACTGAAAGCAGCTTCCCACCTCAGTGTTTTAGATTTGCTCCTGTAGTCTTTAGGAGATGTCGTACCTTTGTTTGAGAGCCGGCGAGGCTGCGATCCGATGCAGATGGATCGGCTGTCCTCCTCGTCGTCTGGGGGTCGGCTCAGGTCATCCCACACACACTTGGCACTCACGCCGCTCAGGTTAGAGCCCTCGGTTTCAATACCCTGGTCCACTCTCTCCTGCTTGGATGTGCAACAGACATATGCAAACATTAACACTAGCTTAGATGAAACTCACACGGGCCAAACATTTTAGAAGTGCATCTCAATAAATAAAAACAATATAATCAAAAAGTTACGATTGATTTTATTCAGGAAGTGTAGCTCATTATCTGGGTTCATTACACACAGATCGGTATCGGTACAGAGGGGTGGTTCATGCCAACTGATAAACTAAACGGCATCCATGTGAACAATTGTAATTATGAATGTGGCAAACTGACCTGACTGTGCATGTGTGTGATATGTCAGGGTAGTAAAACTGGTCTGCTGATATCTCATCCTGTAATGCAGGAACATCAACAGCATACTGCTTAGCCTGTAGCTTAACAGTCCAAGCTCCACGCTTCAGAAGAGAAAGGCAGGTTTTATAGCAACCGACGGGAATGTGACGGGGGAGTCCCGTCAGTTCCCAAAACCACAGGAAAAAAAAAAAAAAGCTTATAAAGGCGCATGCGGGGTCAGACCGACCTCTCTGAAAGAGTGGGAGGCTTAATTAAAGGGTGTGTTAACTTCTCAGGCATTATTATAACCTGCATGGGACCATTCTGAAAACACTTCTGTGTTTGTTTTCATGTTTAGCACAGATTGAAGGACAACTTTTTCTGCCTTTTTTTTATTTTTAGGGAAATTTTACAACTCTGTGCATGCCACTGCTTTTATTCAGAATAAAGTCTGTCTTTGGTACCTTTGCCAGTGAGAGCAGGAGCCAACTCCTGACTGGATTAATTAATTTTGTGCCCATATGAACAATTCATTCTGAATATTTAATCTGAATAGATTTTAACCCAATCAAGAAATTTTGCATATGTAAACATGGCTCCGCAGTTTCACCATGATTAAACATTTGTTATGTTTAACATAACAATATGTGTTTTTTTTTTTTGTAACACTCAAATTTTCTGAAAATGTCTTTTTCATTTAGGTGTAACTATAAATTCTAAAGATTAACTGACCTCAATGCGACTTACAGCGTATCGCTCAATGTGACATGAACGTTTGACTTTTTGAATTAGATTGTGGAAATAAATGAACTTTTTGATGATATTCTAATCAAATCAAATCTTATCTAATCAAATCAAGATGCACGTAGTAATGTCCAAACAATTCCTTAATCTACTCTCAATTAATTTTGCATTCATAATCTTTTAACCTTCAACTAAAAGCAAAATACAGGAGCAACTGTATGTGTGCAGATTTGAATGAAACCTTACTTGTAGATGTGGATCAATTTCAAAAATGGTTTCTCCTCTCCTCATGTCAGTGATGAGCCAGGGGCCGCCAGCTCTGTAAACCAGACAATCAATATTAACCTCTAGTTAAACTCGAAAGTTATCAAATGACCAAAGTTTGCACTCCCAGCTCACAACACACTCGAAGTGTAAGTGATATGGATTGCTTTTCAATACAAAGTTCATTTAACAGGAGCTGATCTGAGCAAAACACTATCATTTGACAAAAGAGAACTCATAACACACACACACAATAAAGACTTTTTTTTTTACTCAGAACTGTGAATTTGTCCAGCAGTTCGGTTACAGTTTTGCAGAGGCAGATGATTTTTATCCATTCCCTCACAAAATGAGCTCACATTGGCACTCCCTACATTCAAAGTGTTTCATCACCAACACGGTCCTTTGTTTTGACTCATCAGCACCCACGTTATTGAAAGAAGAGCTTCTCTGTCTTTCAACTTTAACCTTTTCAGTTATGAATCAGAACTTTAAATTGGTGTCAGATCATATTTTAACTCATTAGCAATGCAGCAGTTATTTTTGTTGGGTTATTACACTCAAATTATCTACCAACACAATGCGTCAGATTCATCTGAACAGTTATGAGATAAATTAACGCCTACACTCGCTTCACTTCAGCAGCTCAGACTTCTCTAGGTAAATGTTAAAGTTCAGATTAAATATTTAAAGGTCGAATTTATTGATACAGGAACTTAAAGCTGTAGCACAAAAATGAATTTAAGGCATACCAAACACATACCCAGCTGCAATTAGATTGAATTTACGTTTATAAAAGACTAATTTCTTTTTATTAATTAATAATGTAGCAACAAATTATTAACCTGAACAGTGCAGCAACTCTGATGTAATGTTTCTCAGGTTCTTTAGAATAAAACCTGCATCCTATATTTTGATATTCCTCTTACAGCATCTAGTGTAAAATATTTTTGCAGCCCCAAAAACTGCTTAGGAAGAAGTCGGACAACACTACAAAGAGTTCCAGACTCCCATTAAGTGTGCATGCATACTTCCCAGATCTTCCAATATAATGAGGTCACATTTAATCTGCAGGAAGCACGTTCAGTCCTAAAACACCCCACCCAACAATCCAGAGACTTAAATATCTACTGCCAAATGTCCTGTAGCAGTTACTTCAAGCCCCCTTTCAATATTAATTCAACAGCTGAACAGATTGCTTTTGCACTTCAATAAGACATACAAACAAAACTCATTGCTTTCAGCAGCTGCAGTTAATTTGCAATTTCAGCCTCAAAAGTATTATTCAAAGATTAAAAAAAAAAAAAAAAAAAGTCTGAATATTTATTTTCGGAAACTGTTCAGACTTTTGATACCAACATCCATAATCTTAAGAGCTGATAGTGCTGTTTTCAAGAATCTGTTCTGATTTAAAGTAAACATATGCAAACTGCATCAAATTCTATAAACTAGACAAAAAGCTATGCAAGAAATCAGGATAATGCCTGGGATTTTTTCCGCTTCAACAGTTTTACTTACACTTTGATTCCACGCATCAGCTCCAGGATGCCCTGTCCATTCCACTGCTGGGACGCCTGCAGCTCTTCTGCACACACGCCCACAATCTATAGAGAGCGCAGAATTTCATAAAGTGTTGCAGGAACTCATGCAGCATGCAGAATGTTTGTGTTTATCGTTTTCTTCCCCTTTTATTTATCAGACTTGACGCACCTGATTTCAGGTAAAAAAGCAATTTGAACTGTGCATCTACACAGAATAGTATGAAAGTCTCATATCAAAACAACTTTTTTATGCATTTCTTTGTGTCATTGGGAGCTACCAAGGTTAAATCTGCTGAAACTCAACTCTGTCTGGATTCAGGAACCTTGTGCTTCTCAAACTAAGTGCTACTTTTTCTTCTGTTGGATAAAAGAAACGGCAGCCAATGTTTGAAAGCAATTCATCCACTCTCCTAATTAATTACGACTCCCGAGCCTTTTCTCAAGGCTAACGCTGTATGTATAGTAAAGTTGTTTATTCATGTGAGGTATTGAAACCCACCTGGAGAAAGCTGACAGTACCAAACGGAGTCTGGATGGGGTGCATCTGTGGGTCTTCAGTAAGCAACATGTGCTGAATGCGAGACTCGCTGTTATCCAGTGGACTGTGCCATGACACATGATCCCCGCTACAAAATGTGTTTTCTACAGAAACATAAAAAAGACAACATATGTTTCATAAAATGAGAATTGGACTCATCTCTATTCTTAATTTCCCTAAGGTGATAAAGAAAGAGCAACAACAGAAGAAAAATGATGGGAAAAAGAACAAAAAGAAGTAAAACAGATGAAACTGGTATCCAGATGTGGAATGAAACGCATTAAAAATGGATTTCCAACTGACTGAATCTGTCTACTTGGGAGGTAATAAACACCCTGTTTGGAGTGGAAAGAAAACCAAGGGAGAGAAGATGGCCAAGAATCAGCATTCGGTTAACTTAAGGGCCCACCCACAAGCAAATTGACCCCAGCTGGAAAGCAATGCAAAGAACCTTAGATGTCCTTTCTTTCTGCAAGACTTTATTTAACTTCTCTCTGGTCGATAAATTCAATTTTTGGACATTAAGAATCTCAAAGATAAAAAAATGACCTCAAATATTAAGTCAATAATTGAACTGAAGAGTCAAAGGGGGGACACAGGCAACAAGACTTCCTGGGAATCTGAGGTGCTAATGACTCTTCCATCCAGGCATATTGAAATATATCAGTCTAAGAACATATTTTAAATGAATTAAGACATAATATCTAACAAATGCTGGAAACATGCATATAGAGACAGTTCTAAAATAAAAATTATCCAGTGAGTCTAATAATGGCTGAGCAAACAAAAACAAATAAAAGTCCAGAAGATATCATTGATTACTTTAAAACTGCAGGAACATTTTTTTTTCCACTGTACTTTTCATCAGCACCATTTTGTAAGATTTCTAAATCTTACCTGACTGGAAGACATAGCGAGCCAAGCCTTGCATGAGTTCTGCAGGCCACGTTGGAGGTGCTGTCTCTCCCGCCTCTCTCTTGAGCCTGAAGGTAAGTTCAAACCCAAATCCGCTGGGCCCGTCTGTTCCTGTAAATCTGGAGGAGAAAAAAAAAAAGTGGCCAAAGAACAACAGTAACTGGATGTTTGTTTAATCTTAAGTGTAAGGGATTGCTAAAGTCACAATGCATGTCAAAATCAATAAACTGCCATTACAATAGGTGGTTATCATGTAAAGTGTTAACCTGTAGATAGGTTTTCACCAACACAAAATGCATTAGTAAAAAAAACAACAAAAAAAAGTCATAAATTAATAGAGATCAATTATGTAAAATGTAGAAAAATGACACAAAAAATTAACTTACTCGTGGACCCGATTATCTCCATACAGGTCACTGAGTCCAAAGCTTACATAGTGCCAGTGTTCCTGGACGTCCTGAGCCGCACAGCCCGTGTTCCTGTACATGCTGATGTAGTCTAAGGGGTCTGGTCCACCAAGCCTGGAAAAGGAAAACCACTGACCATGTAAAGTTTTCTTTTTGTTGTCAGTGGACTGAGCTTCTACAACAGCCAATTTCTTCTTTCTAAACGCTTTAAACCACAATATGAAACTATAACTAGGATTAAGATTGCTTTCATGTGTAGTGTTTGTACCAAGTTTGTGTCGTTTTGAACTTGTTTTCAAAGGATATTCCTGGATGTTTGTTAGCTTAACTGTAAATGTTAGCATTGTGCGCTAAGCTAACTTAATGATAGTTCTTAGCCTTTGATACACAAACTTTTCCTACTATTTGCTAGAATATCTACTTATGAATATAACTCAGACCAGCTACAGCATATCGTGTTACCTACCAATATTTAACAATGGCAGTAACTTGCAGCGGGTTGGCCTGATCGGGGTAAAGTCGCCGACATTCCCCATATATAGCCTGCAGTCCGGGAGGAAACAGTGGCACCAGCCCGTGGGCTTGCGCACCACTGTTAGGCCGTATTTCATCCATACTACGGCCTCGAATAAACCGGGTTGTTCTCTAAAGGTAAAACCAAAGTGTATGGAGTTTGTATCGGTTCTCCCCGATGAACAAAAGTAGTCAAAACTACACCATAAAGGTCCCAGAAACAATAGGTCGACTTCTTTGCAAAACTCTTGTTGCTCCTTCCACACAAAAAAGCTCTAACAATTGGTTGGACAAGGAGATCTACGTCACAACACTGACGGGGAGTTTTAACCAATAAACATGGAGTATAGGATTAATGGATGATTATGATTGACTGATTCGTTGTGAATGGGCGTATCCAGTGGCAGGATTGGGACGGTGGGTTGGGCATTGAACGTGTAGAAGCTTCTCCGGAAACTGTATGTTGTAATTCGTGGCGGTCGAACTGATGCTTTCATAAAGTATATTAAGCCCTATTTATTAATTGTAAAAAAGAAACAACTTCCCTTTTTGGGCATTCAAATTAAACATTAATTAAACGTATTTGCATGGAAAATGATATTACGTTATAATATAATTAAAATGATTAATAATTAGGTATAATTATATTATAGGAAATAAAAAGAAGCAGTCGTGTTCAGAATATTATTTAATATTAAGTAACTCAATTCACTAAGTGAAACGCATTAATTACGCATAATGGTGTTTTCAAGCCTTTATTTTTATTTATTTATTTATTTTTTTTTACAGTTGATAAAAAGTACAGTTTAAGATAAGACCAATAAAAATATATTTTTACAAAAATGTGGCCTTAATGAGAAAGTATAATTTTTGATTACTATTGTAAATATATTCTAACATTGTAGAATAGTACTGTAAATACATAAATATAATAATTGTCATAACTAACAATATGATGACAATTGTAAATGATTTAAATGATTAATAGTTCATGTTATATTAAGAATCTATCACATTTTGTCAATAAAAAATTAAGTATGCCATTTGGCTTTTTTAAGTGATGCATTATTATAACTTTTATATTTTTATATTATCCAAATTATTATATATCCAATGTATATTCAATTTTGAATCTAGTATACCTGCAAATTGTCCTGGTTTATTCTTTAGGTGATGTTGTGAAGTGGAGTTGTCAAATAAAAAAGGAACTCTCAAGAACCTCAAAACTGCTCCTGTTTTAGCATGTTACTTAATGTTTTATTATTGTAGCTTGGTCAGTGTGACAGCATGACTAGCTTCCAGAATAAGGTCATCACGTAGTAACGATGCCATGCATATATAAAAAAACAAACAAAAAAATCTTGAGTCTACATAAGGTTTGCATATTCACTTTAAATAGTATCAGAATGATTAGGACACATGTTGTGAAAGTGCAGAACTATGCAAAGTATTTTTCTGTACTCAGACAGGCCATCGTTTTATTTAGGATAAGTAAAGACAAGAAGGAAATAGATTTTTTTTCTTTAAAATATTTTATTTAAAAAATCTCAAGTCACAGGGATAAAATTAACACATACATAAGTTAAAGAAGTTATTTCACACCCTTCCTTCCTTGATCAGAGTTGATTGTGGTGTACGTGTTTCACAGACGCTTTTACATCTGACAATATCAATTAAACTTTGTGTAAATGAAACATGGGTCAGACTTTGTATGAAAATTCTGCACCAATAAAGATTAGCTGAGTTACTACCAGCTAATCTGGTAGTTAATGTTAATTTTTTTGTTAATTTTTTACAGGTTGTTTAAGAATTAGTTTGGTGTGTTTCCATCATGCATTGATTATGCATGCAGTGGTACAAGAGAAACCACATTTCCTATGCCACATGATAAATAGGGTATTCAAGCACAGGGTACAACCCCCATGGCTGACGTGCGTCTACAGCGTAGCTCGATTTGTGTGAAATAAACTGTATTCAAGCTGAACAGTCACTGTCTCCACCTCTGACGTTGTTTAAACTCTGATCAGAATGGAAGAGAATTGTGTAAGTTTACAGTGATGTACACACGATTAAACAAAAAGGTCACAATTCCTATGACTCAAATGCCCTGAGAGAAGTACTGTGTAGTAAATGGCAACAGCTGAAACTGTAACAACCACTCTTTTCGTGAGAGCAGGCCTAACCTCTTTGTGGGTGGAAGTGAATAATAAGGTGAAGCTACAATTAATAACCTTTCAATGTGAAACATTCAGCTTTGATCTCATGATGTGGCAGTCCTTACGTTCTGATTCAGGAGGATATTATGAGTAGAACATCGATATTTGCTGTTTCAGTCTACATACATTTCAGAAACTACATACATTTCTCACTGCTCTTGTTTTTAAACAGTTTTTGTGTATATTGTTTCATGTGCAAAAACAGCTAGCAAGAGCAATTTTCAATTTACAAACACCTCTCATAGTTCATTGTATTTACAGAGTCCTTTATGAACTTTGTAAAACTTTGTAGACAGAAAACAAACCAAATGCAACAGATTAAATCAGTTGTAATTTCTGCTTAAATATTTTACCTGTTGTCACGAATTATAATCATAGTTTGTTACAGAATTCAGTCCCAAATACCGAAGGAAAAGCAGGAACAACACACATGAGGCAAAACATTGCATCATACAATAAAAGGAAATAAAATTAAATAAAAACCAAATGTTACACACTTTTCTGAAATGCAACAAAAACATTAATTATCTACAATTATTATTAAATTCCAACTAACTGCCAGGAAAATAAATCAAAATTTTAAACAACTTGGACTTACAGTTCAAACACACAAATACAAAAATAGTCTGAATTCAACACTTACAGGTCTACCAGTATTAATTGATTTAGATGATCATGAGAGCTGCTGTCGGATTCCAAACAATGTGCTCGACAAACCAGTACCAAGCCAAAAGAACTGGATCCATAGATGACATCTTTACATGTCACCATCTATGGAATTCAGTTCTCACAGCGGAGCACTTATCAGCACGGCGTCCTCAGAGGTGTCCTGATCCTCAAACGGCAAACCTGTCTGAAGAAACTCATATCTCAGTATCAATTTGTTTAGATCACCACTCTATTAGTCAGACACAGCAAAAATATTACAGAGCATATATACAAATAACTGCAACATAACTTCGGAGTAAGCAAGAAAAAGGGAGTAGAAGCTTGTTACATAGCAAACAGAATGACGAGGCGCCCATGCCCATTTCTCAAGAACAGCAGGGTGAGGATGAGACGATAACATCAACGCAGCTTCTTCCATGGTAAGATTGAGCAAGAGACGATTACTGAGGTGACTAAACTTAGCCTCACACAGCTAATAATTATTGTTGGAGTATTTGTTTCAAATATAGATATGTTATAGCTTCAAAGTTTAGGATATGTTTTATCAACATACGGCATAAAATTGAAATGTGCATAAACAGTGTATGGGCCAGATCTGACTAAATAGATTCCATTCTGGAGTTTGAAACGCCCCACTTCAGGACCCTAAACTTCTGCTAAACTCAAGTGTTCCTGGAAGCGCCGCAAAAACGAAAGTTTGTCCACTATCTGACAAGGGTCATGGTGCTCCGGTCAACAGATGAAATGAATCATCAGTTACACTGCCAGGAAAGGAACTTGCTGTGGGTCAGTGTTTTACAGACACACATAGTGTAAGTAAATGAGTTTGATATTAACTGGGCTGCTCTGAACTAAGCTGAAAAAATCCTCATCCAAGGCCTGGAGTCAATATTGATAGAGACGGTTGAGATAAACGCTAATCTCAAAGTTACCGCATTGATGACGGTTCATGTATTAAAGTCTGTGCTCTCTGAGGGTGCAGAACAGTACAGAAGTCTTTCTAAGGAAAACCACACCTGAGCACATTTGGGAAACGCACACCTTCCTGGCAGTTAAACAGGGAAACAACCGGTTCTGCGGGCCGGCTATTTGACAAGAAACATCCATTCATTAAGAAATAAATAAGAATTAATCGACGAAACGATAAGAGTTCCTGATGGCGTTCAATAAGTGTTGCATTTGGGTTGTTTTTTTAATAGAAACTCTACACTAATATCCACATCAAAATGTTACATGTTTTACCACGTACCTGAAGAATATCTTCCCAGATCCTGGCTGTATCAGAAAAGTACTTCTTCATTAAAGCCAGGATTTTTCCATGTGTATACACACACTTCAGGAGTCCTTGTTTGTTCACCTGCCTTTTCAGCTCTCCCTGTCATGACCTCCAACTCCCGAGAAAATATGAAACCCAGTGCCTGACATTCGCAGCAAATGTGCTTAAATACGGACCTTTCACTTCACCCATCAAACCTCCCTCCTCTCTGTTTTTCATACACTCCCTCTGTACGGTAAGCCTGACAGTCACTTCCCAGTAAGAAGGAAGCAGTGGGTGTGAACAGCACGCCCCCTCACCATGAATCAACACATAATAGTTTCTGAGGAAAACCATCTGACTTGCCCTGCCCCCTGTTCCCATAAAGTAAGCAGGGGAAAGGCTGTGTCTACTCGAGGAACCAGGAATTCCCCCACAGGCCACAGAACAGCTGTCAAGATGAGAGGAGATGACGAAGCGGACACACTGGAAGTTTGTCGGTCAGTTTCTGCAAACAGAAACTGTGCTAGGACAACCCTATGTAATATACTTGTTGAGTGGCATTCAATGCAAAAATGTATTTACACAATAGGGAACTGGAAAGTCTGCTCATACCCTCGTGGGTGTTTAACAGTACAGTCATGTAAGAGATGCTGACATAATGTTTCCAAAAGATTACGGCAGTTCTTTGAGCAATCGCTGCAGGGATGAATGTAAAAATGCACATACTCAGATGGATTTCTACCAAACTGTATGAAAAGCTAGGTCTCAAATAACTTTATTTGCTGTTCAGAGAAAGTCAAACATGATAGTGATGTAGCAACTTCTTCATAGAGTCCTATTGTTCAGCCAGTAATGAGGGGAAAAAAAAGCTGATTTCCTCATCCTCCTCACATGCCTACCTTAAGTACAAGCAACTAGTCTGGACTTGATGTGTTCTTCCTCAGAAAAATCCCTCTTAGATTTATTCACTGGATTTCCTTGTTCTGTACCAAAAGGGGATTCCAGATAGTTGGGAAACTATCACGTAGTTCCCTACGCCATGCTTGGCTACACGTCTATGCACATTTCCTGGATCCTATACATGCCTGAAACGTGTCAAGACTCATTGTTTTGGAGCAGGACCCATTAGGGCTATATATTCTGAAAAAAAAGGCGGTACAGAGACCCCAAAGAGTTCCCCTTGCTATTGATGCGCCGTGACGCCAGCATCCACTTTCAAACCTTGTCCCTAGGCTTGGGGGATAAGTTGCAATTGACATTTTGTGCTAGATGGCTGAAACAAGCCGGGCTTTCATGCTGGTGTTTGAACACTGGGGAAAACACTTGCAAAGGTCACTGAGCCCATTTCCTTTCTGTCTTCCCCATGCATCTAAAGACCTGGAACAGCCCCTTTTAACATCACTTTAGTTCCTGGCATATTCAAATTTCTTTGTAGGAAGTAAAAAGTAGAAGGAGAAACCCAAGAATGCATTTTTTAAAGTTTTTTTCCTATTTCTTATTAAAATTCTAAAACATTTTATATTTCTAAAAAAAAAAAAAAAAAAAAAGATGTAGCGAGAAATCGGCTGGTGACTAGAAAGGGGCAGAGTTTTTTTGTTTGACTGGCTCTTATTGGTGTTGTTAGTTGGAAGCTAAAACTCAAATTTTTCTATACGTTTTTCTACAAGTTAACACACAACACCTAACCCCCAAACAGGTCACACTTATAACACTCTTCTGTGTGGATGTTGATAATGAGGGAAAAGGATTTTGCTGGCGGTTTTTGTCAGTATTGTTTAAGATGCTTCAAAATGTCGTCAGAGGAAGCACAACAGGAGAAACAAGCTCCTAGGAAGGAAAACATTTTCTGCAGAGACATGTGGGCTGTTCATTCATGCAAATACTTTCAAACTTTGGGGGCTGGGAGCATTTCAGTAAACAACAGGAAACTGACGTATTACAACAAAAATACACCGATTGACCCTTTTAAAAAGCCCAACTATGCTTGCCAGGGGAAATTGGTGGAATAGTTGGCAAACTTTTGGAAATTTTACACTCTACAGGAAATACACGCTAATGTCTCCAGTTACTAATGCTAACAGCACTAGCAATGCTGGGCATTAAAATACGATGCTAAAGACAATTTAAAGTATTACCTACACAACCTTAGCACATTGAACTTTGTTTTTACTGTAAAACGCTGCAGAGTTTTACAATTAAGCTCTCTTAAATACAAAGTGTGATGTCTTCTGGTCTAAATATAATTATTGATTGTTCACAAGGGCTGCTATAAATTTCTCATGGTAAAAATATCAGTTTCAGGGTATCGTGAGCATAACATAAAGATTTTACACCAACGTATTTACAATGACCTGATGACTTTTATTGAAAAGAGAATGCAAATCAAACTCCCCCATATTCAGGTTTACCAGAATAAGAAAAACAGATTCTCCTCCTTTAATTACAACACCATGACTGTCCGTATTGTCGGGAATATTTCGAAACAGGCGTTTAGTTTTTTTCTGTAAGTATAAGAAAAGCCTTCTTCCAGTCAGCTGACTGGCTTACTCATTCTACATGGGTCGTCCCTGGGATTTGTGGAAATTTGTTTGGGCCTCATGGCATATTTCTGAAATCTCATTTTAAATGGTACAATGGTAATGGTAAATGGAAAATTTCAAATTATTCTTCTCGGAAAAAGTTCAATGGAAAATTTTTAGAATTTTAAAACTGTGTTTTTTATAACCTCTGTATAAAAAGATATGTGTAGCCACACGGTCTTTGTTTGTAACAAAAAGTCTGCTTCATGTTCCTGTTAAGTTACAATAAGTAACTCTAGCACATAATTGTATATCAGAGCTTTCTTCCAACTTGTACCCTGTAAAAAAAAAAAAAATATGGTAAATTTCAAAGGATTTGGTAACCATCTACATACTGAGTTTGGCAAAAAAAAAAAAAAGTTAGTAAACTATAACTGAACCTCTACAGGAAGTTCTAATGTTTTTTTTCTTTTTATTGCAGAGAAACTTCTCCGCCACAACCAATTGTACCATGACGCAGACAGCCTTGAAACATTGGACTGCAATATCATTATCCAACGTGTTACTACAAAAGACTTCAATGTATTCAAAAAGGTTTTTAAAAAGTTTTTATTTTTTATAGTCTGCAAAGACAAAACTGTATCAGTCAGTCAGAGCTTTACAAAATCTGTGACTGGAAATTGGCTATAAAGTCTCTAATCAGTACATCTGTAAAACACTCATTTAACAGTTTGTCCATGAATAATTTCAAAACCAGCTGACGTTTCCTTGTCAGTTCTCATTTTGCTTTTTAAAACGCAGCACCACTACATGTCTCTGCAGGCCTTCTGCCCCATCCCACAGGTGATCCAGGGAGAAAACACCCCTCTGCTCCACAAATGTCTCAAACAGATGTAGCCCACCACCAACACCAAAGTAGTGTGATTTGGTGGCCAGGTAGACCAGACCACTGGGTGCCAGCAGTTTGTGCAGCGTTTCATGTAGGGCAGGGTAGTAGCAAGTGTTGTAGATTGTTTCTGATGTGAATATAATGTCAAATTTGGGCTGTGGTTCTTTCTTTAAGACCAAAGGAAGAAATGTCCTCCAGTCCCCAGAGTAAAAGAGGCACTTCCTCATTAATGGGTGCTTGGATAGATCTGCTGCTCTTTTCTTAGGAGGGGGGCTGCCAGAGTTCAAATCCTCTTTCCCTTTCTCTACACAACCGTCTTCTTGTTTTTTTCCCTTGCCTTTCCCCTTTTTCTCACCATCACCCTCTACCTCATCATCCTCTTCACAGTTTAGGATTACATTTGGCACTGTGAGCTGTTCGATGACTGTGCTGTTATAATCTTGAAAAAGGATCTGCCTGGCTCCTCGCTTCAAGGCCAGTATTCCCAACAGTCCCGCTCCACAACCCAAATCCAGCACTGTTTTCCCACTGAAGGTTTCTCCCTCTTTTTCCATTATCTCCAGAATGTCATAAGTGCACTCCCACACCTTCAGGCCGCCCTCGTACACACCAGAGATGAGATCAGAGTTCTTCTCCTCCCTGAAAGACAGGATTTTCTCCCTGTCCTCTCGCTCTGAGGCCGTCCTCTCAAAAACGGTTTCGTTGAGGAAGTGCAGAGGAGGAAGGGTGCCGATGGTAATTGTTTCAAAGACTCCATCAGTGAGGAGGAACTGGGGGTCAGATGGAGGAAGGTGCTCTTTAGCCTCTTTTACTGGACCGGCTGGTGTATTATCATCAACTTCTGCCTGCAACAGAAAGCAGCATGGTTTAGGGAATGAAAGAGCCAACCGTGAGTTTCGGTCAGAGACAATGTACTTAAAATTCAAAGGAAAAATCTAAAAAGAACATGAAAGAAAAACTCATTGAGATTTTGACTTGAGTAATGGTCTAGATGTTTTCCATTTTGTCCAAAGCCCCTTTCAGAAGCATGACTCTGCTCTGTTAAGCCTCTGTGAAATCATGGCAGCACATTATGACAGAAAGTTAAGAAAGCCAATGCTTTGCCAAATTCCTTTTAATTTCTAATTTTCCTTTCTAATAATAATAATCTAATGATGACATAATGAGCTGGCTGACTGGTTGCTAAACTTGGACATGAGATTGCTGATCAGCCTTGTGATTCATTACGTGACTTAAAAACACTATTTGCATATGTCATGTGGGTCACACCCACAGCCACAGAACAATTCTGGTAATAAAAAAAAACACAAAAGCTTCCATCATGCCTTAGTAGTTTAGTGTCTGCACAGCTAATAATGATTCATGCAGTCTACCATCAGTAGGAACACCAACGCAAACTGATTTTTTTCTCTTTAACCTTTCGTTGTTATGGGGTCTCCTATGGGAAAATAAATTAACTAACGCTCTCTAGTGGTTAACAGCTGACATTTCATTACAACTTTCTTTTTCTGTAGCTCAAAAACTGAAACAGTTCCACAAAATGTCTAAATTGTAAGCTTTTGTTGTTTTTTTATATTAGTAAGATACATGGATATAATTTAAATAGCATGTTCTAAATAACTAAGTTGGAAAAAGTATGTATAAGATTTTGCTATATCAATAATGTGAAATGACTAAGAGGTTCAATGTAAACTGACAGCTACAAGTGGAAAGAAAGCCAAAGGACCTTTAAATGCTCTCTCCTTCATCAAAACAGTTTAAAAGTCAAGAAGGGCTCAAAACTTTTGATGTAAAAATAATAGATACTTTCCATCAATTTAAATCCTGTCCCTCACTTTTGACTGATTTCTAAAATATTAAGAAACACTCAGTCAAGTAAGAAAAAAAATTAGGACACCCTATGAGTGTGTGTGTTTTCTAACAAATTTAGACAGTTTGATATTTAACAATAAATAACACAAGAAAATACAATTTAAATGTGTGAAATGTAAAAAAGCAGGTTCTGGTAAAGAAAACACTAGGTCTCCAACACATTTACTAGCATTTAAAATAGTTAAGGTCACACCAGGACCTTAAATAGTTAAGGTCAACCTTAAAATAGTTAAGGTCAAGTTTGCTCCATTTAAACCTCCAACATTTAGTTTGGTGGGCTCCTGGTGGCTAAAGTGAGATTGAATACCACGATCAAAAGGGCAGCCTTCAGAAAGAAGACTGTAATCTATTTTTATTTTTGGCCTTTATTTATGAGTCTGATAAAACATTTAAATAAGTATTAAAGAATTTGGGACCTCTACATTTCAAACCCAAATGATCTGGGTGAAAATTTAACCATGGAAAGGCCTGGGCCAAGATTAAATAAAATAATAATAATAATATTAATTTCCAATTTTATATGCTTTTAAAAACTGCATTATTCTGCAAAATGACCAGTAAGCAAAAATTTAGTATATGTATATATAGAGAGAGTTTAGAAATATATTTTCACCTAAAAAAGTTTAAATGTATGCCATATGTATTTTTAAAATGTGGCATTTCATATATTTTGTTATTTTAAAAAATGCTTAAGTTTGATCATTCTTTGGATTTCCAACTTTATTCAGTATAGAAACACAGCAGTAGCTGACTCGCCAGTAGAGGGGGCAAGCAGAAGAAGTGGATAAGTTCTAGTTACACAGCTTTTATTGTGGAAGTAGACTACCAAAACAAAAGCTGTATGACAGTCTTATTTCCATGCTGGCTGGTACGTTGTGAATAAAATTAGAAATAAATTTTCAAATGCAACTTAATAATCTTTTATCCCGGTGCTATCATTATCTTCCCAGCAAATTAGACTTCTGCTACTCTCCCGGGCAACTAAAACAGGCTGTAAGAACGTAAGATTAACAAACATTACTCACATATTTAGCGCCATCGTCTTTGTTTCCGCTTTGCACTTCATTTCCATCCACTTCTTTAGAGGCGTTTGCTTGCCCTGAAATGTCGAAGTTAAAACAAAACGACATAATGACTGGAATCAACCACGACAGGCTACCTCTGGCTAGGTAGACAGACGGCTCCACATGTTGACCTCTCGGGAAGACTTCAATTCCCACAATTCCTGAAGCAAATGACCAGTTTTTAGATTATTCGTTGATTTGACAAACTTGTTGTATGGTTTTTTTTTTATTATATTGGATTTATAGTGATACAAAGATAAAGGACAACATTCAAAAATAAAAATTAGTGATGAAAATTAAAATCTGCTGTGAGTTTAATGCGCAGTTCCTGACTCAGATAACCATGATGCATCGGAATAAGTCTACAGAACATGCGCAATAGCTCCAGGTCAGGATTCAGCGGCGTTTACTGACAGGTCCGATAACCCACTCTGCCACTTAAATAGCAACAAGCCCGCTTTCTCTTCACTTTAACTATGTCGTCCTTAAAGGTTCATTCAGAGTATTCTTCTGCTCCATAACAGGTAAGTTCTGCAAATTTCTATCAACATTGTCGTTAAATGTCAGTGTGAGCCGCAGCAGTACACACTGGTAAAAAGCTGTTTATGACATCCGGACAAAAGGGATTTGGGAGTATTTTATGTCGCAGGGAGACAGTTAACTGGCAGCATGAATTATGCACAACAGACTATTCTTTCATAAAGAAACAATTAAAGGTACTTTGTGGGTCATTGTTGAATATCCTGCCATTGACTGATGAAGTGAGTGTGTTGGTGACAGAAATCTGCTGTCCAATAAATAGACCACTAACTCTCCCTTTCACCTGCACAGAAACAACATCCTCCACCCAGACACCACTCTGTTGGGAATGCAGTCAAGCCGGACTGCCTCTCCCGTTTTTTGACAAATTATGCTTTACACGCTGTTGAGAATTATTTTTAGTTAACTGTATGTCACTCATCTTTCTCATCTCCGACTTTAAAATATTGGATGTGCCTAATTGTGGTAAGTTGGGCTCCGAATGAAATTGTGAAATATATTAAACAAGATCCTAATTGATTCTCAGACAATCATTTAAGCCCTGTTAAGCCTCTGTGGAATCGTGGCCATCATAAGCAACAGAGATACAAAATAATCATCATACTGGCGCCTCTGGAAAATATGAGTGAAAAGCCTTAAAATGCAGTAGACCTTGGACTTGCTACTGTTTTTTCTTGCAGTAGCAGAGTTTACATCGACACAGGTTTTATGACATGATCAAAAAGATTATCCTTTTTTAGATATTTATTAAACTGCAAAAATATGTGTTGTTTAATCGTTTTATGGACTAAAATGATGGGAGTTTTTATTTATTTTATTTATTTCATGAATATAAAATTAAACAAATCTAGTATTTGATCCTCCAATCGTTGATCAAAGCCATGATAGGACAATTGACCAATTTACAATAGTTTTGTGTAAGTATCACAGCTTTAATGGCTTTAAGGTTTTGATTTCTGTGTAAAACTTTAGTTTTAAAGACTGTTTACTCTGTATCTTTGTTTTATCTGTGCAGGTATCTCCTCATCACAAATGCAGAATGCGGTGCAGTCCTGGTTCCATGCTCAACCTGCTTCGCAGCGGGCGTATACGATTCTGCAGCAGGCGAGGGAAGAGCAGACTCCCCCTGTGGCTCAGGAAAATATGGGCCTACATGAGGCTGCTGGTGCAGTCGCTTTGTTTCAACACCCTCACAGACTCTGATGTAGTGTTTGACTCCATCTTTGAACCAGTGTTTTGGACTGTGGATTATGTCACACGTTGGTTTGGCTTGGTGAGTGAGTAAATTTAACTGTGTGTGAAGACTTCTCTTTGCCCTGACTTGAAATGTCTATCTCTTGTTTTGGACATGGAGACATATTAATAATAAGCCTTATTTTGTATGTCTTATTTTGTTTTGGCATACGCCATGTTCCCTGCTTTTTTCCACTCCGATTGAGGTTGAATTGGGTCTGTAATGATCCTTTAAACTGGACATCGTTATGTTAATCTGTTGTGTCCCAGCTTTATCATTCTTATGTTTGATTTAATTATTACTGAAACAGGAATCTGGGAGACCACTTTTAGGACGGCTTTTCAAAGGTCAAAATTATCCTTAAAGGCATAATTTTGCATTATGCCTTTAATGCATTATCAGCCTAAAAACACAATGTTAAGGGTCTTCCTTAAACATGTCAATTAATTGTTTTCTTTATGAAAAATAATACTTTTTTAACAAGGATAAAATTTGCAGTGATGCATATAATTGTAGTTGATTGTCCCATTTTTGTACTTTCTTTTTTTAGGTGTTTGTTTGTTTGGTGGTGATTCTGACCAGCTCCATTTTGGTGATCGCCTACATAGTGCTTCTTCCTCTAATCTTAAACACTTACTCCCCTGCATGGATTGCTTGGCACATTTGTTATGGACACTGGAATCTCATCATGATCGCTTTTCACTACTACAAAGCTGCTAAGACCTCCCCAGGGTACCCCCCTACAGTAAGCTCTCAAAATCTGCTTATCTGCAGAACAACCAGTTTAACTGTGCTGCCACTTTTTTTGCTCTTTAAAGATATACTACACGTTCTCTTTCTCACAGGAAAAAAATGACAGGCCGTTTGTGTCGGTCTGTAAAAAGTGCATCATGCCTAAACCAGCAAGAACACACCACTGTGGTATCTGTAACAGGTGAGTGAATGTCTTTACTCCTTACCTTAATCAAGTGCGTTTAAGTGGCTGATGTTTTTCTGTTTTGTACAAGTCATTCATATGTATGGCTAAATGTTTGAAGGAAAATTTTGTTTTGTTGTTCCACTTTGTCTTGTTGAGTGTCTGGTGCTGCAGTTCATTTGTGAGAATTTTATTTTAATTGGTTTTATTTTAAATTGGTTTTAAAAATCATATTTAGATTATATTATTATTGTTATTATTATATTTTCATAATTTGTATTCATTTTTTCTTATGTGATTTAAAAAATATATTTTATTTGCTTAGTTTTTATTTGTTCAACTTGGTAACCGAACTTGTATAAAACTTTTCTTGTTTTTTTTTTTGTTTTTTTTCCTGGAATTGTACTTCAGACCATTGTCTGTGGAAGAGGCTGCTTTTGAATCAACTTTGGAACAAAGGACTTGCCACCACTGACTGCTATAAAAGTACCCAAAATGTACCTAAAATGTGCTTTTTTTGTTGTTGTCCTTGCAGGTGCATTCTGAAAATGGACCATCATTGCCGTATCCTTTGTCATTTTTAACTCAATTGGTTGTATAAGCTTTATCAGAAAGTTTATTTAGAGACTGAAAGCATGTTTTGTTTTTGTTTTCCTTAATATCCACCTGCTAGCTTGGTTAAATAATTGCATAGGACATTTTAACCATCGCTACTTCTTCTCTTTCTGCCTCTTCATGACCCTGGGCTGTGTCTACTGTAGCATCAGTGGCAGAAACCTGTTCCTTGACGCGTACAACGCTCTTGAGGTCAGACAGCTGGCCTGCTGCATTCTCCTTGTGATCCTTGCACTTTTTAAAATTAGGTCTTTTTGTTGTTGTTTCTTTTCAATGAGGCTAATTTTTTGCTGCCTTTTTGTCTTTCACATCTGGGCGGGCTTCTCTTTCAGCGGTTTAAGCATTTGGATTTGGAAAAGCCAGGGATTCCTGTAACAGGGATGGGACTTCTTATAGGGCTTCTCCCATCTGGCCAGGTATTATCTCAATAACAAAGCACAGAGATGTGATTAAGCTAAGGAGTGGTTCCTTTATTCATTTGATTGGTGATTCATTTGTACTTTTTGTCTGTTTTGATAAGACCAACTTCCACACGCCTGCACCTTCATACACCTTTAAGGAAAGGATGATTCATAAGAGCATCATCTACATGTGGGTTCTCACCAGGTAAAAAGTGTTTTAATTTATCAATAATTATAATCTACTTTAAATGTAGCGAAAAGCCTCAAAACAGACAAAAAAGTCTTTGCTCTAACTGGTTCCACTCTTCTAATACAACACCGCTTTCACTTTGAGATTGATAGCAGGCTGTGGTTTAACTTTGATTACAAGAAGATGATGTCTTTTGTTGTTTTGGCAGTAGATTAACTAAAAGGTATTTTGTTTCTGCAGCACTGTGGGCGTGGCTCTGGGAGCTCTAACTGTATGGCACGCAGTTCTAATATCCAGAGGGGAGACAAGCATTGATAGGCACATTAACAAGAAGGAAATACAGAGACTGGCAGCATGGGGAAAGGTATTCAAGTAAACAGAATTTAAAAATATATGCCCTATATTTGCCTCTTGATTTCTTATGTTTTATCGTTTTTGTCACATGCAATTGTTTTCCATTGTCAAGCTCATTTGAATTTCACACAAGATAACCTAAGTTAATACAAAATACTGAACCTGAACTCTAATTTAGATAATCATTTAATGATAATTGGCTACATTTTTGTGGGGTAAACCAAAGTTAGATTTCACTTAGCACACCTAAGGCTGAATACCTGCAAGATGTGTAGGATCAAGAAATCCCTTAAATGGAACCAGTTTGGCAACATGAAAGTGTGCTAAAAGATCTTAAAGCAAGACATAATGCCCCGATCTAAAGGAATTCAAGAACAAACTCAAAATCAAGTTGTTGACATCTATGAGTCTGTTAAAGGTTTCAAAGAGATTTAGGAGACAATAACTTATTCATAGAGAGCCAGGTTGGATTGGTTTGCTTTTTTTCCCTGTCATTAATGAAATCGGCAATTGTATTTTGTATTTACTCCGGTTTGGCTCTTGAGATTTAAGACATTTTAAGTTTCACAAAAAGCAGCAACAGAAGGGACCTGTAAGGGGACAAATACTGTTTTTAATAAGAATTCCTAAAAATGTGCTTGAGTTAATCTGATAATAATACACAATTTAAACCCCATAATGCCATTGGTAAAATGATACAAGAAGTTTCTTTTCAAACTCGATAAAACCTTTATTTTTTATTGATTTTTTATTTTTTTTTAATTACTACTTTCTTTTTTTTAAATTGATTTGTCAGGTTTATAGAAACCCTTTCAACTATGGCAAGCTGAACAACTGGAAAGTATTCTTGGGAGTGGAGAAAAGAAGGTGTGTTTTCATTGTTTTTACAAACTCACCGCTCAGGTTTTTATCTTGTATGTGATCAGAGATATAATGTTTGCTTTGTCTCTCTCGTGTTTAGCCACTGGGTAACACGCGTCCTGCTCCCATCCGGCCACCCACCATATGGTGACGGCTTGACGTGGGACATCTTCCCAGTTAGAAAGGACTTGATACCTGTATGACAGACTGCTTCCGCAAACCTGTAGCCTGAAATCAGTGCTATATCAACCCATTTTTATCCAGCTGGCTCACATGGTGGCTCCACTCGGCACTATTGACCTCCATTACCTCAATAAGACAGGGACTGCATATGAATTATGCAATATAAATATGTCTTGCAAGTTGATGCTACTTGAGTCAGAGCTACAATAATGCTGACTGAATTATTTGTTAAAATATCTTCAAGGTAAAATATTTCATCTATTTTTTTCCCAATTTGTTTAGTGTTTTAAAAAAATGTCTTAGAGACACACTAAAGTTGAAAATGAAGTGGGTCAGTTTTGTTTTCCTATTCCTGTATTTTCCATGTTAATTTATCAAAAGCCACTCAAATGGTAACACATGCTTAAAGCATTCAATTCCATTCAAACACTACCCCGATGATGTTGTCTGTACTTTGCATATATTAATAAATTTTTATTACTTTTTTAGAAACCTTTTTTCATTTTTTGTATGGTATGACATGATCACGTTTTAGAAATGTGCCTTTTAGCTCTACTGCACCATGTAGATCTGTTTCAGCTCCAGTTGCGTCACCGTTTTGATGGGAAGCCAAACTGGATACTAGTATGAGAGGAGATTACAATTGATTCACTCTGTGTTTTATTTATTTATGTCTCAGAGATCAGCTATGAAATACTGTAGCTCCCTTTCCAATTTAGATGTTTATCATTTTGATTTATTTTGTGGATTTAGTGCGTTTTTAGTTTGTAATTTGTGAATGTTTAGGGTTTACCATTGGAGGAAAAAAGTGCAGGCCTTTTAAAATGAAGATAAGATGGTTTTAGGCTGATTCTGTCACTCTCATCCTGTGTGTCTCAGCTGCACATCTGCCTGTAAACTGCAAGGATGACAGGATTTAATCTTCCAGCAGATGTCAGTGTTTCAAGCCATAAATTTGTCCAAAACCTTAATGAGATGAATTTAGAACAAATTGTGAACCTACTGTTTTTTCCTCCCACCTGTCCTGTGTAATTATTTATGTTGGTGTTATATTTGATTTGAGCAACTAGCTGGAGTTGAATGTTGACTGAAATTTTTTTGCTCAGTTTCATTTCATCATGCAAAACAACTTGCCACATTTTCAAAAATACTTTATTAATCCCAAAGGAAAATTAAATAAATAAACAAACATAAATAAACAAACAAATCCTCCATGTGTGTATGAGTGCAGAGGCCTGAAGCTGCTGGCTAACCCCTCATTATCCACCTTCTAATGATATTTATAGTGTCAGGTGTTTCCAGCTTCACCCAATCCGCACCTTACAGGACCTTTTACTAACTTAGAGACCATACAGTTTAAGTGAAGCAGTATATAAGCTCCACTGAGCTGACTGACTGTCTGTGCCGAGGGTAAGTTTGGTGGGATTACTCTGTTCCCAGACCAAGATACAACATAAGCCTATTCAAATGTAAACACAAGTTATTTTTTCCTTGAGGATGTGAAATAAACCTAAGCACATTTTTATCTGACAGCATAGACTCTTACAAGTAGCCGAAAGGTTCCATCTGGTTTGTGTCTGATAAAAGCGCTTTAGTTTGTTGTGTCCCTTACACCAGTAGTTTGCAAAATTAGGCTTGAGATTCCACTTGGGTTCACCAATATGTCAGTCTTGAGATCCTCCTCAGAAATACTTGAATAGTAAAAAAAATATAAGAAAGCCTATTTCTTTTAGAAATGAATAAGATTTCGTTGCTTGCTCTCAGTAGTGACTTTCATTTTTGGCTATCTTTCCATTAAGGTAGAATTTTCCTAGCTGAGCCATGGATCTCTGTAGCTCCTCCAAAGTTGCCACAGCGTTATTGACTGCGTTTCTGGTCATTTTGCACATTGTCTGCCCTTCGGTTTAGGTGGCCACACATATGCCTTTGCACATTTGGAGTTGTGGCATACTAGTTCTTATTTTGATGGGTTAAAGCTTCCTTCAACTTGACAATTATTAATCGTGTTGGTCTACTAAATAAAACACCTAAAGATACAGTACAGTTTATGGTTGTATCATAACGAATTGTGCAAAAGCTTAAGAGGGCAAATGCTTTTGCAGTGACTATATTTTCCTCAATAGATGCTGTTATTCTGAAGGAGTCCCTTCTCCGTTTCCGCTGTGTTACTGAGCCTGTTTCACGCATGCGTGCGGGGCTTTAAAGCACTAATTCTGAGTTAGATCGGAAACGGACTCCCCGAGTGGACTTGCCTCATTTTCAGCTGAGAAAATTTAGATTTTGTTTGTTGCATTCTTGTAAAGGGAAAAAGTAAATTTTTTTTTTCAGAGTCTCAGTGCGCCCATCCATCTCCGGAGCTGCACCGACACTCTTGCCACTGTGGTCGGTCATCCTGCAGACTCGCAGCTTCAGCTGACCCGTCACGTCACGTCAAGATCCGGAGATAAACTTCTGTTTGCCAACAAGTTCTGATGTGGCAAGCAAACTGCAGACGGATGCATAATATAGCAGACTGGATTTCAGGTGATTTGTCTTTTATTTTAAATCTATAATAGGGTAAATATTCTGCGATTTATACAACAATATTTCGATTGAATGAAAAGCGCATCTATTAATTTAGCACGGTTTATAAGAACAGTGAACTAAAGTGAGTTTTCTTTTTTTGAAATTATGAATGAAAAATGGGAAGCATAGAGGCATGATGCTGTGCAGGCGCGTGTACCCATCAGCTGGCACTACACGTGACACAAACATAGCAGCTTGTCTGACCTCACATGAACAGGCAGTGCTGAGCTGTCATTTTATCCCAAAATCATTACTCGTTTCTTGCACTCTTCCCTCCCATTTTAAAGCTCAATCAAAAACATATCTATTGTAAAAAATAACATTTAAAAAAGTCAAACATGATTTAAATAGTTACATTTTCCTCCTTGTTCTGGGACACAGGGACAGTGATGGGAGGCTGCGTGGGGAGGAGCAGGATGGATGGACAAGGGAGTGCCCATGGCTCCACCAGGACTAAAAAACGTGGAGGTAAGAAGCTGGAACACATTCAAGTGCTTTATTTACAGTGATGTGGAGCCTGGGATAATGCTCTTGCTAATGCATATTTAATTCTGCTGGACGATGTTGTAACTAAGATAAAACATATGTCCGCATCATGGTGAAGTAGGACTTCTCAGATCTAGAGAATCTACTTATGCAGCTTGTAATAAACATCAATCATTAACATTAAGTTCTTTGATTGAGATAAAGTTAAAATTTTTCAATAAGATATATGACATGGGTGTGGTCCGTAGTTTATGATTCACCTGGCTTTTTCATTCTTAGATCTTATATGGAGGAAGGCCTGAACAATTAAGCACTGGCTAAACTGTATGAAAATAAAATAAATTCCAGTGGAATAAAAGATTAGCTTAAGTATTTGACAGTTTTTGGCATTAAAACCTTTTGCCAGAACTTACTTACTTCAGTTGTTAGCAGAGGATAAATAGCAGTAGTGGTTTTAATGCCAGATCAGAAATGAATGGTCCCCTATAAAAAGTTAAACATGAAAAGATAATCAATAAAACTAAAACAAACATCCAATCAACTACATTTGGCCTTTCAACCTATGTTTGTTTTTATGGATTAGTTTTCAAAATGTGTTAAATACTAAGTCGCTAGTACTCAGATTTGTGTAGCAAGTGCCACCTTAGTAATAAATTATATTAAGTGAATCTTTGTCAGTAAAAGGCTGAGTTTGTCATAAAAGCTGACACAAACCAATATATTAAAATGAGTTTTTTATCTATTTGCTCTGCACATTTAGTTGAATGTTGCAGTTCAAATACGCAGTTTTTTTTGTTACTTATAAGTTGAATTTTTTGCTTCCAAGTTAGAAAAATAAAAAAATATTGTCCTCCAAAGTTAGAAGTTTTCACTGACCTCAAACACTGACCTAAAAATCCAACATGGCTGCTGCAGTTAAAACGTACTTCTAACTGCAAACAAAAACAAAACAAAAGACAATTTAAACACAACCTCCTGAAAATGTACATTTTATGAGTATAGTCTAAAATGCTGTGAAAGGAATTGTAATTAGCTTATTTTTTGTAATTTTAGTAAGACAAACACATAAACTAGCAGGTCCTGATGATTTTCTGACTTGCTGCCACAGTTATGGTGGGTGTAACGTTATTCTTACATCAATTTCCCAACTTCAGAGGTATATGAAACACAGCGTTGTATTTTATGTGTTTTCTTTGTGAGTTATCTTTGGGTGATGCAGAAATCAACCTGCTTCAATGACAATGAATCTTTTTTGCTGTTTGCACTCAAGTCCTACATCACAGTTTTTGAGTTGTTCATTGATTTATACGATAAATTAATGATTCTAACATTTCCTTAGCATACCACCAATGAGAGTCCTAGTGCTACGATTGCTACTTGTACTGTAGTTTGAAAACCACTGGAAAATATGTTTATTCGTTGTAATTCTTATCTCAAAGGTTGTTTTTGGGTGCCCACCAAGCACAATACTCAAATTCTTGCTTTTTGACCTTGTGCAGTTTGATTATTGTGCTCAAATTTCCTTTTAATTTTTTGCTACCATACAGCTAAAGAATGAATAAGTAATATTTTAATAAATCTATATGAATTATTGAATATTTTAATACCTCATAGAAATGAAATTGCTAGAGCTGCACAATATATCGCATTGCAGCTGCGTGTGCAATATTGCAATTGCAAAGGACTGATTAAATACAGTACTGGCTAGAGTACTATATTTCAAGTTTCTGCATATTAATGATGTATTTGGCTTCTGGGACCGACACTATCAGCCCTTCATGCCAACAGCTGATGTCTGTTTTTAGTGGCTGAGATTTCAAAGCTGGTGACGAAAGAAAATAGAATTATGCTGCTTATTTTCCTTATGTGGTGCAGATCTACATGTAAACATCACTCAACGTCACAGAACGCTTTGAAAATGGCATTAAAACGTCATCACACTTTTAAGATTCATGCAGTTCTTCCTAACAGTTAGTGTGATGAGGTCTTTTCATCCTGCTGCTGTTTGGAGGTCATTTTCAGTCTGCAGATATCTCTTGAACCTCTTAAGCCTTATCTTTTAGTCCTGTATCTAATCTGTACCGATGACCTGACACTCGTTAATCTAGTATTTTTGAAATATTAACCTATGTGGAAGATGGATGTGGAGTACACGTTTAACTGCAATAGCAGCAGAGAATTTCCCCACTCTCTGCCCAAATTGTATGTTAAAATGGTATTTGCATGTTAGTCTTTCTTGAATTGATTCATCAACTTGAATTTTGGACAAATGTTGATACACAAGCTGTGTAATGAACCATCTCACTGTCCTTTCTGTGAATAAAGTCACTTGGAGAAATTCCGGGTAGCACAACATCTTTTTCTTCCAGCAGACTGGAGTTTATAGCTTGTTAATAGCTTTAGTATGTTGCCTTGGGTATTTCCATCCTGTCTTTAAATAGAGCTCAGAGGATTAGGCCTCTTGTGTAAAGGTAAAGCAGCTACCTGCTTGTGAGGACACGAGAATCTTTCTCCGAATTACACTGAACGAGTTTCAATTAATTGCTCACCTGGTATTCATGGGGTCATATGTTTTTATTAGAAGGGTTAAAATAGGAGAAGGTGGTGACATTTTTAAGCAACTGGAGAAGTGTACCTGCAGGCAAATGAGCTCTGAATCTCAGTTGGCTCTTTGAGATGAACTAGATCAGGCGGATCAGCATTATTCAGCGGACGCAGAGGGGATTCTCCACCTTCTTTGAGGTCAAGCTCTGTGGCTCGTTTTGTGAAGTTTTTGATGAACAGAAGCTTGATTCTCAGCAAAGCACAGACAAAAAGACAGCAATGGGAGTTCCTAACTCGAGGGAATGCAACTATTATCATGCTCCAAATGCACCCTTAAAGATTTTGCTCAGAAGTAAGTATGGATTATTTTATTTTCAGGTCAATTTGGCTAATGGGCTATATGTGAATGTTGCTGCTGTTTTTGAGATCAGTTTTGTAGAAAGCCTCTTTGGTTTATTGTGTGTTGTTGTATGTTTCATACATTTAAAGACACTGATCCACAAATCTGAATTTTCCTCACAGATTTCCAGTTTGCTTTGAGGTTTCACCTCATGTCTCTCATTTTAACCATTTAACTGAATAAAAATCATGAAAGAAGGAAATGAACTGCAGGTCCTTTAATTGTATTTAATTCAATCTTTATTAGTTTTAGCTTTTAGAAAAAGAAAATCCCCATAATACATTTGAATTATTAAATGCATACCCTCGTAGGAATATCCAACCCATTCATGGATTATTAATTTAAAGGGTCACAGTGATGGCTGCAAAACTATCATGTCAATCCAAGTTGCTTAGAAGATCAAACATAAATATATCCAGGTGTGTTTTCAGTATTTTCAGCTTTTAGTTTTTATCAAATTCTTAAAATCTGAAATTGTGCATAAGTATTGAAATTTAAGTAAGAAAGCTTTAATTATATCACAGCTGTCTCGCATAAGATTACAAAACACCTAGCAATAAAAAGCTAACATCACAATTTTAAAGACATATCTATATATTTTTATTTATAGATTACGAGCATTTGTTTTTGTAATTTTGTGATATTTGTAATTTTTAATATTACAAATATTATTACATATATTATTCACCAGACTTCAGATGCTGTTATAGACTTGCAATTCAATAGGCAATCTTAATTTGATTTCAGGACCTCGAAACTTAACATCTGGCTCTGACAGGTTATTACATCCCTCTACTAATTCAAACAAACCAAAGCCAAAATTAGACTGCACCACATTAGGAACACATTTATCTCTATGCTATTGCTAGATATTGTAAAGAGATAAATTACCATTCACCCACATTTTCTTTGTGAGCCTTAGCATCTCAGTCACTAAAAATATCCATCAAGGAAATGTCCATCCAGCAGTCCTGATGTGTTAACTGGAAGCATAATTTGCATGCATGGCTCTTGAAATATGATATCCTACCACATACTGGATCCGATATTACAAATGGTAATATTTTTGATGATGTCTGCAATTTGAGATAAATTACATATTTGTGTGGCTCTCCCAATCATCAAAGTGTGCACCGCGAGTAAATATATAATTCGAGTTAGATACTAATTTTTAAAATGTTGGTTATTCAGCTAAGAGAAGATTCTTTATTCCTTCCACACTAATTTTAAAGCTGCTTCTCATTGGATGTTTAAGGTATAACTATTGTCACCATCTGATAATTACTCAGGAAAATTATTTGAACTTGCATTTAATTTTGGCTGTGTTTTCATTAAAAAAGCCAAATTGAAAAGAAGACTCATTAACTTAACGAAACTCTGTATAAAAGTTATGGATTGGTCTTCATGACACTAATATGCACTAAAACAGTTGATTTTGCTATTAAATAAATTTGCAAACTGAATCCTGCAATTTCTGCACCCTTCACTGATGTCTTTACCATACCACATACTTTGTGATAGAAGCAGTGCTAAATACTGCATTAGAATATGAATTAGATTAGAAGTGCACACATTTCATGCAAGATGCAATCAGACGGTTTATTTAGGCTAGACATTGTTGTGTAAATGTCTGCTTTTACTCATCAAAGTCATCCATAAAAATAAACCGTCTTTGTTTGTAGACATTCATATGATAACAGAGCATAAGTAAATTTTTGCAAAAGTGTGAAGTTATTTTAAACGGAAAGGCTGTTGATTAGTTTTGTTTCCAACAAAATATGTGTATGAATTCCATCCTATCAGCAGTTACTTTACTGCTGTACAAATGTGGTAACAAAACCTTAAAGAATTATTGCTGTGTTACAATTACACTTCTGTACTTCCCTACATGCAACCTTAAGACAAATATTTGCAAGCTGGTCTTATTTCAAGTGTCACAAACATTATCTTTGGTGTCCATACTGGTGAATTTGGAAGTTAGTGTGTTATATAAATATATGTTATGTAAGGTTTTAAATTCCGCTCTACTAAAAAAAAAGAAAGAACTAAAACAAACAAAAAACAGTCTCAGAGCAGATAAAACACGTTTATATATATATATATATATATATATAAGTCAACAGATTAAAACATAATTTTTCTCCTGTCTAGCTCTGTCTAGTGGGTTTGCGTTTCTATGCAGGCTGTTAGAAACGTTTTTTTATTTTTGTTTCACTGGTTCTCATTGGTCAAAGAATGCTCATCTCATCCGATGCCCAATGGGATAGTGGCAGATAAATCCTGTTATGTGGAACCTGATTACAGCCTATAATCCATTGCTGTGTGTCTCTGTGTGTCCATGCACATGTACAGTACAGTCTCTGTTACTAGCAACTGCAATAATCCACTGTGCTAAAAATAACAAGTTTGATTTTCCTCTAGCAGTGAATCAAACCAACTTTGTGGGTAATTCTGTATAACAGATATGCTTTATATTAAGGTGTTGCAATCCTGCACAAGCTGCACTGACAATTCCAGATTTTTTATGGTAATGTGCCTCTGGAAAAGAAAACTTAATATATCATATAATTTATTATGTGTTAAAATAACAACAGAATTATTTTTGTTTGACTAAGTATGCACTGTACAATTTTTATACTGCACTTAATCCATTTCGTGTTGCTAATACATCCCCCAGAGCGTTCTCTTTTATGTTATTACAAAAGTGTATTCTGCTCATAATACGTTGCTTTAATGTAACATCAGGGATAAATTGCATATTTATGTGGCTTTCCCAATCGGAAACAAAAGCTTAGGACAAACAACTCTACCTAGGACATCAGAGCAAAATAAAAACATTACCTAATGTTCAGTGGCGCCAGAGGTAATGGAAAAGAGCTTAGCTGTTTTTAGATCAGCCATGACGTGGGTCAACATGGCAGCTATCGCCACACTAAGCATTTTTTCTTGGAGGTTTGCGACTTCATTGACATTAACATTCTTGATAAGAATGTACTTTTGTACAGAGCTGTGCAAAAGTATTTATTCTTGTTGATAATTTTGTTAAATTACTACCACCAACTTGCATATATTTTATTGGGTTTTTATGTGACAGAGCAACACAACAAAGTGTATAATTGTAGATGTGATATACATTTGAATTAATCCCTTCCTGAGTGAATACTTTTTAGATTTAAGTGTCATTGCATTTACTGCTGCTGCTCTTTGGGTTTGTTACTACCCTCATAAAATTTTTAAAATAATAGTTTTTTTTGCCCATTCTCTTGCAAAATAGTTCAAGTAATTGGACGAACATCAACTGAGACCATCTTGTCTGTCCTGCTGAAGAAAAGCAACTCCTCACCATTATTTTACCGACACCATGCTTCACTGTGTGGTTGGTGTGTTGAGGATCATGTACAGGATTCTGTTTTGCATAGAGGCCAACCGTTTGATTTTGGTCTGAGGTGATTTAGACCTCCTTCTTCCACATATTGGCTGCGTCCCAGACATGGCTTGTGACAAGCTGCAAATGCTTGTGGAAAACTTGAAACTTTCTTTCAACAACAGCTTTCATCTTGCAACTGGTCTTGGAAGGTTTGCAGTTGTGCAATCCTTTTTTAGTTTTCAGATGATAGATTGAGCAGTACTCCATTAAATGTTCAAAGTTTTGGATATTGACTCAACTTTATAATTGACTTGTCTGCTGTGTTGCTCGTTAAATGTTAACTTTTTTATTTGTTCACTAATGTTTTCGAACAAACCTGTGAGGCAATGGGCATGCAATTTGATTTATGCTGAGATTAAATCACAGACACATTGACTATTTACAAATTAGGTGGCTTCTGAAGGTTAGTTTAGGGGTATTGAAGGAAACTGTGCTGAATAGATATGTCTCTTAGACATCTCTTAGGATTTTGAAAGATGTACTTCCACTTTTGCTTCCACTTCACTACTCATGCACTACTCTTTGTTGGTCTTTAATATAAACCCTCCAAAAAAGCCTTGTAGATTACAAGCCATTTGTAGAGAGAAGCAACAATCTTTTTGTAATTTCTCTTTTATAGCACGCAATGAGCCTCTCAAGAAAGACCGTCCTAAATGGAAGAGTGAGTACCCGATGACAGAGGGCCAGCTGAGGAGCAAGAGAGACGAGTTTTGGGATACAGCTCCTGCCTTTGACGGACGAAAAGAGATCTGGGATGCACTGAGAGCAGCAGCCCTGGCTCTGGAGTGCAATGACCTGGAGCTGGCCCAGGCTATAGTGGATGGAGCCTGCATCACTCTGCCACACGGTATAAAACGCTGACACAATCCGTTTCCTATGTGAAAACATATCACACATATCTAAGCTTTAGATGTGCTGGAACGCACTGATTGAATAGTAATTCTCTCGATGCCATAGAGTGGTTTGCAGAATCCAATGACTTATTTGTAAGAGATTACTGTTGTAATTATGTAATAGTGCTGCGTGACCATTAAAGACAGATACACCCAGAGCTCTGGGATAAAGCACAGCATGCTCCCTCAGAGGAGAGTATTTATCTCTAATCTTTGAAGGCTTTTGAGAAGTGGGCACTTATTTGGGTGTCCTTTCCCCTGCAGGATCTCTCACGGAGAGCTATGATGAACTGGGAAACCGCTACCAGCTCCCAGCATACACTTTAGCGCCACCTATCAACCTGATCACTGAGACGTCTGGCGACAGCAAAATGTCTGAAAGTGCACAAAAACAAGCTCAACCTCCACCGTCTCGAGAGGAGTTCCAGCTGCGGGTGCGATTATCAACAGGTAACACCGCCAGATGTTTAAAAGTGGAGAATCGCAGATGAAACCAGATATTTAGATACAATAGTTTGCAGCCTCTCTCTCCTAGAAGCTTGCACATTTGTTTATTCATCAAGTCAGATTAAACCTTTCCTGGTTTAGGTTAGGATTGTGAAAATTATTTATATGCTAAATACTGGGATAATCAGAGAGTGAGAGACACATATTTTTTAATAAGTTTACATACACCAAGATTGTCCTTAAACAGTCTTAAGAAGTCCAAATGCTGATGTCAAAGCATCATACTCTTGGGAAGGAGGCAGGCTTTGAATCCCAGAGACCATGTTTTGTTGCAAAACACCCAAGCTAAACACCTTCTGGCAACACTGGCTGAAACTGGTATCCAAAATAGGCTGAAAGGCCACTCAGGGGTGAAGAAATCAGCTAAAGCAACAAAAACGTCAGTTTGTGAATACACAAAGAGACGAATACTTAATATTTGGAGGTATACCTGTGATCTGACAGCTGGAGACAGGCCCACCAGTAGGCCTTGCCTGGACAAACTGGCATAGACGATGGAATTGAAGTGTTTGGCTGTAACAATCTTTGCTATGAGAAAGAAAAGCAAATAACACAATCCCACTTGTGAAGTATGAGGGTGGTAGTATCTTATTGTGTAGGCGTTTTGATGCAGGAGGCACTGGTGCACTTCACAAAATAGATAAAATCATGAAATAAGAACATTATTTGGAATACTGAAGTAACATCTCAACACATCAGCCACAAAATTGAGGCTTTTTTTTACAAATCATTCTTCCAAATGGACAATGACCTTAATCATGCGTCAGTAACACTATATTTGAAGGGATGTGCATAAGACTGATATGACATTGTCATAAACATGACATAACACCTGTTATAAACATGAAGGAGTCTTCATGAATGTTTATGATTGTTGTCATGAGATGTAATTTGGTAAAAAGTGATACTTTTAATGCAAAGTTGCTATAAAAATCCATTAAAAGTGCCACATTAAAAGTGCTATATTTGCATTAAAGTGTCAGTATTTACCAAATAAGGCAAAATTGGCACTTCTAATGGCCTTTTAATGCTACTTTTAAAGCAACTTTGCATCAAAAGTGTCATTATTTACCGAATGACACTTCATGACAACAGTCATAAACATTCATAAATGTTTATGAAGCATTCATAAACATGAATGTTCATGTCCAACAACATAAACACCCCTTCAAATATAGTGTTACTGAGGCATGATTTAGGTCATTGTCCATTTGGAAGACTGATTTGTAAAAAAGCCTCAATTTTGTGGCTAATGTGTTATGAACATAAACATTCTTCATGTTCATAACAGGTGTTATGTCATGTTTATGACAGTGTCATGTTAGTGTTATGCACACTAACAGTGTTATGTTAGTGTCATGTTAGTGTTATATGTCAAATAAAGTGTTACCCTTGCCTCTATAGTTATAAAGTGGTTAACTAAGGCAACTAAGTTAATGTTTTGGAGTAGATCTAAGTCTTATAAAAAGCTTACAATCAATGATGAAAAGGTGTGTGTGAGCAAAGTGGCCCACAAACCTGATTAGATGCATGTAGAACCCAAAACATCTGACCTCAGTCACAGCTTAATAAAAAGAAAAATATTGGAAATTAAGATAAAATTCTGAATTTGAAGTAACTTCACAATGTTCTCTTTCATTATTCTTGTAGTTAGCAATCCTAAATTGTTTTCGGAGAGTCATAAATGACCAAAAACAAGACAAAATTGAGAATAAATATAAAATTGACAATAATTTGGCCTCAACTGTGTCTGGAAGCATTTAAATATCTAACGCAGCACATTCCTGTTTCAGGGAGGGATGTGCGTCTGACAGCCAGCCTGGCGGACTCCATTGCCCTGCTGAAGAAACAGTTGGAAAAACAGGAGGACATCGAGGTCATCCGCCAGCGGTGGTTCTTCTCTGGGAAGCTTCTGACAGACAAGACTCGCCTCCAAGATGCCAAGATCCAAAAGGACTATGTCGTCCAAGTGATCGTCAACATAAATCCTTCGGTCATACCCAACTGAGGGATGAAGATCAGAAAAGGATGTGCCAGATAAGGCTTCAGAAACAGGAGCAGGTTTCCAGCAGGGAAATTTTATGTACATTTTATATAATAAATTATTGCTTTTATATCGTTCCTTTTTCTATTTTCCCCTTTTTTCCAAATAAAGAGATATTACTGAAAAGCACTGAAACACTTTAGGTGATAATAGCGCCCTAAGATGCACCTCCCAGTGTCTGTCTGTTTCTGAAGATCTTGACTTGCAGCTCTATTGTTTACATGGGTTCCTCTCCTCGTCTTGTTTGTTTGTACTTATGCTTGTTGATGAATTAAATGCTGCTCACCTAAGGAGAGCAAATAAGGAAAATCTACTCTCTTTTTTCTCTTGTGACAAATAGATGAGTATTTCTAATTGTAAACATCAGATACATTTTTTTTTGTCCATTTCATTGTGAACAGCACATTTTGACTAGACACTGAATATAATAAAGGAACCTTTTATAAGGTAGAAAGAGATGAACAGATTTGTTTTTTTAGTTCATCATTTCAAACAACTGTACAAACATGCAATAGCTTTCTGTCTAAAATTATGCACACTGTAATGTCATTTAATAAATGTTATGAATTTAAACTCATCTCTTTCTTTTGGGAATTTATTTCATATTGACTGAATGTTTTCATCTTTCCTTTTTGTCAGTCCAAAAAATCGGGAAAATCTTTGTGTCATAGATCACCTTTTAATACATTGAAGGGCCATTCTGCCTTCTGCTGAAGAATAAAATGCCCTTAAAATTCATATTTCAAGAAAAACAACAACCTCAAAAATATCAATAATTCAGCAACATCTTTGTTTCACACCAACGTTATTAACATTACGAAGCCACCAGTCTAGTCGCTGCTTGGTCAAACCGAAAACCTGCTGGTTGGGATTAAACACAATGTTTCTGAGGAAAAACCAAGACATCCAGAGAAATTGTTAGGAATCAATTCCTGGGCTGGAACACCTGCAAAAACAAAGTGGAACTTATTAGTTTGTAAGTTGTCTGTATGGCTGTAACAGAAATCATAGCTGAACAAATAGGAGGGAGGGCTGTTTGTAGTGAACAGCGCCATCTACTGGCATACCAACATAACGTCGAATTGGACTCGACAGCAAATCTTGTGACGTCATCCAACGAGCGACGGAGTCATCTGGAGCTCCACAGTCAGCCAAGTGGAGAAACGTGATTATTTTCGGCCCTGAAAAATGGTGAAATCAGGGAAACTTCGGTCGGGGACCGGGGTCAAGTTGAAGCGCTGGAAGAAAGGACACAGCAGCGACTCCAATCCGCAGACCAGCCGGTTCCGACAGGCGGCGAAAAGCCGCTTTTTCAGCAGACCCAGCGGTAAGAGATACACACGTGGGTCTCAGAGAGCTAACATCAGCCACACTAGCCATTTAACTTAGATAACTTTATCTGTTACGCTGCTTAGCAAACACCCAGTATCATACTCTCAGGAGTAAATCCCCCTGACTTTTCTGTTCAGTCGGTCTGTAAAATCCTAAATGGAGTTTGTAAACACTGAGAAACACACTGGTCATTATTTGACATGATTACTTCACTGCTGCAGTTTACAACACAGAGGCATAACTGGACATAAGTTACAGATATTCATGTATGTTTGCCTATTACCACTTGCCTAAAAATTTTAAGGAATGCAGTTTTAAGACATCAGCCTCTAATATAATTCAGGACTCACAGGACAGTCTGGATAAGTATGAAGCTTTATTAAAGTATTTTTTATCTTTGGATAAGGATAGAAAATCAGTGGAACAAAAATATTAATAGTTTCACTTTATCTTGTTTTCTGAATGATGTAATCATGATGTAATCATGTTAAACAAATGGGTGTTTATCCACCCATTTGTTTACCATTCATTCACCACTCTACCTGATTCATCTGTTTATCTGTATACTCTTACAAAGTTGTTTTCTTGCATATTCCATACTCTTTTTTGTAATGAACCATTACATGTGTGGTGTAAAAACAGAAAAGAGGAAAATATTAAGCTGTAAATTTTTTTTTAACTTTCATGGAAAACTTGTGTAGAAACTATGGATGTAATTGTCTAAACAAGCCTGTAAACACAATGATAAATAAATTTATGTGACATAGTAAGTCGGGCCCTCTTAACTCTTTTTGTGAATAAATGTTGAACTTTAGTTTTTGAGTGACAGCAATGAATTGATATCTTTCCGTTTTGTTTTTACTTCCACAGCGAAGAGCGACCTGACTGTTGATGCTCTCAAGCTTCACAATGAGCTGCAGGCTGGGCCCCTGGAGCTTAATGCAGAGGCCCGTAAGGATACTCAAATGGAAGAGGAGCCTGATGAGAGACTGTCGGAGAGAACATCGGGCACCTTCCTGAGTGGCCTGTCCGATTGTTCCAACCTCACATTCAGAAAGGTGCAGCGCTTCTGGGAGTCCAACTCCGCTGCACATAAAGAGGTAGGACTACGGGTGTATTGCCTGCCCCTTGCATACTCCCAATTTCTAAACTTGAGCAATATTTTGTAGCATATCTGCACCTGCTGTAACTGAGTCTTTTGATGTTTGCCAGATTTGTGCAGTTTTAGCTGCTGTTACTGAAGTGATCCGAAGTCAAGGCGGGAAGGAAACAGAGACGGAGTACTTTGCTGCTTTAGTGAGTGTTTCACTGGTTTATATTTTGTTTAAAGTTTGTGGTAAAAAAAAAAGAAGAAAAATCATCCCCTTAGATTGATTAGCTTTATTTCTAATTAGTCTGTTTTTGATTTTTGGTAGATGACGACCTTGGAAGTTGTGGAATCAGAAGAATCTCAGGCTGCAGTGGCTTATCTTCTCAACCTTGTCATGAAACGGTAGAAATTAGAAAACGTTTGTCTTTTCCATGACTGAACATATTATACCTGATTAATACTGACTGCTCAGTGTTTGGGTGTCACCAGTGTTCCAGCTCCAGTGCTTAAGTCCAAGTTCTCAGACACCACCAAGGCTCTCATGGACATCATGTCTAAACAGGTTTCATCTGATGCATCTTCAGCTCTCAGATGGGTGAGAGGATTTTCCGGTTTGCCTTTGTGTTGTTCTGTTTTCACTCTGTTTTTAAATCTATATTGTTTTTTGCATTTGCATCTATAGATCTTGTCCTGCTTGGCCACTTTGTTGAGGAAGCAGGATGTTTCTGTCTGGAGCTACCCATCTACTCTGCAGGCTTATCATGGTCTGCTCAGCTTCACGGTGCACAGCAAGCCAAAGGTCACTCCCACTAGCTTAAATAAACAGAAACCTTATTTACTTTTCGTCCAAAAAATTACAATGCAAGATTTTTCTTACAAGTGATTGTCTATTTTGTTTGTTTTTTTTCCCCCTCAGGTCCGTAAAGCAGCTCAGCAAGGCGTTTGCTCCATTCTTCGAGGCAGCGACTTCCTCTTTACTGATGATGCTCCAAGCCATCACCCTGCTGCCATCACTACAGCCAAGTTTTGCATCAAAGAAATAGAGCAGGCAGGAGGTGAGGCATCATGGTTGTTAGTTTACTTAACTGATGTAGTAAAATGTTCACTTTCCAGTTAAAGGATTTAATTTTATATCTAGTAATTAGTTAAAATCAGCAAATTTTGTACACAAAAACAGTCAGGAAGTGAATTAGGTAATATAAGGATCTGCATTTAATGTATGTTGTTGGGATTTCACACCATAAACCAACACAATGTATTCATAATTGTGATGCAGACTGCAGAAAGGTCAAATATAAAGCTGTGGAGAAGTTTAAAGCTGGGTTATGCTATAAAAGAACAAACTGTATGCAAATGTTTGCCACATTTTAGACCACAAAAAAAATTTAATTGTGTTGTATGAAGTTTTTAAAATCCCATTGTGGATTAATGTGACAAAATGCAAACTAGTTCAACTGATGTGAATAGTTATGCAAGGGTCTCAGCTGATTATACTGAAGTAAGTTTCGAAATGGCTGCAGAAAATGTTTGGAAGACCATGTCCGGTCCAAATGTTTGCTTTTTGAAAGTTGTGGTGATCCAACGAGAGAACATCCTCTTTAGCAAATATATTAAAATGTGTCCGATGAGCCGTGAGTTGATCTTTGGCACCTCGTCAGGTAGCAAAGAGGACACCACCACCCTCCATGTGCTCTGCCTCCTGAAGGAGCTGATGGGATCGTTTCCTCTGGGAGCCGTTAAGTCCTGCTGTGAAACTCTGCTGCGTGTCATGACTCTCAGCCATGTGGTGAGTTCCCCCAGCTGCAGCTACTTTGGTGCTTCTTTGGACTTTTTTTTTAAAGCAATTCTTCTTCTGTTTGACTCGGCTGTAAGATGGTAACAGCCAGCGCCATGCAGGCATTTCATCAACTCTTCATTGCGAAGCCGAATGCATCGTCCCTCTCTGCAGAACTCAATGCCCAGATCATCACGGTGAGACAAAAGCAATGTGCCCCGTTACTCCTGGCGTAAAATCTGCTGAAGACTCACTCTCAGTTGTCTTCCTCAGGCTCTCTATGACTACCTTCCCAGTGAGAATGACCTGCAGCCTCTGCTAGCCTGGCTTACCGTCATGGAGAAAGCACATGTTCACCTGGCAAGGTATAGTTGGTCAAGATTGGAGAGCGAGATTGAAAGGACTTTTCTCAGGTGTGTCACCGACCTTCTGTGTGTCTTTTGGTCCAGTTTGCAGAGTTCTCTGAGTTTAGGTCACCTCCCTCGGCTGTTCTCTTCTACCATGTCCTGCCTGCTGTCGCCTCACACACAGGTGGTCTCTGCAGCCACCAACACACTTAAGGTAATAGGCACTGAAACTGACAGCAATTAAACTTTTCGGTGTTGTTTTTGGTGTGTGCATATGCTAAATGGTTATGTATGATGTCTTTATATCTCAGAGTTTGTTGACTGAGTGTGTTGCTCCTCACATGGAGGAAATGGGGATGATCACTGCCACCGCCTCTGCAGGGAACCCCTCATATGTCTGTAAAATGTTTCGGTAAGATCGCAGATAGTTTTTTGTGTTTCTTTTCTTCTTTTTTTTTACCGTTTTTTCATAAGTCACTACAAAACTACTAACTGTCTGTACTTGCATTTTTCCAGCATTGTGGAGGAAGGATTATCCTATCGCTTTCATGCCTCATGGCCCTTTGTGCTGCAGATCCTTGGTTGCTTTTACAGAGCTGCAGGAAAACAAGCTCACCCCATCATGACTAAGGTATAGCCTTGACATGTTGAAACCCTTAAGAGGATAAAGAATAAAATGAAGTGGACTGACACCTCTTCCCTTGTGCTGGACAGTCCCTGCAGTCCCTGTCAGACCTGCGCTCCGTCCCTCAGTTCTCCTTCAGCGGGGAGTTGGACCTGGCTGTGGGAGGCGCTGTGGAAAGCATGGGGCCTGAAGTGGTGCTGGCTGCTGTGCCTCTCAACATCACCGGCTACAAGTACGACGCCAAAACGACAGGATGTTCTACTGTCTTTACTGTGATTTTATTAACTTTTGCTTGTGTTTTCTTGTCGTTTGTTTTTTTAGTGATGACTTGGAGTTCCCTCGCAGCTGGTTGGTTCCAGTCATCCGAGATCACGTGAAAAACACTCGCCTCGGTTTCTTTGCTTCTTATTTTCTCCCTTTGGCCACTACACTCAAGCAAAGAGGTAAGTTACATGTTTATTGAGATAAAACTATTAACTAGATTTAGCATCTTGTATTAATGATCAGTACTATTAGCATTGCTAATAATCAGTTTCCAGATCTATTCCCTACAGAATGTAAATCGTGACGTAGCTTTGAAGTTTCCAAAAGGTTACTAAAATCTCCAAAATTAGCTATTGTTAAGTCTCTCTCTCATGCGCTAGCAGCTTGAATGAATGTGGACTAGGAAATAAAATTTTCTGTTTTTACATGCTTTAACTGGCTAATCCTGTTTTGTAGCTGAAGAGTTGGAGCAAGAAGGAAAGAAGCTGGAAGCAAAAGTGTACCAGACATTACAGCTACAGGTAACAAAAAAAAACAAAAAAACTTGTCTCATTGCTTTAACTTTTCACTTAATTTTGACTGGTGTTATAAGTGTTGAATTTTGGAGTTATTTACTTAATGTTTATTGGATCCGGGACAAGGGGTTAAAAAATATCTACATTTAGGGGAAAAACAACCGTTATTCACAAGCCCACTAGCCTAAGACCTCTGACAATATCAGTTATATTTAGCCTTCATTTTCTTCATTTCTCTTAGCATTTGCTTCTAATAATATCGAAGAGGATGTGGTAACAGTGGATAGAAATGGCAGGAAAAAGAACTCCAACAGGGTGGGGTAGGATGGACAAACAAGAAACAAAAACCAATCATTGATCCAGAATGACTTACTCCTGAGGTTAAAAAATGTCCACAGATTAAATGACAATAGAATGATAAGCTAAACACACAATCTCTGGGCCGGGAGTTTGTTCTATAATATAAAAACCCCCACAAGACTGAGAAAGCTAAAGGCATAGATAGGTAGGTCAGTGACTTCATCCAGGAAGTGAGCCTGCTAAGCTTGGATGCACCAGGCCAGGTGTACTTTCTATGGTTACAACAAACCAGATTGTGCATAAGCAAACAATGCTGATCTAAGTTCCACATTTCAGATTTGGACCATGCTTCCTGGCTTCTGCACATGTCCAGTGGACCTGACGGCGTCCTTCAAGGGCGTCGCCCGGACGCTCGGCATGGCCATTAACGAACGGCCAGACCTGCGCCTCACCGTGTGCCAAGCTCTGCGTACGCTGATCAACAAGAGCTGCTCCACAGGTGGCAAATGTTCCCAGAGGTCGTCTCTTTGTCCAAACTGTTGCATCGTTGCAGTGTTATAATCATTCCTGTATGTGATCATGTTGAAGTGGAAGAAAAGGCAGAACTGGGACGGTTCTCCAAAAACTTCCTGCCCATCCTTTTCAACCTGTACAGCCAGCAGCCTGCAGATGGGGACTCTGGTACTTACAGGATGGCTGTGCTGGACACCATCAAAGTCTACTTAACTGTCACTGATATGCAGGTAACATTTTAGCGCTTCTGTTGTGCTGAAGAGTGTTAAAATGATCTGCTTATGCAATTTTACTTTGATCATCCGCAGCTGATCTGCACATTGCTGCAAAAAGCCTCTGACCGGCTGACCAGCACGGAGAGCGTTGAGTTCACACGGTAGGACATCTAACTGGGATCCACTGGGTTTGATTTCCATCAGAAAATGATTAATATATTTTCATCATCTGTTTGCTGATCCTGTTCCGGTCCGATCTTCTTCTCAGGCTTGCAGTGATGGACCTTGTGGTTGCCATGGCTCCCTTCGTTGATGAAAGCACTATGGCCAAAACGTTTGAGCTCATAAGACCATATATGGAGGTATGTTTAATGATGCATCGAAATAAATAAAAATATAATTGAAAAGTTACTTGAATCAAAAAGTGAAACTCTGACTCTGTCTTATATCGAATAAAAACCCAAATTTCCTTTTCCCAGAAAATTTGAAACAAATTAGACCAATAAAAAAGTATTTGTAATGCAGAAAACTTACTTTTATGTACTGTGTATTAGCCGCCCGGCTAGAGCTCTTTTTGCTGCAATTACTGCATGAATGCAGAGTGGTTTAGAGTCTGAATGAATGAAGCAAAGGTTCCCTTTATAGAGTCCTGCAGCTCGACTGCATTGTTGGCTCTGGTACGTCCCATCATTCTCGGCAACCCTCTGTGGATTCTTTATAGGCTTTAGATCAGATGAGGTTGCTGGTCAGTCAGCCACATTAATCTCGTCCAAAAGAGTAAGCATTGTTGCTTTTGGCAGTGTATCCAGGAGTTGAATCCTGCATGAGAATCAGATCAGCTGCTTCACAAACTTTGCCAAGACAGGGAGGCATGAAGTGCTCTCGAATTTCTGGGTAGACAGCTGTGCTGACTTTGGACTTTATAAAGCACAGCGGGCCAAAAGCAGCAGCTGCCATGGCTCCCTAATAACACTGACTGGAAACTTGGTAGTGGTCTCCACTCCTCCAGAATCAGAGATTTTAATGTTCAAATGGAATAAACTTCCTTTATCTGAAGTAGTTGTAGCCTAAGTCCTGGTTATATATATGTGGGTTTGCTTGAGTGCCTTTTTTCCCCTCATTTTTATTTTTTGCTAAACTTTCTAATAATGTACTTCATTACAGCACTTTGGAAGCGCCTGGCTTCTTTATTTCCTTTCTTTTGAGTAAACCTGCTTGTAAAGAGGGTCAGTGACTGTCTGTTGAACAACTATCAAGTTAGCAGTCTTTCCCATGACTGTGTAGGATGTACCATTTCTGTTTTTAACTATTTTTAGTTGGTTCTAAAAAAATTATATTTTATTTTTCAGAGAAATACATTTTTGTTTGTTGCTCTGTAATGAATTTATTAACAAGATTTGTAACTTTTTAAAATTCAGTTTTCACTGTTCTAGAAAAAATATTGGTTGCCCTTGCAGTTTTTTAATTCAGGCCCTTTTTAGAAGGTTTCTTTTTTTTTTTTATTGCGTTTGTGTTCAGGCCAAAGAGCCGGGCATGCAGAAGAAGGCGTACCGCGTGTTGGAGGAGATGTGCGGAGCAGAGAGAGACGAGTGTAAATCCTTTGTCCTGTCCAACCTGGAAACTCTGAAAACTGTCCTGCTTGACACTCTTAAAAATGCTTCTTCACCCGCAAAGAGGGTAAAATCTTTATATATGTAGAAAAATATCCTGTACGCCTGGCTGATGTGATTCACTCCCACCTGACTGCTTTGTTTTTGCTTTTCTCAGCCGAGACTCAAGTGTCTTATCCATATCGTGAAAAGGTTGAATGAGGAGCACAAAGGCTTCATCACTGCGCTGCTGCCAGAGGTGCAAACGCAAATCAGAGCTGATGACAACAGACACAGACAGAGCTCATGTATTTGGTGTTTATGAGGATTTCTGCCCTGCAGGTGATCATCTGTACCAAGGAGGTTTCTGTTGGAGCTCGTAAGAACGCCTACAGTCTTCTGGTGGAAATAGGAAATGCTTTTGTTCGCTTCTGTGGGAACAAAAAAGGTGTTGCATTGTTTCTGAATACATGTAAGTTTGTAACATTGGAATTTATAAAACAGCTAACATTACCTGCCTCGTTTATAGATGCGATGGAGGAGTATTTAGCTCTGGTGTATGCAGGACTCACCGGATCCGTCACCATGATCACTTGCACCATTTTGGCATTGACTCGTCTTGTGTTTGAGTACAAAGGTGGGTTTCACTTGTATGTTTTCACCTGGACTTATGAAAAAAAATGACATCTGTGCGGCAGACTCAGTTTTACTTTTTACATTTGTCTTTCAGACTCGATAGACGTTTCCACCATGGAGCAGCTGCTGCAAAACGTCTGTCTGCTTCTTTCGTCTCGAACCAGGGAGGTTGTCAAAGCGGCTTTGGGCTTCATCAAAGTCATCCTGTTTATCATGGACCCCAAAGCTTTGGGCTCACATGTTACCCTTATGGTATGAACTGTACATTACCGGTGACAAAATGTTTCAAAGGAGCTCTCCATGACAACCAAATCAGTCAGTCCCACCCCTCCACAGAGAGTTGATACTCAGAAATGTTCTGTTTTGGATAATTTTCTTAATTTCAACAGATTAATATGTTTTTTTTTTTTTTTTTGCACTAAAACAAAATACGAGAATGTACTTTCCAACTTATATTTAACTTGATTTAAGGTAACACTTTCTGAATAATGACTAAAATTATGGGTCTGTCTGCTGGTTAAAACTCCAGAATCCTCTTTTTTAAAAAAGTAAAAATTTGTAAATATTTTCAACTGTCTTAATTCTGATTGAAATAAATGACCTGGTGTCCATCGCACTTACATAGTTTAAAAGTCACATGTACACTGCACACATAGGACATTTTGTCCAAATAGTTGCCCATTGGTGATCAATCAAACGTTTAAGATGTAAAATGTCTAAGAGAAATTGTAAAGATTTTGATGTAATTGACGTTTAAGATGTAAAATGTCTAAGAGAAATTGTAAAGATTTTGATGTAATTGACCAAAAAATTTTTTAATATTTAAACAGTAGATTAAAGGTTTAGTGCGTAAACACATTTAGTAATGAGGATATAATATGATAAAATACGTTTTGTTCCCTCTCTGTTCAGATGGAGGGAGTTGGAAACATCAAGGATGATGTAAGAAGGCATTTCAGAACCAAACTCAAGAACATCTTCACTAAATTTATCCGAAAGTTTGGGTGAGTCTCCTTCCTAGCTATGTTATTTGTTAGCATTAAGCTTTCCTTCTCCTGAAAGCTCTGATTATGGGTTTCCAGCTTTGAACTGGTGAAGAGCATGCTGCCTGCAGAGCACCACAAGGTGCTGACAAACATCCGCAAAGCCGAGGCCCGAAACAAGAGGCGGAAGCAGGTCGCAGAGGAGCAGGACGCATCGTCAGAGAGCGAAGAGGAGACGTCTAAAGGAAAAAGCGAAAGGTACGACAACAGCTCCCCACACGAAACTCACTTTCGTGTATATGTTTATCACATTCCCTGTTTTCGTTCTAGTATTGAGGACATCCTGGCTGAGTCCGACGGTGATTTGTCTGAGGATGAAGGAAAGTCTCGTAACACCCAGAAGAAATCAAGCAAACAGAAAGGGAAAGCATGGCTGAAGGAGGGAGAGGGAGATGACCCTTTGAACTTCTTGGATCCAAAGGTTTCACAAAGAGTTCTAGGTACTACGGCATTGTGAGGCTTTTTGCTTTAATCAGAGAACAATTATGAGGTTCAGAGGAGTTAAAATGATGTTTTGCTGTTTCTCAGCCACAAATCCACAGCTGAAGAAGATCACCAAGGTCGAACACGGCTTCAAGGTGACCTCAGACGGACGGCTCATCATCAGAGAGGATGACGAGGACGATAGGAAAAATAAAGGTTAGAGGAGTCCGGTGGTGTCGTTGCAAGAGCTTTATGTGTGAACACACTGACGGCGGTGCTTCTCTTCACAGGTGGAGAAGAGATGAATGATATCCTGGAGGAAGCAGGAGTGAAATCTGTGAGTTTTACAGAGCACCGTGTATTTTCCTATATTTGGAAAAACTCAAAACTTTTGTAAGCTGTTTTGCTTACAGTCGGCTTTTATTCTTTCTTTTTTTTTGCACTTGCAGAAAAAATCCCAGAAGAGAAAGTTTCAAGATGACAATTTAGACGAGGACATGGATGTTGAACCTCAATTGAAATATAAAGGTAACTAAAGAAGATATTCCTCTTAATTACTGAACTGCCTTGGAGATGAAATGACACTCTTTATCCTTTTTCTCATTTTGTTATGTTGTAACCAGAAACCTCAGTGGTGTTTTATTTGAATTTTAGTATTGATTATTTGTGAAATGGAAAGATATCGATATGTGTTTTTAATGTGCTTGCATGCATTCAAGGCCCTGACTTAGCACTTTAGTTCAGTTTGCTGAAAGAGATGCAAGTCTTCTGAGTTAAAATCCCTACCAGCCTCTGACTCACTTTTCTTTCACGAAGTGGCTCAGAGTGGATGGAGTGGATCTGTGAACATCAAGTCTGGCCACAGATTACAAATTTGGTTTTATTCTCTTCTTTGATTATGCCTTTCTGACAAATGAATGCACTTTGATGTAACCCACTCCTTTTAGCTCTGACTGTATATTTAGAGTTGTTCTGGTGGAAGGCGAACCTCTGCCTTAATCTCAGTCTTGTGCAGATTTTCTTCAAGGATTTCTCCCTGACCAGGCTCCTTTTCCCTGGTGAAGAAAAGCATTCCTACAGCAGACTGCTGCCACAACCATGCTTCACGGTGTGGTGGTTTTCACAAACTGACTTGCATTGTTAATCTTCGACCACACAAAGTGTTTTGCACATAGGCCAAAAGACTCTTCAACGTTTGCTGTATCCTATACACAGCTTGTGGGAAACTGCAGACAACCATTTCTACCTTCAATCCAGCTGAATAAAACCCATTCAGAATCACAAAAGTTACCTGACCATTTTGAAGAAAGAACAATTTATTATTTTTAACACATATGTACTTTAGAAAATGTGTCTTTATTAAACCACTATCATTTTTCCTATTTTTGAAAAACTCAAAACCTTTGCAACAAAAGAGGATAGATACGTGTTCTTGCATGGGGTGTAGAAAAATTATGGTGGGAAAAAGACTCAGTTTTCAACCTAATGGCCAGAAAAAAATAATCCAAAATAATATTACTGGCTCTTTTGGATAATTCAGTAATACAATGCAATACAATGTTCTTTTCATGCAATACAATTATTGCATGAAAAGAACCACAAAATTGCTAAAAACATTGAATTTGCTATCATTTCTAAGTCTAAAAACATTAGTTGGTTCTTTATCATTTTTAGCCCAAGTTATGAAGAGCCAATACGGAAGGGCCACAGGTTGCAGACTCGCATAAAATCCAGTTAAAGTACATTAAGGTTTTTAGTTGTGTTGTCGCAAGGTTCAAATAGATGCAAACACTTGTACATAGCACTGTGTGATGATGATGCTTTTCTCACAGCCGGCGGCTCGGGTATCCACAGACCTCTGGGACGAAGGCAAGATGCTGGATCCGATTATAAATCAAAGGTAAACAAGCACAACAATCTGCAACTGAAGTGAAGTTGCTTGAGTCTACACTGTCATTCTGAGTGTCTTTTTCTAACTCTGACAGAAAGGAAAAGGAGATGTGAAGAAAAAAGGAAAGGTGGATCCTTACGCTTACATCCCTCTGAAGAAGGACCAGCTCAATCGCAGGTATGAGCATCAGCTCATGCCATCACACTGATTTGTAGGCTTAGACTTGAGCCTAAAGTTTTGCTTTACGCCTACAGGAAGCGAGCCAAACTGCACGGTCAGTTCAAAGGCATGGTGAGAGGTGTCCAGAAGGGGGCGCAGTCTGGAAAGAAAATGCAGAAGAAAAAAAGGAAAGCCTGAAGAAGATGACTTGTATTGTTTGTTGGACTGCTTTAGTAAGGTGTGTATCAAAGTGAGAGCACACCTAGATATGTGTGTGTGTTTCAAAGATACTCTGAACATTTACCAGTTTACATCATTCAGTGGGATGGAAATGAGAATTTCTTGCTGATTATGCTCCCCTTGCCTTGTTGTTACTCAAGTGGAAGAAAAAAGAAAATCGTATCTATACTCATTTTGACATGCCCCAAATTGATTGCATTCATACAGAGACACAACAGTTTTGTTTTCATTTCCACATTTGGCCGCTTGACGTTGCTGCAGGCTTGTGTACTGTAAATTGTGATAAAGCATTGACTAATGCCATAAGGTTCCTTCAAGTGTATTAAAGTGAATTATGGAGTGCAGAGTGAACTTGCTTTTCTGTTTTGACTCATCATAAACCTGAAATAAATCCCAACTTGAACAGGGAAGTTGTTGCATTTTGCAGCTCAGCTTCGAAACTTGGGTTGTTTTTCTGACATACCGTAGTGCTGATGTGATTCATTTTCCCTGATAGGATGAAGTAATGCGAGTCATGTAATGACAGGCTGACCTTCGAGTCACTTCTGTGTTCAGTATGTCTGCATTCCTTAGGAGAAAAACAACAGGGACCTGAAGTACGAAGCAGGATTTGGGACAAAGATTAAGATTTAACCCTGGATTTCCATTGTTTTGTATGTGGTTCAGTTTTATGTAAATAGAAAGCCTTGATTTGCAATTGATATGAAAAAATCCGATTTATCCAAAGCCAATTAAATTTCACTTATGTTTTATATCCTACATGGATCAACACGCAGCTTCTCTGCTTTTTTGTCTTGACTTTAGTAAAAAAATATAAAGTTCAGAGACATAGTCTTCAATCCGTAAATAAGAGTAATGTTTGTGGATTAAAAGTTGTTTTTTATTTATGATTATCGCATTTGATTGTGGATTTAAAACTGTTAAAACAAATAAGCTTGTTCTTGCTATTGATATCCAAAGAAAATTACACTGAGCAGTAGGGCTGTTGTAAAAGAATATTTTAGTAATCGAGTACTCTATAAAATAAAATCTATAAAAAATCAGATCTCTCTCTCGCTCTCTCTCTCTGCCAACCAGGATGTAGTCTAAATTAAAGACTAGTTGGTTAATATTATTTATTCAGATTTATACACACAAAATTCATGTGTGTAAGCATATTCTAAAATTAAAAGGGTTTCTGTTTCCCCACAAAATGCTTTATATATTTGCATATGTTTATTTATATATAATTGCAATAAGATTGAAACCGCTGGATTCCTAAAATGGTCTGGACGACAAAAAAAGTCTCACCAAATATTACTTTTAATATTGTGTAACTTCATAAAGGGTGCCCCATAGTATGTTGTTCAAAAAGGGGGCTAAAATATCCCTTTCTATTATTATATAACTTTAGGAATATGAGCACTGCACTTTATTACTGCAGAAATATATTTCCTTGTAAAGACTTGAAAGTTGCTTCATAAACTCTCCAGATTAATGGATGTAAAGTAATTTTTATGGTTTTCAACATACATTTCCTGTGTAGTTTACAACAGGCCTGACATTTTGTAATTTGCTTAATTAATTTGATGTAGTTTTAAGGCATTACATCAACAAGTATTAACAAAATTCAATCAGCTAATAACCATGTAATAAAATCTGTTGACCTGCTTGTTCCTCCGCTGGTTTGAGTTACACCGTCACGGAAAAGACTCATCTTTAAATACGTAAAACAAAAACTATGAAAGGCAGCGCATAAAAAAGAAATGTCTTTATTGAAATCAGACGTGTTAATATTGAAGAAATAATGCAAATGATCATTTCAGTCAGTAAATGCAGTATACAAAGAGCCCTGAAGATACACATTTTTCAATACAATCTTTTACTTGAATGTGTTCAAAATGATCTCAAGCACATCAGATGCCATGCCACAAAGCTCGCTAATATCTGCCATGGTGCTCCCCACCCTACAATGACTTCAAAACCTACAACCCTAAAAAGATGCTAAAGAAACGAGGGCCTGTATTACAATAAATAACATACTGAGAAACTGCCCTGCAGTTGCAATAAGACTGGTGAACATTAAAACTACATTTTAAGTAGACTGCAGTAAAGGTTTCTTTGGTTGAAAAGGTATAAAAATGTATGAATTGTTAATTAAAAAGCCAACATAAATGACCCTGCTACCACCCTTTTTGTTTACTATATGATGTATTTCATACCACCTTCTCCTTATGGATTAATATTGTGCTGCATTTATATGTAAAAACATTTGTGTTTACGTTCATAAGCCATCTGTTCCTAGCTCACTTTCAGCATCACTAAAGTTTGATAAACACTTACAACCACCACCTACTCTACGACGCTGTTACTGTACAAACAGTCCCAGTTGAATCCATGGTCTTTTTTTTGTTTTATATTTTTTATAAAGGTTTTGACATAAGATTGATAAATTTTGCTGTCCAGCAACAAGACACAGCGCTCAAAAAAATATCTGTGCTTCTGGCCTGGAAGATTTTTCACAATGACGTTCGGTTGTCTAAGGAATTAGTTAAGATATGAGAGTGACCTGCAAAAGTATGACCTGCCTTTGTACTTCTAACATTTTGTCATGTTACAACAACAAATTTTATTACATTTTATAAGCATTCTAGAAGTATTGCACGGCTGTGAAGTAGCAAATCAGAAATATCTGATGTGAATTCAGTTCTCTTCACTCTGATCCCCCAAAATGAAATCTAAAAGTGTTGTCAGCAGTTTGCCACCATGTGGAAGAAGGTGCTCTGGCCAGCTGAAACCAAAGTTGACGTCATGTAACCCCGAAGTGTAAAACTAACACTGCACGTGATGTAGATGACAAGATTGATTGAGGAAAATAAAGAGCAATACTGTTTGAAAATCTATTTGAGATAGAAAAACATTTAAGAGTGGGGTTGTGTACTCTCTCTCCCACGGACACCTTAAACACATTTCCACTGTGAAACATTGCTGTGGCAGCATTATGCTGAGGATCACCTTCCAGGAGGAAAAATGAACGTCAACAGCTGCTCTGTTGTCTATCCAGCTTGAGCGATGAGTGAATAACGATTTCAGACACAAGATATGGACGATAGAAGAAAAATAACCCAAATAGACTTGCAGCTGTAACTGCAGAAGAAGAACATTTTCTTTCTTTTTCCTTTTCAACTTCACAGTGCAACTTCACAGTTATGCATTCCCAATGAAATACATTTACGGTAATTCTCTAGTTGTAACATGACAAGATGGAAAAAAAGTGTTTAAAATACTTCTGCAAAGCTCTGTATTTGCGTCCATTCTCTTCGTCATTACAGCCTTGGCGGAGGCCGGGATGGTGGGGGTCCGAGGGGCCCAGGCGGAGCACGGGTTGGGGGTGGGCCGGGCGGGAGTCGTGTCACAGGAGGGGGCGAGCGGGACGGAGGCGCTGTGAGCGTGGATGGAGCAGTGCGCGGTCCTCTTGACGGAGGTTTCGTACGGGGGACAGAGTTGGAGACTAAAGGTTGTTCCTCAACTGGGGGAGGAGGAGGAGGAGGAGCAGGAGAGTGAGGCATTCGGGGAGGAGCCGGCCGATCATCATCTCTGACCCGTTGAAAGCGAATACAACGACCCTGCAGAGCAAGGAGACCAGGTTTAATCACAACTGCTTTTATGCAGAATAATGAATAAAATAGTGGCTCTCTAGAGTGTACTCTTGATAAATACCAGGCTTATAAAATGAGACCAATTAAACCAAGTTTTTTTCACATATCAAGTATTTATTCTAATCAAATTAACTAATACACAAACAAATCTCTTAAAAGTGGATGAGGGAATGTAAAAAATAAAAATAAAAACATGGAATAACAAATACTTAGTTTCACCATTTTACAATTATATTCATTCTAATCAAGATAAAGATTATATGTCCTAATTTGGAAAAAAAGTTTTTCATACAGGTTACAAAGAACCAGAGGGATTTCATAGTCTCCAGGTATCAGTCAGAAGAAGGGCAGAAATCATTTATCTATATTCCACACCACAGTAAATGTGGGGAAACGGGGACATTCAAAACTTTATGAAATATCACTAGAAAGGCAAAGAGACTGAAGGAACCTCCGACAAGGATGTGTTGTGTTTTCAATGTGACAAAAATCTCCTGTGTAGTAAGGAGTAGAGTTGCGAGAAAGAAACCTTTTCTCAGAGAAAACATGCAGTCCTGACTACAGTGGCGTTTTGTATTCTCGTCTAGAGAGCCTTACTAAAATAAAATTTTGTCCTTGGTTGAAACTTGGTGTTGGAAGCAATTACTTTTCTGTCTTGTAGTCAAAAGACTCTGTAGATTACTTTCTGAAAATGAAGCCAAGTGGTGCAGAATTAGAGAAAGTGAATCTTCATTTTATAGTGCCGCTATATTTCCTGCAACCGCTAGGTGTCGCCTGAGTTTACATGTGTCCCAAGTCTCAAAGGCAACGTGATGGGGCTTCATTGGCAAACTGCTACTTTTATGGACTGTTTTTTTTTTTTTTTAAGATAGATTAACATATGGAGTTTTAATAAAAACTCTCCAGTTGTCAGGTAATGAGCTAAAAATGTATTTAACTTTGTAACATCACACTAAGTGCATGTGATCCAAGTCAACATAGATATGTATTCCTCAGAGGAAAATGCAAGGTTTGGAATGGCCTAGTCAAAGCGGAGAACTTAATCTAAAGAGAACTTTGTGGGCTCAGCTGAAGAAGGCTGTGAGCAAGAGATGTCACCATAGTCTGTTGGATTTGGAGAACTTTAATAAGGTAGAGTGGGATAATATTTTCAAGTGAAGCTGTGGTGAGTATTAGTTTAAGGGTGTGTACAATTATTCAGCTCTACTTTTTTATTTCCCGCCTCACAGATGTATTATTTTTCGATTCAAATGTCCAGGTTAAGAGTCACATTAAAAAAATAATAATAATAATTTATTATGGATGTGAACACTTTCCAGAAATAGGGAAAATTAATTCCTTGTATAAACTTAGTGATTTTTTTTTTTAGATTCAACATTCAGAATAGTTTCTGTTAGGCTTTGCCCAGCGTTGCAGATAGACACAGGAGTGTCTGATGTCTGGTGCCTCAGGGAGCACACAGAGAAGCTTCTGTTTCCCGTTCACACCTGCACCACAATAGCTGCGATGCCGGCTCTGACAAAGTGTTTTAGTCTTCAGCGTTCCCTTTTTTGTTTCAGGACAAACCTCCACTGTGACTTGGACTCTTTAGATACCAAACAGAGAGCATGTTATGTCCCTAATGTGCTTGATTTGAAGCCATATAAAGAGAGGGATTTATATTTCTTCATAACAGTGTTTAACATAATTTACAAGTTTTGGAGAAAGGGATGAGTCTCTCATTGTCCCCATGGATGGGTTTTTATCTCTCCTTGCTGAGTTGCTGAGTGAAAGATGGAGGGTGGAGTCTCTGAGTGGCAGACCCTTGGTGGTCTGATTATAACACCTTATTAAGCAGAGAGGCCCTAAAGTCACACAGGGGCCATTAAGAGGACCCGGCAGCAGAAGCTTTGTGACTGAAGGGGGCCATTGTGGGTTCAAGCGTGTATATATGAGGGGTGGGTAATTGATTGAGGGCAGGTTGGTCGGGAGTGCCGGGGTGGATGGAGAGCGGGGCTCTTTGGGTGCTGTTGCTGGGCGGCCATGAAAAGCCAGTTTGTGAACAGCAGCACAACAGGAGAGACAGCATATGGACACAATGAGAGGACAAGCTCATGAATATGAGGATGTTTATGTGTGTGTGCAGGGGTGTGTGTGTGTGTGTGACTGTAAGCATGGTTCTACCACAGCATATGGTCTGAATGAAAGCTCATGTATAAAAGAGATGGAGGATGGGTGGTGTGGAGGTGCATCTTCAGAGCATTTGGTGTGAAGCGTTTCGTCATGACGGTCAGTCTCCTTGTGTGACCCCCGGGGGCAGGGGTCAGCAACCTGCAGCTCCACAGCAGCATGTGGCATTTTGGGGCCCTCACAGTGACTCTAAATAATTTTGGTCACAAAATATGCAGCACAGGGAAGGGTTTGTTTTTCAAATATGTGTTTTACAGTTAAATTAAGGAACAGTGTTTCTATTTTGACTTTTAGAACAATGAAAATTCAACTTTTACAATACGCAGATGCACCAGACAGACAAGTCTAATAAAAAGACTTTTTTCTCTGCTTGCCTTTGTTTAACAAATCCACAGCAGAATGAGCCTAATGGAAAAAGAAACTTACTTGATTTTTGGGTTAGGATGCAAACTACATGCTTTTCTTCATTTTCCTTAAATAAGCAATTTTTCACCAAATTTACATGTTTATTTTGTTTTAATCAAATAAATTGTTTGCATTTTTAATGTCAAACTAAAAACAACACGATTTCACTTGAGTTAAACAGTCAACATAAAAAATATGAATAAGGAGTTTCATATGATAAGAGCAAGGCATTAACAGCAGGTCAGCATATTAACAGCTTCATGCAGTGGCTTTGTAAATGTCTGGTGCATCAACGTATTGTAAAAGTTGAATTTTCATTGTTTTAAAAGTCAAAATAGAAATACAGTTCCTTAATTTGACTGTAAAACACATATTTTTTTAATATAGTAAGTATATATTAGGTACATATACAAGTACTGGCCATTTAAGCTTGATCATTTTTTTGAGGGGCTTTATTGCTCAAAACAAAATGATTTACTAGAACCGAAAGTAGAAATTGCTCTTTACATTGAAGTGGTTGCTGACTCCCGCCTTGGGCTGTAATATCTGTCACTGTGATTGTTTGTTTCGATCCTTGAACATCTGCTCAGAGACAAAAACAAATCCTGAAACACCCCAAGCATCCCTTTACATTCATCTGCTCTCTATTTCCACTTCCAACCCCAAATACTTTGTCCTTCTTGGTAATGCAGACTTACAGGGGAAATTGTTTGTGGATATTTACAAGTAAGTGGTACACACTCACAGACACACACACACCTATGGATATATGCACACACATTCAACCATCATAGTGAAGAGACGGTGGGGGACAAAACAGGAACGAGACACATGTGAAGTGACAGCTCAGCCCGTCAGGTCACATGACCTCACAGCTCACGCTTCACTCACATATGGAAACTGCTGCATTGGTGCTTGTATGATTCAATGTTTTTTCTTTCTTTCAGGAACTGCATCTCTTATTCATCAATTAGAAGCGTATGATAAGGTCTGAAGTTTTTTATGTGCAAAACTTTTTAAATGTTCAGAGAATGTTATCTGAATGTTCAGTTGTTATGTGTATAAAAAAAGTCCAATACAATCTGCGATAAAACAACACTAATATAGAGCTATGGGTTCCATTCCAAGCAATTACATTAGAAAAAAAATTGTAGAAAGGAACATTTAATATTAAAAATGTATAAGATAATACTAAAATCTTAAAATCACTTGCTCTTAAAATGTAGTCATTTTTTAAAGTTCCCCAATCCCCAGTCACTGGTGGCAAATGGCAGATCACACTGACTCAGGTTCTGATAGAAGTGTCTTTCCTAAAAGGTATTTTTCTTATCCAAAGTTGCCACGTGCATGCTCATTTTGAACGATTGCTGCAACTTTGACGATTAGATGCAATCAGCTGTCCATTGTCTCCATAAGCTCATTCAGAAAGAGGGGAGATTGCTGCAAAGTCAGTTGTTGGACGCAATTAGTTAGAAATAAAACTTTCTTTTCTTTTCCACATGACTGCATATTTTTGACTTTGCATCCATCAGAATGATTGAATTGAAATTGATTCTATATGTCTGGATTAAAACTGTGCCATAAAAAGTGCCTTAAGGTGGCGTTTGAGATAAATTAATTTCAAAATCATATCATAAATGCTGCAATAGAATTTTTTAAGCAAATTTGACCCTCAACCAGTCGGGTCAAGACTTATGTTTAGATGTGCATATGAATTACCTAATGAAACCTGAAACTGTGGATATGACTTGACAAAATCTAGTTAAATAAATACTTGTGACATGTGCAATGGCAATAAAGTTGAATTCTATTCTATTCTAAATATAAACTACCTACTTTTGCTATGCTCTCTTTCAATACAGAGAAAATGTAAAAACCCTTAAAAATTAACATGCTCCCAAAAGACTTAATACTCTTTGATCCTTAGGATTTTGTGATTAACTCAAAATATTGCATAATTGTGAGGAAGCCAGAAGAGTTGTCAAAGTTGTTAAAATGTTTTACTAATACAAGTCAGTAAAACTGTCATGTTTATTTTTATTTAGCCCCTTTTATGGTAATGACCCAAAAATAAATCAAGCTCCATTACATACAGAAACCATCATTAACATAAATAGATTTATCGATAAAACACATTAAAGTTTGTGTTTATAAAATGACCAGAGGCCTAAATATTGTCAGAAACTGTAAACACAGATAATGTGACGGTGCTTAAACGCTTTTCTTAGGTTATAGCTTTATTTTTAAAATAAATCTGTGATGTTTTGAATAATGGGTTTCCTGAATACCACTCCTCTGTCACTTAATCATTGAAATCTGTGGTTAAAAATTATTCAGGATAATTTTGAATTTATCTGAAGAATTTTTTGTAAGTGGAGAAAGCAAGTGGCGATGAAGATTTCGATGGCGATCAGCTCTGGGGACAAAAGAAGGCAATCCCGTCTGTCATTATATGCCTTGTGGTCTTTTAGCTCCCCGTCTGTATATGTGGCATTCGCTCAGGAAAACTAACACACGCCTACACACCCCTACACATACACATGTGTGCACATTCATTAGTGAAAAAAATGAAGTACAAACAGGAAGCGTGGCAGAAACTGGCAGTCCTCTTATGGCCCTATGCAGACAAAGTGATTTAGTCAGTAATGAGTGGAGGAAGCAAAACAGATTCCTTCTGAGCTGCCGTTTAACAAACCACACAGATATACTTTGCTATCTTTTCGAGCCATCAATCTTCTGCAGAGACATTTGACATTCACTCATATTCAATCTCGTATTTTAGATCAACTTTAATGCACCATGTCCTGCACCAGTTCTGCACAACTATCTCCCTTGGTACAAAAGTGGGCTTTTTGCATCCATTTTATTTCTGTCCAGCTTTTCATTTTCCCCACTTAATGGCGCGTGAAGGAAACTGGGTCCTTGCTGAATGGCTCTGTGAACCACGCTCCCATAGAAAGTGACTGACAAAGACTCCAGAAACTTCGACGCTGACAGACACTTTTTGTTCTGCCGTGTAAAAGAAAAAGAAAAAAAAAGAGAGAAATCCAGCACAAGGAGGAGAGATAGAAGCACCAATGTTAACCAGTTTTTTAGACTTTGCATACAGCAGACACACACTGACACACTGAGACATGGTAAAGATGAATCATGCCATTCAAAAGCATAAATCAATAAGTGATATGTGAAGCGACAATGACGCCATTTACAACAGTGCAGATGTTTCGCCATGACGACCAGTATGATGGTGAAAACATGACTTTAGGGTTATGGGATGCCCTTCATGGGGTCAATGTTGGAAAACAGAGAGCACTTTGCTCATTCTTCCCTCTGACACTTGGAGGAATGATAGAGATGGCACAATTTAGGACTCACAAGTGCGAGAGACAGCATTTAAAAAAAGTAAATTCTGTTTCATACACAATCAATGTCTTGTCTTTTAGGAATAATGAAAATTTTTACATTTAATTTTAACATAAAAACCACAAACTTCTGTGTAATTTATTGAACTTTGTACATGTCAGTTCTGTCAGTTTATGCCCATTCTTCTTTTACAAAACAGTTTAAGATCAATCTGACTGCAAGAAGAGTATTTCTGAACCTCAATTATCAAATCTCACCACAGATTAGAAGGGCCTTTCTAACACTTTAGTGCTATGCTTTAGTATATGCTTTAGTCTAACTTATTGCTTTGTAGCTCTTGTGGTATGTTCCCCAGTCTCAAGTCATTTGGAGCCTCTCACTGGTTTCTTGAGGATTTTGTTCTGATTTTTCCATTTTTTCATCACCTCTCAACCAGTGCTGCTGAAGTAAACATCCCTACCATGTTTAACATTGAGAAAAGTGTATTTGGGGTATTAGTTTTCATAAAGTGTTGCATGTTGGGGACAAAAGTTTTGGTCTCCTCTGACCAGAGCACTATCTGTTTCATAAACTGCATTTAACAAAATAGAAATGTATCCTCTTATGAATCTCTTTCAACCACTCAACAATTTTCCAATTCTTCCACAAAGGCCCAGTTTTGTTGTCTGCTGTATTGGTTGTTGTGATAATGTTTCTTAGTTGTTGACATCTGAATTTTGTGTGGGGGTATTGAAGTAAAGTGAGATAAATGCATATACTCATAAGACATTTCAGATTTTTATTTGAACAATTTTGCTGTGCACTACTTTGTGTTGGTCTACCACATACAACCCAGATAAAACACATTGAAGTTTGTGGCGATAGTGTGACAAAATATACAATTTGTTGAAGAGGCCTAAAAACTTTCGTGAGGTTCAGTAAGAGTAGGGAAAGAGATGGGGGAGGCGGAGAGATTGTAACCTCTTTTTTTGTAACCTTGACTGAAACCTTGTTATTTGGAGGGAATTTCAGGGGAAAGCACAGAAAACAACCGAAGTCCTTGTGTGTGAACAATCGCGGCTTTGACAAGACGAATGTTATTAACGACTCTATGACTGAGTGTGAATCTAAGAAGGAGTGGGGGGGAATCTGAACCGACCTCTACATGTAACGTAGAAACAGTTGTTATAAATCAGTAAGACATACAGATCGAACTGCATGCTCTGTTATTCACAGCTGAGCAACCGAAAACCCCCAATCTGTACCATGTAGCTTACTATTAAAAAACTCCTGGGTAGTTGTTACCAAAAGAATGAGCCTCTAGATTACACCAATTCTTAAATTACAGTTTAGTGTACAGCTTTGTGTGCTAAGCTGACTTTAAGAAGCAGGCTCACCTGATCTCCAGGCTGCGGTCTCATTAGAGATACTTGGTCATAACCTCTTCTGAACAGAGACAACAGAGCATCTAGTTTTCCCTGGAAAGTAGAAAAAAAAGTTACAAGGTAGATGGGAAAAGGTAAACTAAAAATGAACTGCAGCATGTCTGTAGCTGCAACACACTGACCTTAATGGGTGAGTACCACTTCTTCTGCTGCGAGGGCCGGCGTGGAGGTTTTCTAGGCTTGGGTTCATAAGGTTCAAATTCCTGCTCAGGCATCTTTACGATCGCGTTTTTAGGTTTGTCCAGTTTGGCACCTTCCTCGGTCGACCCTTTTTCCCCCCATCGAACCTTAAATTTATAAGGAAAAACAAATTAAATACTCCGTGCATAATGCTGTTTTCCGTTTTGAAAAAACAAAGCGTTGAGTCTGAGTTTTACCTCCATACGCTTGATGCCACCAACTCCTCTTCCTCCATAGTATGAAGCGTCCACTGTGGGCCACTTTTTTCTGGGCATCCCATCATCCTCATCTGACTCCTTTGACAAAAAACGTCATTGTGATGCTTATGTCATTTAGATAACAGCTTGTACTAAGGTTGAATCATTTACAGCACAAGTATTTATACTTCTTTAATTTTTGTTAATATTTTGTCTAATGTAACCAGTGTATTTTACTGTGATTTTATGTTGTAACCAATACAAAGCAGTGTATTGAGAATAAATATATAAGTTGATTCTATTTACTGCTTAGGTGATTTCTTATGGATTCACTATTATGGGTGTCAATGTACAGGAGGCAGATTTTTATCAATTTCTTTCCAGTTCATAAATATGTGTATTTTGTGTTGGTCTGTCCCATTAACCTGAAATAAATATCTTAAAGATGGCCTTGTGTAATATGCAAAAGCTCAAAAGATGTGATTATTTTCCAGGGCACTGTTCAAAGACTGCAACTTATTTTCTGCATACTTTAGAAAGCTTCAACAAAACAAAACAATAATTTTCTGGCTGATGAAGGTGCTGACTTACTGGCTCTGGAGGTGGAGGAGGTGGCGGTTCTTTGATTACCTGACGCAAAAGGATGCATAAATATGAGTTAACCTGGGTGTAACTGGCCTAAATGCTTTCAGAAATCCTGATCAAGTCATTTAGATGAACTTTCTGAAACGCTCACACTTACCACAGTGCAGCAGAGAGGCCAGAACCACCACATCAGCAGCAGAGCCAAGAGCAGGAACACAACCAGCAGTGAAATCAGCACGATGGTGCCGTCAAACTACACAGAAATGAGGGAGGAATGCACGACGATTAAACTCAGCTTGCATGCAACTATTTGCAAAACCAAAGAAAAGAAAAAAGAAAAAGGGAGGAAATGAAAAGTACTCACTGCCCCCTCTGATGACAAACAACAGAGGAAAGAGGGGAAGATAAGAGAAGCAGGAGAAAAATAACTTGGAAGAAAAATTGTTTAACAGAGGCAGTATGCCAAAGACAGATATGAACATGTGTTGCGCTTCCACGCAGGCCCTACTCACACACTCAGTAGTTGTGATGTGAACAGAGCTGGTGATGTAGGAGAGGCCTTCGTTCATGCTCACCTGCAGGTAGATCTCCCTAAGCAAACAAAAAAACCCAAAAATCTCTGATCATCTCGTCTGAAAATACTCAAAGATGTCGGCATGTGTTAACACATTTATGGCTGTTGAGGCTCGCCTGGGGTGTCAAACACATTCCTCTATCTAATGGAGTTGTACTTACTGCTGTATTAAGCACACAAATATGCTGACAAAACTCTCAGCTAAAGAAAATGGGAAGGTCAAAGAGTTCTCCACCCACAAAAAGAATCTCCACTCCTTGGATTAGACCCAAAGCTCTAATGTGGAAACCGCTGAAGGATAAACTTTCTTCTTATTCTCCAGAATCTACCGCTGCATCGAGATATTCAGGGTGGAGACAGGAGACCAGAGAAAAACAAGCAGTTTAAGATCTAAAACCATTCAGAGTTATAGATGTGAAGAGGAGATTGGACATTTACACAGCTTTCCAAATGTATTTATACCCCTCTGATCTTTTTCACGTTTTATGAGTTAAAAACCATAACTTTTATTGTAATCATTGAGATTGTATGTGATACACTCACACAAACTTGTGCACAGTCGGCAAAACAGAAGCAGACATTTTTGTTTTTTAATTTTCCCAAACAGAAGTCTGCTTGGCGGACATCTTTATTCAGTTCCGGGTGATGGTGTGATCAGGATTTGCATATCGGCCATAGATTTTAACTTAGATCTGATGTAACCTGAACATCTTCTGCCACATGTTTTCCTCCTACATTGATAGTGGGGAACTGCAAAATGCTCTCTTTTATTTAGGAGTGTCAGTGCAAAGGGTTGAAATGTCATTGCACGCCATACTTTCCAGATCTTATTTGTTCATTATTTTCCTCACACATCTTGCGTTAGTCTTTCACAACAGAGCTCAACAGAATATTTTGCAGTTTGCGGCTGTAAGATGACAAAATGTGAGAAAGTTAACCTTGGCAAGGCACTGTACAGTTATTAAGGTTTTAACTACAAACCAAAGAAGCAAACTCTTGGATTTGAGTATAAAACAGCTACTTGTTCTTATGGGAGGCAGAAACAACAGCAGGCATTGAGCTTTAGGTTAAAATCTGAGGAGGGGTTGACAACACGGAGGTCACTGCAGGGTGGCGGGTGGGAAGAGGAGAGGAAACAGAGCGTGGGGGATGGTAAGGAAAAAAACCTTCTCCCATTCTTGATCCTCCCTTAAGAGAACCCATGTACACTTTTGCAGTGGGTGACTGCGGTCTACAGCTCCTGGAGACATTGACTCGGGAAGATGGAACTGGAGGTGCAGGTGCCACTAATCTTTCTGTCTAATTATTCCCTGTGTTTTCTGGCTGGCCTCCCTGTCACATGGTGGGCTTTCCTTTCAGGCAGGCAGCAGAGACATGATGCTATCAGCTCCACTCTGACAGAGAGATCTCAGTCCCTATCAATCATCAATGCACCCACTGTATACATTTTTGCCTTGTGCGAGTTTGTGTGGGCATATTGTGCAGGAGGAGCATGGTGAAGGTGGGGGTGGAGGGTCTGCGTCCGGAAGGTTCCCAGTCAAAACAAATTTATCTGACAGAGACCTCAGTGGCTTCATTGCATGCGACAATGCTACTAAAACAAGAGATACTTTAAAACCATAGTTTTCACTTGCTTTAAAAAGTTTGTGAACTACATTGCATTGCATTGCTCAGGTTTAGCAGAAAGTCTCAAGAACTGCTACCCAAAGGCCTCAATAAAAGAGAGAAAGTCCAACCCACACCGGTTTTGTGCTTGTTTACTTATTCAGCACCATGTACAAAAATATTAACGTCCCATGAAAAGATATGCACTGCATTAGCTTTGGTAGCTGGCGACATTCCAACACAAATCGGAATCAAAAGTATGAAGACATTAGCGGGTGGTTTTAAAACGATTGCACAGAAGGGTGACTTTAAACCTCTGCCATTAAAACATTTTTTTTTATTCGTATAGCACAATAAAATGTGGTTTTAATGGCAATGTTGGCACTATCCAGAGATTTATGCCAGGAAATGTTTTCTTTTACACAACATGACTGGTTTTCCAGTGGAGTGACAAATTGGTTCTGATGTATTAATTTGGGTTTTAGATGTGGGTCCTTTCTTGGAAGGCATGGTAAGGAATGCTGATCTCTCCTGCTGGATTCATTACTGGTAACTTTGCCTATTACAGGGATATTAAGCTGCATATGCACAAGGAATCAGCAAGAGCAGATGATGATTTATGTCAACGCCAAAAACCCATTTGTTCAGAGTTGCCTTTGATGAACAACAACTGGGACATAGAATAATTTTAGTCTGGATTATTACTTTTCATGTCTCCTCTTTATTTTGCCACTGTAATGTTGCACTTCATACTTTCTTTTAACATATTATTTATTTATCATGTAAAGCACATTGAATGGCCTTGTTGCTGAAATGTGCTACATAAACAGACATGATAAATTATTTTTGTAGCGAAAATTGCAAACACACACAACTGAATTTGTGTCTTAAAAATGTATATTGAAGATTTAAATAAAAATGTATTCACATAAAAATAAATACATACATTCTTTAATTAAATTTAAAAACAAAACTTTTTTTTTTTTTTTAGTTTTTAACAGTAGGTAAGGAAAATGTTTTTGAATCACCAGCGCAGTTTCCTGCTCACTGGATGACATGTCTCTACGTCTCAAACTCATCAGCCAGATGTTGGCCATCTCTCTGCGCCCTTTGGCCAGTCACAGCTGACATCCTCTTTAGCAGCACTCAGGCAGCTAAGCTCTGCTGACTCTGCTCTGATGGGCCCTTTGTATCTTGGATAGATGCTTCCTTAAGGCATTACTGCAGTATTTAATGATGTTCTGCTCTGGTCTCAGGGAAAGCAGCTCCATGTGGCACAAATGTATTCAATCATATAAAACACCCTAAATGTCTGCTTGAGTTTTGAGAGTTTTTTTCCAGTCTATATGAAAGGTAAAAAACTACTGCTACAGATTTGTAAATTTAACAGAACAATATGAAAATAAAAATTACTTTCTCCCGGGCCAGGAGAATAATTTTTCTATCATTTTTCACTGGACAAACTCAAACTGTGGTAGACATCTGAGTGACAGAAACAAGACAGAGGATGACTAGGAGGTGTCTGAGGCTGCAGGCCCAAATGTATAATTATGTACCAGACTGCGGGCAGCCGTGAAGGGAAGGCTGCGGCTGCCGGGTCTCCAGCTCTTCTGAGCTCCGCCAAAAGCAACGCTCCGTCTCCCCCGAAAGATAATGCTGTGATGAATTACTGGGAGCAAAGCTGGGAGCCCTCAGAGGGAACTTTTCCACTGCCTGCTGTCTTCGCTCACACTTTGTCACTCTGAGATTAAAGGCATCAAACCTACAAACACATCCGCGCGATTCTCTCAAGCAGGCTCTCATTAACTCGTGTTCCTGGGCTCTCCTCCTGCCGTCCCCTTGTGATTGGTGTCTGGCTTCGTTAGCGGTGACAAACATTGATTGATCATCAGACACTCGGCGACTTTGGTCCTAATTTCTTCAAGGACAAAAGTCTTCTGAGTCCACACAAAACTTGTGGTGCAGCTGGTAAATATCAGGACCACAGAAAGAGAGCTTACCTCCCCACCTCCTCTATGATAGGAGCAGGACAGAGCAGGAATGTGTCCTCTATTCCAGTGGGTCTTTCGTCTTCACAGGAAAGAAAAAACAAAAAAACAAAGCCACTCAGTAATTTTTCTTTCTTGTGAAATGCAAAACATTTCAAAGCCTAAGAAGCATTCAGATTTGAATAAGGAACAATAAAAGCTTCGGTACCAGAACTTCTAAGGGTTTTCTCTGTAAAATCATTGCATCAGATTTTCCCCAAAACCTTTGGAAATTCTTTATCCAGGCTAGTAAACAAGTCATGCCCCAAAATGTGTATGTTGCTCACTGTGAGAATATTAAACACTGTGGTGTTCTTAAAAAAATAACAGCCTTTGCAGGTAATGGCTTTGAAAACAATTGGAACTTTTTGGTAAAATCTGACAATACATTTACTGACATAGATCGTATTTAGCTGATGGTTTAACTGAGATAAATGTGACTTTTGACAGCTAAAGAGCAAAACTTTCTGTCTAAAAATACAAGTCTCGTGTGCTCCATCCATCTTGCCATCCATTCTGACCAATCTCCTTCTCCCTGCTGAACAAATGAATGCCCACTGCATGATGATGGCACCACCATGTTTCAACATGGGAATGAAGTGATCAGGGTAATATGCAGTGTCATTTTTTTCTTTGCGTGTAAGCCAGAAAGTATAATTATTAATTCCAAAATGATTTCCTTTTTACCACACCTTTATGAAGTCAGATTAGTTGAGTACATTTTATCCCACTAGCCAGTTGTTTTCCTTGTTTTTCAGGGATATCTAACTAAAGGGTGCTGAATTCAAATGTGTGCCACGTAAAGTTCAAATGGGGCGAATACGTTTGCGGAGCACTGCATAAACATAAGTATTTTTATTTGTCACTACACCGTCCTGCTCCCCTAGCTGTACAAACACATCCTGCCATATGTAAGCACGAAGAAAATTTCAGTTCAGCTTCATAAAACATAACTTTTAAAGATCCGTTTTGCCCTGTCTTAAAGTATATGTCTGCTTGAATGAATGTCCACGTGTGCAGAACTCACCCACACTATGAGTATCATTGAGTTTGAAGCTGCAGAGGACCTGGTTGATGTTTCTTGCATGGAGGAAACCATTACCTCTAACGACCACTTGGAACCTCTCTGGGAAACAAACAGAAGGCAGACCAGCCATCAGGAGAGATTGATAACATGTACATTTGCGTATTTTCATCTGAGATAGCCATAAAACATCAAGATTGTTCTCTTATTCTGATTATACAGATAGTAAATCGTTCAGTGTGCAATTATGGCAAATCCTGACAGCCGTTCCTTTCGCTGATGCGCTGAGCTAAAGCTGCAGAAAACCCGTGCATGCTTCATTACTGTTTGTTTACATGTGTGTGCTTGTGCGTGCATGTGTGGAAAGCCCATAATATGCTCCAGTGGTGCTAATGTTAAAAGTGCTGCTATTCACAAATATCCCAGACAGAGCAGCAGCCGGGAGGAGTGTGTGGGGGTGTTCATGTGTGTGTGTCTGACCTTTAGTTTCCCCAAGGCACTGTTAAAGTGCACTGACAGAAGCTTGCCAGCATATGCTTGAGTGTCTATGTGGCTGCTACCCAGCATATGTTAAAGAGCGAGGGGGGAACCACTATCCTAAAAACATGCCTGGAAGGCTGACAACCGCACTGTCAAAGTAGGTCTGACCTTACCTATGGCACCATGGCATACAGGCATGCACACATGTCAGTGTGGAGGCAAGCGTGTTTTTTTTTTAAGGAATGTGTAAGCATTTATCCTCTGTAATTGCAAGCAGGAATGCGTGTGTCTCTCTGTGGTCTTTCAAGCACGCATGTGCGCTGAGGTTTCCTCCAGCAGTATCTTTGCTAATAGAAGTGAACATTTGCCACACCTTTATCATTTAACGCTGCAGCGTGAAGATCACTGAATAAAAAGATCACTGGGAGAGGGTGTATACGTGGCAGCCCTTCCTTAAAGGTCAGACAAGCTGCTACGTAAACTATAACGTGCATTTATGCATGAAGAAGCACAGCTGACAGCTAAAACCCCCAAAAATGTAGACGAGTGAAGGATTGAGTTTAGAGGTTCTTCAGAGAAAAGAGTGGTGATGTTTGAGATTTATCAAAGTAGAGATATAAGGCAGCGTTACAACAGACTTTAGATCATCTACATCACTGCAAAGACTGCACCTCAGTTTCAGAAGACAAATCCAACCTCGACAAGATAAGACCCCCCTTAGGTCGCTTTTATACTGTCCTACGGTTGTGCACAGAGCTGACCTCATCATGCTGAATGGCTTAGCACATGTGTGCGCAAACTCAGTTGCAGATGTTTAGTGATTTGCAGCATGTTAGTCACTGGTTGTCATTTCCAGCTTCAGTAAAATCTAAATGTGTTGACATTTAGACCACACGACTGTGCATCTCCTTCAAAACACATAAATTATGTCATTTCAATAAATAGTTATCTTCTAAAATAAATGTAATGTATATAATATAATACAATGGGTTAAGAGTAACACAGTTTGGCTGATTTAGCAGTCAACATCCTCTCACAACATGTTACCATCAAATAGCCCACTCTGCAGTGTGATACATAGCATACACAGAAACCTACAATGTATTCATTAATCTAGCACAACTGACTGTCATTAAAACTACTAATGTTTAATGATTGCAAACATTTTTTGTTGTTGCATTTATTTATGACATTTTTCTTCATGCACATTCCTTCTCTTGACTAAACACATACCAACAACTTAAAAAAAAAAAAAGTCAGACAATAGTCCAACTAAGCCCTTTCTGCAAACACCGACAGATGATAAGCTGAAAGGTCAGTGCTGTCAGACACATGGTGGGCACATACTGGTGTTACCCCACTGACGCACCACCCGCATGGCTCTGCTTTCTGCTGTCTGCCTGCCCTGGCGACCACAAGTCCCTTTACATCTACACCTGAATGCCTGACATGGATTTGATTGGTCTCAGTGCGCGTCTCTGTGTTGACACACTTAAGCGCATATGCATGTATGTCCTTTTGTCTGAGCACGTGTGTGCGTGTAGAAGACGTGGCATGACTTGTCTGAACGGCGTATCTTCAATCACGCTAGTGAGAAAGGACACTGAAACGCAGGGAGGGGCATAAAAAGGAAGGGACAGCAGGGAGTTAAGGGTCAGACGTTAATGAAAGCAGCAATCTCTGCTGTCATGTTGGATCTCTGGCCGAACATTCGCTTGCGTGTGTATGTGTGTGTGTCATGTAGGGGGAATCGGTGCTGTCACGTCAGATAGTGTGGCCCCGGTGTTCACTGTCCAGTCTGATGGCCTGTTCGCAGGCAGCTCGATCTGGTCACTTCACATCAATGTGAGGGACATGTGTTTACGTGATTCAACAACCATGTAGGGGTGTGCGTGTGAATGCTGCCGACTATAAAACATCCAACCATGTGTGTTAGTTCAGGAGATGCTTCGATATGTTGCATGGATGCAGAGAAGGACGCAGACAGTGTCACAACATGCATGCAGAACGTTAGCATGTTTGTAAATGTAAATGCAAGGGATGTGGATGTAGGATTACAAACTAGTGACTAATTTCTGCTTCAAAGTAAATGCTTAATAACAGTGTTACCTTTTTATGATGAGGCAGAAAATATTCTACTCTTCAATAACAAGTCAGTAAGATCTGACTTTTTGAGACTTAAAAATAAAAAAACAACTTTTATTCCAGTTGAGTAAACTTGCATCGAAACATAAAAATAATCAACCTTTAATTTAATTATTATTAGTCAATGTTAAGAATAAAAATGATTTTTAAAAAGAAACATTATTAGCATCCCTGCTGATAATATATTAGTGATTCCCCATTTTACCATCAGGACTTCTATCAAGTATGGAGATTGATAAAGACCTGGAAGAAGGTGTAGCTTCATCTCTGTGTTGATTTAATCCATGTTTTAGATTAATGGCCTACTTAAAGATCTATTGAAGAACTATTTTCACTTTGCTAACAGAGGTCATCAGATTTCTTTTTAAAAGTTGCACAATTTATGTTTCATTAAAAGAAATATTTCAGATATGGATTCCAGTGTTTTCTTATGCTACTGTTTTAAAAGAGATTTATTTTAAAACTTTTAAAAAAAATTATTTGTTACAAATCTTTACCCAGGGTTGTGAACAAATCTGTCCAGTTGTGTAGACATTGAACTACAAACAGAGGCAAACAAAGTGCATTTGGGTATAATCTCCATTAATTAGGCCATAATCAGGGTTTGGTCTCTTGGTTTCTTAGTTCACTGAACATTAGGAGATTCATCAATCGAATAATAAATGAGGCTGTAGCAAGATATTTCGGCACGTCTAGTGAGACATGCCCAGACTCAGAAACCAGAGACAGTAATTATGTCTGGTAATAACAGAATTTTTTCACTGTGTTTTACTTCTAAGGCAAGATATTTCTCCAGTCTCCTCCTCTAACATGCTTTTCTCATTCATCATATCCCATAATGCGAGGTAATCTCCATTAGCAGCCCTGGTAGAAGGCCCGCAGATGCAGTCTCATAAGTGAGTCCTAATAAGGTCATGTCAAAGCTCATCCATCGTGCAGGCTGCACATAAAGGATCTCTCTCAGCATTTCCTCTGCTGGTTCTGGCTTCTTTAAGCATCATACAGGAAGCAGCATCACTGGAGAAGGAGTAGACAATAGAGCTTGAAACAATCTCAAAGGTCTGTTTAGCATACACAATGTGGCAAACTAGGCCAGAGATGCAGCCATGCTTAAAGATTTTTTTTTTTGCACACATGCTGCGCTGGAGCGGCCATGCTAATTTCCTCTGGCTGTGGGTGACAATACGCTCCCTGTCACTCTGCGGTCATGAGCATCCATGCAATTACTTAACCTCATGTTCCACTATAAAGGCTTTCGATGACTGACACAATTGCTCACGCCATCCCCTCTTTTAACCAAGACCCTCACGGCTCAGACCTCTTACCTCCCGCACACACACTGGATGGCTCGGCTGCCAGAATCTCAATGCAAGACTTCTTGATTATCTGAGAGCCACAAGGGGGGGGGAAAAAATCACACGTGAAATTTTGGGATCCAATATGCTCTAATGAGTCTTCCTGTGTGGGCGAGTTTTTCTATAACATAGATGTGGTACTGCATGTGTGTGTCATACCGAGTCAATAATTCCTCTGAGGGCTTGGAAGCCTCCTGTTACTGGAAACACATGTTCCATGGTATCTGCAATAGTTGCAAGCTGCAAAATATAGAAACAGGAAGCAGAATTGAGTAGTTGCTTTAATGCATTTGCAACATTTTATTTCTATGTGCATCTTACCTGGGTCTGGTTGAAGTCTTTGACTCCTACACAATAAACAATGGCTCCCAAAGACCTGGCTCTTTGTGCCTGCAAGGTTTGGTCGAACATTTGGTAAGATTTTAGTGTCTCTGCTTTTCTGCTGATATAAAATGGCCTTAGGGATTTTAATATGTGAGCAAAATGAACTTCTAGGCTATTTCTCAAAACTTTATACAAGTCTCTCATAATAAAGATGACTTGCTGACACTTTGAGTTGTTTTTGTGTAATTTTGTTCTGATACGAAACAACAAAAGATTAAATCCTAAAACCTACATTTCCTTTTGATTTCAAACAGTCCATGATTTATTACCATAAAATTAATTGCTGAATATTCATTTTGTCATAATTCTGCAAGCGAAACAGGTGTTCTGCCGGCTTTTTCATGAGTGACATGCGGACAAATTCACCCACTGTGGGAGCTGAGGTTATTTCTCTGAATCTACGGAGCATAAATCCAAGTCATTACAACTTTCACTGTTCTGTTCCTGAGGTTCAGGCCTCGTTTTCTGGATGTTCAACAGCTTTGTTCCCCAAACTTCCCTTAAAAATTTATTTAGAGGCATAATATGGAATCTTAATAATTTCTTTAGTTTGTCATTAGTGGTTAGTAGATGTTGATTTTAAGTATTTTTTTTCTTTAGCTGCCTCTGTCAAATCAGGTCATAAATTAAATACTTCATTTCAGCTACTTCCACTCCCAGCAAGGTTTGAAGCAACATTTGAATTGGGATTTCAATCCCCATACTGCCCAATTGAAACATAAAGGCTTTCAGAAAATCAACTCTTCAAAATAGTAGAAGGCTTTAAATTAAACCATTATGCATGTTGATTTTGAAAAACATTAGAATATGAGCACTTTTGTCAAATCTTGATTGTGGTAAGATCATGTAAGTTTTTCATAAATTGATAAAAACTCAGCATTATATATGGCCGGTTAGCTCAGCTGGTCAGAGCGTGGTGCTAATAACGCCAAGGTCATGGGTTCAATCCCCATACTGGCCAATTGAAATCTAAAGTCTTCAGAAAATCAACGCTTAATAATAAAGAAAGGCTGGATTAAAATCCTATTTATAGTTTTCCAGGCAATACTGGAACACACAAATTACTAAAGTCTTTTTTGTACTGTTGTAACCATTAAACAATCTCCCTTTCAGTTCAACCATATAAGTGGAGATACATTGTTGATGTTACCATTATAAAATAACTTGCAATTAAGTATTGGCAAAGATTAATGTAATTTTCACAGGAGGCGGAGTGTTGTTGTTAGCAACTGCTGAAAGTAACTAAAAAAGTTACTTTTAATGTAACTTAGTTACTTTCCAAATCAAGTAATCAGTAATCTAAGTTACTTTTTCAAGGAGTAATCAGTAATCCGATTAAAGTTACTTTTTCAAAGTAACTATGCCATCACTGCTCCTAAGGTTAAGCCACAAATTCAATCGATCAACAATTTTCTATAGTAAAACTGATTGCAGCTAGAGTGGTAATAATCCATAACAAGGCTGCATGCCATAACGCATTTCTCCTCGCATTAACACGCATTACCTCACGCTGTGCTGTGTCGTACTGTCTTTCCTTCAGTTCCCCATCTGTCAGAGCGATGATAACACTGGCAGTCCCTACAAAGAACATGGAGCATATACGTTTGTTTGTTTTTGCTACTATATTTAATTGTGCTAAAAAAAGAAAAAAAAAAACATTTCATCTGGAGCTTACCTCGGTTCTCATGGTATATCTGTGCATTAGCCTGTAATAGCAAAAACAGGTATCAGTCGATATTCCATTAAAATGGTTTCATACAGTAAAATGATCACATATTGGTATTTCTGCTTATCCCAGGAAATGCAAAGAAATTGTGACATTCAATTAGAGATGAATAAAAATGTATTTAATGCACATACACATGTAAATATGTGCCAGTTCTTCTTGTGTGGAGGAAATATTATTATTTTAGCATAAAGGCGTTAAAAGTTTAATGGGAGAAAAAACATAATGTGACAAAAAAAAACATGCTAGTCAAGGTAACTGTCATTATATAATTTAAAAAAAAGAAAATGCATAGTTCCCAATTGTGAATTCTAGCATAATAATTATGACTGCAGACATAACCCTGCACAACTAAGTGTTCAAACCACAGAGAGTTAATCTCTGCCTGCAAACAGTCCGACTTGTTTTGTTCTGAGACTTTTCTGAACTTTGCTTTATGTCATCATTTAACATTTTCGCTTTCTTGCTTAACTGTCCTAAGTGAAAAACTTAGCTGTCACTACCAATTACTATGAAGTGAGCTGTAAAAGAAGGGGTTATTAAAAAGACAGGCGGTAAAATGGAGTGCTTTGGACACACATACAGAGTACCAACAGGCAAAACAGCAGTTTACTATTTTTTCAGATTGAGGTAATTCAGCTAAACCTTTGTTTAACTGAATGATATAAAATCATTGTGCCACAGAGGAGGAATTTAGTACACAAAAAGAATTAGTCATACCATCTCCAGGCCTAGGTTCATGCATGTGTCTCCTCCAGGAATAACATCGTTCAGAGCCCTCAAGCCTTCGGTTATGGCCTCCCTGAGGAGTAAAAGACAAACATCCAGATTAAAAACACCCTAAACAAACTGAGGGAGAGTTCTTATTAAAATAAACAGAACAGAGTAGTAGAGTCAACATGACACACAAAAGTTTTTGAATCAGGTAGAACCTAGCGTTAGGATGGATGGATGGATGGATGGATGGATAAAACACTGAGTGTGTTACCTGTTCTCAGTCAGCTCCATGATGATTTTTCCTTGTGTGGAGAAGACGATGAAGGACATCCTCAGCATGGGGCTGCAGACACAAAGTTGTTCCACTTCAGCTTTCAGTAAAGACTTAAACAAACCATCCAACAATTTATATGCGTCGTCGTCCATTTTACCTGATAAACTTCTCTGCTAGGTGCTTCACAAAGGAGTAAATCTCATTCCAGTGATGCTTCACGCTGCCAGATCTGAAAATCAGCATTTTTCCCAGTTAAAAAATGAATAGCTACTACAAATCCATCTATGCATAAGAGTGTTAATATTTTCTTTAGAAAACATGCAAATGCATCCCACATGCTTCAGAATAAAAGTCACCCCTGTCTTTGCCGAGATCAACCCTCTGATGACTTAGTAACATTCCTTCAGTTTGGACTGCAACCCCTCATCTGTGAGATGCTGGTTAGTCTGCTGCATGATGCCATAAACAGAACCGTCTCTTTAAAGCCCGTCTCACAGCGCTGCTAATGGGAGCTAATTGCTGCTGGGCCACAGGGTTGAGGTTAGACAGGGACAGATGCAGCAGTCTGCCTCTAAACAGGGACCGCGTAGCAAGCAGCTGGCCTCTGTTTGTGTTATATGTGTTCGAGCGACGGTGGGTGTGGGTGGGTGTGTGTGTGTGTGTGTGTGACTGTGAGGGGGAACAGATGGTCCCACTATGCACGGCCAGCCCAACAACAGGTTGGGTGTCCGTCCGCTAGAGTAGAAAAGGCTTTGACATGAACAACAGAGGGAACCATAACTATCACTCAGCAGGGGGGAGATGTCTTAATGTGTGTTACAGGAAGTAACATCAAAGCTCTTTAGCAGCAAATCTGCATGAGTTTTAGAGGGTCATAAGTAAAATGAAACACAGAGCCTGTTGGGTTCAAGTGGGATTATTTGTATCCTCCATATAAACGTAGACTTCCCTCTCAATTACCATCTTCTGTGGATTTATCTGATAAACAGAAAACAGCAGGAGGAGCTTCCTGCTAGATCCCTATCTTATTGAGAAACTTCATGCACTAAAGCTCAAAACTCTGCTTTATTTCACAGTGTTTGTGAAAAGGATTGCATAAAGTTAAAACAGCCCAGCTGATGTTCATTTTAGCAAAATAAGACCTAAGCACATTGTTTGAGCTACATGCATGCAACAGTAACGTGCAGAAATGGCTAAAGCAAAAGAACTTCATATTATTAATGTTCTATAATTTGCAAAGTCAGAACATTGTAAATGAATTTACTAAAGAAATGTTTTGTATATTGCTGCAGTTTATTGCTTGACTTTTAAGTCAATACAAGAAAAAACATAAAGACAATATTTTGAGATGGGGAAAAAAACAACTTAAAAACATGTTAGCTGCTGATTAACTCGAACACAAGTATGTAAAAATGCAACTGAAACCAGATTGTTATATACACTGTTTAAAAAGAATTTTTTTTCCTCACTGTGAGACTAAACATTTCCTGTCAGCCTTGATTACCCAAATAATTTTGCAGTTCTTAAAATACAGAACAATGAGAGGGAGAAATCTTTTTAACTTATTTTTTTAATTCAGAAGTGTACATGTCTTTTCTTGATATTTGGTTTCATTTCCATTAAACTACAAGACTTGGGCCATACATTTTGGGAATCCTTCCACAAGCTTCTCACATGTTCTGAGATGTTCTGAGATGTTGCTTCAATATTTCCCACATAATGTTTTTTCCTCAAGCCATCTAATTTGTGAAGTAATCGTTCTTTCCTGTAGCAAAACAAACCCAAGACAAGTAGAAGTGCACTGATTGCAGTTTTCGGGCCGATTGCCAATTACCAATCTTTAAAAAGCCTGACCTGCCGATTTTGATTTTGGACAATACCAGTTTTTTTTCTTCTTT